>NC_141732.1:34026608-34769363 GCF_971803275.1 Cyanistes caeruleus
CAGACAACGTCCTTCAGTCCAGAGCTGGAGAGACCAAGGCTGATCCTGAACATATCCATTAATGGGTCTCTGCTTTGTACCCCCTTCTGCTCTCCAATTTTTTCTAAAAGTCACTTACTGGACACCACTTAGGAACTCAGCAAAAGCAGAAAAGATAAATTAATTTCTGAAGGGTTATAGGATTAACCTCATGATCCTGAGACCTGTTTTCACAATCATGCATATCCTCTCTGCAAACCCTCCCATCAGAGTAGCTCCTGAAGCTGGAACCTTACTGGCAGTTGTTTCCTTCCTTTCTTGGGCAGCCATATCCTCTCTCCAGTGATGTTCATGTTGCACAGTTCCTACTGAAACATTACCTCAAGGGCTTTTCAAAGGAAAATAGTGGAGACCTGGTAAAAAGTGGAAATTGGAGTACCCGGAAGAATAAAGAGGACAGAATGCTGACCAGAAAAGGTGGCCAGGGCAACCCTAGAAATGTGTCAATCTCCAAGTGCAGCTCAGAAACAAGAGAAAACATGAGAAGTGTCAGAGCAGCAAGTGTGAAAATTAACTTCTGCTGTACAGAAAAAATGACAACATTGAGAGTAATACCACTGTGATATTTCTTATTTTCCTAACAGAGACAGATTGGGTGTGAAGGATTTGGAGAAATGTTTAAATAAGAACATACAGATATCTCTCATCAATGAAATCCAGCCCACTGCATTTTGAATGCAAGCCCTTTTGTTTCCAATTCTTTAAATTCAGAAGGATTTGACGCTGTCAAAAGCACACTGTTTTTAGTTGCAAGTAACAGGCTGAAATTCAAGCAAAAATGTTTATGATTGTCAAACAAATCAGGTATAACAGGAAAATAGTTGAATCTCTTATCTGTAATCTCTTATTGAGGGAATATTGATTAAATGCAACTAAAAATGAAGGAGATAGGAAGTGAAAAGAGTGTCCTAGCAGCTATAAGGATTCACTCTGATTTAATCAAATACTGAACTGCAATACAAGCATATTTGAGCATCTTACCCGCTGAATAGATCTTCCTCATCAACACCTCCGTCTCAGACATCAGACCTGAGATAATGTCTGCAAAATGATTCTGAGCCCGCATTTTAACCCATCTGATATCTAGAGAAGAGAAACGTAAGTCAGTGCTGAGTAAGTAAAACATTTCCTCAGGAAGCACAGAACAAATTCTTGTCTAGAAGAATGCTACACATGGTGTTCCATGCAATCATAATCAAATTTATTGTTAATAAGCACTGCAGGTGCACAGAAAAAAACAGCTCCAAATCCTCACTGGCAGAACTGAACAAAAACTAGAGATGGTGCATCAACAGCAAAGAGAAAATATATCCAAGTGGGCACTGCCTTACTGTAGGAGATTGCAAAACTAAACTTCTTTCAAGCTAGTAGGAAGCAAAGCCCTAGCTTAGTTTGAAGTTTTAACTTAATCTAAAAAAAAGGGGGATTGGGTAGCTGCCATAATCATAGTGCTTTGCAACTCATAGGAAAATAAAAAGGAAGTGTGCTTACGTGTTTCTGGCTTGTTTCCAAACCTCTGCAGATCTTCTTTGTTCACTCTGACAGTGGATATGGTCTGTATGTCAAGGTAGGAGCAGAGGACACAGATGTGCTCTACAGCTTCATTAGTGCTCCTGGCATTACCAACTCCAGTAGAAGCAGTTAAACCTATAATCTAAACACAGACATGAATAGCTCCTTTGTCACAAATGGAATAAAACCAGGAGACATTGTTACCAAATTGCCACCATCGTCAAAAACATGGAAACGAAACAGGCAGCAGAAGTAAACAAGCACAAAATCCTAAGACCCAATACCTGTACGTACTCATGCCCTCTTCAAGGCACTCAAACTTAGAGTATTTAAACTTAAAATAAACTTAAATAAATAAATAAACTTAAATCCAATCAGAAAGTGGGTTAAACTTAAAGATACTTAAATCTATAACCCAACCCAGACCCATCCTTTGCATTCATTCAGAGGTGTCTTCCCAGCTGGATGAAAACCTCAGACCAGCAGAGGCAGTGGCCCCATTTTCTAGAGCAGAAAACAGCAATAGCGAGGTAACAAGGGGATTACTAAACTGCATGCTTTCCTCACAGTTCAGCTCTTCTGTTTGCTCTCAAGTACTCCACTCTTTGTCATGTTTGATCGGTCTTTCTTGGCAGCTGCAGGGAAGATGTGACATGGGAAAAAAAGCCTGGAAATGTCCAAGAATGAAAAAATGTTCCAGATTCTACTATTTCCACTTGCAGCCATTGTTAAAGGGGAGTTTGAACTGGATCAGCACAAAAGGCAAGACTTTGCTGACTACATTGCAGAACACTTTCCTCCAACGTTTCCACCCCTGATGGGCTGGGCCTTACCTGAGGCAGCTGGTTTGCAGAGGAGTCAAATTTTTCATCCAGGTACCTGGTCATCAACACATTGTAAGGGTGGTTGCCTGTAGTGTTGTGGCACTCATCAAATATGATCAGAGTGAAGATGGAGAGGGAGCTAAGGACCCCTTTCTCCATGCTATTCACAAGAATCTGGGGTGTTATCACAATGATGTCATTGTCCTGTATAATATTTTCTACAGAGATATTTGCAACTGTTTCACCACAAATTCCTTGAACAGAGTATCTGGAAAGAATATGCAAGAAATGGTATGAAAAAGGATATCTTGAAGGACAAGGAAAGCTAGAAAAATGGACTTTTCAGCAAGCTTGAAAGGCAGTTACTAAGTTTTAAATGTCAAAGAGTTAAAGCTGGCAGTTTGACCACAGAAACTGAGGGGGAAAAAAAAAAAGCTGAGGGTAAATAACTGAATCTTCAACTACCATTAACAAAAATACATCATATTTGAGGAATGATTAAGTTGTACATTTAAGCTGCATTTGTCACATGTAACAACCCTTTTGTGTACATGCCTGACGTCATGGGACTCTTTCTGCCCAGCAGCCTCCTCTTCCCATAGCAAAAAGGAGACATATGTGGATGTTCAGTAACCAGTTCCCTCAAAATCAGAAGATATAAGTTCTTATAAGATATAATCTTATAAGTTCTTGTAAGATTGTTAATGACCCTCTAAGCAATCTGCAGTCTTGACTGAGACATGAACTATCATTTTCTGACTAGAGGTTGGAAAAAACAAAGAAGTTCTTCCATTTAGAGAAGAGAGACAGAGAACGGCAGGAGGAACCTCACTGCTGCTGCCAGGAAATGCATCAGCTTTGGAAGCAGGTGTGAAAGTAGTCTCAAGAGAGAACACACCCCACCCTTTATGTACAGAAATACTTCCACCATTTCCATAGATGTGCTACAATGAACTCTCCAAAACCAGACTTCAGATTTTCCAAAAAAAATCTGCCACGGCAATGCCATTCTTGCAGCTGTACATCATCCTGATAACACTGTCAAGCTCTCTTGTTCACCAGCACACCCACTACATCTTGCCCTAGCCACAGTTGACCTATAGGGCAGTTTATCTTCTGTGGAGGGAGCCACCAGGTAGAATTACACTTACCCACTTCTTTCAAAATGCTGCCTGAATATATTTTTCTGTTGCTCATACACTGGCACTTTGGTTGCAAGGAAGACAATTTTTGCCTTTCGTCCTGATGGAATGTTTTGCAAATGATGTTCACAAATCATAAGTGCCACAAAAGTTTTTCCAGATCCTTCAAACAGAAAACATGAAAGGTAAAGGACAAGTACGAAAAGGTGCATCTGTAAGCAGTAGCTTGTCTCATCTAAATGCCTTGTTACAAAGGGGAGCTGACAATGGGGCTGTTACTCTTCCAGACTTGAACACATTTGGAACAGATTTAAACACAAGTATGTTGCTTACTCAGGTGGGGGATCATCCCTTTCTCTCTCACAGTCTCAGTCTGTAAAGGAAATTGGGCAGTCACTGGGGACTAAAATCCATTTGCAGTTGTATTTGAATTCTTTGAAATCACTAAGTCTTTTTTTCACTCTCAGCACACGCTCTCACATCAAATCAGACTATGTATAGACACCAGACCCTTTCAGCTTCCATCCTTCCTCATACAGCCTCCGTCCTCTCTCACTTGCTTTCCTTTGGCCCTCAGGCTCACTGTGCAGGCTCTCCAGAGCTCTCCTCTGTCCCTGCCTCTGTTATCCCACTTGCCTCACCAGGGCTCAGGGGAAAATTAGGCTGTCTGGATGTTGCAGGCATTGCAGTAGAGAAGAGAGGGGAGCCTGAGGCTAACTCATCCTGTTTTCCCTTCAACTTGCAAGACAAATTTCTTAAATATCTGCAAAGATTAGTGACTGGCTTTAACTGAAAAATCCACACTGAGGAGTGAGAAAGCAGAAGTCAGAACATGGAAACGAATGCTGAGTGTGCTGAATACAAGCACTGACATGCCAACAGACAAGTCTGTCTTGCCAGCCTCTGTGCTGCCCATGGTCATTAATTGCAGGGTAAATCTGGATCTACTGCAAGGAAGACAGCTTTGAAACAAATGCCTGAAGAAGTCTGATTCAACCTTTACCATTCCCTATCCTTCACAGACATATGCATCAAGAAAATTTTTCTAAGAAATGTCTATCCCCTTACCTGTGGGGGCACAAATCAATGTGTTTTTCCCATCAATAGCAGGCTGTGCAAGCTCAATCTGGTAGCTCCGAGCCTTCTTTGGTTCATAAACAGACGGAGATGCATAGACGTTTTCTAGGATAAAACAATGTTTTTGCGAAGAGTGTTGCAATAAAAATGCAAAAAATATGTTGCGCCCCATACAGTTGCTACCTAAAATGATAAAAGAGTCCTTGCAGTCTACACAGAACATTACAGATGCTCCAAATAAGAATTCTGTGTGAGTTTGATGGCACATTTTTTGTTACCCCTCAACTGTGATTCATAAAATGAACTCATTTCAAGGTCTTGGCTGACAACGCTCACTTCAACTGGTCTTTTTTTCAACTCAGAATGAAAACACAAAGGATTATTTTTCCCCAAATCCATACATAGGATTTATTTTAGCCTTCTGCTCTACAGACTTTTGAAGTCATTACTCTCTTAAACTGTGGTCTTGTCAGAGTGTTTGGACTTTAGGAACAGGAACTAGAAACTACTGGTGGAGCAAAATTTGCCATGACAGCCACTGCACAGATCCCTTGCAGACACATTCAGTTCTCTAAACTGGTTAATATCAGATCATGTGTGAATTAATTATATCAGAGAAGAGGTGCATAAACAACAGGCTGTTGTTAGGGGATCTTTTTTGATAATGTGCTGACAGAACAACTCTTCACTAGAAATGTGATAAGTGAGGGGCAACCCCATACATTTCCAGTGCCCAGCATAAGATCCTTTGAACATTAATACAGAAAACAGGTAAATCAAGTCAGAGATTTGTACTAATTCCTCAGTACCTTCCATTGTGGCACACTACATCTGTGTCTTTCAGGAATCTAAGCAAATTGAAAATATCAAACACAAACTTTTAAGTTCTTAAGAGCTACCTGAAACCGAAGAGAGATTTTTGCTGAGATTATCACATTCTGCTTCTTCAGAAAAAGTCACCATGGTTTCAAAGTAATTCTCAGAGGCATCTGTCATTTCACTATCCACATCTTTGCCATTATCTATATAAACGGAAAAAAAGCCATGTTATAGATCCTTATGATTTTAAAACATATTTGTTGTGATGACAAATGAAGGAGTTGGTTGCTGGAAGAAAAAGACTACATAAAATGATGGTGCACACAGGCTCCTTTCAAAGCAGATGGATAGCACTGAGAATCTTGGTTTTAGAAGATTCTAAACAACACATTCACATGTGTAACAACTTCCAATAAACAAAGGAGACAACACACTGGGAGGAAAGTTTATCCTCTGTGTTTAATGACAAGAAGTGTAACACGGACATTAACCACAAGCATGAAAAATTCTTATGAATCCAAAGAAGCTTCGTAAATTCAAGATTCTGTTCTCCTTTTCTCCCCACCTACTGAAAGGACCTAGAAATTGTAAGAATATCTCTATTCTTTATATTACACAATGATCAAAAGAGAAATTTTCTTTGGTGTTATAATTAATACTTTGTCAAAGAACCATTCCTGGGCCCTGCATGAAGAGTCTCTTTGCAAACAACATATGATGATCACAAAGGACTGCTTTTGGAGGGGGAGAAAGAGCACATCTGCATATCAATCCAGCTCCAGAAAGCACACAATATCTGCCATTAATTTCTGGTACCAACTCCTCTTAACTGCCAGCAGTAAAATGTTTCCAATATGGACAATGCTTCTTCAGTAGGCTGACTTTGGCTTTGCTGAGCTGGATGTCAGAGGAAGCTGCCCCAAAAGACAGTGATAATTTTAACTTAAAAAATGTAACTGTCAACAAATAATACGTATAGCCACCAGCTACATAAAATAATATCTATGTATGTGTAGGTATTACTATTATGTATTATTTCACCTATATTTTAATAAATTTATTAATTATGTACACAACTTTATGCATATATAATAGTTAATTCTCCAGTTAAGAAATTACACCCTTTGACTGCAGTAATAAAAAAAAATTCAAAATAAGAAATACAGTTTAAGAAGCCACTTAAACATAGCTTATCCCTGTTGCTAACTAAAAAAACAATTCAAATAAGCACCTAGGGACAGCAAATGTAGATATGAACATATATAGTCCAGTTTATTTAAAATCACTTTTTTAGTAGCAAAATAATGTATTCTTCTCTAAATTCTCTTATGCTTCAGGTTACTTCTAGAAGTGCTTTTCAAGGAGGTAAATTTAACGACTGAAGCAAAATCTTATGAGGGACAATTCTGCAGTTTTGCACAATATGAACATAATAACTTGGTAAGGGCTGCTTATCATTATAAACGCTTGGTAAGGACAATTTCTTGTAGAAAAAGGTATATGACCTGCTCTGGGGATTACACAAGTGTATCACTCTCTAGACTATCACATTAGTAGTCATATTTTATCAGAAAATATTGCATCTGTCACAACTCGAGCAATGAAAAGGATGGCAAAAGTTGCGTTAAGAAGAGAAGGAAGAAGATAACTATTTGGCTATTTTTATGCCTTCAGAGCCTGTGCTGCCTGAGTCTCCTTTCCTTAAAAAGGTACCATGACTAACCATCTGTGAGGAAAAACAGTCAAAGACTAATTTCTGCCTGTTTGTAGGATAGTACTTGTATTTAATTTTATATAAAAGACATTTAAAATAAATTTTTAAGAGGTTTTTTTTTTTTTAGACCACAAAGTATTCTGATAGTATCCTTCTAAATTAGTCTGATTCTCCTAAAAAGAAATTACTGTCTGGTACAAGAACAGGAAAAGAATATCATAAAAACAATTCACATTTTACCTTCTCTTATATTCCACAGTACACTTGCATTGTAATATCCTGCATTATCCAATGCCAGCTGAAGACTTTTGGGCCAGTTTTCCTTATCTGAGCGACAGAGGCATTCAATGAGTTTAGTTATCCCGGCCGCTTTGCTTCTGTATTCACTGATCTGCGCACACCGCAAACAGAAACTGCTGTCGGTTCTGAGCAATCAAACCCACTGCTCTTTGCTTAGCAGGTGAATTTGTGATGTTTGATGTTCAGTTGAAAACTGCATTTCCTTCTCAATGAATAAAAAGCTTTAGAGTAAGGTGCAGCCATTTACCCAGTACAGCTTCAATTCTGCCAGTGTAGTTACACACTAAATTTAGTTGGACTATAGTAATAGGTAGGCTGTTTGTTTGAATATTTGTAAATGGTGTGAAATATCACAGAGCTTTTCTGTCAATTTCTCTCTGGCAAAGTCCTTGCAATGAACTCTATCTGCCATAAATCTGTGAGCCTTGCATTTCAGAACAGGAAAAGAAAAATTACAGAAATTATAGCAGGCCTGTGACCAGCCATCCTCCTCACCCAGCCACCTATCAGACAGGTGCTGATTCATCCCACAAGCGAAGCAGCCAGCACTTCTCTGAATCAAAACTAGGCCAATACCATGATTTTACCATACCTGCAGGATCTCATCACACTCCCTGTCTATCAGGCATGTGTTTATGTATGGCATGATTGCTACAGGATCAATTTCTAGCATTGTTGCTTCTATCCGCTTCAACAGCTGCCTGTGCAGCTCCAGTTTTTCCAGTTTGCTGAAGTCCCAGTTTTCAATTGCTTCTGCCAGTCCAGTGTAACCTTTCAGAAAAAGAGACAAATCATTACTGTGAATTCAATCTCTAGCTAGAATAGGTAGGAACAAACTGAAAAGACATTTTCTCAGCCACTCTAGAGAAACTAAAATTATTTTGTCCTGTAAATGATAAAAATCTAGGCAAACCACATACAATTTTATCTAAAAAGTCATTGTTTTCCTTCCTAGCACTTTTATGTCTAATATGAAATACCTGCACTAAAAGAGCAGTAGCACCTGAAAAAACAATAGAAGAGCCACACTAAGTCATAGGTCACATCACCCAAACAACTATATCCACTCCTGCCTTTCAATTATACAATCCTTGGAATTCTTGAATTCCATGATGCTCTTCCGCAGGATTCCCAGAGCAAAGGACACCACTCAGAATCGCAAGATGCTTTGGTTGCCTTTTCTTTTATTTACCAGCATTTTATCTTTTACTCTTGTCCTTGACTCCACTCTCCTTCAAAAATCCTTCCTGTACTGGATTCTAGCCAGTCCCTGACAGAAAGCAGTACAGACACCTGCAACCTAGATAGTGATCAAATAGTTGAAAATACTGTCCTGGAACAGACAGTGACAGGGAAACATATTTTAAGGACTTGTGCCATTTGCCGTGTAGGCCTCCAAAGTGGAAAAAAGCAGATCAGAGGAACTCCCAAAGGAATTTGCCTAACTTCTTAATTCCTTTTAGAGGAGCAGGAGAGTGGTGTGGATACTTACCACCATAATGTCTAGTATGAAGTATAAGTATTACTTATCCCTGCATCTGCCAAAAAGAAGAGAAATTCTAAATTCTAGTCTCTGTCCCAATTAACAAGTAATTGGGATAACACTTTGAATCATCAGGTTAACTGTCTCAGTTTTTTTTATTTTGCTGTAGATACACCAAACTGAACTCTACTAGCAGGTTCAAAGTAGATAGTTCCACAATTCAGAAATCAGCATTATCACAGACTGGTAAAAGGTTGCTCTGGACTTGGTGCTTGCTTTAAGGTATGAGTGGGTTACATCCAAGTGATAAGAAACTTTGTAATATTTTTTCACTGAGATAGTTATTCCCAATTAATGGTGAGGAAATGAAAACAAAAGTATCTTACGGCATGAGATTGTAGGATTCAACAAATCTAATAAATTATCAACAAGAATCTATGATACAATATACATGTATAGAAGAAAGCTGGCAGATGCTGCTCATTTTATGCCTTCACAATCTTTTCATAAGATTCCATTTCATAAAGGAAACTG
This sequence comes from Cyanistes caeruleus, assembly GCF_971803275.1. Taxonomy (NCBI): domain Eukaryota; kingdom Metazoa; phylum Chordata; class Aves; order Passeriformes; family Paridae; genus Cyanistes; species Cyanistes caeruleus. The sequence continues at coordinate 34,036,053 of NC_141732.1, forward strand.
GATTAGGAACTTACACATCAAGTAGTTATAGCTACTGTGGAACAGTCATGTTATAAACTGGTTACGAATGGTTGGTTACTTCTTGAAACAGAAGGCTTTCAATGCCACTGAGTAATTTAAAATCTTTTAAAAAGTCGTTTAAGGCTCTGTTGTTAAGTTATCCCATGCTATCAGTCAATCCTCACTCACTTCCTGAAACCCATTTGGCTTTCTGTTTCAGAGGATTTAGCCTCCTTCCTTTGTATTTGGTGAGAACAATGGTACTATTGTTTCTTCTCTAAAGGCTCTGAGACAGACAAGCCTCCTGTCAACGAGGCTTTCTTTCTCCATCGTCAGAATTGTTCCAGCCTCTTCACATCCCAGCAGGCTTGTTTCCAGCCTGCCAGCCTGCCTTTTCCTACGGCACCCGGCCCGCTGTGTCAGCACGGGCAGCCGAACCGCGGCGTGCGGAGCGCCCCAGCCGGTCCCGGGAGAACCCGGGGGAACAGCGACACAGCCCCGCCGGGGAGTGCCACCCACCTGCTGCCACCAGGGCATCCAGGAAGCCCCGCAGCCAGCCCTCCGCCTCCAGCAGCAGCACGGCATCCAGGAACAGCGCGGCGGCCGCCGTCACCCCCTTCTCCTCCTCCTTTCGGACCCTCTCCTTCACCTCTAGCGAGAAGCCAGCACACACAGTGAGGGGCGAAGGGGCAGGGGCGGGGGGGGGGGGGGCGGGCCGGGGCCGGCTCTCACCGTCGGACAGCCAGTCCGTCATGTTGCCGAGGATGTGCACGGGGTTCAGGATCCTCTCGATGTACCGCCTGAAGCACCGCAGGCTCTGCTTCTCCTCCGCCGTCATGGCGAGGCCGGCGCCGATCCCGGTGCCGATCCCGGTGCCGATCCCGGTGCCGATCCCGGTGCCGCGGTCCCGGCTGCGTGCGCGGAGCCCACCCCAGGTACGAGACAGCTGGCAGGGACTGAGTGGGAGCCGCCCCCGAGCCGGGAGCGACGGGAAAAGGAAACTTGAGCGCGGCTGAAGAATGGAAACCGAAAGCGCTCCCGAAGGGAAACGCTGCTTTCCGCTTGCGTCTGTCCGCAGCAAAATAAAAAGGGGACCGTCGCCCCGAGCCCAGCTAATCATATGCCCGTGCATACGGCTGTAAAGGCTGTAACCAGCCCGTTTGTGCGGCTGCCAGGGTGAGAAAAAGCACAGCGAAGAAATAGGAGTAAACGCATCATCCTATCTTCTCTTCCCTCTTGTCCCCAGAAAAATCTGAACGAGCTTTTATAGGCTGTATAACCCTATCCTGGGTTTTTTAAAAAAAATATAGAAACACTTCTGGAAGCTTTTAGGAAACGAATTAGGCAGGTGAACATCAGAGGAGGAGGCTTAGCGAAGGGGCAGTCCTGCTACAGGGCAGAAAGAGCCCGCAGTGGGAAGTGCTGCTAAACCTGACAACTCCGGACGCAAACCTCTCCCCTCACCGTGTGGATGTGCCCTTCTCAAACAGACTGACAGGTACTGGCTCAGCACAAGATTCCTGCTTTCTAAAGCCTGCCAACACAAGGCCGCTGAGCTTGTCCTGTTCCCAGTGGTGGACAGGGGATGGCAGGGGCGGAAGGAAGGGCATGGAGGAAGGCGCTGACATTTCATTTTCTACTCTTCTCTAGTCCACTTTTACACTCAAGTATTTAATATCCTTCCGTTCCTTTTTCTGAAGTCTTCTGTCTATTGGAAGAGTGATTGAGCCTTGGAATAGGCTGCCCAGGGAAGTGGTGGAATCACCATCCCTGGTGACCCACCCCTGAAGGTGTTTAAGAAAAGACTGGGTGTGGCACTTAGTGCCATGGTGTGGTTGACAAGGTGGTCAGAGGCTGGACTCAATCATGTCTAAGGTCCTTTCCAAACGAATTTTTTCCGTGATTCTCTGTTTTCACAGTAAATAAAGAAAGTACTGTTCTTCTCAAAAGGCTGAAAAGGTCATTAGGGAGCTTTGCAAAAGCCTTCAGGTGTGGTTTGTTGTGTAAACCTGATGCCAGACAGCGTGAGCCCGAGCAGCATGTGGATTGCTGCGGTAGAGTGGACAAGGGGCAGCAGGACTTCCATGGGTAATTGCATTTTCATTCTGTAAGTCAAGAGGATTGTAATATATCCCAGTTTTAAAAACCCAGGCATTTCAGAGACCTTCTTTCCATCATTATGCAAGGAAGCTGCTTGTGGATTGATGCCTCTGCTTAAGAACTAGATTGACTCCGATTTCAGGAGTGGGTCTGCTGAGGGCATGGGGATCTGGCAGGAGGTAAGGTCCCTGGGGAAACCAGAGTGCTCGTTTCCCAGGATAGCTCTCTGCGAGCATCCTACCTCACTTCCCAGGCATCCTCCGTTCCTCACAATGTCCTTGATTGCAACGTGCACAGACTCCTGCTTCAGCTTTCCACGCCTAATGCTGAGCAAAGTACACAGCAGCAAGGGTTGCTGTGGCATCGAGACCCAAAGAAGCTCTTTGATGTCCGGAGAGTGTACTATTATATGTATGATGAGCAGTTAAGACACAGTAACTATGAACATCAGTGCAAAACGATTAGATTTGCTAAATCCCTTGAGTTTCGTGTGGAAGACTTGAACTGACTTGAACTGGCCTGAGAAATGTGTTGATAAGTTATGCTCTATCTCCCTCTGTTGATCAAGATTTGCATCGCACTGGACTGGAAGTCAGGAGAATGGCAGTCTTCTGAGCATAGTTTTATTTCTGCGGAAAGAATCTGTGGTGGTCTTTAAAACTGACCATTTCTGTAAGTTCCTCAATACTCATCCACCATGCAGAGAATAAAAAATTAGAAAAAAAAATAAATGCAATTATTAAATTGTAAGTAGTGCCTTGTGAGACCAGATGGTAGGTTCTGTTGTAGCAGGAGAAATGCATAAAGTTAACAGCAGAAAAGGAGGGCTGCAGTTCCTAATTCTTTCATTACTGCAGAATGCATTGGTATGCCTCAAAACAACATAAGGTGCTGGGCTGGTTGCTCACTGCAGTTTTTTCTCTTGCAAAATCCTCACAGGTCTCTGGCTCTAAACCAAAGATCTGAAAGGTCTGTTACTTTTGAACAAACACTGCCATTCTCATTCCTTGGTGAGTCCTCCATCTGATCCCATTGAGCCTTCCCTTGGGTTAACCTGTAAGAGCAGCAAGTGTCTTTTCAAAGTAATGTTTTGCATGATATTTTATGTTTCTTGGGGAAAAACATGATTTCTGTTCAAAAAATTTCTCCACATTAAAATGTTCTTTCTCTTTCCTGAAGACTTTTATATCCCATTCATGAAGACTTGGGAAGACACCCTGCAGAGATCTCAGAAGACACTAAAATTATACTGGAGTTTACTTTTACTCTTTGCAAAAGACAAGAAACAGAAGAAAAAACTATTTAAATTACCTTTGCCTGTTCTGTGTCAGGAATTCAGCACAGCACATAAGTAGCTTTGTAATAGGGAAATTATCCTTGTGACATTCTTATCTTTGGCTTAAGGAAAATTTTCAAGATACTGTCTTCTTCAAATCTTCAAGATGCTACTACATTTGAAGTAGGCTTGAATCTCCTGTAGTGCTTTCAGCCTTCCCTTGTGAAATGAACATTAGTTTTTATTCTAGTGTCTTTTGTCTCAAGCACTTTGGGTCCTGATGCAATGAGACAGAAATGGCACCTGACCTCAAGAACTGAACATAGAAAGAAACAGGAAAGAGCAGAGTGGGCTGACAATGCTTGTTAATGTTTTGTGTCTTATGAAGCAGATCTGGTGAGCGCTGCCAGCGGGGCTGTTCAGTGGTGTTCACTGATAAACCTTGCCCATCTGGGAGCTAAATTTATTTTTCACAAGACTTCTAAAGCGCCTTTGTCAACCAACATGTATGATATTCCAGCCCTGGTTTTCAACTGGCATTTGGTATTCCACCGTCCTCTTCTTCAAAATATTGCAGGAGCTGTCGGCCCAAGAAAATTTTTTAAATCCTGGAAACTAGTGCAATGGAATGGTAAGAGGCATTTATGACTGCTAGCAGTTGAAGATGCCCAAATCTTCATTATCTCAGTTATTTTAATGTCTAATTTTTTGTTAGAAGGCTGATAGAATACTGGAAAGTAAATCTTCGAAATTATCTTGTGCGTTCCTCATTCAGTATTCAGCGTACTCATGTCCCATAGGTAGCAAAATAGAATTATGTTCCACTGATTAATGTGCATTGAAGTCTTTACAGGTTTGACTGGCCAGAAGGACTTCCTCCCATATGAGGTAATGAATAGGAAATAGTAATAATTATCAGCCAAGTCAAACATCATGGAACTTACCTGTGGCCTTAGCAAGAATGTAAAAATAGGTGCGTAATGCCTGCTGTGCAAAGGAGCAATGAAACAAACAACGTAGGACACACTGAGTGGGATTTGTTGCTAACCTCATCATTATCTGTCATGGACTTTAGATAGAGAATGCCCTGTTCACTAATTTCTCAACATCATGTGTATGCACGCAGTGGGACATACTTCCCAGTAAGCGCATTTTAGGAGAAGGTCTGCTGAAGAAAAATAAATACCCCTTCTATCAGGTTCCACCTAGAAAAAGCACATTAACAGGAACCACCCATAGCATTCCCATGTTACGAAATGTTATTTTTTAATGACAATTTGAATTAGTGTAAAAGCTGTGAAACATTTTCGGTCTAAGGACATGAGCCCATTAAGAAATATATCCCCTCTTACAGTGCAGACTGACAGACAGATGTGAAGAGGAACAGACTGAATACTGTGTCTTGATGGATGCTCAATTTGTTAAGTAAATCCTGATACACAGGTTCTCATATTTTTACCTCTCAGTCTGGTGTCCCTTTGGCACATTATTGTGCACATAGGTGCCTTGAGGCTGAGTTTCTGGCTCATCAAATGTTTCCATGATATTGAAGCCCACCTGCACCCTTGCAAATTCTTGGTTCCTCCACACCACAGGAGGAACTGGTATCAGTTTATCAGCTGATAAATACAGACTTCAGGTGCATTGCAGTGCCACAGCTGCTGGAGTAATGTACAGCATGGCTTTGTTTGCACCAAATTGTTGTTCACATGATAATCTGGTTAGATTCAGGGGTAAAAGCTGCTGCTGTGGAAGTGAGTGGGAGCTCTACCCTTCTCAAGCACAGCAACATTCACATAGTAGGACTGTTCATGTCAGTATGTTTGTCTGTGTGTATCAACATAACTGTGTCTGATTGACCCTCCTTTGGCTTCATCTTTGGGTGAACGAATGAATGAATGAATGAATGAATGAATGAATGAATGAATGAATACAAAATGCTTAAACTGAGCATGCATGCTAGATGTTTACTCAAAAGTTCCATTAAAATGGTCCAGTTTGAACTCCCCGATGCTGCTTCATTCTCTTTCCTCAGGTCCTATTGCTGGTTGCCAGAGAGAGATCAACACTTGCCCCTCTGCTGTCCCCCTTGAGGAAGGTGTAAACTGTGATGGCGTCACCCCTCAGCCTTCTCCTCTCAAACCAAATGACCGCAGTCTCTCCTTCTAAGTCTTTTAATTCCTTAGCCACTGGCCTAAGCACAGGGTGACTCACATGGGTGTCACGAGTCCTTTAACCCCTCAGGTTTATCCTCTCAGGCTATGTTTCCACTAGTGCAACATCACTGACCTCAGTGGATGTATCCCTGACCTGGAATTAAGTAGCAAGTGGAGAAGAAATCCTAAAATCCCTCCACCATGACCAGTTCTGTGGTGTCCTGCCCTGAGAGCATACACTGTATACATTCAATAAAATCTCTCACATAAACATGAAGGCACAGTTCTCATTGAATTAACAATACCCAACAGCTTCTCATATTTCCTGAATTTCCTTATGATTCTACTGCCCAGTTGCTAAAAGGTGGCTTACAGAAGTGCCACGGCATGAAGGCTAACTACTCAGTGAAACAAGTGTCACTCTGATAAAAAAAGGCATTTTGATTTTGTTGACATTGATCTGTAATTGCTAACCCACTTGTGCTTGCTAGTGTATTTCAGAAATAGCTCATCATGTTCTGGACAATTACAGAAATCTGTGATATGCCCTGGATTATGAGCTCAGAAATTAGGAAACCAATGGCACATACTGGTCTTAGTGGCTTGTACATAGCTGTTTTTTACTTATCTGCTAGGCAAGGTCCTCCCCACAGAAAGAAACTGGAGAAGTTGGTTGTGAGTGTGGGAGATTTGAAAGACCTGTGAGCAAAGAGGAGTCAACAACCCCCATGTTCCTTGCTCCTAGGGTGCAGGCACTGCTGGCCCATGTCTCGCCAGGGATGTGGGCCCGGAGCTCCCCTGCAGCTTTTGGCAAAGGCGCTCACTGAGGACATGATAGCGCACAGGGGCCAGACCTCTCTCTGCTGGGAACATGAATTAAGCAACACAATAAATGTTTTATTTACGGTAGGATGTTATTCATACTGACTGAGTGTATATCCCATAGCAGTGAAGCAGGGATCTTTTTCAAATGTATTACTTCTAATCCCCAAAAAAGCCCCAACCAAAAAACCAACCAACCAACCAACCAAACAAACAAATAATAAAAACCAAAAAACACACAAACACTAAAAAAACCCCAAACAAAAATGAACCAAAAAAAGCCCATCTTTGCACAGAGCTCTTGATCAATCTCACAATGACATAACTCTATATGGAAAAGTACCCCTGAAGTCTCTAATACTGCAATAACAAGAATTATTAATGTGCTAAGTGGGCATCATTGATGTTTTAATGGTAAATGAAATTAAGAACTCAGTTTCTTACCCTTCTAAGAAAGCAATTCTAGATGAAAACATTGAAATACAGTAAGTCTGACCTTTTTGACTAAGTTTGTGACTCTAAATGCTCTTCTGAAAAAAATCACAAAGCCTAAAATAATAAGCTAATAATTATAAGCATCACTACACCAGGTGATAAAGTACTGTGAAGATAAATAGTTTCTGTCAGAGATAGTGTTGGATCAAGTAGCAGTTTATGCGAGTTGATACTACATCAAGTCATTAAAGCATGCCTGCAAAAAGTGCTCAGTAGTTCAGAGTGGAACTTCATAATTAAGCTCAATTTCCCTGCAGCTCCAGGTAAACAGGAGTTACGAAGTATGTTTTTCAAAATAAGCTAAGCGATCAAGGACAAAAAAGCCAGATTTGCAAATTAATCTAGACCCAGATGGGTCATATGGTGAGGTCTCAAGACAGACTGCTGAAACATTGGTCTTAAAATCTCAATCATATGTTTTTAAATTTCTGAGGTTCTCAATTCCTTTGACAGATTAATGTTAGTATATTGGACATCCTTCTTTTTTACTGCTGCGGTTAATTAAAAATCATAAAAGTGATTCTATGTGAAAAATTATTTCCCATAATAACAGAATGGCTGTGGTTGGAAGCACCTCTGGAAATTACATAGCTCAGTTCTCTGCTCAAAATAGGGTCAACCAGGCTGTCCAAGTCTGTTTCCATCCAGTATTTTTAGTATTTCCTAGAATGAAGACTCTTGTGCTGAATTACCTTTACAGCACAAAAAATAGCAATTGTGTTTAAGTAGAATTTCCTTTATTTTGTGTTCATTGTCTCTTGTCTTTTCACTGGGTGGTGATGGACAGTGTCTAGCTCTTTACCTACATACCTAACCAGCATTTTATTTATTTCTTGTAAAGTCACACAGAGCAGCAAAAGACAAGTTATAACACGTTTTTCTATGAAACATCGCCTTGCCCCAGCTGGCTTTTTTCCTTTTCAGCCTTCAATGTAACAATTGCAGAGTGCTTGATATTTCTAGTTCATTCTCTTCCTTGTTCATCTAACTTTTGGGAATCCAGATGGCAGGGCCTTTCAGGCCTTTCTACAAATCACTCTTTTTGCATGGTTGTACTTAGACACTCAGACACACACACTTCACCATAGGTCCTTGGTGAATTTCCAGAACATACAGCTGTCCTCTGTTGTTAAGACACATATGGATAGGGCAAATCTGTGACAATGGGAACTTAAGAGAGAGAAAATTCCTGTGAATCAACAAAATTAGGAAGTAATCTCAAACTTTCTGCAGAAATGTACAACTAGGAACATTTCACTCATTATTTTGATTTGTCCATGGCTCACAAGTGTGTCTTTGTGGACCTGCACAGAAGCACCAAGAGCATGCCAGGAGCTCAAAAGACAAGAAGTAAAGTTAATTTCAACTACCAAGGCTTAGAATTGCACTTTTGAATATTGACAGGGGCACATATAGGGCAATTTTCAGCACAACAGAGAAGATCCATTTCATAGATATGCCAGTCCTTTCTTGCATCTCCTCTTGGTATTCCCTTTCAAAGAAGAAATAGTTCACCCATTGCAAGCTATTTTAGCCCAGGTCTGACACTGATTAGTGCTCTTAACTAAAAGTAGTCCTGAATTAGTGTTACTTTGACTTTTCAGAGTACTTTAGTAACCCAGGCTGTAGTCCCAGCCTTAGAGTTTACCTGCTCAACAGGAAAAAAAAAGGCAACAAGGAAACAGGTAGTTGGATATAAATGAAGTCTGCTCTTTAGTCATGCCTTCTCCTTCCCTAAGGCAGTGCTTATCAATATATTGATAATTATTGGTATTGACCAGCATAGTCACCTCCTCTAAGACATCATCACCTTCTATTCCCAAGTATATTGTGAACAAATCACAGTGCTTTCACAATCTAACTTCACCTTCTAAAACAGAAATAAATTACCCGGATCCACACTTTCTATCTTCTCAAAAACCTAACCCTAAAACTCACCATGTCCGTAACCAGAAAGATACAAACTGGTGGCATTTGCTGGTATCAGCACTGACTGCTGCCAGGGGAAGCAGCTGGACAGCTTGTTCACATCCTCTCCTTGCAGCAGTTACTTTACCTCCCCTTGAGGTCCAGAACAATCATGTCATTCAAGAAACCCTCATGAATGAAGTTTATTTAACCCCAGAGCACCAAGTGCAAGGCTGAATGAACAGCAGGAGGGTTGAAATCTGACAGCACCAGCCCCTGCCTCAGCAGGGCTCACCATCTGGATTTAACCACACTCTGGAGCTCCTGGCACAGGCATTCAAAGGGCTTGTATGGCCCAGGTGTGTGGGAAGGGAGGAGGGAGCCCTCAGCTTTCCTGGCAGTGCCAGACACACACAGGGGCAGAAACTGAACAAAACCACACCTAAGGCAACCACTGGCTGCTGCTTTTCCTGGGCACTGGAAGCACAATTCTGGCTTTGCCTCCAAGGCTGTCACACCACTGCACTGTGAGGGCAGGACACTCCGCAATTTACAGCGCAACTGCAGAGAAGCCTGAGAAGTGTCATCTGCTCTGTGCTGCTCACAGCAAGACATTCTTCAGGACCTATCAGTGCTTCTGTCTCTGTCACTCTCTTCCATCAGTTCCTTCAGGGATATGCAAGCAGCAGAGAGTTCCCAAAGAATAAGCCAGACTAGCTGCAAGATCCAGTTTAGCTGATCTGATCCAGTAGGGACAAGAGCTTGCAGGGTGCTGCAGGAGGCACTCAGTATGTCTATTCCTCATTTAACCACACTGAAATCTGCATATCTTCCTGCAATTTCCACACTCCTTGTTGAAATCCAAAAATACCGCAAAAACACACAGAGCACTGTAAAACAAAAGTGAAAAGCCCTTCATATCTAAGTTTTCAGACTGGATTTTTCTCTGAGACAACAAAGAATCAAATCTTTAGTGCTTTAGGTTCAGCACAGTGTGTAGAAAACATTTTATTAGAGAGACATTTGTGGTCTCAGTCTGGCAGAGACACATGCACACAAATACTACATTGGAATTCAAGGTAACTTGGATTAGGAGAGCTGCCCTTTACACAGAGAACATTCACTTGATTGGGACCAGAACCACCAACATCTGTTCTGTCTTCTGGAATTACCATTAATGTCCTCAAATAAACTGTCCCCATGTGGTTCCATGTGGGTGTTTGGGGAAAACAGGAAAGGAAAAGCACGCATGTGCTAAAAGTAGCTATTACTAGACACTAACAGAGAAAATAGCATCACATGCCATTAACTAAGCACATAAATAGTGTGTGAGGATTAAAACACAGGGACACATGCACACGTGATACATCACATCATATCACATCACATCACTCCACGGTTTTTACCGCTTCTGAGAATTCCAAGCTGAGGCTAGGCTGTGTGGTTTTTTTGGGAAGTGCAGGGACACCATCTAGCGTTGTCATTTGGAAAAAGCACATTGTATCCCAGCCCCTTAAACTTTCACCCCACTACGGTCAGACAGGACAAAAGGTTACTGGAAAAGCTGCCGAAATTGTAGCTACATCCTTCATCAGGATAAAGTGTAAAGCAAACAAGCTGGATGACAACAAATGAAGCATATTAGAGCCCATCTTTCCAAGAAATGAGGTACAATGCTGTAACACTTTTAGTGCTCACCTTTCAGCAAATCAGGCGTGGGCAGCTTTGCTTTACTAAGTTTTGCATTACTGTCCCATCTGCCCACACTGAAGGGTTTGCCGCTAGGATAAGAGTTTTTCTCACCACTTCTGTTATCCAAAAGAAGTGAAGTTTGTTTCCATTATTTCTGAAGCCGGAGGGTACATCTGAATGCATATTTCACAGCTAAATCTGACATGAGCAGCGTATTTCCTATGTTCATTTTTGCACAGAGCAACCACCATTAGAGCAAGATAGGGGATTTTTTTCCCAGTTTCAGCCCCCCCTTACAGCAAATAAGTCTAGCAATATCACTGCTGTCCACTACAGTGACCTGAGAGGGTGCCACCAGGGAGGCAGCTCTGCAGCCCCGTCTCCTCATCAGCAGAGAGCGCTGGGAGGCTGAGTGGCTCTGTTGGGAAGGGAAGTGAGACAAAGCAGAGAGCCTCCTGCTCCTGCGGCACTCCTGGGTGGAGGCAGCTTATTCCAGCATCTCTCCATGACCTGGGAACATGCTGTGCAGTTGGATTTCTTAGGCATCTCTGTCCCAAGCAGTCCGAGCCCTCAGATTCCCCAGATATATATAATTAGCTCCTGTGCAATTCCACTAATTCTTTAGCACAGAACTGTAATCTTTTTCATGTTTTTTTTTCATGTAGAACGCAGAAGAATCAAACTTAGGAGGAAAACGGTCATCAAGCCTGTGACTATCTCCATTAAAATCTCACTTAATAAGCTTTACTTGGCCCATTATTTTCAAAATAAACAAAAACATAGTTATTTTAATATTTGCTATTTTTATTCCTAAATACGAGCATTGCATTTCTGAAATTTCTGTCACCATATTTCAAGCAGACCACAGTGAATTTCAGCCCTTATGATGACAGACTTTCATCTAGAGTAAAAGCTGTTGCCTTTCTTTCATTTTCAAATTCCTGGTGTTTTAAAAAGCTGGGTGTGATTGCATATGTGTTAGTAAAGGACAAATGAGAGAGGTTTTGCACATATTCAGATGGACTGCAACCCTCCCTATACTACTGAAAATCTGAACAATAATGACAATTATTAGTAGTGTATGCACACAGGTTTCTTGTCTTTTAACTTGATACCAGAATTCAATGAGATTCATCAAAAAACAAACAAACAGACAAAAAATGCCCTAGTTTTAAATCAGCAAGGAGTTAAAACACTATATTGCTAGGCAGAGATGTGGTCAGTTCTACTCACATCAGACTTTGGTGGGAAATTAACTTCTTTCATCATGTTTTCACATTTGTTCTAAACACATAAATAAATAAGTTTTACAACTAAAAGGAGTTCCTATCTCCAATGGACTGTAACAGCACCATTACACATATTAATTTAAATATTTGAATACTTATTTACTCTCACTATAATTCATACCTCTCTCAAATACAAGGTTCAACAGGTAAATGAAAATTTAGAGCCGTCAAAGACTGATTAATGGTATGCAGGGCATGTTCTGGAAAAGTTTGTGTCTGTCTCGTTTTTTTACCTAGGCACATGTAGTGTCTTTAGGCAGTGACTGAAAGTCAGCATTTTCAACATAGTCAGTGCTGGAAAACAAGGTGTCAATCAGCCACTGCCTGAGAAAATACCTTCTCTGAGTACCACATTATTTTCTACTACATTTAAGGGAAGTGTATGTTGCATTAAGCATAGTGAGTGCATTAACCAGCTTAGTGAGCGGTAGGAGGCAGGGCCACCACACTGGATGTGTGGGTGGGAGACCCGTGACTCCTAAAACACAGATCAAACCTGGCCTGCTCTCCTGCTGCACTCAACAAGCAGCACAGGCAGAAATCCACACTACAGCCCAATGCCCTGTTGGTTTGAACTGTCTGGGTTATGTATGGAACACTTTGTAGTTAGCCAGGCTGATCACACAGACAGATCTCCAGGACCGTGCGCAGGCCAGTCTCTAATTCATTCTGCTTTAAGACATCTTCCTAGCTTTGGTGTCTTTCTCCAAAGGTACAATTCTAAAACTACAGATTTTCTTTCTTTCACTCCCTGTTATTCCCTGAGTATAAAAAAGACCCCTAAAACTTTCAGGTATTTTTAATATTTTTTTAATAAAGCAGCTTGTAAAATATGTTTGTGTTGTGCCCACTTCTAGTGTTTCAAGAATTCTCTTTATGGCCACTCAATTCCTTAGGCATTTAAGTGAGATGAAGAATCTGGAGACACGAAGCAGCATGTAAAATACTTTGATCCTTGTTTTTCTGCAGCAGACCGGGAAATCCCCATGAATAATAAGGAAGGAAATCTAGGGGTTTCCCTGAAGATCAACAGACTGCCTGAGCATCTTCTGAAGTATTGTGTGACAGGAGCACTAATGACTGACCTGGGAACAGTACAAATAAGAGTAGTTCACTGGATATGCTTAAGCTACACTTTTGCAGGAAATTAATAGTAACTAACACGTAGGTCTTCAAATAAGATATTTTCTCTTTTCTTGTTTTGAACCACATCCAAGGAACAAAGCACCACAGATAACACCAAAGTGTCTTTCAGTTTTGCATGTGACAAGCAAGGGGCTGGAACAGAGCTGGATTAAAAAGTTAAATAAATTACTACTTCACTAGAAAAAAGAAGTAGCAGAAGGAGAAAAGCTATTTGCAAATCATCCATTAATTCATCAAAACTTGTCAAAGAAAAAAACACAGAAAGATTTTTAAAACTTCACAGTGGTTTTATTTTCAGCATGAATTCCATTTATAAATGTTCTCCATTTATTACCTCTTTTAAAACAAAACCCTTTCTTTTTTTTCTTTTTCTTTTTTTTTCTTTTTTTTTTTTTTTTTTTTTTTTTGTAATTTGAAAGTGAGACAATTTAAGAAGAAGGGGGAAAAAAACTGGTTTAAGAAATCTAGAAATAAGGAATTTGTGTTAATAGAAATATGCAAAATGTTTGGTTTTAGAAAGAACCCAAATAAATCTGGCTTAGTTCTTGGCTTGCTTCACAGAAAATAATTTTATTTCAGTCAGACTTTACTTAATTTCTATTCCTTGTTCAGTCAGCAGTTCTTCCCATTCAGTCAACATGACACAAGAATTAATCACCCAGCCCCAGCCTGGAATAACTTTCTGATTATGACTGAATTTTTTTTTTTGTCACACCCAGACACAGGGATCCATGTCCTGAAGAGGTGATAACTGATTTTTCTGTGTGTCCCTGACTTCAGGTCCCATGAGTGTGCCACAAGTTCTGAAAGTACTTCAGGTTTCCACTGAAGTGTCACACAGCCTCCACCACACAGACATGTGCATCTGCATTTCAAACAAAGTCTTTTCCCTTGCTGTAAATGTTAAATGTTAAATGTTAAATGTTAAATGTTAAATGTTAAATGTTAAATGTTAAATGTTAAATGTTAAATGTTAAATGTTAAATGTTAAATGTTAAATGTTAAATGTTAAATGTTAAATGTTAATGTTAAATGTTAATTGTTAAATGTTAAATGTTAAGTGTTAAATGTTGCTGCATAAGGGGAGGGAATTTTGTTGCCTCATGTTGCTGCCAGGCAGAGAGCATCTTGTTAGATCAGTAAAAAGTTATCCTATCAATATGTTACAGACAAGCTGGCATTGAAAGCAAGAAGAGATGAAAAAGTAGAGTGTGGTATCAAACAAAAGAGTGTTTGTTACATGCTGTTTGAGGATTTGTGTGAGTAAATACTGCCCACAGCAAAACAAATGCAATGGGTGAAAAAAAGAGTTCAATGTGTTTTACTCAGCTTCAACAATACTAACAGAGATCAAAGGCAGAGGATTTCAGTCGTGAACAGAGGAATATTACAATACCTTATTTTTCAAGTGCCTCCACCACTTAAATGAAAATGCTGCTTCACAGCAATTCTAGTGGAAAATAAGAGTATATTTTATAGATATAAGCCCATAACAGCTTATATGTGCACACACATGTGTGCAGCTGCACATGTTCCAGTGTGGTTTGAGTGCTGCTTCTGATTGAGGAACCCCCTGTAAAACAGCTAGGCTCCATTTAAGGACTTAAGTGAAGTGTGAACTGCAAGAAGAAGAGTCCACTTCTTATTGGGGTTGGTCTTGGGCATACCAGAGCTGCACACTTTCAGGTTAAAATGTACAAGAAGCATGCAGCATACAAGAGACAGGACATAGTATGTATGTGACCTCTAGCTCCCACTTTAGCTACCAAAATAATTCTTCTCAGACTATCACCACCTTCCAATTGCAAAGTCTTCCTTCTTTGCCTGGGGGAGCTGGTCACTGAAAATGAGAAGACTCTAAAGCAGAATCAACACCAAAATTTGAGGCCAAAGAGATTCAAGAATATAAAAGGTTTAATGTTTATTGAACTTTTAAGTCAGGCTTTCTTGTTAATGCTGCAAAATTTAGTGCTTCAGGCAACAGAAGAAAGGATAAAATTTTACAGTTTTTAGATTAACACAAGAGAAAACAGTCAGTGGTTATTAATTTAACACACTGCAGGTAGCTTTCTCATATTTCATAATTATTTGTTGTACTACCCTCCTAAAATGTCTTTAATGCACTATTTCTTTTGTATTATTTTCCCTTGAGTGTTTGTGTGTCTGAAGTTATCTTGAGGGAAGTTACTGTATTTTACAAGTCTCTAGGTATTGTGGACACTAACACCTAAATTATGACAAGATTTTAAATCTACTAAAATGTACTCTGTCATCTGTCACACTAATGAACACAGCATTAATAGAAATATTGTGTTACTGTGAGTCTTACCATTTCATACATACATTATGGGGACATATGTCAAATATTTCTGAATCAAGTGACTGATCTCACCAGAATAATTTTTATACACTTCAAATCCTTCTCATAGATACCTTTCATGCTTGTTATTCAAAAGAACTGTCTTCCACAGAATTCCATTGTCATTTTCCAAGCAACCCACAATAAGGCACTTCCACAGTCACCAGACTGTATAGCAATTCCTCTGTGACCCATTTGCTCTGTCACACAGCTTTTCAGATCCACAGCTTTAAAGGGAATTTGATCCACGATTTCAAGGCATGTACCTCCATATGTGCAGAAGTAAGCTTGCCTTGTTGCTCTTGTTGGGCTTCCTCAACGTGGAGGAATTCAGGGCTCGGATGTTGTTATCTTACACTGTACACTGGGAATTTACAAACTAACCGCAACAGACTCTGATTCATCTTTCTATTGCTGAATTTCACATTCCTCTCACAGACACCTGAAAACATTCTTAACCATAAAGCAGACTGATTTCCACTCAGACACCCAGGGCAAAATTGGAAACTTAACTCTTTACTTTCCTTTACATAAACTGTGTTGACTTGGTTTTGCTCCCCACACTTTGATTTGCACTTTGCTGAAAATCCTTGCCTCCTTTCTCCACTTCTACAGAGTGCACATGATGCTGTCTCTGCTCCTCTTTGTGGACATTGTGTGTCTCTTGCCACAGGCTCTGCCCTTGCTCTGTCCAACGCACAAATGAGCAAGTTGGAGATGGCCTTTTACTGAGGAAGACTGGTGCCTTGGGAAAGCTCATGGAAAGCCTAGGGAAGCAGTTCATTTGGAGGAAAGGAGGGATATGTTCTGCTGTGGAAACTGGTCAGACACCTAGGAAGAAACATGGGAAAAGATGGGAAAAGGATTTAATGAACTCTTGAATTTGGTATGCCTAGTGAAAAGAAAGAAGATTTGAAGGTTGTGAGGAGGACAGGTAATCCAAATCAAAGTCAGAGATATTCATGACCCTGGCAGTAGAAAGACTTTCTCTATTTAACAAAAATGCAGGGGCCTGGGGTAGGGGACCTTGGGAGAGAATCATACAGGACCATGACCAAAGACAGACTAAAGATCACTCTATGAAAGAAGCTGAATGACTGTAAGAACGATTTCAGCAAAGGCTGAAAAAAATTTTTATTGAAGTTTTGCTTTGGTTATTGACAGGAGCATCAGACACTCTGCTTGTAGCAGGCAACCACATATATAAATACATATGCCCTGTAGGAAATCCGCCCTGGTTGGGCTTCTTTCAAAATAAGTAGGATTTTCATGTTCCTACCTGCAGTTCATTTTTAAAAACATATGAAACTTTGATTTCAGTTAAACTTGTTATCTGCAAGGCATGTTGCGAAAAGCCCCTTTATTGGTAGGAGGAATCTCACTATGGAGGAAATCCTCCAGAAGAAATGGGAATGTTGTACATAAAAGTTAGTATATTATAACTACCATAAAACACAGTGTATTGTCCTTCTGAGCTCCTTCTAAACATGTAACATCTAAATATCTAAAAGGTATCTCCAGGAGCTCTGCATCAGCTGGCAATTTGTACAGGCTCTCAACCACTACCAATAAAAACCCCAAATGGTGTGTTGCACCACTTCAGTAACAACAGAAGTTGTAATAATGCCATTCACCACAACACCTTTTTTGTTTGTTATCTTGCCCATAAGAGAGAGCTTAGGGTCAAATCTCATTTGCTTCATTTCAGCAAAACACTTGATTGTCTGTAACTTCTGCTCTAAAGTTTTTCACTTTGAGAAAACCCACAGAATGGAAGTATATCCTCCACAAATATTATTTCTGAGTGGAATAAGGAGTCATAAAAATATTAGCCTGGGAGAGGTATGGAAAAAAAGACCGACCAACTATGTCAGCTTTTGGGGCAGTCCAGACGTTGAGTAGTTCTCATTAATCTTTGAGACTGTCAGCACCAAGTCCCGTTTTGATAAAACACCATGACTTACTGCAATATTTATTGAACCTTAGTCAAACATATCTGCACACTCATATCAGCACACAAACAGGTTTTCCAAATCTTCTGAGGCATTCTCTTATTTAATTTCCTATGATGGAACAAATTTCATCTGGTGATGAAAGCTTCTCTCCCATCTTCACTCAATACTGGAAAGAGAATGTAGGAAAATACTTTATACAAAATAGGAAGGAACTCTGTGATTTGTGATTTAGAATTAATTGCATGGCAGTAAAATATGACAAGACACTATTGTTTATACACATATCCAAGGCCTTTATTTTCTAGAGCTGCCATTTAGCTTATAATTTCAAATTACTCTAAAATCTACAACAGCTTGCAAACCACTTCACGCCAAACTCCTCCTCCTCCTGTGATGCAGGTGATTAATGCTGGCACAAGATTTCCAAATAGTCTATAAGATTGCAAAAGTGAGTCTTAAATGTTTGGAAGAGCAGTGAACAACTAAGCCACATCAACAAATGCTGATGTATGTTTTGAGTACATCAGTCTCTGTGTGGGAAAACAAGTGTTGAGTTACATTTTCTAATGTTACCGAAGAAGACTAATAGAGCACGTGACTGGTTTTCTGTGTATATCTTGGGAGCTTTATGGAAAATCCCTATAATTTTAAGAATAAATCTAAGAATCAATGTAAATAACTGTTCTATCCTCTGTAATGGAATCCCAGTCATACAAAATCCTGGGTTCAGGATTATGAAACAGAGTTTATTTGCATTCTCCTGGGTAAAGCTTCATACAGATTTTTGCCTTTTTCCAGATCACCCACTTTATAAGTTTCGCTTCCCTAAATTGCTGTGTTCAGAATTAAGCATTACCCAAATAAAAATTGAAGGGTAGTCTGTAATTTTTACCTCATCTGAGAAGAATTTCACCAACCATACCTAAATTTTTTATTATCAGCATTTTACTGGCTGCAACTCTCTTCTTCATGTAATTTTATTTAGTCAAAGACATTGGATGTCAACCAGATGTTCAAATAAATTATATTTCACTTTGCTTGAGACTGACCACGTTGATGTCCTGTAGCCGTAAAAAGTCCTTTATAACCCTGAATCTCTAATCCTATTTTCTAGAAGTGATGTTTATTCTTATTACTATTGATAAAGTGGCTATCCAGATAAAGGTCATGTGGAGAATAAGCTTCTTCTAAGGCACAAAACACAAAGAAAAGCAGTTACTACTTCAAACTACAGCACACTTTACTACACTGGGTAGACTTGATCTAATTGACACAGTAAGAGGCTCCTACTTAAATAATTTGGCATAGTGGCCATTTGAATGCTGTGGTCTTGGTTGCTTTTGTCTAAACACCTGTATAGCTGCAGTCCATGCCACTGCAACACTGCTGTGGCCATCAGACACTTCACAGAGTTGTTGCTGGTGCTAGTGAGCCTGTGTGCTGGGCTAGGGGATGAGATGTGGCATGCACACATTTTCCAGTGAAACAGCAACTCGACTGCTATTCATGAATGATCCTTTTAAGTGCAGAAAAATAATGCTAAGGACATCAGTTCAAGTTCAGCCTACAGACTCTGTAAATCATTCTTCAAATATTATATGTGTCTTCCATGTGTTCCAGACACTTCCTAGAACTTTTGTTTTCTCTAAATTATTATTAGAAGGTGTCCTGTGGGGTTAAAGATCTTTGTAAACATTATGAAACCTTTATTTTTCTAAGTAAACTCACATACCACAGTTCTCCTACCAGCAACTATTAGTTCTGTGGGGTTACTTTATGCCTCTTTTTTTTTTTCCTCTTCCAGGAAGAGAAGAGTTTTCTCAAGGGTTCTCCTGTTGCTCCCATGAGCCCCTCAGGAACTCTCTTAATGCTCCTTTGTGAAACAGTTTTGTAAAAGGTGGGAGATCCCACATAGTGACAACTTCACTGTGGGCATAACAGGAGATTGAAAAAAACCTAAATTTTTAATTCTTCATCACATTTGAACATTTTGTTAATGCTTTCTGTCACAGCAACACAACACAATGGCAAGGCCCTGATTTTAGCAGGATATAAAGACAAACAAAATTGCTGAGGACCATCTTGAGAAAGCGTAACAAGAAATCCACATCACTTTGGGGAAACATATTTGGTGCAGCCTGTTGTGTGTCACTGGGGCACTAACAGAGGTGATAACAACTGACACCTTTCACATCAGATATTGTAAGATAAAGATGCATGTTGACAGCTACTGAAGAGTATCACACAGAAGCACACATCTGCACATCAGTTCCGGAATCAGACCACCATTCAGGATGATTCCCTTGTTTCAAGGAGTATAATTTTTTAAATATTATTTTTTTTCAGCTCATAAGGAGGGCCCCCTTCTATCAATCAGTAGCAGTTCTGGAAAGTGACACATGTCTCTGAAGCCAAACTGGAGAGGACTGTGTACACTCACAACACCTCCACACACATGGCATTAAGCCAAGAGAACAAATTAGGACAAAAAAGTCATTAGTAGACATTTCCTATGAAATAACAAACTTCCTTATCGTTTTATTTCCAAACTGTTGCTTTTTCATAGTGTCTGATAATCACAGAGAGCTCTTCTCCTCTCAGGATACACAAACCACAGGATTCTGATGACTCACACCGAAAGAGCTCTTAAACACATGAAGGATGTAAGGGCACGCTGTTTCTGCATTAAAGCTTCCTGCCAAAGCCCCAGACTAAGCATACATACAAAATTTTAGCAACAATGGTAAGTTCACCTCACTGTAACTGTTCCGGTGAGACAATCTTGCCAATTTTATGAACTGTCTGATTGCATCCTGTTTGACACTTCCTTTTTGACAATCCCAGCTAGAGCAGAAAACTCTTGAGAAACTGTTGTTTGCACAGAAAGGTGCAATATTGACTTTTTGATGCAAGGATATAATACCACTCTTCACTGATGGTCATCAGAAAAGATGATTGGGCTGAAATCTTCAGAGTTCTTTGGACAGGACTTGTAATGCATTTTATCTTTATTTTACTATTACCTCAATAAGCTCTTTACTGATCGAGCTCTTGATCTAACATCAACAGTACACTGAAAATTAAAGTGAAGTTCTCTCGTCTTGGAACTGTAAAGATAAATCCTTCACCCGAGGCAGCACCTCTCCTCCAAAGGAGAAACACTGAGCTCAGTCCACTGTAGAATATAAGAAAATGTAGAATATGGGAAAATTTCAAAGGAAAGGGGTCTGAAAGGGGAGACTGAATATACACAGGTTGAAAGTGCAGTCTGATTCTGCTGCTGTCAGTAAAGCTACTTGGCCTTTCCACCAAGCTTCTCTGGAGACATGCCAAGGCATTCCCCTGCTGTTTAACACCTAGCTCACAGTGCAGGGGAATAATGAAGCCTGTTCAGCCACGTGTTTCTCAAAGCAAAGGCTGAATACCTCTAAATATCCTGTTTAGCTGAAATTAGGTAGTTTCTCAGACCATGGTTTGGACTTTGACGGAAAAGAAAATAGAACAGATCAGTGTGATGGTTTGCAAAGCAATAATTTTCAGATTGTGACCAACACCAGGGGCCAGTGAAAGACCTGCATTCTCAAATTCACAAACTAGTTGATATGAGTGAATGCCTGCCTTGAAGGAAAGGTGTGACTGAGCCATGCAAAACTTTGAGATTCTAAGCTAATCTCAGAAGTGCTAAGCAAGACCGATGGACTTAAAGAGCACCTCAGGTTTTGTTACCTGAATTTCAGCCTCTGCAGTTGAAAGTGCAGAGCTTTCAGAAATTTGAAGTTAATTAATGTATGCTATAGTCTCCAGATCCCAAGTACCAGCTCCTTACTGACTGCAGTTCCATTGCTGAGGACAGAGGTAAATGTTAGAGCAACTAGACTGCACCCCTCATACTGATAGAATTGCATAACTGGAACAGAGCCTTTGGGATCCCAAGAAAGGGGGATTGGTGAGTTGTGCAGCAGGATGATATGTATTTGCTGGGAACCTCCATGTGACTGACAGGAAAACTGTGGAAATAGAATAAAAGCATTGCAAAGATACAATGAGGACAAGAAGCAGGAGGTCTTACACTTTAGAAGGGTTATAACCATCTTTATCCACCCAATTCAGAGCCCCATTATTCTTCATGTATGGAACAGTTTCTTTAGGGCAACGAGTGCATCCCACAGTTTATGCTTTTGCTGCTCCCAGAGGGAACTACTGTGCTCATCCTTCTCCTTCTATCAGTGCATTTGCAGCTAATGACATGGCAACTGATACAGATTGTTATTATTTGTGCCCCAAGATACCAAAGTACAGTTCATGGCATATGGAATACCATTCATGAAAGATTCAAAGGAGTTTTCCTATTGCAATTTTCACCTTTAGATCTTTCCACCCCTTTCAAAATTATGATGGATCACTCTTTCTCCTTTATCTGTTTAGGCATATTTAGGTGCAATTACTATAGAACATCTATAGAGGGTCTTGAGGAAAATAGTTTTATAAATGCATAGTATTATTACTAGAACACTGTGGGGTTTTAATTCTGTTTGTGTTAAACTCCCACCCAGACTATTATGAAACTTTATGAAAGTTTTCCTAAGGAATCAAAATCATAACCTGGTTTTCATGTAGATAATGAAAAGCAATGGTTGCAGGGACAGCTGTTACTTTTCTCTTTTCTATGTCCCATTTTGTATTTAAAAATCTTCGTCATTCTAGATGTTTGAAGGTAGTGTAAACTTAATATCAAAGCAAAAGTGGGTATTTGCATGAAATGAGGACATTAGGTCCTGGAAATAAAGGAAAATCATTCTGGCTGTAGACTGGTACCATTTCACTTTTTTAGAGGTCTGTATTTAAATAAGAATTTGGAAACATGGTCTTACATGGCATTTTTTGAGGTTAATATGCTTTGGATTATACTGTTCTAGGAGGGTTGCTAAGCATTTTTGGAAAGCACATTTCAAGAAATGGTGACAAAAATGTCAAACAGGATATATGCATCAAGTAAGTTTTCCTTGGGTCTACCCCGGGCAGATATTCAATGTTGTTAACCACTTGGATGATGGAAGAGTGAATATGTTTATTGCACCATCAGTGTTGTATGAACTGCAAGGTTAGATGAGTTAGAAAGCAAGGTTAGAGTAGTTTTTGCACATCAAAGAAAAGGTCTGGAAACACTGGGTTCAGTTCTCAGTGGTGAAAAATGCAAAATTCTAGACAAAAAATGGCAATCAAATAATGCAAATGCAGGGTAGGAAGTGATGGGCAATTATAGCTCTGCAGAAGGGCATCTGGAAGGATGTGGTTTTGAAACCAAAGAGGTCCCACTGGGACATGGGATCAGGTGGCTAACTTGAGACCCAGGGAGAAATTGCTTGTGCTCTGCTGATATATCTTCAAATAAATCTTCTGCTGAGTTTCAGACATCCCATCTTAAGAAGGCTGATACATACTTACAGTTACATACATTACAACTGGAGACCCGTAAGAGAAGAAGGAGAATGCAGATGATCAGAAGGCTACGAAATAAAGCTGATAAAGAAAAACTGAGACATACAGAGTCATCTGCTTGAGAGGATAAAGGGGAGGCTAGGAAAACAGTAGGAGGGACTAGTTTAGGGAACCTGCACTAAGGGATGTGAAGATCAGACAGGTCTGGATGTCTCAGATCACCCAGGGAGCCTGAAAAGTATCTCCACCAAAACATCATTGTAAACACAGCCAACAAAAAATCCTAATAGCTGTCACAGGGAGGAAGACCACCATGATTTGAGTCTGGAACTTCTAGACCTTCTAAAATGTCACATGGGCACCACACAGTAGAGAAACAGTACCAAAGTTTTAGTACTTCTGGAATCGTTGAGGGGATTAAATAAACAAAGGAAAGGTGCAAGGGTATCTTAATTTAGTCAGTTTTGAAGGCTGTGTGTGTAGACCTCAATCCAAAATTAGGTCCTTAAAAAAAATCAAAAATTAATTTTAGTGATAAGAGCTTAGTTTTAATGGAAATAAAATTAGAACAAGTCATTTTCTTAATTGGGAAAATCCACAGCAACTGATTCAGATAGTCTGGAAATAGAAAGGCCGATATGAATTTCTTCCCCAGCCCACTGTGTCTCTGCAGGCAGATCCTCATATCCATGGCTGTCTGTAGTCAACTCATTGACTTTTTGAGCAGCAGTAGCTTTTTGCCATAGTCTCTAGGAAATTTCTTCTCCAATCCTCTGGTGCTTGGATGTGTGATCTCGCCCTAGGCAAGAGCAGCCTAAACTCCTTTTCTTTCTAGAGGGTTGAAACCATTCTTTTCACTTTTTAATGGAACAAAATATATCACTGTGAGCACCAAGCAACACAAACACCATCCATCAATGCCAAATTAAGATGATGGTAAACAAGGACCAAGAATTTCTTGAGTGTAATGTTAAAAGGGATCACTCCTGACATCTTGACAACCTCTTAAATAACACAAATCACCAAATTTCTCAGAAGCATTTTTTATCTGGCAAAAGTGGTTTTCTTTCTTCTTTAAATACCTAAATACCAAACTAAAACTTTCAGCTGAAAAACCCATCCTGATTTTTGAAACCTTGTTTCAATGATTAGATGTACTTGCTGCTGAAAAACGGTGATTTGTTTCTAATCTTCCCTTGTTGTTCTCTGGTTCCTGTGTTATTTCCATCTGCCAGGATTAAGAGACAAAGTCAAAGGCTTGCTCACTCTATGAGTGCTGACCCTCTGGGACCAGATCATCTCTTAACTTCCTCTTCAGCAAGCCAACTATTTTGAGTTTCCTAGCGTGGGACAGGTTTTTGAAGTCATTACTCATCTCTGTGGCTCTGCTATGAACCCTTTGTACTTTACCAACATCTTTAATAACACTATAGAAATGGTTGCATTGATGGCACATATTAAATAAGTGGGGGAAAAAAAGCTTCATTTGAACTTAATACTACCCAATACATTTCATAGGCCATTTTAGTACTGGCATTACAGGGGAACTTGCTTATACACCACCCACAAATGTCTTGTCACTGGTTCCTATTTAGTCTCTGGTGCCTGCTTTCTCACCCTGAACTAACATACGCTATTGCACTTACCTAAATATGTAGGTCTGATTGCAAAATCCACAATGCAGTCTCTTCACATCTCAGCAACTCTCCAATATTTGCCTTATGAAGAATTTTGATTATAGCCATATTATTTATTTATTTTCTCAAGTAAGTGGAAAAGTGTCAAATGTATTAGCTTTAAGCTTAATGGACTGGAAATGGGAAAAGCATTTCAATACTTTCAAAATGTATAAAACTATGATAACTTTCAATTTGCATGTTTATGTTTCTGAATTTTCATCTTTTGTTCCTGGCAAATTTTTGTGTTTGCCAATCTCTGCATGTATGCAGCTGTATAAAAAGAAATAGCCCAAAATATTTTGATTGATCCTTTTGACAGAAATAATAGGGTTGTTTTTTTTTTTGGTCAAAATCACAGTTCAAAACAGGGCCCATATTGATAGTATTTTGTAAAAGTGTTGTGTTTTGGTATTGTCAAAACTCTCTAGTAACATTTTAATAAAGAAAACTGGTTTTTCAGTTCAAGCAATTTTCAATGTTTATTTTGGATAAGTTTAGAAACATTAAAACAACTTAAAGCAGAAGAGAAATATTTAAATATCAAAAAGGCCTCAAGATTTATTAAGAAACCAGTCACCCAAAAGAGCTTTCAAAATGTTTATTCCTGCCAGCTATTTAAAAGTTGTTTTTTTTTAAAAAAAATAAAAATCTCTTCTTCTTTGCAACATTCTATAATTGTCAGATTTCCTCAGACACAAAAAAGTCCCGTGCCAGCCAACTCTTACTTTTGAAATTCAGACAGTTTTCTGTGCTGCGGGCAGGTCCCAGGGATAACAACCTCTCAGATATGGGAAAACAGGAAGGAACTGCCAAACCTCTCAGCAAAACAATGACTTATGCGGATGTTGAGCATTTTGGGCGGTGTGATTCACTCGCCTTATCGTTCCTGGCTGCAGAGCAGCGCTGTCACAGCAGGGCACAAGGAGCCCAGTCAGCTGAGCTCTTCCAATTGCAAAGAGGGCACATCCGCTGTCAGCAGTTGTTAGAAACTCTCCGGGTGGAAACCCTGTGACACCTGCACCTCCGCTCCCACCCTGCCGCCCCAGGAGCCTCTCTGGCGCCTTGCAGAGACATCACCCCACACAGCAGTGCTGCTCCCTCAGCAGCAGGTGCTGCCAAGACCCCGCGGGATCCTCTTCCTTTTCTTGCCTGCAGAGCCCTTAACTAGCTCACACCAACCGAAGTAACCTTGGCTGATATTTTTTTTCATCCCCCTGGGACCATCGACCTTTCCCTCTCACATCTGCAGCCAGCATTTCGCATGGGTGAAGGGGAAAGCCAAGGGGCACGGTCCAGATGGGAAAATCAAAACTGTTCCCATCATTGTGTGTACTTTCTGTTATCTCCAGAATAACTGAAGGGGCTTTTATTTATTTTCACCTTTTTCAAGCTCCCTTTTCCACCACACAAGGCGCCACAATCACCTCTAAGGCTTCCCACATAGCCTCCCTTTCAGCAAAACGGGGGATCTGGGCTCCTTCCTATTCCTCCTTGAGTTTTCCAGGACAGACATCAGGACTCCACAGCAAAGGCACACACTGCCAAGGAGCAGCGAGGCAGGCAGGGCTTGGTAAGACAATTCCTGGAGCAGAGCACATCTTCATGGGGTTTGCAGAGCTCAGTGCCTGGTGTGGAGGACATGCCGCTATCAGCAAGGGGCAGGGAAAATAGTGGTCTTTTACAGACCATGTTATCAAGTTCGGTGCTGATGAGGAAGTGTGTGGGTGCTGAGGGATAGCAAAGGTTCCTCTTTTCACAGTTGGCCGATCCCACCAGCCTCATGCAACATAACTGCCCCATTGATTTAATATTTACTACAGAGGACCTACTTGGTGCAATACTGCTCAGTGCCAACACTTCACCTTAAAAGTTCTTCTCAACAGACCCCAAATGCTTTATCTGAAAGTTTTAAGTCCAGAACAGACCTAGGTTGCCAAATCTGCTACCTAGTTTTTTTGTGGATTTTTGTGGGGATTTTTGTGGGGTGTTTTCTTTGGTTTTTTTTGTTTTTGTTTTTTGTAGGTTTGTGTTTTGTTTTGGGTTTTTTTTTGGTTTTGGGGTTCTTTTTGTTTTGTGTTTGGGGATTTTTTGTTTTGTTTTGTTTTAGGGTTTTGTTTTGTTTTGTTTTGGGTGTTTTTGGAGGGGTTTTGTTTGGTTTTTTTTGAGTGGCAATATAGTTTATTCTGTTTTCCACTGTCTTCAGACTGTGCTTCCTTTTTTTTCTTTGAGTGTTCCGCATCCACAGAAATCTGTGAGAATGTGTCACATCAGTATTGTCACCTGCTGGAAGTAATCTCACAAAATTACCCAACTGGCAGCTCCATGAACTGTTACACTAGATACAAACAACAGGCCTAGAGTCCCACTTCTGAGATCCCCCCGAGTATCACTGCAAACTGTTTGTCTTCTGACATGTGCTTTTTCAGCTCAAAGAAAAAAGCAATCCTGAAGTAAACAAATAAAGCTCAGTGTCAGAGCACACGCGTCTCCAGACGTGCAAGTAATTACTAAAGATTAACAATATTTGCTAAGTCACAAAAGAACTGTCTTCCATATAATTATCTTACAAGTGTCTTCAGAGACCCTGTCTTCTTTTTTTCCTGTAAGTATTTTGCATTAATTCAAATATTTAGATGTTGGCAATAAAATAAACTTCTCCAAATGTAAAGGTGTGTTTTTATGAAGACAGAATTACTGATTCAGATGAATTTTGGAACAATAGATTAGCTCAAGACTCAGACAGCACTTGCACAACTGACTTTCCAAATCTTCTGGTTGAACAAGAAAATAATGAATAAAAGTGATTTAAATAAAATTATGCAAATATCCATAATAACAATGTGTTATTGTTATCATTACTGCTGATCATCTGACTGTATGCATATGTTTAAAGATATTCCTAATTAATTATAAGTGTTCTCAAAATAAGTGTTGTTATGCAGCTTCCTTTTCAATGAACAGATGGGCCCATGGGCAGTATTAAGTGATCACTTCCAAGGAAATAGCCCATGCATTTCAGAGCAGAAAAGGTAGCTTCAGAAGCATTACAGATTAATTTGTGGTCTACTCCTTGTCTCTCACTGTGAGACTGAGAGAATGACCTTAATAACTCAGGCAGAAAGGAAACCAAGGACAATGCCAGAAAACATCCTGTTAGTTCACACAGTTTATGCTTAGAGATGGGTATGGCTTCTTATGGGCTTTTTTGGATTTTACAAATATGCCTCAGAGCAATAGACATAGAAAGATGATGGATGTCTTGACAGCAAAGCAAAAACAAAAGTTGGCAAAATGTATTAAAAAGCATTATCCCTGAGACTTCCAGCTGAAAACAAACATCTGTTTTTTTTGGCAATTTGTGCTGAGATTTATTCTCATTAGGTAAGTCTATTTAATTGTTAACTGTTTATAACCACTGTGTGCCCTCTAAAAAATGCAGTTATAAGAAACCCTTGGGGATTAATAGGTGCTTTGATTGGAAAAACCCAGTACAAGAGCACCAGGATCTCTGCTAATCCATATCAGACTCAATTCTGGACTGCATGGTATTTTACACTAACTCACTTGCTCTTGTGATCAGACAAGGTGAGTATCTTCAAGTAATATTTTTTAACTTCACCATGTCTAGGATGCAGCATGGCAGCCTCTGACTCAACCTGTGCCTTTTCCTTACAGAATCAAGATTTACTAGTAGTTGAGGATGAATGGGCTCACCGAGAAAGGACTCAATTTTTTTATAGAAACAAACATAAAGAACCCCACAGTGTGGTAAGTGGCTCATTGTACTCTGCACCCGGCTTTCCATATCCCCTAGCCTTCTGATTAGATATAATTTCTCTCTCAGTATTTGTACCCTGCACTTGAAGCTGCCTCACCTTCCTCTAACCAAGTCCCTCATCAATCTCCATCACTGCTTTGAAGCTATAGGGTCTCATCCCAGCATGGAGAGGGGCAGGAGATGGAAATGTGGTGGGAGTTGTTCATCCTGGCATAGCTTCCAACGTATGTGTGCCTGTTGCTTGTTCAGTGATGGGTGTACTGCCTTGTGGCCAAGAGTCACAGACGCTCCCCTCCCCTTTGCATCTACTTCACATTGCACCCAAGACTTTGTAAATTGATCTTTTTTTTGAATTTATAAGGTTATCATGCCTGAAATCAACTCCCAGAAATCAGTCTTCTATCTAAGAGCCTGGTGTAAATGACAGTCATTATAATTAGCAACCACAATAACCACTTCCCCAACTAACCATCCACAGAAAAGCATATTTATCAAACACCTGCCTATTTGTAGCTTCTGAATTATATGCAGTGCTCTTCCCACCACTGTGGATTCTTAGAAGGGTTGTTCATTGGTACTGCTACACAAAGGGTGTGTCATCTCAAACATCTGTGTTTGTGGAAAAAAAAGGCATATGTTGAGCTGAGTTCAGGTCCCTGCTGCCAACTGGCTTTCCTTGGGTGAAACTCAGAGTTAAATACACACCTGGACAGACACAAAGACAGTCAAGAATGTTTCAAGACATGACAGCAATACCCAGAATTTCTGTGACTGGGACGCTTGTGTAACACACAGCAAGTACAGCAAGGAGGAAAGTCAGGAAAGCACTAGCTAGCTAGCTAGCTCCCACACTGAATAGAAAGTAGAACAAGCCCCATTCAAGTTTGATTCATTCAGACAAATATGTTGTTGCACTCAGCGTATCTCATGGGTATAGTTTTTATTGCTTTAGGAAACAATATTGTGCATGCTTTCTTCCTCTTCCTATGCTTTGGATTTACAATATATTTTGGATTTAAAAAGGGTCCTGGGATTTTTCTTCCTGTTACTCACAGTCATTAAATAGTGTTTATGTGCTTCTGAGTGGAAAGATTTCTGAATGATTTTTTCTTTTCATTATCAATCGTTAGTTTGTTTTTTTCTTTCATGACACAGTCTTTTATTTTCAGACATCTTGTTGCTCCTTCCTAACTTGCATGATAGGCTAAATTTTCCCACCAAAACGTTTAGCACTTGCTCTTTATAGCTTGTTTTATTTTCCCTATGCAAAAGCCTTCTCCTTGGCCCATAATCTGTCAACTCTTCTGTCAGCCTGTAGATTCTACCCATAAGCACCTCTGATCTCTGACTTAAACTCTGTTCCAGACAGAAATTTTGCTTCTTTTCTCATCTTCTGAAATGTCTCAGCTGTTGTTACTATCTTACCCCCTTCCACACTATATATTGTAGCTCTGGTTTATTCTGCTCTGAATACCCAAGCAATTGCTTCTTTTTTTCTCATTTCATTTAGTCCATTGACCTCCATCTCCTCTCAGTTATTGGGGACTGAAATCTTAATTTGAGTACTGTTAATAAAGTGTAAATACAAATTGCTCAGATTACTTTACTCTCAAGCCTGCATGCATTTTGCTTAGGTGTCATTACACCCTATTAATTTTGGAAAAGGCTCATGTGATAAAACTTGTAGGTGACCTCAGCAGTAAAACATTTTTGCTTAGGTCATTTAGTCACTAAATATTTATATTTCCAGATTTGTATGATCTTTTTCATTCTCATGTGTTAAAAAAGAATCTAAGACTGGGGATCATGATCCATGGATTCTTCTTGCTTATATTCAATGACCAAGAGGAAAACATTGTTTAGTTAGTGGGAAAGGGAAAACATTTTAACTGAAGAGCACAAAATATTTTTCTTTTTGTGCCCATTCACAGAACTCTAAGTTTAACACATGGAAGAGGGACTTCCTTGAGATTTCAGACAACAGGATCCCAGCGAAAAGTATGATGTTAGAACAGTATCTTAAGTCCTTCCTAAAAGATCATGCATCCAGAGACAGAATCAAGAAAACCCTGATCTGGCAATAAAAAACTTTCTGAAATCAGAGGTAGACAAAGACTCTTTGTACAACATAGAAAAAAATGTATAACAAAATTGTCTAAAAATGTTTTATAAGTTAAATCACAGGATACCACTCTGTGACTAGAATGCCCCAAACTCTTCTCATTTCCCTTTTAATTGCCTGTTTGTCAGATCACTCCTTTACAATTTTTGAGGGCTTTTGAATATATTGAATTTCCCCTCTCTTCCTGACTCTTGTTTTTCCCTGAAACCTCTGGATACTTGTCTCTCAATAATGATACAAACGGATGTAGCCACCCACAGTCTTGCGGTCAGTCCTTCAGAGTCATTCTTGTCTTTCATAAATGTTTACATGTTATTACCCCTTTCCAATCCCCTTTTCTAGTTGTCTGCAATGCCGGATTAGAGGGACAGTGCTAATATCAGCCAAGGAGAAATTATGAACATGCAAGCCAGAGAAAAACTGCAGTTGATACTAAAAATAAAAAGTTGCAATGTTGATAGCTGAAGTTCTAACAGGAGAAAATATGTTTTGCCTACATATTTTCTGAAAGAAAATGTTTATCTTGTTTGGCCTTACATATCTCAGCTTCACATTGCTCAGAAGTTTGTTTATGCTGTGTTTGTTATGCTGTGTCCACTTCAGTGGAAGTTTTAATTAGTTCATCTAGTGAATGAAAATCCAATCTATTAATTAATGATTAGTAATGTACTCAATGCCACCAACACACAGGGGAGCAGCAAGCTAAGCTTTTAGTGCCTTTGAAAGAGAGGCCCATCCACTTGAAACTAATAAATTCATAAAGCTTGATAAGTGAATCATGGTGACTAATTACCTGCTGATTAATTTTGTACTTAGTTCATTAACTGAAGACCATAAAGAGCTAGAAATGCTCTAGCTAAAGGGGGAAATGCTCAGAGGCTGTCTTCTCAAAGCCAGTAGTCTTTGATCAAGGCTGAGTATGGGCAGGGAGTGGTGGCACAGGATGATGTGATATCAATGCGCTGTATAAATGTTGCTGCCGACACTGGGGTGAGACCTCAAAAAGCAGAGGCGAGAGTGCCATGTACTATTTGCTGCCCCACTGAGCCACCAGTCACTCTTCACCTCAACATCATCTTGACCTAGGCTTGTGCCACCACAACAGCAGAGCGCACATTATCCCCTCCAGGGTTTTCTCCTGAGAAATTCCCAAATCTTTGCTGAAGAGAGGTCTCAGTTGAAGAGATTAAAGCTGAAAGCCTTGTGCATGTTAGACAAAACAAGGGTATTGAGTCAGGAAGTTTCTTACTGCACAATGTTCATCTCAAATACTTAAAAATGCAAAGCTCCCCAGACCACATCGTGGATCCTCTTTTTGAAAAAACAGGCTCTGCTTCAGCCCCTTGAGCCTCTGCCAGGTGAAATACAGCAGAAGAAAGATTCAAATGTCCTGCACTTCCCAGTTCACCAAGGTCTGAACAAACTGGGTGCTTTGTGAAACATTCATACTTTTTGTGATTCAGAATAAGTACAAAGACAGCCATTGTGGAAATTCCCCTATTTCTTGCCAGGAATCACTGTGATCACACCAAAGGCATGGCAAATCTAGAGGATGAAATGTATGCTAAAGTAATGTGGAAAATCATTGCCCTCCTACCCAAAGGCAGTATGATATCTAGCTGGCAGAGGGAAGAGTCGGGGCTGTGGGTGGGGGGTTGGTGTCTCTGCAGAGGCAGCAACAGTAGGTGTGTCTGCAGCATCCTCAGAAGACTATTCTAGAGAAACAGACTTCGCTGGAGTGAGGATAGTGTTCTTACTGTTGAGAAAACTGAGGAACAGCTTATGTGTGGCTCGTGGGAAGTCATAAAAGCAAGTGGGAGAGTGCTTGAACAGGCACTTGTTTACAAAGTACAGATGAAATAGACCCGACAGGAATTCAGGTTGTGCATGGTTGAGGCATAACCCCTGACTGCAGAGTGATCATATTATATGTGTTACAAAACCATGTAACAGTCATGGTACTAACTCACTAATGGCATTAACTTACCATTGCCCTGGGCATTACTACATATTGTCTGGATACTATGAAAGGAAATGATACTACTGTTAATATATTCTTGTTGGATGAGAAGTAGCTGATCAAATACTTGCAAAAACTAAAGTGAACACAAGAAGTATTTATTCAAATAAACTGCGTAGTTTCACGTGTGTGCCATTCTTACCATCAGTGAGTTTCTATTTGAAACACTCAGAGGAGGAATCGCCTTTTTCTGTGTGAAAGTATCAAAGCCAAAATTAAGGTCTGTGGATGTATTATGAATTCAGATTTAGATGGCTCACATCTACATTTTATGTATAATCTTTTTCCAGCAGAATATCTGTAGATGCCTAGGATATTTCAAAGTATTGTAAATAGTGTAACAGTAATGTTAATTTTTCTTTGCATGTAAATAATTAATAAAGTCCTAATTTGACACAGTCAGTTTTCTGTATATTTTATTAGATGCTATGTAATGTACTAGTCCTGAAATCAGAGAAGACAACTGAAGTAGAATAGATACATAGCATGCTATTTATAAATTATTTTCAAACATGCCATGTGGCAAAGTTAATGCCATATTTTGGTTACATTTTCTGAAGTATCCTACTTCTTCATCTCTTTCCTCAGTGTCAATGTGCTATTAGAATTCTCTGTGAATGGCTGTGTCCTTAACTTCCATTATTTTACTTTGATTTTATAGAAAGAAAGGGAATAGCCACCCTAAAGACTGTGGTTGTACAGGTCCACAAAACATCGATACTTACAAGTAATTCGTTTTATACCATTTCTCAGAACTGAAACACCTGAGGTGGTAAAGACTCAACATACTTAAAAAAGCTAAGATGGGGTGTCCTGTTAGGCAGATCGAGTATTACTTTTGTTTTGAGCCTTTCTAATTTGTTCCCCATACCTTGAAAAATCGTCTTTTCAGTTTGGCACTCTGAAAATCAATAATTTGTTTCTAGTCAAAAACCTTGAAATTCCAGGTTATTCACGCATGTTGCAGCTTAGCTTCTTGATAACTTCAAATCACTTGAACAGTTAATTCCTCCATGTACTCCAGATAAACTCCAACTTTCTGAAAAAGAACTCTTACTTCTAAAAGGGTTTCTTGATTGTTTTGGCTTTCTTTTAAGGTAAAAGACACATCTATAAATGATGGGGTGTTCAGTTTACAATGTGTTATCTAATCAGTTTACAATGTGTTGTCATCTGCTTCCCCACTGGCTGACAGGGGTTTAACCACAGTTACTCATCCTGTGACTCTTCCCACTCTGGTTTGGAAACAATTGCTGCAAACATGCTCCAACACGCCTTCAAGCAGACCAAATTATCAACCTGAGCCAGTGTTAGAATATTGCAGCTCCTCCAGGAGCAGCCTCCCTTTCCCATGCACTCTGCACACAATCCAAGCCCTACCCTAGTGCAGCCAAAGTCTGAGCCCTGGAGAGGCCACTGCATTCCACAGCCCCACTGTGCTTCGAGGGGTGACAAAGATGCACCTTGCTTCCATGGGCAGTCCTAAGTGTCTTAAATTTCCTTGGTCATTTGGAAAGAGTCTGCTTTCTCAAGAAGGAATTGTCTTGGTTCTCCTGACCAGTTTTTAGTCTATGTAAAACAGGGGAAATATCCAAAAGAAAAGGATTGAGGCCTTGGAAGAAACTCAGGATCTGCCAGAGGTTTTGAGTCTCTTTTCCAGTTGCTTATTTCTGCTCTGTGTTTGTGTCTTTTTGTGCTCTTACCAAGTAAATACCTCCTTTCAAAACTGGAAATCTCAAGAGGGAAATATCTCCTGCCTCCAAAAAAAATTTTAAACATGAAATACAAAGTCCCAAACCTAGTTACGACAAGAGGTCCGAAAAGTAAGAAAAGCATTTAAAAGCAAAAAGTTTGGCAAATACAAATGTCATAATGAATTTTGGTTTAATTTTGATCATAGACTTACTCTCCATAATAATCAATAGCTCTCAGTAATTATCAATATCTAAATGATTGACCATAGACTTAATTCTAAATGATCTGTGAATTAAAATACTTTCCGAAATAAAAGCTTTTTTTTTTTACATTGTCAACTAAAAAGAAAATTAAATAATATTAACAGTATTAAAATTAAAAATTTTCATATAAGTATTTTTTTCATATGGAAAGGTTTGATGAGAATATAGCTTTTTACAAAGGATTATTCTCCTCAAAAAAACAGCCAGATCAATTTACCAATAAAATTAGACTTGAGAAAAGGCACAGTGTAGACTTTCACGCTTCATAAGTAGTTTGAGACAACTTCTGACACAAATATTTACTCCTGATGAAGAACTGTGACTTTTTCTTTATAGTGACTCAAAATAACATCCTTTGCTGTGGTCAAACAGGGAGAAGAGTATCAACCATTTCATTCTTCATATTGGTGTTGCTTACTCAAGGGTATTGCAAAAATCACTGAGGAAGCAATGAGGAGAGAGAGAGATAGAAATGCTAGCTGTGGAAGTTCTTGGGATGAAAGTCTGAAGAATTTCTGTGGGGTTTTGATGCGGGAAAACACATCTGAGCAACACACTGTATATGGAATACATATATATATGCCTGTATTCCACAACATGTCTGTCTTTAGTGTTGTTTTATATAAAACCAGGGATATGCTCTTTCGAGCTCTTATCTGCTTGTTTCTTGCTTATAGTTAAATATTCCTCTGTCAATGAGGACACACCAGACAGTTCACTATGAATCAGATGGAAAAAGATAAGGTAGAGATTTATATTTTTTACAGCAACCTTGAATTGCAGTGAACTTCAGGACAGATCAAATAATAAAATGTACTCAACTTTGTCCTTTAACTCATCAAGTAAGAGACTACTTATAGACTTCCAGACAGAGTTTCCTGGAGAAACTTCTTTTAACTCTGCGCGCCAGCACGGCTGCCAAGCCCTGGTTATTGGACCTGGTGCTGTGTTTCCAGCAGCACTGGTGCCTTGCACCCTCTGGATAGGTAGTGGGGAGCTGTCTGGGGCTGATTTCTCAACCCCACTGACCCCACTGCTGAAGACAATCCAGGGCATTTGGCGATAAATCTGCCTGAGCAGGGCACGCAAGGGAGTTTCAGTGAGGGAAGGGAAATTCCCAGTGCCAGGTTATCTGGCACTGAGTGCCATTACTCATTGCTGGCCCCATCCCAGGGCATCGCTGGCCCGTGGGCTGTTTGCTCACACCAGAAGCAAGGTGCTGGGAGCGAGCTGTTCTCTGTGTGCACAGGCAGGGTGGAGACAGCACGCAGGGGCTCAGAGGATTTATGGAGTCAGCTGGCCACCTAACATAGGATGATGACATGTTAGGGTTTTTACAGAAGCCAGAGAACTCCTCTACTTTTGTCATGTGCTACAAAGTGTTAGAGGGCAAGGACACTGGGGAACTTTGCTGTTTATTTTGAAGGTGTGTGTTAGGTTTCCCACAGCTGAGAGACATGCAGTTTCTCTTTGTGGCCCCTTAGTTCTAGAGCTTCTGTATTCAAATAAGTAGGACAGAAGAGAGGAAATCTAGGAAATCATTCCTCCCTCCAGCTCTTTGATTTATAAAACTTCAGTTCCTGGCCTTCAAAGAGAGAATTGGTCAGATCAAGCAAAGGCACATTGCCATCCACCCACACAGACTTCTTCTGGTAGTTTTGGGTTTGTTTGGGTTTTTTTGGGTTTTTTTGCATGCACAGCAGTAACTGTGCTCATAACCAGAGGAAAGAAAAGAGCAAAGCAAACAGGCTGAGCACAAGTTTATAAGAAAGTGTCAAAAGACTTTCAAAGATTCAAATCCCAAAAATTCCACTCCCTTATCTTTGAGATTAAACAATATGTTTAAGTTACAGTAGCTCTTCTTTTAACATTAAAATGAAGCAGTACAATCAAAACTCCATAATACACATTGAGAGTCCTCTGCCTGATAACTGTAGAAGCACTGAAACTCCTGATAAACAAGTATTTGTTTTCAATGAAAACCGAGTTCAGGCTCACTAGGAAGTAAAATTTCCCCTAACAGAGGATGAAAAAGGAAATCATCAGTTGCTGTAGCAACCCTTTAAAAAAAAGCACGTGCACCTATCCAAAGGGCAACTAATCTAATTATAAATTATTGTAAAGGTTACATGAATGACAGTAGCGAG
Organism: Cyanistes caeruleus; assembly: GCF_971803275.1. Lineage (NCBI taxonomy): Eukaryota > Metazoa > Chordata > Aves > Passeriformes > Paridae > Cyanistes > Cyanistes caeruleus. Next base: position 34,072,394 of record NC_141732.1, read on the forward strand.
AGGAAGCAACGATTCATTATTTTAGTCTATGGGAAACAGTATTGTCATTGTGCTCCTGCTGTGCTCTGCAGACCATCTGCCAAGGGCTCCTACTAACCTCCCAGGACTGACCAAAATGCATTTACTGAAAAGTCTGGCTTAGGCTCACTGGCAGTCCAGCTCTTTACCTCTCTTGGCTCTCAAATTTCTCACATCAGGGAGACTGGAGCCCAAAGCAGGCATTTTCCTATTCAATCCTGTGTATTGCTCATGACATAAAATTTTCAAGAACACTCAAGCATTGTTCAGGGCTGCCTACCTGTAAAATCACCATCTTCCTTTTAAACATCCACATAGGTGATGGGCAGTGACATTTATTAATACCATAGCTACCATTTAATAGCACTTAACTTACAAGGTGGCCCTAACTAGCACTTTGTGACAGGTTGGGTGTGTCAGACCAAGGAAAGAAAAGAGTCCACCAGCACTTTTCTGAAAACACCACATGCTCCTCCTGAGCAATTTTACCCTCACCCCAGAGGCAGTGTGTGCACTTTGGAGGTTGTGTTCCCTGGAGCAGAAGAGGTCTCACCGCAAACTCCAGCTGTCATCTTTGCTACATGTTTAACCAGAAAGATAAAGGCTTCAAAATGCTGGTGTCTGAGTAGCAGAGAGCAGACATGGTGAGGCCTGGGATTAATGGCAAGGGGAGAGAATGCTAGGTTTCATGGATAAATCATCCAGCACAAGAAATGATCTCTTTGGCAGAAACACAGTTTAAAAATGGTTAATCAGAACCTGCCATTGTTTTTAAGCATGGTCCTTACTTAAGAGGAAGAAACACAGGAACTTACAGGTTGCATCTTCCTTAAACTTCTTCCTGTACTCATAAATTAATGCAAAAAATTCCTTCCCTTTCCAGGTTGTTTAAACCAGCTAAAAGTCCCTGTGAAAGGAGCTGGACATCTTAGCTCAGTTTTTCAACCTGGTATTCTTAAAAAGTCATGAAACAAACTGCGACCGTAATAGAGGGTTGGTGGGCTTGAATGATGGCTTAGGTTTTATTTATAATGCCATGATCTTCTGTTTTTCTGGGATGGCATGGGTTCTGTGAACCACCCTTAATTTCTAAGGTGCTGAGAGAGATGGACATTTCCTGAATCAAGCAGTTGCTGTGCCCATCTCTCAGCCCTGGGACCCCCATGCTCCGTGTTGCTGAGCAAGGGGAGCATCCCAGCCACATCCCAGTGGGATGCAGAATGTACTCACCAGCCTCCACACACCCTGCTGTTCTCTAGAAGGCAATCGCAGAGGCTATGAAAGACAATGCCTTTCTCATGTTTTAATGTCTCCAGCTGTGTGCTGGTTGTGAGTTTCCTATTTTGAGTGCCCTTTGAAACCTACCCTTCTGTTGTCTTTGGCACATATACCATATATTGCCAGGCTTTCTTCAGGAGATTCTGTTCGGGCTCAAGCTGGGAAAAAAGTTTCTGGGAAATCCCTGGAATCCCACCATGTTTTCTGTATGGCATAAGTATAGCCATGTGCAATGTCTGGTTAGAAGCTGTGGGAATGTCTGTTGAGGTGGAGAGGCTAAGAGGATGTCTTTCCATTTCCTTCACCTGTGAAGTGAAATATTTTCACCTGAGCAAAATGAAGACTTGCGTGATATATTAGAATTTTGTTCTGACGTAGTAGAATTTTGCATTGCTTTTCACAAGTGCACATGGATACCAAGACATCATCCCCTAAAATGCACTTCAGAGGGTTGAAACTAAAAAAGGCATAAAGTTAGCATGTTCAGCTGTCTCCAGAAAAAGGCAGAAGGGCATGTCACTAAGAGCCTAAAAATGAAACCTGGACTGTGGAGGATCTGGTGAGTTTCCATTTCGGTGGTTTGGGGACTACTTCTTTCATTCACCTCCCACTCCTGCAAGGCAATTTTAACACCTCCTCCCAGCTCTGGGTTTCTGTAGTACCCCAAAGAGCCATGAAGACCACTTCTCCAAAAGCAGCCTCCCAGTTATCACTGAAAAAGAGAGTGACAAACTCCTTGTGCAGCACAGGCAAGGATTCCCCTGCCATTTCTCCTGATCTTATTAACTCATTAAAGGAAACTTTATACTTTTCTGGCACCATGTGAATAAGGAGCTGCATGGTTTCTGTGAGCAGAGTTTCAGACTTGCTTCACCAAAATATTTATTACGCAACATAAAAAATGGGAAACGGAGGTAGGGGGGAGTTGCAAGGTCACACAGGAAACGTGCAGCCCAGCTGGAAATAAAAACATGGATCTCCTGACTACTGTGACCAACAAGCTTTCTGAAAAAAACAAAGGCTCTGAAAAACATCTTTAATTTTTCTGACAGAACAAGAGCATTTTATATGCAGAAACTTATATAATTTATTATTGTTATCATCATCATCATCACTTATCATGATTATTCTTCTCTGTTCTTTTAAGAAAGCTGTTCAGAAAGTGCTAAGAAATTTAAAATTTTAGTTCTAGATCATTTTCTCTCTACCTAAATCTTCTGTGCAGATAAGTTGTTGGAGGTATTCTTCAGTATTTCTCAGCTGTACTTCAAACAGCCAGATCTCCATTCTTTTCCATTAATTTTTATATGTACTGTGAGCTGTCAATGCTTGCAGTAATTGAAGTGGCCAGCAGGAGGAGAAAAAGACCGGTGTGTGATCCTCCACATATGAAATACATATAAAATGGTCTTTGTGGAAAAACGGTGCTAATGGAGCTTGAGGCGGAATTGCTCCTGCGAGCAGTTTTGCGTCAGAGCGTTGCTTGAACTTCAGGGGACTGCTGGTATGCCCACCACTCCTTCAAACCACAGCGTGACCTGGTCTGCTCTCCGTGGCTGTCAGACCTGTTAGGCTGCACACACATCCTCCACTTGGCCCCTTCTGGGTTTGCAAAGTGCACGTCAAGGAGCAAATGTATTAAAGAGTCATCACACCTCATCGCACAAGTTTTATCTTGCTCTTCTTTTAACCCACTTGCAGGTGCTGCCATGCCTCAGGTAGCATGCCTTAACTCCTGATCCCCCTCTGCACAACTAGAACAAGAAAAAAAGGGACCTGGGGGAGGAAAGCTGCGGGAAACTGTGCATGTTTTCAAGAGCACAGACGTCCCTTAGGAACTGCAAGACATGAGACTTTCCCTGAGACTGGCATCCTTGGTTTTGCGTAGATCTCTGCGATTCAATCGTCGATGCCAGTGGCTGTAAAACATGCTGCTGTACAGGAGCATATACAGCAAATTCTTCTAAAAGGGTGCGGTCAGGCCACAGGGATGGAGGCTGCTTGTTTGTCTTGTCAGGTCTGCAAGATCTAGGGCCAGGTAAAACCCTGCAGAGGCCCAGAGAGCCCTCGCCTCTTCCAGGATCTGCCACGCACGGCTGTGATGGGAAAACCTGACAGGTTGTGAGGTGAGGGCGAGAGACCCCATCCAGAGGGAACTGGCAGTGGGTGAACAGCACCACAACTCTCACTCAAGATCCTTCCAAAATCTCAAACGTGCAAGATGCAGTGAATTCTTTAGCAGAAATGGGACCTTTTCATCTGTGACAGCAATGTCCTGTCAGCCTGGTCTTAAAAACATTAAAACAGGTGCTTAAAAACAGGTGCTTCTTATAGAGCTACTGGTTTTCTCCAACAGAGGGTCAGAGGGGTTTTTATCAGTTGTTTCACACTGGGTTAGCGTTCTGTGGCAAGAAAAAAATTTAATAGGACAAGGAGATGTATCACAGTAAAATCAGTCTGGGGAGTCCAGCACAGGCCATAGAAGTACACCCGGAAACAGGTATATAAAATCAAATCAAGGACACGCACTGGGATGAAAAGTCATGTATTGACTTGTGAACCTAGCAGATGAAACATTTATTTTGAGTGGAAATAAAGAAGATGGGATGGTAAGATGTGAAAGTGAATCTGTACTGGTGTTCCCAACACCTTGTCTGACTCACTGACATTCTCTTCAAACCAGAGTATTTACTGCAGACGTGTATTTATACTAAAATAATATGGAGAGTGACGTGACTTTCACACAGCATATGCCAGTAAATGACTTATAAAGACAAGAATAATGGAGTAATGTCATGTGAAAGGAAATGAGAAAAAGCATACGCCCTGATCCACATCTAAAGCCTTTTCTGCAAGGCACACATAAAGCTGCATGTTTACCAGTATGCTTCTCACAACTCAGATTCTATTTCTGTGAACAGCAATGCTCCTGAGCCAGTGCTGAGCATCTCAGTGACCATATCACGAAGCGCCACTCCTTAAACTTCAGTCCTTTTGATACAATCACCCTGAAAGTCTCAACTCCTGCTGTATCACACATATTTATAGCAGAAAATATGGCCTGCAGCCATTATGACTCAAAAACAAGGACAAAATGATAAACTAGTGTTACCTTTAATATACACCAATGGTCACAACCATCACACAAACAGATCTAATTTTCAGGTTTATTTTCAGGAGATGGTCAGCAATCCTTTCCTTTTGCCATGAGAAGGGATAAAGCGCAGTTGATCCCTGCCTCATTGCCAGTGACACTTGGATTAACAGAGCCACAGAAGAGGTCCCCTCTCTGTGGACTGTTGCAATGACAACTTTTGACTTACTTTTCCTTCGTGCTTCTCTTAGCATCATAACCATTTAAAAATTTTTCTTTCCCCTTGCAAGGAAAGCAGGGATAATGCCAGTCCTTAGCTGTGGGCATTTTCTATTCTCTTATCCAGTCCTCTCTGCTTCCTCTTGAGTCTAAGCAAAGAAGAATGAAGCTCTGTGAAGCTTCATCAGTTATATTATTTTGCTACCACAGGGACCTCACCTTAGATGTCTGAAAGGGAGTGGTAGAGTCTTCTTATGAAGATGAATTTCAGACAATCTCTAAACATTGATAAGGAAATTGTTCATTGTTTCTTCTTCTGTAGCTGGAGTATATCCAGTGTGTGGTTTGAAACCCTCATCAGATGGAAATATTGATGGAACTCAGCACAAATTATTGTTTTCTTCTTATGAAGTCTGTTTGGCATTTTCCATTTGTCTAGGCAGGTGAACTTGCTTTTCTTAACGTGTATAATTTATGTTAAAAGCCAAAGTCCAGCATCATTATATGCAGATAAAATGTGTAGCTTCATCTGTCTACCTGCCTGCATTCTCAAAGGGTACTTTGATTCTCTGGGTGTCTGTGAAGCACAGATCCCAGGACAGTGTTCTATTAGCTGAAGAGAAAACCACCCCTCTAGAAAAAGGCATTATTCCAACAGCAAAGCTAATTTCTGTATCTGTAAATTTAATCAGATTTATCTGGTTTGATATTTAAAACAGTTCTGACAGAACACGTGTATTCTTATCAACAAATGTATTCTTATCAACAAATATGTTCTTATCAGTTAGAACTTGCACACAAGAATTAATTTTCTTCTAAATTTGTTTTCCAAAGAAGCTGAGTTGTTTTAGCAGAAGTAATTCACCATTAAAAAGTAATCACAGGATAATTTAGATTGGAAGACTTTATAGGCGGTCTGCTCCAACTCCCACTTTGAAACAACTCCAGTTAGATCAGTTTGTGCCGGGACTCTGTTCATTTAAGGTTTGAATATCTCAAGGACTACCCTGAACTTTGTTCCAAGGTTGTTAACATCGTCATGTTACAGAAGTTTTTCCTCATACATAATGGGGTTTTCCCACATTCCAGCCTATGTCCACTACCTCTTACCCTGTTGCTGTGCCTCCCTGAGCAGAACTTGTGGCTTCCCACCAGGCAATAACCACAGCCTGGTCTCCCCTTTCCCTGCTCTTCACAAGGCTGAATGAGCTCGTGGAACTCCACTGCCGGCATGTGCCCTGTGTTCCAGCTATGGAAGACCATGCCAAAGGCCTTCCTTAAATGTAGAACTTCCTTCCCTCTTATGACACTATAGAAAGCAGTCAAGTTGGCTGAACACCATTTGTCCCCAGTACATCTGTCTGACTGGGCTATTCCCAATCAGCTTCTTGTCCTTTCCATGGCTGGAAGTGGCTTCCAGGAGGAATTTTTCTATCACTTTTCAAGGAACTGAGCTGTGGCTGACCAGCGTGTGGATCCCTACATCCTGTTTTGCCCATCTTGAAAATCCATATAACATTATAACATATTATAACATAGTCTTTCTGCTGTCATCATCAGAAATCTAAGTAATCTAGGAGGGCAGAGATAGAGTTGGTAGAGATGAAGATGGTGGAGAACATGCTTGTAATGACACTGGCCAGCTCCTTCTGTCCTTGGGTGCATCCCAGGTGGTCACATGGGACCTGTGTGATTTTAATTGCTTCGTGCTTCATTCACATGGGTTGGTGAACGCTTTCAGGAGGCTGCCTGGCCTGACAACAAACCTTTTGGGTGAAAAGTGAGCCTAATCCTCCTGGGGGGAATAATCCAAAATGGATGATTCATTCTGAAATTTTTACTGTTCGGCCAAGTAACTGATTAACAAGATCCTCTAATGGGAGCTTAATTACTGACCAGGGTCAAGAACTCATGCACAAGTGAGACCTTTTTTCTCTTTTGGAGATTGTTCAAACCTGAAATTTGCAGGAATTTAATTAATGTAAGACCTATTGAAGTCAATATGTATGTAGCAATGTGATCTGTGTATGCACTGTTGGATTTACCACTTCATCTAGCAAATTCCTGTGAAAGAAAGTATGAGCTTGGCTTGTGAATTTTAGGTTTTTTTTAAAATAAGTCTGTGAGAAAGCATCTTACTTAGCCTAGAAATGATAATTGCATTCTTCATAATGGGATGTGATCCTTTTCTGTTGGGATATCTTCTGTTTTAGAGCCTTTGAAAGAATAGCAGTGGCAAAATCTTAATTTACAGGCACATTGGCACTTGTGCTGGGAGCAAATAAGTCCTACAATTGCACATGCCTACGTGCAAAGTACAACAGGTCAGTAAATAGGCATATGAGTCACACTTAAATAATTGTCTGTCCTTTATAACAGCTAAGGGCCATCTCAAGAAGGACACAAAAAATTCTTGTGGTTTTCTGCCTTCTATGAGGTTATCAAGATGAGTTTTTAAATGCTTTATTTTTAGCTTATGATGTGCTATGGAGAGGATTCATGTCTTGCTATCCCAGCCAACAAACCAGAAAAAGGGATTTTTCTTATTGCAAATGCTTCATAGATTCCTGAATTTTTTCCCCTTCTTATCACAGTGTTCTATTTGTCAATTGTAAAATATGAAAAGAATGTTTATAAAGCCATTGTTTGTCAATCAGGCACCCAATGGATCTTTATAGACTGCTTTAAAACATACCTAAATTCTAAATGTAGAAGACTAACAAATAGACATTGCCGCTGGCTTACAAGGTTAACAAAACTGATCAAATACTTCCAGTAATTTTAAATTAAAGTGGAATAATTTCAATGGATCAACATGAAAAAAAAAAAAAAAAAAGATAATACAGCTTTCATTTGGAAAAGAGGACAAGTTTTGGTCAAAAAGCTAGCTTGCTGTCAGATGCAGCTGAGTTCTATTGAGATATGGGTACATTTCTGTTCTCATACCACAGAAGACCAATGTCATCTGGTTTGTTTATCTGCAGACTAGCCATCAAAACAAGGATATAATATGATCTCCTCCCTAATCTCACATCTCGTAGATGTAGGAAATAAGAAGTGCTGAAGCTTACAAGAATATTTGAAGCAAAGTGCAAAACTGAATCGTGTTGTTTTAATTCCTGACACACTGCTATAAATGATCTTTCCCTGTACAAGGCAGAGGGGATACACACCAAGAACGAGGCTAATTTTAAAATGAATGTGAACACTGAATGTCTCTGACAAAGCAAGACTTAATCTGTGTTTTAAAACAGTCCTATCTGAATATAACTATTTTCCCACAGATCAGAGGCAAATCACTGGTAGACTCAGTGTAAAGTCAAAATCCAAAATGTCATGAACTATTGACTCACTCTGCCCTACCTGTCCTCTTGGCCTTTATCAAACAATTTTATTGTCGTACCCTAAACTCACTTAAATCATCAAGATTAAATCTGAATTACTGCCCTTACACTTACCTATAGATCTTGTGGTATGACTTGGATCATCCCTGTGGGTCCCTTCCAAATCAAGTTATTCATGATCTCTAGACAGCACAGTTGTTTTCACTCAGGCATCCTGTAGATCAAACCTACATACAGCTGTGTTTATCTTTTGTGAGAGTACACAAAATCCAGTTCTGCAGAACAAGGGTGGGTGTTTAACATCCACCTTCACTACGTCATTCTTGAATGACATGTCATTCTTGACATGTCGTGTCATTATGTCATTCTTGAAATCAATCATGAGCTCCCTTTGATAAGAGTGGGCTAGAATGGCACTAGAATAGAAATAAAAAAATTCCTTAATTTTCAGGACATAAATTTACTTTGCCTTCTTCTAATCAGCTCTTTACTGTCTTCAGAGGTGTGCACTTATTGCAAAACAAACTTTTAGACAGCTTGATTCGCAGCTGCAACCCTGGAGTTGAACAAGTTTTTGCATATAAATGAAGGAATCTATCTTGACTCATGCACCTCCTGGTTCAGTTTTACAGGAATTAACCTTAAAAATACTTTACTTCCTGGGGGTCAAGTTTAGTCTGCGAAGTAATTGCCACAACAATAAGTACTGGGGTCCATAATCGATCCTTTTCTAAACAGTAAGTTTAGATACAAAGAAGAACTTCTGGCTGTGTAAAATATTAAAGAATTCCTGCCTATCTCATTTTCATACATGCTGCACTTAATGTGGAATTATTTAACCCTATCATGTCCTCTATGCTAACAAAATGTAATAAAATATTTACATGATTATATTAATGGAACTTAGAATGAATGTGTAATAATTCAGAAGACCTGAGACATTCATGATTTTTTAAAGTAGGCATACAAAAAAATGTGGGTTACATCTTAAAATAGGATGGAAATAAAATTTAGTTTCAAATTTTCAAAGCTGGTCTTAAACCCGAAGCCATTTTCATGAACCAAAAGTGGGGGAATAGGGAGAGGATGGAAAGGAGGAAGAGATGAACTGAGATCTTCAAAACAAAGCTGCTAAATACTATATTACAAAGATATATGTGTTATTTCATGCTACATTCCTTCTTTTGGGAAATCAGTCCTACAGAAAACTTAAATCTTGATTAGATTCTAAAGCCGTGGGATACACACACCAGTGCTGCCATGACACTACATTAAGAATATCAATCCTACTTGCAATACTTTTTTTGCTAGGCTTGAAGTTATTGCTGTGGTGGGAAAAAATTATTTATTCTTTTAAAACTTTAACTGGTGACTCTGCAAGCTTTATAATACTGCATTCAGGAAATAAAATAGAGGAAACTTATTTAAAAATATGTATGTAAAGTGTACTGCCAAAACTGGTTAATTAATCTTGACAAATTTCTCTCATAGCTTTGCTACAGTGCTCAGGTTTTCATAAGATTCTAATTCTCTGTTCTGAGTAATCTTATTGTTTTCTTGGGATATGGGTATATCTTTACCACATTTAAGTCCAGTACATGCTGTCTTTCTGAAGGTAGTCATCACATTGCAGGACACAGTCTAAAAGTGAGGACAAACAAGCTTTTGTCTATGCAACAATCACTGAGTTGTCAGCATAGAGCACGCAGTGAAGCACTGCCTTCTCTCTCATATGACACTAAGCTACTGCCTTGCAGTCAGAATACCAGTGTCCTGCCTCCTCATGTCCACATATACACCCATTCTAACCACATTCAGTTCAGCTTTCAGCTACCTCCCCCTTTTGTTGTTTTCCCTAATCCTTAGCATCTTAATGTATCTCTGCAGCTCCTCTTTGACTGTGGGAAAGGCTTTTTCTTCTTTCTGTTTCCATGAAGAAAATATGGTTTAATCTTTTCTTCCATCTGATACCTCGAGAAAGGTGATGAAAAAACCTTAGTCACTTAGGTGACAATATTTCTGTCAAACACCCTGACTTCCCTATTGACTGTTAAACCACAACAGATTTTAGACAGCAGAAGTGCACCCACCCATCTTCAGAGGACCAGCAAGGACTTCATAACTAACAAATATATAGTAATCTCTTGTCTGAGATTAGGGAGAACGTGCAGCTGAGGAACTAGTGCAGTCCCCAGCTATGCATTGTTGCCCCATGCTCTTACCACCTTCAGCCCGCTGCAGGTGTTGAGGTTAAGCAGCTCTCATGCTGCTAAGAGCTAGACTGTTACTGCTCTTCCTTGAGTCAGCTATCAAACAGCTCAGCTTTGGAGAAGATAATCATTGGACTCAGTGAGTCACAGAGCTTCTGTGCTTATTAGAAATGAAAACAACCTCACACAGTCAAGTAACATACTGACATAGTTCTGTCCTGAAAGGCTTCAGGAGAACCACAGCCTTGGCTCTTCCTGCTTCCAGCCTTACACGAGACACCCATGGAACCTGTGGCTCTGATCAAGGGAGGCTGTGGGACAGACACATTTCTTTGCTGCAAGTAGATGAGGAAATGGCTCTGACCAGCTGAGCTGTGCTGCTTTTCCTGACATTGGTGATAAAATCTCTGCTATTTCATGCATTAGAGTACAGCAAATAATTAAATATATACTGCCATTTAATACTATAATCTACCAGACTGTTTGTGGCAGTAAATTGCCAGTGTCCATAGGTTGGGTAGAATTTACCTGTTTATACCAGGACTCTCATTTGATCAGCCAGGCTGGTCTCTGGTTTCTGGCCTAATGGACAACACTTTGATTGTCTATTAAAAATCATTTAGTAAGCTATTGTCTTCCTCCCGTCTTGTAAGCAGATGTCACACTCATATATTAACCTCAGCTGTTCATAAGTCACAAATCAAAATAACTCTAAGCTGGTACACTTTAAAAGCTTAACTACGACCTTCAGGCACTGCCTTTCTTTAGCTGATGATCACTGCTCCTTGAAATCAGCTGCTTCGTGTCAAGTTATTTCTCATTTAAACTCTGCCTTTAGACATGGATGAATCAACTTCTGTTCCAAAGTTTTTCTCTCCTCCAAGACACTGGTGAGACTCTTGAGAATTCTGTCTTAACAGCCACTATGACCTACATGAGGACAAGCTCATCTTTGCTGTTCCCACAAAGCACAACCATAACTCTTTGCCTCCAAAAATAATAGGCCTTTGCTTGGATTATTGGATTCCAGCTTTTCCTTCATCCCTGTGGAAAATAGGTGTGAGGACCCTTCAAACTGCATACCAGTTTTGTGCATACTTCCAAGACCTCACTCAAGATCCCTTCACAGCCCTGGCCAGAGCAAAATAATAATGGTAGACAGATGTTGGATGTGTTCCAAAAATGAATAACAAAAGGACAAAAGGGTGTCTTGTAGTCTATATCAAAATTATGAGGAAAATGTGCTTGTTGAAGTCTAGTACCTATAAACTATTTATCTTAAAAAAGTTTAGACTTCAAGTCTTTATATCTTAAAATGGATTGTTCTAGTGTTGTACAAATTAGGCTGTCTTACAGCTTTCAAGCTTACAGCTTTACTAAACAAGGCGGCTTTCCCAACGCTATTTCTAATAGAAGATGTCCAGAAGTATTTCAGGAAATTCTGAAAGGAGGTGTGCAGTCCATGTGTGGGTGAGAGTCTAAAGTTTCTCATTAGGTCATAGGATATACAAAGAACATGAGACGCCTGAATAAATTTGGAGCAGCTAGAAGACTTGCAAAAATGGAAAATATGACAGGTTGCAATAGGTCATCTCCTATTCATGTATTTTTTTTTCATTTTTGAAATATACAGATTTGTAATCTCATTGCATATGTTGTTGTCTTGGTTTAGAGAACAGTTGTCTGCTAGGGAGGGCAGGAGCCTCTCTTGGAATGAAAATGTGGACCCCCTGCCTCCAAATTATACTTTTGGAATCAAGGGCTCTCAGGCAGAGGTCTGGGGATAGGAGTAACAGTTCTTTACTAGTACGTAGAACAAGGCAAACAAACAAACAGTAACTACGGCGTTAACAAGAAATCAGAACCAGGGGCCCCGTGACAGCTTTCTCGGCTGAGACGGGAAGGGATGGAGGAGAGGCTTTGCTTCACAAACCCCCTCGGGCGGGCAGTGCCGGTGCTCCTGCAGGGCTCTGAGCAACACTCAGCTGGAACGGCCGGGATGAGCGGAGATCCCGGGCCGGTGGCTGAGGGCTATCAGCAGCTCTGCAGCGGTGGCTGGCACTGCCACACGTCCCGGCAGGTCAGGGGTGTGAGGCCACCAACGAAGAGGGAAGAAGCAGCAGCAGCTCTGTCTGGGTGATGGCGAATTCCCTTCTCTAAACCGCAACATCTCCGAGAGAGAGAGAGAGAGAGTGTCCTGCTCTCCAGCCCAAGAAGCCAGCCAGCCCCCAGCTGTCCCCAGACTCCTTTTTTTCCTGCGCCCTTCCCCCCTGGACCCAGCCAAATTCTTTGTGTTTCTCAGGCAGCCAACAACTAGGAGCCATCAGGTTTTCCCCACAGCTAATAGGCAAAATATTCCATAGATGAGAAGAAACAAAATGAAGGACACCCAACTCCCAACAGCTGTAAATAAAATTCTGAGCAGTAATGTACTAAATGTGTGATTTAGAGACAAACCACTTCACTTACCTGACATTCTTCTCTTTTTAAATTTTGTGCATTTGGAAGAACACAGCATCTTTTTTTTTTTTTAACCTCTTTCTGAGAAGTTTCTCTTCAGACTGTATGCATGGGTGAAGAAGCACTGTTATATGGGGTTTTTTTCTGATTTCTCTGCATCATTTAATCTAACAATATAAGTTTAAGAATAATTCAGCGAGCTAGAATCAGTCAACATTTACTTCAACTTTCATTTTGCATTATGTAAATTTAGAAAAAAACATGTAGGCATTTTCTTCCTCTTTCAAATAAACTCTGCCTCTGGGGAAACATAATTTGAGACTGTAACACTGTGCAGGGAGAAGGCATCTATTAAGGTCAATTCAGCCTGTTCAAGTGGTCTGCTTTCCATAAAGTATATCTGAACAAGTTGCCCACATGAGCTTCTCCTTTTCAGGTCATGTTGTGCTGTCAATCATCACTGTGAATAAAACCAAAAACAGCCCCAAGAATGCTGTTGACAGTGTGTGTGCAGGCAGTGCTGAAGAAGGGTAGCGGCAGGATTGATGCTGAAACTGTACTAACTTTGCCAGCAGTGAATGACTCAAAAAAATCTATATCTCACTATAACAGCCTTTTTAGACGTTGTACTAATGATCAGAACCTTACTATGGTCCCAAGGTATCTCACTGTGTTAGGAACAGTGAGGCAGTATGACATGAGTTTCTTAGCTGCATTGTGCAAGAGTGCAAAGCTTATTATTTGTAATCTTTTTTATAGACATGTTCGAGAAGGTCTGAGAGGTAAAACTCTCATTGGTCATTAAAGCAACACATCCACCATCACTGGTTAAGTGGAACACCACCCCTTGACTGTTTTCTCAAACACCACCTGCAAAGATTGCTGTCCTTTACCAAGGACAGTTTGGATGCTTTTGGACTTTTTCTCATGCTTTTTCAGGCCAAACTGAGAAGTCTGTATGACATAGTTTCACACAAGCTCTGTTCCCTGCTTAGTTTTTGCATTTAGCAACTGTAATTCCCCTTTTTTTATTATAAGGCAAAAAGGCAGCATTTGTAATTTCCTGCTGGGCCTTTGCAGGAAAGAAAACAAACACAGCACAAGAGGTTCCATTTCAGTTGTCAACTAAACCTTGGAATGGTCAGAGTGATTTTCTGGCACGTGTTATTGAATCTTTTATGTATTACTATTAAGTTCTGTTGTTCATTCTTGTAAAGAGTTAGTTAAACCTGGTAAATTGGAGTGATTCTGAATGTGCAGGAAAAATTTTCCAATAATCAGATTCATCTTTGCACGTATCAATAGCTTTTCTTGTTTTCTTGAGCCGTCAGCAAAAGACGGTGATTTTTGCACTGGCATCCAGCTGTTTTGGCTGCAATGACAAATTGGTTACTTTTGCTAATTTCAATAATTTGTGGCTGGGCAGGTAAGCAATCTGCCTTGAAATTTGCAGCGTATTTTGCAAAGGAGCACTGTTTGCTGTTAGTAAAGCTCCATTAAAAGTCTTCCTGCTATATTGGAAGAACAATATTCAAACTGTTTTAAATGAAGAATTAATTCAGACAGCATAGATGCTGTTTTTCTTTTTCTTTTTCTTTTTTTTTTTTAATGTTTATTTGCACTTACACTTCTTTCTTTGCAGAAAGTGTGGTGAAAATATTAGAATGAGCTGTATGAGTTTTGTGCTTGCTCAGCTTTGCTAATGATACCTGTAGAATGATAATTTGAATTGAAAACATTAATATCAACGATGGAATTTGCTTGATGAACTTGATTCTTAAAGATTTACATGATCTCAGTTACTACAAAGTAAAACTGTAGCTCTTGGTAACTACAAACAAACCAAAGTATGTGAGATATTACATGAGGTAAAATTACATTCTCTGGAAAATTAATAGTTTTTGGTTTAGAGTTTAAATAAATGAAACTCATGGAAAAGTCCATCAGCTGAAGATGCTGACCTTGAGCATCATCAGATGTTTTCTTGAATCAGTCCTCGAAAGTGATGGAGTTTTGATGTGACTGCTTGGACTCGCTGATAATAAAACACAGGCATACTTTCTCTCAAGTTAAAAAATCAATTAAACTTTACTGTTGTTAGCCAATCTAAATTTCGATTTGCTAATTAATTTTCCAAGTCTCTAATACAAATACACTTTGCTCAAATTCATCATCATCCCCTTTTTTTTATTTTTTTTTTTTCTTTGCTTAGAAACTGCAAGCAGAAATATCTGGGTTTATTGTTGATTCTTGTTCAGAAAGAGCTGGCGTGGCCAGTGCTTGCTCTGACTGGAAAAGAATCTCTCACACGACATGATTTTAAAACAAGGTTCTCAAAAATCTTGGTATAAAAACCCAATGAATCTTTAAACTGCAACTTGTGAATAATATGTTAGTAGATTCACGTTGTGCGATTAATATATCAATACGTTTTTGTTAGCCGCCCCCAGGGAAAGGGGGGGCGAAGGCACGCCGCTGTTTTCTCTGTGGAGCAGCCCCAGGGGAGCTGGGGGAGCCGTGCCCATCCCCTGGCACCCTGCGCTGATGGCACAGCAGCGGCTGCCGCGCCGTGGGAAGCTGCTGCTTCCCAAACCCCACCGTCCCGGCAGCGCCACCCGAGCCAGGGCTGAGGGGAGCTCTTTGTCCGCCGCCGCGGGGACAGCGCACAGCCGGCTAATCGCCAGAACAAACATAGGAAAGGTTACAGGCATAAAACACTCAGAAAATTTCTTGGTCCCGAAACTCACGGGGAGGGACCATATGTAACTATTTTTGTTACAGCGTTTGTTTATCTTACTTCTCAGCTTTGTGACCGCGGTGTTCTGTCCAAAGCTGCATCACTGGAGCTGGTCTGCGTTTTCAGATGTTTGGAGGGGCTGGAAGCGCTGAGGCGAGGTAGATGCCGGATGGGCTGGCTCTGGCAGCGGTGCTCTGCTGCTGGTCCTGCTGGTCCTGCTGGTCCTGCTGCTGGTCCTGCTGCTGGTCCTGCTGCTGGTCCTGCTGGTCCTGCTGCTGGTCCTGCTGCTGGTCCTGCTGGTCCTGCTGCTGGTCCTGCTGCTGGTCCTGCTGCTGGTCCTGCTGGTCCTGCTGCTGGTCCTGCTGCTGGTCCTGCTGCTGCTGCTCTCACCTTACCACCACGGCCACAGCTGTAACACTTCAAAGCCTTCTGATGCAAAGAGTCTTATGGCATTTATGTCCAATTCAGAGAAAGGACGAGTTGTTCCTCTAGGAACTTCCAGCTTCCTTTTGAAGGGATATCTTTACCTTGACGGCCCGCAAATGCAATATGCAAAGGCAGTGGCTTATCCCGGGATTTCAAGGTCTAGCTTCATCGAGATTACTGTTCCAGACCCAGTCACTGGCAGGGGCTCCTGCCCGGGGTCCCTCAGACTTGTAGCTCTCCAGGAGATCACAGGGGAAAACTCCTTACCTCTCAAAGGAGGAGGAGGGGGACTCTAATGTCCTTCAGTCTTTCCTCAAGAGGCCTAATTGGAGTGTGCCTGCCTTGTAACTTAACTTTTGCCAGCATTGAAGTTACCTAGGCTTCCCTGACCTGACACATTTATAAGAAATGACATGTCTAAACAGACAACAAATAGCATTGTGACTGAAGAAAACAAAGAAAAATTTCATTAGCAGCACTTTGTATTGAATATAGTTTCATCAGAATAATTTTATGTGATGAATTTGTATCACTTGACGTTTTCAGTTAGAGGAGCCCTGTAGCTTTTCATACAACTTCATCCTCAGACAGTGCTAATGACAGGATTCCGACACCCCCCTGAGCCACTCTGCTGCTCATTGGCACCAAGGCACATCTTTAATATGTGTTCTCTGTTGATTCATGCCCACAGGATGGGCATGCAAGACACCTGCACATCTCTGGAAGAAACCAGACTTCCAGCTTCATGCACAAAGCCCAACTGAGCATTCTCTGAAGCTTGAGAGATCCCCACCAGTCAGGAAGTACTACTGCTGCTTCCTCTTCCCAGCAGCCAGTTTGTATATCTCTTGGATCAGAAGAGATTCTCTTTCCAGAAGAACCCAGTCAGTGCTACCGCTTACACAGAGTTTACAGAGTGTGTTTTCAGTGGGAGAGAAATTCTAAGAGCAGGCTCATCAAGAGACCAGTATTACAGCAAGCAGGAGAAGACCCCACCCCTTCATGAAGTGCTTAATGTCCTGGTCAGAAATCATGTCCTCCTGCCTGTCATTCGTGTTTAATTAATTCCTATTTGTGGGATGGGAATCCTCTCAGAGTAATACCTCCTGAAAATTGCCTCATATAATGGACCAGAACCAAGCACCAATGAGCTAGCTTTCAATAGATAATTCAACAATAATTCATAGAATTTAGTAGATGGGGAGTTTTTTAAAAGGTCACTACCAACTTAGAGGACTGTAACTGATTATTGAGTTTGGTGGAACAGGTACATAAAACAACTGAAAGTCTATTTCTGATTACATGCAATAGGAATTTTCCATCAGGTACTGAGCCACTGTATAAGGAAAGGAAGTATTTTAGACAGCTAGAACAGCTGTCTGTCTGGTTAATCCCTTTTTTCCATGCCCCTTTCAGGAATGAGCAGGAAGTAAATACACGCTGTGTTCAGACTCATAATTTATTAGAGATTACAGATAAAATAATTTAATCTTCCATTAATACCAAACACTTTTAAAAACACCCCAGGGCCAGAAGAGCAGGGCAAACATTTGCCATATAAGGGTTATTAATATAGGAATAGGCATCATAATTTAAGGAAAAAGACAAAATGGTGCCTCGCTCAGAGCATTTTATTATTTTCAGTGGAATGTTTTCCCTCCCAGCAATTCTGCCCTGAAAGGTGATGAGCTGACTCATACTGTCTGGCCAGACACAATGCTATCAAGCAGTGGGCGGAGAGCAGAGAATTAAAAACTGTGTTTTAATGGATGTTTCCCAGTATTGGTAGTGTTCCTGATGAAAAACGTCTAGTAACAAACTTAACTAATCAAATGCAATTCTCAAACACTGTCCTCCAGTCCCAAGGGATAGAACTGTAAATCTAGACTGCATTCAAATACACAAAATATCTCCTTCCTAGTGGCTGAGCAAACAACCCTTTATACTTATGCACCCACTAACACAGACAACTGGAAGGGTTTGCTGCAGCAAGTGAAAAACCTGGCCTATGATGCACAAAATCCACAGCCGAATTTTAATTTAATCTTTTTAACCAAGACACTTCCTATTCCATAATAGAAAAACCCCAGATTTTAGCTCCATTAGAGATCTTGCACTTTGTGCTGAAGGCAGCTCTTTAGTTCAGCTAGCTTATCACTGAAAAGCTAGTCATAAAATGTACCCAGCACAACTACAATGGAATTTACTAGAAATCACATGTGTACATATACAGTGGTATAAGCAAACACAGAACAAATGTTTGTCCTTTACATCATATTTGTCCAAGTTGTTCTTTCTCCTTCAGCGGTTTGTAGAATGTTTATCTATTTTGTCTCGAGCAGCTTCATTGCTAAGAACAACTTTTAAGATTAATAGTAATAAACACCTTTGGCTATAAAACTAATGAGAAAATATTGAAAAAACCTAAAACCACATTTTTTACATTTGCGGGAAAAAAAGAAAAAGCTAGAGATAAGCAACAGAAAAAATTGTAAAGGAACAAAGATGCATGGACACCATTGCACACCAATCACATATGCCTTAGGTGTCCTCTGACCACCAGTTCATCTCTGTTCTAAGTTATGACATCTAAGATACGATATAGCAGCTAACATAAAAGAAATGTCTGCAAGGTTCACCATCAAATACGAAAGCTCCATTTGCAAGGTAACTACTTGTGGACAAATACAGAAGTTAATGTGATGGCAGCTCTCTCTTTCATTTATTGCTACTACTCCATGATCTGTATCTACCAGCACTAAGGACAAAGAAGGTGGAAGTACTTTTTCTTCATGTATGCCTCCTATCTGGTAAATACAGCTGCATGAAGTTGCCTTAGATGGTATAAACAATGTGCAACTTTGTAAAAATTATGGGAATTATCTGCCATGGCCACACACATAACCACAACACCAAATACACTCTAGTCTTTTAGCTGTTATTTTCCTTTTCTATAATTGTGACTCCTACAGACAATCAGGTTAACAGGATCAAAGTTGTTTAGTCACCAGTGGAAAATATTCTCTAGTCCACATACAGCAAACAGCAAGTCTTTAGGATATTTAAACCATTTTAGGTATTCAATACTTCAACAGCAGTTAAAGTACTGGATCCCAAGACTCGTAAAATCCCAATGTTTGCAAAAGAAACAACCATCATCTTTCAGAATACAAGCCCTGACTCCTTAGAAAATGGCAGAGGGGAAGCATGCATGGGGTTGGGGGGAGGGGAACAGAGAGGAAGTAAGAAAACTTGAAATGTTCTTACCTAGCTTCAAAATGACCCAGAGCAAGAGCTATATGCTGATTTCTGCTCACTCATCTCCTTTGAAATCTATCACTTACCTAATCAGAACAGCCCTTACGAAGCAGTAATGTGCAAAAGGGGCTCGTGAAAGACACTGCAATTTACAATCAAGCATGCTCTTACTGGGGAATGAAGGAAATATTTCAATGGAAGATCAGCTTGGTTTGTTTATTATTTTGGCAAGTTTTCTGCATCTGTTTTCCATCAGAGCCTTGCCACTGAGCTGTAAGAAAATTATCATACATCCACTCCCTTTTTGCTCTGTGACATGGGGAGTCTAGTTACAGAAAGAAGGAGAACCAGTTTTGGAAAGCTGGATCACTTCACCTGTGTGAGTGGGAGTAAGGATAAAGCACAAGGCAATCTCAGGCTGCACATGAAATTGCAAAAAATAAACTTTGTATGTCACTATGTATGTCTTCTAGGTGAATAGAAATTAAAGGCAGTGGGGAAAGATGCTTTAAAATGACAGGCAGCGGTGGTCAGGCTCAGGTAGGGGTATTTACTGTTAAGCCCTCACGACCTCCCTTATTTTAGAGAAAATATGGAAGAAAGTACATTGAGAAAAAGCTTGACATCTGTTGAAGACAGTTAGTGAAAAAGTCAAAAGCTCATCAAGCTAGATAATGCTTGGGTGTGGTTATTTTGAATTACTCCAGAGTGCTTCTTCCACTGCTTTGCACTCTTCTATTGTTTTTTACGGCATAATAAGCCTACATAATCTGAAACTTTTCATAATTACTTTCTGACCTCCCTTACTCAAAAAGTCTTTCCAATAGTTCTCACCAGTCCTCCTTCCCACTTCTTTGTCCCAAACTTCAGTAAAAAAAACCAAAACCACAAAAAACGCAACACATGAAAACCTTCAAGAATGTGAGTACATTCATTCTATTGAACAAAAAAATCTCCCTGTGGTATGGACTGTCTTTTTGGAACTGAATAGTGCAGCACCTTGCATTATCACATTCTAATACATGGCTAATGGTCCTAAATATGACAATTGAAATGTAACTTGTGCATGATAACTTTAATGGAAAATTTTCACTGCATTTAATAGCATAAAATGATAACAATGTACGAAGTAAAATAATAATAAAGTACCACCAATTTCTTTTATAAATGTGCATAATCAGGAAAACTTGCAAAACTGTGATAGTAACATTTTTGACTTTTAAAAGCACATAAAACCCATTCAATTTTGTGTACTGAACAAATGGGAAGTTTTTTAAAAAATATTTATTTTTAAAATCTAGCTATTTTTAGTTCCAAAATATTTTCATGAAATCACAGAATAGTCAGGGTTGGAAGGGACTTCTGGGACTTATGTCAGTTGTTGAAACAGGTCCAGTTAGATCAGGCTGCTCAGAGATTTGTCAAGTCAAATTCTGGTTTTTCTAAGGTCAGTGACTTCACACACTCTCTTGCCTCTGTTTCAGTGCCTGATCTCTCACATGGTCTTTCCTAACATCTGCTGGGGTTTCCCGTGTTCCAGGTCATGTTCAGTGCATATCATCCTGTTAGTGCTCATCACTGGGAAGTGTTTGGGTCCATTTTCTCTGTCCCCTCACACCAGGGATTTGTAGATAAAAGTTCTCTCCGTCCCCTCCTCTTTCACTGGCTGAACCAGCCCAGTGACCCCTACCTGCCCTTGAATGCCCTGTGCTCCAAACCTGACCCTCACAGTGACTGGACTTATCCAGGAAGAAACTCATCACTGAGGGTGATGAGGCACTAGACAAGGATGTCTAGAGAAGCTGGGAATGATTCATGTCTGAACGTGTTCAAGACCTGGCTGGCTGGAGCTCTGAGGTACCTGGTCTAGAGGGAGGTGTCCCTGCCCATGTCAGGGGGCTGGAACTAGATGATCTTTAAGTCCCTTCCAACCCAAACCATTCTACAATTCAGGTTTGTCTGCACAATAGTCCTTGCACATTGACTGCCCCACCCAGTCTGGTATTATTGCCATATTTCCAAGACTGCCATTGACCTCATCATCTGCATTGTCAAGAGACACATTGATCAATGCTGACACTTCTTCCTTGCTATATCCCAGATTTTTGTTTTGTTGTTGCAGGCCTGGGAATGAATAGAGTCTGTTTGCTGCTGACACAGAGCCACTCCCTTCCCAAGGCTCTCCAAAATACTCCATGTCCCCCCATGTTGTCACTTCTCCCTTCACTCTCTGGTTTGGGCTTTTGCCTCTGGAGAATATCTTTAAAAGCCTCATGGAGATATTGTTCCTCCTTCCTAATGATATACAGTCTGCTCATCCACTCTGACACAGTTGAAATGACTTCTTCAAACATGGAATCTATGGCTGAGATTCCAAAGAGACACATCTTCCTCATCACCTTTACCACATGAACCTGAGTCAGTGAACTCAAGAGAATATTAGTATCATTTGGCAGTTTGACCTTGTCCAGGTATGAGCATTTCAATACCTCCACATGGCCTCAGAAGACCATGTGGGACACACAGTCCTGTGAGTGCTTTCTAGAGACAACTCCCTCTGAATCCACAGCAAATGCTGTGTGTCACAGTAAGCATTTCAAATAAAGATTAATGTTTGCATCACAAATATTTCTAAAGCACTTCTGCCTTGATGTTCACATGAAAAAAACAGGATTATGCACTCTACAAGATGCTTGAGGTTTTTGCTGAGTGCAAACACTCTCAAGAGATGCTTCAATACTATTAAGCTTCTCACCTTAGACAAAAAGCAATAAATGATGTGTGAAATAACCCATCACAGGTGTAAACCAAATTACTTTTTTAATGCCCTTCTGAAATGCTAAGATCTCCTTGCTGCAGGGGTGGCTGTAACTTACTGTTCACCTATCAATAATCAGGTTGTGTTTGCCTGACTCTGAGGAACTCAAATAAAAGGGTTTTTCCTACACACCCTAGCAGGGTTACTGTCAGAATTACCTGCCATGGCTCTGTGGATGGGCCCCAGCTGTTCAGACAGTGGAGTGTAAGGGTTACTCCTAAACATGCTGTTTAACACATCCCCTGTCCAGTCTGTAGCTTAGGAGCAGGGGAAAAGGTTCAAACAACAAACAGAAGATTATTCAATGAAATAAAACCAAAGCTCACCGTTCAGACTCCTTCCTGTGCTGATTGTCTCCTCAGTCTGCAGTCAGCTGACACAGAGAAAGTAACTGTAATTCAGTTTACAGAACCGAGAAATGTTTTACCAGCTAATAACCCAGATGGGCATTTTAATTCCAGTGCTTATATTTATGACAAGTATACTGACTGACTGCAATAAATATTAAATATTCAGATGAAACAAAGTCCTAAGAGTTACTATATGGAAGAGCCCATTCTTCAGAACCTGAAAACCTGAAGGTCTGGCTATATCTCTCCAAAAATTCAAACCAGGTATTTTTTAAGAATAATCCCTGTCCTTTCAGTTTCATTTGGAGTGAAGCAGAAAAGGAAAATTTGTTCATCTGCTGTCACTGGATACCAGTTTCGAGAACCATTGTTCACTGAGAGTTTGCAGGCCTGGGCCCAGTCTCTGCCCATCCATCTCTGACCTGGAGAAAAACCAAACTTCCCCATGCCTCAAGAGAAGACTGATCATCTGCATTATCTCCTGCCAAAGTACACAGGAAAACAAGGACCTATAGTCCTGAAAGCAGATGTGCCAGAACACTCAACATTTCCTCCTCTGCCCCATAACAAGTACTGAGGCAAATATCTAATCTGAACATTCCCCACTCATCTCCAGCCATCACATGATCTTTACACAGTCATTTTCACTCTGGGTCTCTGTGCCTGTAAAGATCTAAAGCTCTCCTCCCTGAGCAAACAAACAGCTGACTGAGATGGCAATTAGGGTCAGGTCTGTGAGGAATGAGACAAGGATGTTGCAGGCCTGGGCTGGGAGGAGAGACTGGGGAAGGGTGATCTGAAACCATCACAGATTTATGCAGAGAGCAACAAGTGCTTGGCTTTGTAGGACCTATTCACATGCTGACTATTGACAGGACACTGAGTGAAGGTGTTCAAAGGGCAGTTGAGGATACAGTTGCTTTCACAGCTGCTGGGATTATCATCTTCTCTATTTGGAAGGGTTGTATTGCATCCTTTTTTTGTTTTTCCTGCTTTTGCAATAATATTAAGAGTCAGGGTGATAAACTGTGTGGTTTCTTTGGGCTATGTTGCAAAGATCAAGAGTTAAAATTAATGGGCTTGAGGAGGTGATTTGAAAACACCAGGTGAAAAACCTGTTATATTTTCTTTAGCACTCCCCACCCATAGTCACCTGCTTTTATAAACAGGCTGCCAGTGGTGACTAAACGTGAAGACTACTTCACATTTCAAAAAGGTATGTCATGAAAAGCAACATGAAAATCCTTCCGTGATTGCTTAAGGAATCTGGCAGTGAATAAACTAAATCAAGTTCCATGATCTCGTTTATTCACTGCCAGAACAATGAAATTACTCATCTCCTGTGTCAAGAGCTAACAACCTACTACAGCACTGAATTTCTCTGGGCACTGACACAGGGAGAATTTGGGAAAATTAAGTTAATCTCCTCGAGAAACATAGTTAAAAACACATTTTTAAGATTTTTACACTTACGCTTGACACAAAGGGATATTGTCACTTCTCCAGACTTGCAGGGCCAATGAAAAATAGAACTTCTCTGAAGGGGATGGTAGGAGGAGAGGTAAAAATCTCTTCTAATAACTTCAAGTGTAGTAAATCAGCATCAGATTGCCCAGGGATGACTTCTTAGTGAGATAATCTGCTCAAAAAAATGACCTGTACATACATTTCTGAGCAACAATTTCTATATTCATTTTCCCAGTATTAGGGCCCATGTAAAAAGCTTGTCTAGTGACAATAAAACTGAGATATTAAACCAAAAACCATCCTCCACTTTCATTAAATTTAGCAATTTTCATCCCCTGATATCAGGGTGTGAGAGGAGAGAAGAGAGAGAGAGTTAAAAGGCTACCTTACCTATCATAACAAATCTCCTCACAACTAAATAAATGGCTGTATTTTACATTCTTGATCAAGCACTTTAGTGTTATATGAATATGAAACAGGAGACATAATTTTCTCTTTATGAAAGTTTGAAAAATCCTAAGAAAACAAGTTGATGACATCAGGAAAATGGCATTAAAAATAAGTCAGTATTTCAAGAGAACCCCCAATATAACTGAGGCAAATTTCTGCCTTATTGTAAAGAATTCCTTTGTTCTCACAAAAAGCTGAACTGTGACTATGACTCTACATTTTGGGAGTATGAACTATGCTGCAGATTTACCTGATGTTGTCTTCTGCCATCTTCCTCTATATATCCTACCTCATGGGAAAAGGCAAGGGGCAGGCAGGGGCTGTCAGGTTTTTCGATGAGTTAAATGGAGATGTCTTTTCACCTTTTATTCAATATTGGTGAAAAACTAAGTGAAAATTCTGCAGAGGGAAAGGATTTTGTTCTTATTCAGTGCTTGCAAAAACCCGGGCTTCTGAACATATGAGATTTTGGCTCAGTAACTTCAGACATGCTACTCAAGGCTGGATAATTTAAACCTAGCCTCAAGTCAGGTGCTGAGTTACCTAAAGCTTCAGGGTCTGGTCCCTTAGAGTGAAATCCAAAAGGCCAGCAACAGTAAGATGTCCCTGCATGTTGAAGCAGAGGAGTGAACACTCAAGGAAGGAGGTACAATAAAGCCAGCTGCTGTGCAGGAAACCACCAGTAGCTTGGCAAACATATGAGGAAAAGGTGTGACTGCAATCTCACTCCTTTCTCAAAAGCAGACTGCAGCAACTAGGAATCCTTGAGAACAGAGCCCAGGTTTTCCCCCTGCAGATGAGCACTGCTCTTCAAAAAGAAGTGACCCAGGCAGAAGTGGTCCCTGCAGCGAGTGAGCCTTCAGGCAAGGTGCTCTAGGGCTGATCCAGCTTTCCTCATGCCACACAAACCACTTGTGGCAAAGGTTTGTGGTAAAGCTAAGGCTTTACCTGAAGTATTCAGCCCTCGTCTTCCTTTCAGCAGGAAAATCTGCCTACAGAAATTAACTGAAATATCCCAATGCTATGCATTAATAGCACCAATTGATAGGAGATTTTTGTCTCTGGTCTCCTGCCTCGACCAGGGAAACCTATTGATTTTGAATTAGGTTAAAGTTTTACCTGTGTTCCAGCAGTTCATGCTAACATTGCAGCACTACTGCCCTGAGTTTCCTGCACTTGGAGTTCTTCACATCCTCAACAGAGACTCAGTACTTAACAAGGGAGATAATGTAGTTCCAAAAACAGAGGAGAACATTCATATTTAGGAGCAGCAGAACTTCCCCATACACCATTTCCAGGCCACAGAAGTAAGCATGTGATTTATGTACAGGCAGGATGTTAGACAGGATGGCAATTACTTATGATAATACAAGAAAATTACAGGGTATGAAACTTTTTCTGTGGGTTTGCTTTTTGGTGGGTTTTTTTTGTTGTTGTTGTTGTTGTTTTTTGGTTTTTTTGTTTTGTGTTGGTTTTTTTTAGTAGGTTTCTAGTTTGTTTCTACCAACTCCTGGAAACAGCAGCTTCCCCTTTTTAGCCATGCTGAAATTTTTTTAACATGATAAAGGTATAAAATTCTCAAATAGGTTTTTTGTTCAGTCTTTGTTTTTCTAAACACTTACCTACTTGATAGTACAACATATTGTATTTATTACTATCTACTTTTTCATGTTACTGACACTTAATGGGATGGAGTAGGATTTTACCAGTAATAGCAAACTTTACATGTTTTTCCCAGCATTTCTGTCAAATGTGCTTAGAAGTCTGTCTGATAGATGTCCAATGGACAGTGGTGGTCTATAACCACAATTTCTTAAGCAATATGGCAAGAATTCTCCTCTGGAATACCTTTGGTGCAGTAGCAAAGAAAGCAGTTATTCACTAGGATGAAATAATAGGCATCCTTCAAACCATGAACACAAACCTTCTGAAGAGTAAACAAAGATAACTGCTACTCTGTGTGGTTTGACCACATGGGTATCTCAAAATCCGACAATACCTTCTAAGTCTAGTCTGCAATGGTGCCTCTGTTTTGTTTCTGTGATAAAATGAATATGTTGTATGCAGGAGAAGGATTCCTATGGCTAATGCAGTTGGCACTGTGTGCATCCCCAACTTCCTGGTGCTGCAGGCAACACAGGTGGAAGCACTCCTGCCTTTGCAGGTGAGTTTTCAGGTGTTTCACACCCCAGTGGTAGGAAGGAGTGGGCTGTGTCTCTATTCCATACATCCTGTCCACTCAAGAGGTGACCTTCTTGGCTATTCCCTGACAGCACAAAGTTCACCAGAAAATTGCCAGCTGCAGTAATGGTAGGGTTCGCTTTCATTTAATTCACAGTTCTTTTTGAAAACACCCTTTTCCGGGTTTGTTTGGAGATTTGGGGTTTTTGTCTATGCTGCCTTCCTTCTAAAAAAAGGTTTTAATACTGTTTTATAAATAAATCTGAAAAGCAAACACACTTTTCATGGTTGATTTACTCATAACAGCTTCTCTCAGGCTGTGGTTTAACAGCCTTGTAGAGAAAGTCCCAAAGGAATAAAATCTTTACTGTATGCTCCCAAACAGCTCCTTCTCCACCTTTCAAATTCTGGTGGTTTTTTTTTTAGTGAAGAACAGCTTTATGAAATTCACTGGGTACAAACACCACTCAGCTTTCATTACAATTCACCTTAAGGTCCTTTAGGGACAGAAACATCTCAAGCAGCCTGTATCTGACACACTGAAGAATGCAAGGTACAGACGTCAGTTTGCAGAGATTTCAACATTCCTGATCCCCTTCTGACACCCACATAGCTGCCTGGGAAGCACCTATATGTGCCTTTGCCCTGGAGCAGTAACCGTCCTGGGGAGCTGCAGGGATGCCAAGAGCCCGTTCAGACTTATCTGCAGAATGACTGGGCAGAGTCGCTCAGACCTTGTGGCAGTTCAAGCCTGTGTGAAAGTCTGAGAGAGCTAAGTGAGACAGGAGGTTATGTGCAGAATGGAAAAGGAGATGGTTGTTATAAAACAGCCATCAAGGAGTTAACAGCACAGATGTTTTTGTTAATAGCAACATTTTTTGGGATAATGCCACGATCTGACCTCCTTTCCTTGTTGTTCATTCAGAACTGGTCCTCTTCGCACAATATTAGGACACAAGTGACATACAGATAGCTTGTTCCCTGAAATTCTGTGGACAAATTTCAGCTGCCCAGGGTTGGTTTTTTAGGTGGGTTTTATGGGGGTTTTGGTTTGGTTTTTTCTGTGGGTTTTTGTTGGGGTTTTTTTTGTGGGTTTTTTTTTTGGTTGGTTGGTTTGTTTTTCAGGAAAAGGGGAGGGGCAGAGTGGGAGAAGGATTTTTCTGAGAAAACCCTTTGCAAGTCTTTCCACCTCAGGAAAAGGCATCTGCCTGGCTGTCTAAAGCCAGTGTGCTCCATGCTCACAGCTTGCATGCTTTGACAGCTCCTGAGAGTCTCAGTTTCTCTTGCTTGCACACCAGCCCCTGACAGCAGACTGCTGAAGAAACAGCACCATTACATGTAAAACTATGATCTTGTTCAAATCATAGAACAGAGACCAATAAAATTATTTGGGAAACTTCTCACCTTTAACCATCTAAAAATCAGGAAATAAGACTATGTATGACAGCTGTTTTGATTTCCTCTGCATTCAGATACAGTCACTTTCAGGAAGTAAAACTCCCCCCATTAGGCTCGAACACTCATTTGAAGGCGATTCTAATTTTTTGCTAAGACTAGAATAATGTGCTTCCCAGTAACTGTCAATTCCCACATGTAAGTCTCACTCGATTTAAAATAGCTATTTGAGGATTTGCTAGGAACTAGACATATGGGAAATAAAACAGAACTGATAAAAGAACCTAGTATCTTAGGCCTGATCGCGTAGAAATCATGGGAGAGATGGATACAGGCAAGTGCCCCTCAGGCAGAAAGTAACCAAGAAACATGTTGTGAAATTTTGTGATAAGCTGATGTTACCAGGTGAAATGATGTCATGAAGAATGTGTAACCAGTGGAAATTGCTACCAAAAATAGAATCTTATGTAAGTATCATACAAGTAAAACCCTATAAAAATGCTGTGTATACTCAATAAAATTTGCTTCTGATCTCGACTCTGATGTCCCCGTCTCTCAATCGCCGACACAGACACATAAAACTCATAAAGCCATAATCACACAAAAATGGTGGTGTCAACTCTTACTACTAATAAAAATATATCTGAAATATATTTTAATTTCAGATTATGAATATTTAGGCTGTAGAGCCTAGATCTCACAAAAAGTTTCTCAGACATCTTAGCAAGGGTTAGAGCTCTATGTTACTTCTGCAACTATTTCAGCAGTTGCAGACTAACTCTGGAAGTATCTGTCCAGTCCTGATGTCTATGATTCAGAGCACATTCTGCCAAAAAAAAACAAACAAAAAAAAAAAAAGTCACAATGACAATTTAATGACAAAATCTAATAATAAAGATTTTCCTTTCAAAAAGAGACAAATGAGAAATCTCACCAACTACCACAACAAAAGCTTAAAAAGTGATTTGGTCACAGCCTGTCAGTACCTACATTTGGGGCACAGTTCCTATACTATCTATTTCTTTCAATCAAACAAGTAAAGAGACATGACATCATTTAATGTCTGGAAGTTAAACCTGAACAGAATCAAGCCTAAAATAATGATGTAGAGTTTTTAAAATGAGGATGACTAGGTACTAGGATAAGGATTGGTTGTTTGCCAGTGATTTGCCAGTAGTTGTTCTGATAAATAAAACTGATTTTCCCACAGACTTACCGAAGCACAGCTGTGGGGTTATATATAGAAATTACTAAGAAAGTTTGACAGTCCATGCTGTTTGGAGATTATGGTAGTTACCCACTTTTCTCCTCAGATGCACAAAATTCTCTTTGCCTTAATCTTTAAGGTTTTCTGCAGGAATTCTTCATGCATTTCAGAAGAAGGCAGAGAAAGGAACATGAGGGAGGTATTACAGAATATGTGAGACACTGATAAGTAACCAATGAATGAGTAATTCTCTAATTGGTTTGCAGCAAAAAACATCAGGGTGCTTGAAGCAAACCATGACAAAGAGATGCTTTACCTGTTTGATGTGACCCTGTTTGATATATGCATTATCTAATTATGATATGGCAGTATCTAATTTTTTCCCTACTAGTAAAATCTGTTGTGAATAAGAGAAAAGATACTCAGAAATAACAACAAAAATTTAATTGGAATCTCAAGAGCTATGGCAGACAGCACTAAAAGAGAAGCAAGAAATCTTTCTAGACTTCAAATCACAGAGGAGATAAAAAATTTACTTTTTACCAATTTTCTCTGAACTTCTGGTTTTCCTATCAGCAAAAGAATTGAGAACAAGATCCAGACTGTCCAAAAAAGGAGCTTGCCAGGTACACCATTCCCACCATTGCACTTCATATTGAAAGAGGGCTGTGGTGCTTCAGGCATGAACATGACCACATGGATCATCACCCAAAAAAAAAAAGCTTTTCCTGCACCAGTCCAGTGAGAGTACTGGTGAGTTGGTAAAGGCTCATCAAGCAATACACTTATAAATACACTTATATAGTACACTTATTTGGATTAGGAAATCTGCAAGTGGCAGTAACCAAAGTTACAGCCAAGAGAATTAGGTGGAGGTTCATTAGCAGACTCTGCAGTATTTTCAAAATTCCGTCATAAAGGGAGTGCCTTAGTCAGCTGGCAGGAACAGCACATATTTCCTCCATCCAAGTGATTGGAGGATCAGGCTGGCGTGATCTCTTGTATGCTGAATCACCAGAGGGCAGCAGCTTTCCAGATGTGATGTTAGCTCTTAAACATGCAAGCCATTTTGCTGTCCCACGCAGTTTCTCTTTGTACTGTGCTTTGATGTCAGCTAACCTATTTTTGCATGCTTCACTGGAAAGCTAAACATCACAATGTTTAGGGGTAATGGCAGCTCGGGTCATGTACCCGATGTGTGGTCAAACCACATTTTAGTCTCTGTTTTGAGAACAGTAGTTCGAAAACAATCTCCTGCAATTTATTTGCAATGTGGAACACATCTAGGGTGATCTGCTGCCTCATACAGACAGACTTCTCAGTTATTCCATGGCAAATTGAAAAGATTTTTTGAGAGATTTTCTGCTTTAGCAGTTAGATATATTGCCAGCAGGACACTAGTTCTTCCCCACAGTCTGCTACTCTTAACTGAAGGATGGAGAAAATTGCATTTATCCTCTATTAAGACAGGCAAAAACTTAATCTTTCAGGAGCATCCCCCAGCAAGGAGAAAGTCTGACCTCTGTGTATCTCTGGTGATACCTGTACCTGAAGCTACCCTTCATTACTAGCTTTACTCTGCTTCCAATACCCTCATTTCTCCAGTCAAAATCCTGTTTCTGTCCTAGTGAGGAGGTTGGAAGAGTTCTTGGGAAGCACATGTGCCGAAGGGCACAAGAAGCAAGAAAGCCTGGCAGCCTTTGCATTTCTGTTGTTGCTGCCTCACTTGGGGTGGCCTGCTGCAATACCAATGGCTCAGGACATCCAGCACAGGCTCAGGACATCCAGCACAGGCTCAGGACATCCAGCACAGGCTTGCTGATGTAAATTATTAATAAGCTGGAGATAAGTGCTGGCATTGGAGAGTACATTTCCATCTCAACCCAGTGGGAAAGGCAACACCCTAGGGTCTAAAATTTTCCACCAGCAAAGCAGAAAAAATGCATTTAACATCTATCTCAAGGGGAGCTCATTGAAGGAGTGTACAGGACACACAAACCCTGGGAATCCATCAAGATTTTTCAGAAATGTGAGATTCTATATTGTTATGGTTAGAGAAAAACAAAATACAGTGGCAGTGTCACCTTGAGAATCAGGCCTTCAATATTGTTTTTACAAGTTCTAGCCACTTTCCCAGGAAAGTAACTATAAATGTGTTTATACATTCCATTAAAGATATGCCTTTTGATGGGCGTTTCTCACGGCCAGTGCAGTTGGGAAGGTGTTAACCTGACTATCCAGTCCCCAGTTGTTGTCGGAAACGTATAATATGAAAGAACAAATAAACAATTCTCTTTCTTTCACCACACCTCGAGCTGCATCTGTGTGAACCATTTCGTGTTCAACAGTGACAGTGGCCGTTGTTTTAAATACATTTGTCTAGTCCAGTACTGCTGGGAAGGTGAGAGGAATTGAACAAACATTATGGGAATGAAAACTGTTGTCAAAAAATTCCTGTTCAAGAGGCATTGAGAATTTGTTGAGTACCAGGGAAGTGTGCCATACGTGCACAGGAGAAAAATTGTTTCATATTGACATGTTCAAAGCAGGAACTCCTCTCCATGCACCCTTTGCACTTAAGACTAAACTTCTCAAAGATTCCTAGGTGCCTGTTGTGGAAGCACTGACTCAGAACAGACGTGGTGATTGCTGGGTATAGAGGGGACTTCCACTTTTCACTAACAGATAACACTTAGAGTTCAATTACTTGGCTCTTTAACATGTATTTTGGGTGCTACTTGAGCTGGAGCAGCAATTCCAGATAAGATCATAAGTAGACACTGTACACATGCATGCTGTCAAAAGACGACAGGCCATGGCCTAAGTAATTCATTTTCTAAATAGGCTGGAGGAAGGATAGGAAAGGAAGGGCAGGTAGAGGTGAAAATGCTTACTGCAGCAAATACAAAGCAGGGCATAGCATCCCCTGGTCCATCCAGTATCTCTGCCATTGCTTCTATGGTTGGCGCTCACCAGCACAGATTCAATGCTCAGAGCTGTGGATGTTGTTTCTGCAGCAACGTGAAGTGTGACAGTACAGAGAGAGAAACACTGGTGGGGAAGGGATGGAGGTCCTCCAGCATGTCTGCTGCCACACCAGAGGGGAAAGGGTTCCTCTTTACCCATGAGCCCTCTACATCTGGCTCATAGGTGGAAATTCAGGTTTCAAGAGCAAAGGCTAGAACCTGCTTATCTTACAGAAATGCTGGTATCCAGCGAACCGTGCATGTGCCTTGTACAGTCCATCAGGGCAGGTATATGTTTCTTTACTTGCTATATCAAATCCCCAAATCAAGCTTTGGTTTTTTTTCTCTTCAACTGAGATCTCATTCTGAGCAAATAAAATACTGAGAGTTAAACATTGCAAGAGTCAAATGTACCCATTACCATGACTCCAAAAGAATGGCTCAAACTTAGATCTGTAATAAAATATTGTAATGAGGAATTAAGAGTAACTGTTGTTTATCACAGCTAATTTTCCTGATAATATGCTTGCCACATCTATGAAGACTTCTGAAGATAACAGAATCCTATCCATTCCTTCAGCTTCTTTTTGTTGGTGAGTGATCGGGTTTGTTCCCCACTGGAGAATCCCAGAGCATTTGACATCTGTTCATTATTTACCCAGTGCAATGCACAGCCACTTCTGCTCATTTAATCACAAGAGTAAACCAAGGCATTTCGAGGCAAAGCCTCACTGCCAGTGGTAAATGCTTACATGGCACCATGACAATTTACCAGGTAATGACAGATCCAAGGGTGCTAGACTGGTTGCCAGGGCTATGAAATAAGCCAGGGCAGAGTCAATAGCAGAGGGGGACATTAGAGCTCTGGTCACCTCTGCTGACAGCACAGCATCTTCAGACTGGACCAGCTGCAGTCTTGGAAAAAAATTTTGTAGGAAGGGAGTTTGTTGTCAGGAGTGTCAAGACCTTTTCTTATATGAAAATGTAAAAAAAAAACCCACTGCTCTGCATAAACACATGTATTTGAGGCATATTTAATGAAAGTGTATCAAAAATTCAAATACAAAAGTGCAATATTTATTCTCAAAATTGTAATCACTCATAACATTTAAATTCCATTTTCTGTGAGCAACCAAGGAACAATGACACTTGAGTTCAAGGATTTAAGCTTTCAAAATTTTTAATACCTAAATGTAGATGATTGATCACAGACCTCCTTAAAAAATTGCCAAAATTATCAGTTACTTCATTGGAGTAAGCGTTCCACCCAAAATAATATGAGAATCCCTGCAATTAACAGCTGAGGACAATCATCCTGAAAATGCATTTTTGTCTGATTTTTTAGCTTGTGGATGAGAAGCAGCTACTTTTTTTTTAAGATTAACATATCCTACAACATGCTGTTTTTGATCTCTGTAGCTTTCTCAGTGTTACACTAAGGCAGTCCAACAAACATCCTCGCTAAAAAATATATCCTGCTTATATTAAAACTTGACCTAAGCATGCCTTTAGAAACAGCAATATTGATGACACAAATAGCCTTAAATAATACCTAAACTCTTTACTAAAAAGAATCTTAGGTTATTTTATTTCACACAGATTGATGTTACCATTTTTGGTAACTATTTGTTACTATTTTGATTTGCGAGTGTATTTTTCTATTTTCAGCAATATTCTGCCCCCTGTGTCCTCAGAACTGTATTTTAAGGTAGTGTGACATTAATTCCACAATGCCAAATCATTTTCCTGGAGCAAAATTTTACTTTCATTTCCATGTAAAATCTAGTGCTATTATCTTTACTTAAGTAATTTCCTCAAAGCTTTAGCAAGGCAAAGCAACTTCATTTATTCAAGACTTTCTTGAGTGTTTGTAACTGTAGTGTATAAGTGCCAAAATGAACAGGACATGACAAATAGTAGTTTTCAGGGTTTTATTTTTTTATTACAGAGCTCTGAATCAGTTCTAATAAGAACTGATGTAGTTGTATAAAAACTAGTTAAAAGAACCTGTATCTTCGTACCTGTGAAAGCAGTGAAAAGATGTTGTAATATTTTCTATTATGGCTTACTCCAGAAATTGTGAGGTTTAATTGCCTTTTTTCTTGAGCAAACAAGTATTTTCAATTGCATTGATTCAGACCCCACAAGCTTTGAGATTCTGTGGTTCATCAAAATACACTTTGTTTATTTTAACAGATAAACAAATGCAAGCTACACCCTGGTCATGGAGCCAACCGAGAGTGGGTGTAAGTCAGTGCATTTGCATTCCTTCTGGAAAAGAGATTTCTGAATAGTCTAGACTTCATATTTATCTCAGAATACTCATAGTATTTCTGCTGCAATGAGACATAAATTGCATTACATATAATACTTCAGAGCTTCCTCATGTTTTATTTTCCTTCCCCTCACTTAAAAATTGTATGGAGAAGACCATTAGAAAGGTAAACCTTTTCATAATAAAAGTCCTTTATATATATTGGGTCCCCAGTACAGGCAGGTTGTGGGGCTGATGAGAGAGCAGAGGCTCTCACTTCTGCACATGCTTTCCTGGGAAGGTTTACCTCAAATACACACAAGTAGAAGGATTTTAACTGACTTTAACTCAGCCACCTAAACTAATATTACAACAAAATAGCACTAACCTTTAAGAAACCTGTAGTAGAATAAGCTATGGGTTTATGGTTATTTCTTTTTTTAAAGTTAAGGACTCCAGTAAGTATAAAAATAATTTATTTCCTGGCATTAACAGGACCTAGACTCTACATCTCATCTGGGCTTTACAGACCCCTTCTTCAGGAGATTTAATGCCTACAGAGCTATTCTTCCTAAAGTCTTTTCAACTTAAAACTTTTAAATTAAATCATTAAAACAGGACATTTGTAATGTTTGTTTTCTAATAGAACCAGATGTGAAAAGAATGAAATAAGAGTCTGAATCCCCAGGAGCAAACTTTGGCCCCAAAAGCCCTCAGCTAAAACTATTTTGCTTCATCTGTGCCCTTCTGTCTGGATTCTTCCTTAGCTAGACAAAGGCCATCAAAATTTTCATGGCATGTTACACTGTTGGTAGATGGTATGAATGGCCTCTTTTTCTCAAAATTAGAATTAAGGGGGACTGGGACAACCCAGGTGCTATGCCAAGGACTGCCAAGACAAGCTGTTTCCTCCCTGCATGCGGAGGCCATGTTTTGGGGAGCATGCACTTGAACCACTGCAGGTTTTAGTTTCTTTCTTTGTTGGTTTTGCATGGCTTGATTTTTGGTGAGAAGAAGCCAGCTACAGAAGTGATTTTCTGTGAGGAACTGCTAAAAGCTTCCTCTGTGCCTGGCAAAACCAATCACTCACTGTCTGGTTCTGAGAACAGGCACACTGCTAAGTTAATTAGAAAAGCTGGTAATGCCTCTATAACCCATTGAAGAAGGGGGAAAATCATGGAAAGCTCTCCTTTTTTCTTGCCTCTGAGGAGTGGGAAGGGGGCTGCCAAGCCCCTTCCTGGCAGCGACAGGG
This sequence comes from Cyanistes caeruleus, assembly GCF_971803275.1. Classification (NCBI taxonomy): domain Eukaryota; kingdom Metazoa; phylum Chordata; class Aves; order Passeriformes; family Paridae; genus Cyanistes; species Cyanistes caeruleus. The sequence goes on from NC_141732.1 coordinate 34,107,778, forward strand.
CCTTTCCCAGTGTGGCCACTGAGATCATGCCACTGGGGGCCATCCTGGCACCGCGAGCAACCAAGTGGGCCTTGCTGGCTGCCACGGCACCGGCTGCACTTAGCGCCTCTCTTCATGCGAGGTGCCAAAAGGGAGAAGATGTTGCTGCCACTTCTGCCCTTCTGTTTGTGATGAAACAAAAGAAGTGGCCACGTGGCTGCTGCCGTCTTGGCAGGGTCCACAATGGACTTTGCCTGCCTGGCCACTTCTAGCCTGCCTGGGGATACTGGTCGGCAGCCAGCTGAACATTAGCCAGCAGTGTGCCCTGGTGGACAAGAAGGCCAACGGCATCTTGGCCTGGATCAGGAGTCTTACAGAAAGTGACAAAATACTGGAATGGTCTGCTAGGGGAGGTGGTGGAGTCACCATCCCTGGATGTGTTTAAAAACAGACTGGATGCGGCACTCAGTCCATGGTTTAGTTGAGGTGTTAGGGCATGGGATGGACTCGATGATATCGAAGGTCTCTTCCAACCTAGTGGTTCTATGATTCTGTGATTCTTTAAGAGAGCCTGAGAGCTGAAGTGCAGAAGGATGGAGGCTGTCTTCTCTGCAGAAGGCTGGCTGTGGGCCGGCCCTCACCTGATCAACCTCATCAACACATGTTAGCTCCATGTAGTAACTGCCCTAGATTTCTTTCAGGTGATCCACCACCTCAAGCCTGTTTTTCCCACCCTCATACTCTTCATCCCAGAATATTCCATTAGCAGTTTATACGCCTCACTCCTCTTCCCCTCCTTTCTCCCAGGTGTATTTTTTCAATTGTTTTCCATTCCTGACTGCACTTTGCTTTGTTCCTCTGCACAGAAGCAGCAAAGCCAAAAGAGAGCTTCCTTGAGGGTTTTCCTTCTTCAGAAGTCTTTTCAAGTCTCACTTGCAATTGAAATAAACCCAAAAGTTGGGGTTCCTGGGTGCAGTAACTCTCCTGTTTTGTTTCAGAAAGCAAGCTTCAAAATGTTGCAATATACACAGCCCCAAATTATAATTAACAAACTGGCTTCTTGGCAGAATACATTATGTTAGAGGTCATGTGCAAATGATACACAGATTACATGTTGCACATGTAAGCATTTCTCCAAAGCCAACCTGGAGCACATCACAATAAAAATTATTTCATCAACACTGCCAGGTTTGGAATATTTTTGTATTTTAGCATCATTCTCCCAACTCTTACAGTGAAAGACACTACAAGTTGTCTTGGAATATAGCCAGCATTTTGCAGTCCTCATCTGAGAAATGCAAAATCTGTGTTTGCTTTTAAAAATGTCAAATAATTGGGAGTTTCCTTGCCCAGATTAACACTAGAAGCCAAGAGACCATCTCTGGAGGAAGAATTTGTGTATGGAAAAAAAAAGTAAAAATTCCCAATCTCAGGGAGAAACTACAGAAGTATCAAAAATCAAAGCATTTTAAATGAAGTACTTGAAACATAGATATGAGAGAGGGAGAAAGTTACATTGCTTCCCCATGGAAATATATTTTTATTATTGCTTCCACAATCATCTCAAAGCAATCATTTTTTTGTCTGGAAAGGGAAATGAGAAAAAATCAAAATTCTACAATCCTTTTGCAAGTCTTGTTTTCATGGTTCCCTGCAGTGACAGGGCTAAACACATTCCATTTCAATTGCATGACATTATAAAAATTCTTAAGACTCTTCAAAAATTCAAATCCAAAATCTTCCAAACATAGAACATTAGCTTTTTCATAGGAAGACCAGTTAAGCCAAGAAACCAATATAAAACTAAGCATCTAGTTTCATAAGTCCTCTCCACAAAATCTGGCAAGGCTGTGATCTGGCAGTTCCACTCTGAGACTTGCCACCTGGGTACCATTCTCAGCAGTGCCCCAGTACTCCTTTATGCTACTGGAGACATCTTTACTTCCATATGTCTCAATGCTGCAGATGAAAAAGGTACAAAATAGCTTTGGGCTATCCCTCATATTATTCATATATGTGTGTCCATTTTTGCTCCAGATGGAAGCAGCTTCCCCTACTCATGTGCAGAAACTGTGGAAATTCACTGAAGTCTCCTTTACTTCCTTTAGCAGTGAACACACATCCTTTAGTATTAAATTTTAAATAAAGTAATTTACAATGCAGTAATAACCTCAAAAATCACGAGCTTGGTACAAATAATAATAAGAAAGCACCTCTTCATTGTAAAGGGCAATTCCTTGAAGCTTGAGGCAGTTAATTTAAAACACTGCAGGTTTGATTTTTTGCCTTACCAGGGGTCCTAGCATTCCCCTAAGCTACCTCTGTGCTCCTCCATGGCAGACTGTCTCCTTCAGAAAATCTACATTTGACTTATAAAAATCAAGACTTCTCCAAAGCCTGAAACTGCTTTTTGTCCAGTGTGGCCAGTGTCTCATACCAAGAAGAGACAGGTACCAGAGAAATCCACTTCAGAAGGAGGAGAAATTTCTCCAGCACATGTGACATGAGTGCAGTCCTTCTAACAGAAGAGGAAGCTCTGCCTATAAGCCATACCCTTACTGGTTCATAGATACCTTTCCAAAAATCAATTTTACATGGTTGATGTTTTAGTCTCTTACATTAACACACTATTTTCCTTCCCTTTCCTTAATGTTACATCTCAAAGCAAGCTTCAAGAGATCCTATCCCTGGTCATCAGCTGGGAAAGAGACAGAACTTCTCATAATCCTGGATATGTGCACACATCTAGCTGCGGCCACAGGCAGGAAAACATCTTCCAGTTTTTCGTGCTGCCTACTAGAAGTAATATCTGCAACCTGTAAGTGATCCAAGGCTCATCTCAGCCACTGAGCTCAACACCTTGTGTTGAAGAGTGCAGGCACTTCACGTGGTGCTCCTCACAGTGCAGTCTTGCAGCTGATCTTTCCATTTCAGACTTCTGTATTACAGCTCTGAAAGAGCATTACTAGTCTGTCAGTATCCCATTCTGTCATTACGATGAAAATTGTTTTATTTAGGTTGGATCACACCAAGGGCTTTGTGAGAAAATGCAACTTCTAAATGCATTTTTATGATCTTTTATGAGCTTTTGCATTTAAATTATCTCCTTTTTAATATTCAGGCTCCTTCTATTCTGTTTCCTTTGTTTGTGTTCAAATGTTCTTCTAGTAAATACATTGTTTTTCAAATGGACCCAGTACGAAGAATTTTAGACAGGCAGATGGAAATACCTTCACAAAATTACCAAGAAATGTAGTAATACTGTGAATGGGTTCCTGGAATTACTGAAAGTCACTTGGTATTAATTGCTTAGTAATACAGCGCTTGAGGTTTCCTGTCACTAGTTCAGTTTGCCGAATCTTAAAAAAACTTAATTTCAGTTTCACATGCTTTGCAAAAGCCTGTTTCTACCTGATCATTTTGCAAAAATAACTGACCTGGTATTCAAGAAGATTAGAGGGTTTTCCTTAATTCACTTTCTGACTCAACTTCTTGTAAAAGCCAACCACGAGAGCAGGAACAAGGATAAAGCAGAGTTAAAATGCAATAAGCATAATTCAAATTATTCTATTGCTATTGGCAAATAACTCAGGTATAGCACTTCATCTTTATTTCAACTTGCAACTGCTAGTCCATATTGGATTGACGGCTCCTCAACCCCACAGCATGTGTAACTCCACATCCCCCTATAACTGAGGCCTTCTGCTGAAACCACAGTATGGCTTTCAGGAGAATAGGGAACTGACTTCCTCAGCAGGAACACACTAACACTCTTGCTCCTGATGGAAGCACAGCAGTGTCTGAAGACACCCTGCCTACATGGCTGAGGACCACAGATGCACCACTCATGCAGTCCACCAGGGACTTGGGAAGACTCCAGCCTAACCCCTGTCCTGAGCAGATTCAGCCAGGGTCAGACTGGGTATTTCAGGGCTTTTTATCCTTTTGGGGCTGACAATACTCCAGGGATGGAGATGCCACAACCTCTCCTGGTCCCTCCTGCATTGCTGGGCTGTCTTCATGGGGAAAAGTCTTTTCCTTCTCATCAGGCTGAGCATCTCCTATTGCAGTCTATGGCCATTGCCTTTCACTCTCCTGCTCTTTGCTGCTCTGAGGAGCAGCTTCTCAGTAACTTCCTCTCTGATATTGTCAGAAAGGCACAGTAAGAATGGCTGCTCCATAGTGGGCACAGTGTGCCCCCAACACAGGCAATGCCCACAGTGGTGTCAGGCTGTTGACAGTGACTGGTAACACCTGCTGCTGAAAACAAGATAAGGTAACAGGTCAGTTCTGCGGTCCATGAAGGGAGTCTGCTTGAAAATCACAGGAGATGGAGCTGAGTCCATATGGTCCAATCCTGAATAACACCTTGGACTTTTTGGTTGGACCAGAGACCTCTATGGTTCCCTCTAACCTTCACAGTTTATGACAGATCATTTCAGACCTCATGGCAGAGAAGTACTGAAAAGTAAATCACCCTTACTCTGGATGATTGCAGACTGGTGGGCAGAGAATGAACTCTGAAGATTATTTCATAAGAGAAGGTGCACAGTGAACAGAATCAAAAGAGCAGATTGTGTGTGATTAGTTGCCTTGTGAAGTTTCTAATGCAGTCTGCTGGCAGACCCAAATTCTGTGACACAGGGTTTCTTAGTAGGTTCCCCAAACTTTCTCAGAAACAGCTTTTAGTATGTTCAGTGTAACAAGAAAATCATTGTTACTCTTATGCACAGTATCCATCTCTGCTTCTGTCTTCTCCAGCAAGACTAACATTCATGACTTTTCCAAGCTTGGGAGAAATAGTAATATTTGCCAAAGGAAGGCAATCTTGTCAAGGAAGTAAATGCCTTGGAATCCTTACCCAGGGAACTATCTGCAAATCCTCAATTTAGTCCAAACTGCAAATTTGTGAAGTCCCAGATGAAAAGATTTTTTGAGAGCAAAAGCCAGGGGAAATGATCAAAAGGAGAAAACAAGGAAGCAGCCTTTACACATTTACAACAAAACAGTGAGCAGAATATATATTGCTCAGTATTAATTTTTTCTGTCCCAGGGGGACACACCTCACACCAATACACCTCCCTCTTTTCATGTGCTGCCCCTCTTAAGCTTGTCTTGTTACAAAACTGGCCCAGTGTATCAAACCCAGATGGATCTGGTACTTCTGGGAAATCATGCGCGCTAGTCTTTGCATGGTTCCTTAGGGGGAGACAAGTTAGGTCATGTACTCTTCCTTGAACACCTCCATTTTAAAGGACTAACATATTTTATGCTGTTAGAACTCATGTCTTTGTACCAGCCCAGCACTCTGGTATGATTTTCCACCCATCTACATGGGTAATGTCAACTTTCAACTGCCACCACAAAGTGGTGTGGCCACCAGCCCTGAGTCAGCACCCTACAGCCTTTCAAGGATGTTTTACAACTCAGGTTCACTGGGAAGGAGGCAAGCATGCTAGTACCCCCTCAACAAAGGCAGAAGAAACAAGATCAAAGAGTGAAAAGCGGTGTAAAGGAGGGACCCAAATCAGAAATGCTCCAATTGTACTACTCTGGGGTAAAATTGTGTGTACTGGGGAATTCCAAAAACACAGATAGCAGCCCATAGGTCAGACAATATGGCTTCTGAAGACACAAGGTTGGGACAGCTTTTTATCTTACAGTCCCAATGAACAGGCAGCAGGTGGGAGTTTTGAGAGATTTTTTGACATTGTCAGAGATGTGCATGTGACTGGCATGCTTGTATAAAGGGAGTATGTGTAAAACCGGAAGAATAGTCTTCCTGCCCTCACTGTGTATGCTCCCACCACAGATCCCAGCTCCTACTTCTCATGTCCTCCCTTCCCACCCTTAGATCTCCTCTTCCGCCCAGTTACGCAAAATGATGTCTATGTCTGCACAGCTCCTCAAATAAGGCGGTACACACCCACAAGTTCTCCCTGGACTGATCTCCTGCCAGGGAGGCTGTGCACTCCAGCCCTTGCATGACAAACACATCACCAGGAATACCAGCCTGATGGATGCTAAAGTGGTTCAGCTGAGAAACAATGATTTTTTAATTTTTTTTAGAGTTGTCTACCAAGAGCAGTGTGGACATTGTACTGTTCTGTGCTTAGAAAGAGCGCTTACATAAATAATTTTCTGAGGAAGGGTAATGACACTGCAGGTTTGTCCCATATTGACAGTGCTGTGAGTAGGGCACAGGTCAGAAGGAGACGGGAATAACTGCACTGTAAAAGAGAATGTCTGGTCATCTGGTTGTGGTCTTCGCAGTGAGTGAGCATAGCTTCACAGAGACATGGATGACTAAAACATGGGCATGAGATCTCCCATTCAATGTTTTAAAGAACAAATCCCTTTAAATCTATGCACCTCTACAACTTCCTCTTTCAAATTTTGCTGTAAAAATATACACAGCAGGATATATATAAAACATACATACCTCTTCTATGCATTTTAAAGACGTATTTTATCAGACAAAAGTTTTAGTTTTGCAAAGATCATTATAAGCTTCTTAACTCTTAAAACTGAAACTAAAATATAAACTGATTCAGTGGTAGACATACCCAGAAAGCAAACAAATGAAAAATGTTTCATCTGGTTTTCTCCCAGAACAAAGACAAATGAAAACAGTTTATTCTCAGAAGGGTCTTCTCATCAGGCAGCACAAGCCAACACAGAATGTTTACCGTGTCCATGAGTCCTTGCTTCTGTTGTTATTAAACTCTGCAACTTTATTCAAGTCCTCTAGGGAAGAACATTTTAAGGAAAACACGAACAGGTGCATTTCCTCCTTTCTGATACTCTGATAGTCAGAAAAGCTTTTGGACCCAATGTTTCTAAAACAGGGCAAACAAAAATCTGTTTAGTTAAAATTAACCCAGGCTTTAGGAATGCCCAGAAGACTCTGAAGTAGAATATGCATGCAGAAGGAGAAAGTCAAGCCTTTCACGGTAGACATATTTAGTCATACATATTCAGGAACATCACAAGAATTCCCTCATACATTTGCTGTGGCACTGGAGAAGGAATGAAGCTGTATCTTTATAGGAGGCATGCAAACTGTGCGTGTTTGCATCAGGAAAAAAACCCACAGCTTAAATAAAAATGTCTGAGATATTAATTTCACAGCAGCAAGGAGAGGAGAAAAATAGAGATGCCAATCAATGTTTTCCAGTTTTTCACCCTTTTCCTGGAGAAAAAAAAAAATGACACAGTATCAGAAGTGGGAATAAGAGCACAGGTTGGGACAGCAAAAAGATTCTTCATATTTTGTACAAAGCAGATAACATTCAAAAGGAAATATTTAAGGAAGACAAATACCTATTTCAAGATCCAGTTAAAATCAAGTGAAGGAAGAAAAATAGTTTAACCGTGTTTTTTCACACTTCTGGTCACAATTTGGACAGAGAAGGAAGAGAGACAGAGCCTAAAAGGTATCACCTAATGCTGTTTCTTTGTCTAACTCCAGGGGAACTCTGTTTCTATGAACTGTGAATAGATGTACTTTTACAGCTGTTTGGCAGCTTTTAGAGTCTTCTACCTCCTGAAATTTCCTCCTCTGCAGATATTTTCTAGAGGTGCCTTACCAGGAAACTGGTTTCAGTGAGTTGCCTATCTGGCACCTGACCATTTGGAGCTTTCATCAGAGGTGGCTCTGAGATCCAGTAATGACTGAGCACTACTCTAACATTACAGCCCAGCATGACTGGTGATGACTAGGCTTTCTTCTATGAAACAACTGATTTTTCTTCTGTAAACATAAGGTCTGAAAGGATGAAATTTTACCAGTCTCAGCTTCCGTTTCTCTGATGGTATTTCAAGCTTACCAGAGCTTTGAGGTGAACTTGTTGAGACATTTTTCTTCCAATTAGCTCACTGTTAGACCACCCTTTAAAACTTTTTGGATGTATCCTGCTCCCTTCAGCACCTCTGCTGCAAGGTTCCCTGCTCATTCCTCTGGGTATAGACAGGTATCAGGGACTTCCTCAGTGTCTTGGACAATATTTCCTTGAGCACATTCAGTTGCTTTTGAAGTGAGCAATACACTTCTCTGCTTTCCAGAGGTGTTCACCCAAGACAGTTCTTAGAAATTAGGTTAGCATAGCAGCTGAAAGTGAAAAAGACCAAATTGATGCTACGCAACAGCCCATCAGATTCACAACAGGAAACAATTTACAGAAATTTCCCCTAGAAGCAGTAATGCTGGGTTTGGCGATCCAGATATATTTTATATGGTTGACCAGCTTACATACCTGTTCCTTTAATTTTAGTATCAGTTTTGTATCAGCTTCTATTTTTCAGGTGTATATCTTAGTCATTTTTCCCCTAGGGCAAACTATGACTGCATTTGCATGTGTGAAACCCAAAACTCAAGTTAAATAACATTGCAAATAAAACCTTGATAGAGGAAACACCTTCTATCTTGAAGACATGTAAAATGCAACTATCACAATTTTGCTCCTAAAATGTAAAAGAAAATTTTTCGTATTTGGGTCTATGCCCTGGTCATTTGTAGCACTGTTTCAAGTTCTGCATCCTGTTACTCCAACTCAAGATTTCATTGAATTTTTGAATGAGTGTAAATAAGGGAATCAGACATGAGACCAGACATAAGAACCAGACAGAGCTGCCAGCTCAAGGATCCCCAAAGTAAAAAGGTCATCAGCCTAATGGAGTGAGTCTAGAGACTGATCAGAGAGGTGGATCAAGATCAGAGAGGTGGAGCACCTCTCCTACGAGGAAAGGCTGAAAAAAATTGGAACTGTTCAGCCTGGAGAGGAGAAGGTTCCAGAGAAAACTTATAACACTTTCCAGTAACTAAAAGGGGCTAAAGAAAAGCTGAAGAGGGACTATTTTACAAGGTCATATGGTGACAGGACAAGGGGGAATGGTTTTAAACTGAAAGAGAGTAGGTTTAGATCAGCTATTGGGAAGATATTCTTTACTGTGAGAATGGTGAGATAGTGGCACAGGTTTCCCAGAGAAATTTCAGATCCCTCCTCCCTGAAAGTGTTCAAGGCCAGTTTGGATGTGGTTTTGAGCAACCTGGTCTAGTGGAAGGTGTCTCTTCCTTTGCCTGGAGAAGAAACTACAAAGTCAAAAATGTCTCTTCCAATCCAATTTATTCTATGGTTCTGTGATTCCATGAAGCCCTAATTTGTCTCAGGTTTATGTGGCTGTGCCTCAACATATGCCTCAAAATTATTTGATCTCAGCCCTGTCTGCTAGCCAATATAAGTGGGAGAAGCTCAGCACATGACATACTAATTGTTTCAGGTATGATGATAGATGGCAATGAAGCTGGGTTACCAGGTAAGAAGGAAAAGGAATTTATGATGCTGTAAAATCTGTGGATATAAAAAAGGGTGACAAATACAGCAGCTAAAGAGGAAAAGCAAGATTCTCTCTTCACACTGGTACGTACTAATCCAAGATAACTTCTGCTGAGATGCATTCAGTTGCTGAACATGTCCAGTAGCGTCACCTGACAGGTACCTCCCTCCCTTTCATGTTTGCTGCATGGCACGTGTGAAGCACTGACAGCACATTTTTTCCAGATTTATCAGTTAATCGACACTGCAGCCTGGTTCATCTGCACAACCCCTTCTGTAACAGAAGAGCAGAATAAAAACTCTCCCCATGCTGAACCCATGGGTAGCAAGAGCTTGCAATACCCAAACTTTCAAGTTCTTTTCTGACTATTTTTTCAAAATGTTGCAGGGGAAAGGGCTGAGAACACACCCCCTTAATCCTGTGTTTGTTGTGACTGTAACAATGAAGTCAGTCCCTTTGAATTCCATTTAGCATACCACCACTGCCCAAGGCAAACCAGTGCACCTGTGAGCACTGTAGTAAAACTGCCCAGGTGCTGGAGTTGGTAGGAGATGTGGTGATTGATGGCTGAGAGCCCATCATGTGAACATCTGATCTCATGCCCAAATCTTCTGAAAGAAACATCTGGAGTTCTGTAGCCTAAGAGAATATTTCCTATTTAGTAGTAAGAATTTTGCAATTGTTTCATAAGGAATTGCATGAAGAATGATGACCCAGTTTTGGTATGAAATTTTGGTATGAAACAAGCCAGAGTACAAATAAATCAGTAAAGCTCAGGAATAAATCAGGTCAGAAACTGCTGAAGTGTTGGTTACTTCTTCAGTGGTGTTGGAAGACTTCTCAATAGACAAGAAATTAGGGAAGGTTGTGATTTCCTCATGGAAATTTACAGAAAAAAATTTCTTGAGATAAGATTCCATCTCTTCCCAGAATCATGTATTTCAACAAAAAGAAAGAGAGAGCAGAGATACTTATAAATTCTTTGCTAATCCTTCCAACAAGTCCTCTGAAATGAGAATATGCATATACAACTAACAAATCCAAATTCAAGAGTTTGTTTAATGCTACAGAACAAAAAATAGATTCAATCCTAACCCCTATCTATAATTTTTGTCTTCTTACCTGACACATACAGTTAAAGAGAGTGTTTATTTATTTCATAATTCAAATATTTCATAATTCAAATTGTCTTTCACAATATCTCTACTTCCTGAAGATAGTAAACATGGAGTATATGTCTACAACCTTACTCAGAAAAAAGACATTGCAAAATGAAAAGATGAATGTACAGTATCAGCATTTCTTTATCTTCTAATAAACTAAAAAAGTCTCTAAGTTGTTTTCAGTCTCTTTTTCTGCTGTACAAGAAAACCTTATTATCAGTTCTTGTAATTTTAAGCATTTATACTTCAGAATAACTACTAATGCAAATTTCAGTTTAAACTGTGTTGATTTTACATTTCTTTCTATTGTCTTAACTTGCATTAAATTTTCTTTTCTGGAAGAGAATTCTTTAGTCTGTAGGGATATCTGAGAAGGTATTTCAACTCAAGCTGGCCCCTACTGCTCCTCATGTTGTTCATACCCCTCCTATGGGGCATCAGTCAGTCTTCTTATTGCCAAATGCCCTGTTGTTTCAGCTTACAAGTCATAGCCACATAAAGATCCTTAAATATGTAAAAAAAAAAAATCTTTTTTTTTTTTCCCCCACAAATCAGAGACAGAGTTGGAAGTGAAAGAGCCTGAAATATTTCAATCTCTCCCACTGACGTTGATCCACTTTGTGAAAATAGGAACTTGATCCCTGTCTCCTTTCCTAACAGAACCTTTCCTTCCAGTACCAGAGCCACTGTCATTGAACCTAGGGGCTGGGAGAGAGGAACAGCTAAGGATTTCTAAGGTGTTTAGCTTAGCCTAAAGTCTAAAAAATGAGTAAGCACAGGAAGATAAATTTGGCCCTGAAGTAACTATGACATCTTACTCTGCTCATTTGCAAATGACAGCCAGCTGGTGGGAAAGACAGAAACAGGAACACAGTGGGCTGTGTCAAGATGACGTTTGTCTCCCTCCAGCATGTGTGTTACCACTTAAGGAAATCTGACAGAATTTCCAAATTCACAGGACTACAGTTTTCACCAGGCTGCAGAAGGAAGGCTAAAGAGCAGTCCATGAGGCTTGAATTTCATCCAGCAGGTGGTAGACTTTGTTTCATTATTATCTAATTGCTACCTCTTTTAATGACAAAATCATGAATGACTCACAAGCAATAGTGATCTAATCCCCTATGGTATGCGTTGGTTTTGAAGTTGTTGTTTTTCTCCTGTTTAACCTGCCTTTTCTGATACATGGAACTATGTTTAAGACACTTTAAAAACAGAAAAAGCAAAGAATTAGAACTGTAGGCTCTATCTTCCCAAACTTTATGCTCTAGAGGTGATTGATAAAATCTGTAAGTGGGAAACATTTGGCTGGGTCCCTAGCTAGGCCCCATTAGCCTAGGCCTATGTTAGCTTCCACCAGAGTTTACACCGACTGGTGGTACACACGGCCTTCTGTGGTGACACTGCCACTTCCACTTTAGCCACCAGCACAGCCTGGACATGTTATACTCACCACAGTAGGTGATTTTTCTTGGCACATACATACATCAAAACTAATGATCCAGAACAAGATTGTCACTGTTTACTCAGCTGTGATTGCAATCCCAGGTGCCAACAGGAAGAAGCAAAATACGAGTTCCCATCTCTCTGATTGGGGTACATCAGCCAGTAAGCAACACAAAGGTGCCCAAAAAGTACCACTCATCTCCTCTGAAGCCACCCAAATGAAGAAGAAGGTGTAAACCATATTGTAATCTGCCCACTGAGTGATGCAGCTTTTAACAATCCTGGCTGGACTATTGGTGTATCTAAAATGGGTGAAAAAATGGAGTTTAAGTTGTGTCCTAGTGTCCTAGTTTAGGGCAAATTTGGGAGAAAAACTCCAAATGGGGATTTCCCCAGGGAAAAAAATTCAAATTACCCCTCCCCTACCCCCGCAACTGGTCTGGGAAAGGAAAAAAAAATTCCTTGGAGAGAAGTGGAAAAAGCTGTTTATTTAACAGAAATTGAATAATATTAAATGATAAAACCCCTCACTGTTTGATGGGATGGCAAATCTAGTAAGAAAAGTCCTTTTCATGTGGTGTAGCTCGGCTCGCTCAGGTTCTTATCAGTCCCTTCGGCGCTGGAAAGTGCCGAGGCCCAGGCCCCGGTGGGCCACAGGCCTGAGCTCCCGGGGTCTGGCTGGGTGTTCTTCAGTCCAGAGCAGGCTTGCACAGATCCAAGAAAAATTAAAAAAAGAGGTCCAGGGAACTCCTCTGCCTCAGCTAGCTAAAACTAACTAAAAGCCAGAGAGCAGCTCTGTCCTGCAGTGTGTCTGTGCTGCAGACACCACAGTCCAGGAGCGGGATGTGTGGGAGTGATGTTTTCTTTAACACAAACTGCGTGCTTCTTCTTCCCTCCCCCGCATTTGCTCTCAGAGCCAGTCTTAAAGGTGAAGAACTTAATATATAACATAAACCAGACGATGAGGGTACCAGTATCATAGTCACCCCAGGACATTCCACCCCTTATCCCCATATCATCAACTTATTATCAAAATTAATATATATATTCTAACTCTACAACACATACATTATATACAGACTAGGGCATTCATTCATGATTCTCACACAACAATCAGATCTCCCTGTGGTACGCATTGTGTTGTTCCATCTTTCTGCATTATCCACCATATGCAACCCGGTCCCTGAGCAAAGACAACCCCACAAATGGATTTGTCTGCACTCGAAGCAGAATTGATCCAAACTGTCTTCCCTAGCAGACCTCTGACATGTACCACTGGGACTTTGTCTCCACCTACTACATGCAGGGGCTCGGACTGGGCTGGGCCTGCTCGGTTGGTGGAACCTCGGGTGTTAACTATCCAGGTGGCCTTTGCTAGATGCTGCAATTTTTGAAATTTTTGAAAGATCCCCCACCAAACACTTTCAAGGTAGTTTTTAACAGTTCATTGTACCTCTCCACTTTCCAAGCAGCAGGTGCATGGTAGGGGATATGGTACACCCACTCAATGCCATGTTCCCTAGCCCAGGTGTTTATAAGGTTATTCTTGAAATGAGTCTCATTGTCTGACTCAATCCTCTCAGGGGTGCCATGCCTCCAGTTGGCTTGATCCACCTTCTCCTTCAGTGGCCTCTGCGACCTGTCGTGTGGGGCTCCATATGGCTGCTTTCCACTTCCGGTTCATCCCTACAATGCGACAGGAACCATCAGTGAACAGAGCATAGCGTGTTTCTTCTGCTGGCAGTTGGTTGTACAGTGGAGCTTCTTCAGCCCGTGTCACTTGTTCCTGCTCCTCTTCATCAGTGAGACCAAAGTTTTCACTTTCTGGCCAGTTTGTAATTATCTCCAAAATCCCAGGGTGGTTTGGGTTTCCAATACGGGCGCGCTGTGTGATGAGGGCGATCCACTTGCTCCATGTAGCGTCGGTGGCATGGTGGGTAGCAGGAACCTTTCCTTTAAACATCCACCCCAGCACTGGCAGTCGGGGTGCCAGGAGGAATTGTGCTTCTGTGCCAGTCATTTCTGAGGCGGCTTGAACTCCTTCATAGGCGGCTAAAATTTCCTTCTCTGTGGGAGTGTAGTTGGCTTCGGACCCTCTGTAACTTCAGCTCCAGAATCCCAGTGGTCGGCCTCGAGTCTCCCCAGGCACTTTCTGCCAAAGGCTCCAGGACAGACCATGGCTCCCGGCTGCAGAGTAGAGCACGTTCTTCACATCTGGTCCTGTTCTGACTGGGCCAAGGGCTACTGCATGAGCAATCTCCTGCTTGATCTGAGCTTGCTTGCTGCTGTTCAGGGCCCCAATGGAAATCATTCTTTTTTCGGGTAACCAGGTAGAGAGGGCTCACGATCTGGCTGTACTCAGGAATGTGCATCCTCCAAAAACCTATGGCACCTAGGAAAGCTTGTGTTTCCTTCTTGTTGGCTGGTGGAAACATTGCTGTGATCTTGTTGATGACATCAGTGGGAATCTGACACCGTCCATCTTGCCACTTTACTCCCAGGAACTGGATCTCTCGAGCAGGTCACTTAACTTTGCTTTTCTTGATGGCAAAACCAACTTCCAGGAGTATCTGGATGATTTTCTCTCCTTTCTCAAAACCTCTGCAGCCGTATTTCCCCACACAATGATGTCATCTATGTACTGTAGATGTTCTGGAGCCTCACCCTTTTCCAGGGCAGCCTGGATCACCATGGCAGATGGTGGGGCTGTGCTTCCACCCCTGGGGCAGTTGGTTCCAGGTGTACTGCACTCCCCTCCAGGTGAAGGCAAACTGAGGCCTGCATTCTGCTGCCATGGGAATGGAGAAAAATGCATTGGCAATGTCAATTGTGGCGTACCACTTTGCTGCCTTGGACTCCAGCTCGTACTGGAGCTCCAGCATGTCTGGCACGGCAGCACTCAGAGGTGGAGTCACTTCATTCAATGCACGATAGTCCACAGTCAATCTCCATTCTCCTTCAGATTTACGCACAGGCCAGATGGGGCTGTTGAAGGGTGAGTGGGTTTTGCTGACCATCCCTTGGCTCTCCAGCTCTCGGATCATCTTGTGGATGGGGATCACAGCATCTCGAGTTGTTCTGTATTGTCAGCCATGCACCGTTGAAGTGGCAATTGGTACTTGCTGTTCTTCTACTTTCAGGAGTCCTACTGCAGATGGGTTCTCTGATAGTCCAGGCTAAGTGTTCAATTGCTTGACACCCTCTGTCTCCACAGCTGCTATTCCAAATTTCCACTTGAGTCGTTTTGGGCCCTTAAAATACCCGCTTCGGAGGTAGTCTATGCCCGAAATACACGGGGCCTCTGGGCCAGTCACAGTGGGGTGTTTCTTCCACTCATTTCCAGTCAGGCTCACATCAGCTTCCACTAAAGTAAAGTCCTGTGATCCCCTGTCACACCAGCAATAGAAACAGATTCTGCCCCCACATGTCTTGATGGGATTAGGGTGCACTGCGCACCAATGTCAAACAAAGCCTTATATTCTTGTGGTTCTGATGTGCCAGGCAAACAAATCCACACAGTCCAAAAGACACGGTTTTCCCTAGCCTCTACCTGGCTAGAGGCAGGGCCCCTCTAAGCCTGGTTATCCTTCTTTCCTTGGGTATATGTCTTGGAGGTTCCTTCAAAGGAATCAGACGTCATCATCATCATCATACTTGTCAGTTTGACTACAGGCTACTGGAGCAGCTTTCTTTTTGGTGGAGTATCCCCTCTGAGTCTTGCTGTCTTCCAATTCATGTACCCGTTTTGCCAGAGCAGCAGTAGATTTTCCATCCCATCTTTTCATGTTTTCTCCACAGTCACATAGGAAAAACCACAGCTCAGCTCGTAGCTTTTTCTCCCTACCTGGAGAACTTCTGTGTTTAGTACCAGGGCTCCTGGTCTGTACCACCGAGACTGGAAGAAGGTCCTCCCTTGTTTCCAAGCTGCAATTGTTTCCTGTATTTCCACATGTGTTTCCACAGCTGCAATTTTTGTCTGTATGGGGCCATGCACGGTATCTGCATATGCTCGGAGCTTCTTCACCATATCCAGCACGGTCTCCTCCTGGTCATCCTGCTTCATTGTTGCTAAAGCAGAAGTGTATTCTTGTGGCCCAAGTCGAACAAGTTTTCACCACATCACAGATGTACATGGCACCAAGTCTGGATTTCTAGTACCTAAGTCACTCACAAAGACAATCTCTACTATTGCCATTTCTCTCAAGCGCTGAATCCCTTGTTCTATGGTCTTCCAATGAGTTTGCTGTATATAGAGATCATCTGCACACAGATATCTTTGTGCCACACTTCTTAGGACCCGTTTCCAGAGACTATAAGGGTCAGCCTTATAGTCATTCCTTGGTCAATAACCAGATTGTGTGACAGGGTTACATCTGGGTTGTCCCAGATGACTCGCTTCAGTTCCATCCAGAACTGTAGCCTCACCTGCAGCATCCCACAGACGGACTAACCAACTAATTATAGATTCACCAGGTCATTGAGTGCAGTCCTTTCTCAGGCCACGGAGGTCCTTCAGGGAGAAGGGCTCACCAGTGCCTTCTGATTTTTGGTCACTTGCTGGTATTGAGGGTCCTTCCCCTGCATCACCATTATCATCATCTACTGGCTGATCGGTTTTGGTTTTAAATTTCATGCCTCTCGTGGTAGGAGCAACAGACACTGGCTTAGGCTCACTGTCTGGTTTGGCTGCAGCCTGAGTGACTAGGGTAGCTGCTGATTTATCTCCCTGCCCTACGCTGTCTAGCACCATGCGATAACCATACACTAGGGCCCATCTTATTGCAATGAGATTTTTCTCCTTAGAATCATCATAGAAATTCTCTTCCAGATATTTCCCTACTTCATCTGGGTTCTGAACTTGTTCACGTGAAAATTCCCAGGCTGGGGGATCAGAAAATTTCTTCAGAGTCTGGCCCATTCTCTCCCATTCTCTACACCACTCAGGATTTCCTACACCTGAGTCTACTTCTGGGGCAGGGGTCTCATTAGCTCCTCTGGATATCTCAGCCCTCACTCTAGAGAAGTTGCAGACCATATGGAGAAAGCTTAAGAGCTGAACTACCAGGAAAGTGGTATCCTTAACCTTCAGGGGAAACTTGATATTCTCAAAGAGGGGCATAACAGATTCAAAGGAGAAGGAGGAAAGGAAAGGCTGAAACGCCTCATCCCCTGCTCTTCCTCTAACAAACTGGGTGCAATTACCAATAAACTCCCAAAATGTGTTACTGGGACCAGGAGGCAGGGTCAGATGAAGAAACCATAAGCCAAACATATCCGGCAGAAACTTCAGTAGTTTTGTGAATTTCCTATAAGTCATTATCACCGAGCCCAGCACAATAACCATTCTAATCTGTGCCTCTCTACTGTAAAAGAGGGAAAAGACAGGTATTAAAACCTTAAAAAATTCTAGGGACCAGATCCACATGAAGGCCTCCACCCCGAGAGATATGCATCCAGACAACATGGCTACTGACCGCTTTATCCCAATACAAAGTACAACCAAAAATACAATCAGTAATCAGTACAGGTTTTTCCATTTTCTCGTCCCACCTGGGTCGCCAAGGTACTTGTCCTAGTTTAGGGCAAATTTGGAAGAAAAACTCCAAATGGGGGTTTCCCCAGGGAAAAAAATTCAAATTACCCCTCCCCCCGCAACTGGTCTGGGAAAGGAAAAAAAAATTCATTGGAGAGAAGTAGAAAAAGCTGTTTATTTAACAGAAATTGAATAATATTAAATGATAAAACCTCTCGCTGTTTGATGGGATGGCAAGTCTAGTAAGAAAAGTCCTTTTCATGTGGTGCAGCTCGGCTCACTCAGTCTCTTATCAGTCCCCCTTGGGCCGGATAGTGCCAAGGCCCAGGCCCCGGTGGGCCACAGGCCTGAGCTCCCGGGGTCTGGCTGGGTGTTCTTCAGTCCAAAGCAGGTTTGCAAAAATCCAAAAAAAATTAAAAAAAGAGGTCCAGGGAACTCCTCTGCCTCAGCTAGCTAAAACTAACTAAAAGCCAGAGAGCAGCTCTGTCCCGCTGTCTGTCCGTGCTGCAGACACCACAGTCCAGGAGCGGGATGTGGGGGAGTGATGTTTTCTTTAACACAAACTGCAGCTTCTTCTCCCCCACTTCACTCTCAGAGCCAGTCTTAAAGGTGAAGAACTTAATATATAACATAAACCAGACAATTGGGGATACCAGTATCATAAAGTCACCCCAGGACAGTTGGACTGGGAGATTTTTAAAGTAACTGGTAAGGTTATTTCTCTGGAAAGAAGAGCTGAAACTTGCTATTCCAAATAATATTTAGGGCTATTTTATCTATTTTTTAAGTCTTTTGATATTTTAATCTTTTTTCTAATCTAATCTAATCTAATCTAATCTAATCTAATCTAATCTAATCTAATCTAATCTAATATCAATCTAGTTCCTTTATTTAAGATAAAAGCATACAGTTTCATAAAAAGACTGTATGAGAAGAAAGTTTTAATAAAGGAGAAGGGTTTTAATACATGGCTCAGAAATGGTATTTTTTTCAAATTAACTGATGACTTTCAAAACAAGCATGTAAAAAGTAACTTCTTTCTTGTTTGCTACTCACTGTGACAAATTTTAAGTTCTTTGTTTTTGGATGTTTTGCAGAGTGTGAATGAGCAAAAGTGAGACAGACTCTCACACTGGGGAATCAGGAGCAAAATTAGTATGTGCAGCTTTGAAAAAGGTCTGCCAAGGGTATTTGGTCATTCTTCTGAGTGCTTGCAAGGCTGACTTTTCAGGAGCCCTGAGTATGTACAAATCAGCAAAGAATGAGGAAACACAGTAGGATATAATTGCTGAATTAAGAAAGAGAGGAGACAACACCCTGTGCTGTGTGATAACTTAACAAAAGGGAGCTCTCAAATCTAGAGGTAGAACCTGCCATGCAGTTTTTTGGCACAGTATCTGTCCTCAACATCTTGTACGCTAAAGACATTTTTATGAGAATATTGGCACATGTGGTGGTAACTCCAGGAACTCAGAAAAAAAATAATCAAGTTCAGCTCTACCATTCTAAATCACATTGTGATTATGGCCCTATATTAAAAAGGTGTTTGTTATGGAATCCAGCTCCCCTGCTGTCAAATCCTCCATTCTTCCTGCATCTCAACCCCATCAAAGGCTAACTCAAAGAATTATTGCTGAATAAAGCAATTTTGTGCACACACAATGAGTATTTTGTTCAAGCCATTTAAGACATATTTACAACAAATATTTTCATCATCAGAGGTATTTTAAAAATGTTTCGCCTTTAGTCACAGTTAGTAGATACACTGTGTATAACACTAAGTTTGGTATTGGATGCACAACTCTTACTTATTTTTCTTAAATGCTTAATCGTTTTTAAACCACCCCATGTTGCTAAACATGACCAGTTAGGGATAAGTAAATATTTTAGTCCATAGCAGATTTTAATATTTAATCCTATTTATTATAGTATGCAATAGGTTCTTTTTCAGAATAGAAAGTAAAGTAATGATGTCTGTATGCATAAAACTGCTTTATAGCATTGGTTTCTGTATGGTGTTTCCCTGTGAATTTTGGGGAGTTGTTTAAGACCAACCATTGTGTATTCTAAAAGGCATGCCCTCGAAAACATTTTAATTTAATACATATTCAAGAATCTACCTTTGAGGTGCACACACACCTATAAGTAGTTTTGCCACTGATCTTGCAAAAAACATTTCCTGCACAAATTTTAATTTTTTTACAGTCCTACAAAGTCCCACATATCTAGCTTGCAGAAGCAAGTCTGGCTTTTTGAAACCAAGAATGGCGCAAATAGAAAGTATTACTTAGACTTCAAAATTCATGTAAATTTAATTTACTTCTTTGTTGAGCCTTGTCTCTCTTGTTACTGCAAATCAAAGTAAAAACAAACTCCAACCTCAGGTTCCTAGTGAGCACCTCCTCTAGGCTGCAAAATTCCGTAATGGCCCAGGAATGTGCTTGGAAATAATGAAGTGAACTGACCAGTGTCAAAACTGTCTTCTCTCCAGGAAGATACAGGGTCAAAGTGATTGAATTGAAAACTGCCTGCTGATGCAGGACCCATGGTGGGTTAATAGAAGAACCACATTTCCCTGTCTGGAAAGCCTTCTGTCTGTTGAAAAGAGAAAGGGACTCTCCCCTCTCCCTTGCTCTCTGCACCCCCCCCCCCCCCCATCCCCATCCCTCTGCCTCCCCATCTAATTTTTAACATTAAACCTGACCCAGAGATGATTCCATCTACAATGCCACCTGACAAAAACATTCTGGGAAGACATACAGAGTTGTAGCCACCTCCTCATCTGATGACTCCGTTACTCGTGACTTGACCACTCATCTTCTAAGAAGTTAATTTATCCTACATTCTTTTCTAAGAAGTGAATCTGTCACCTTTTCATGCTGGGGAGGCTGTATTTTTTGTCTCAGCTGTGGGAAGCTGAACTTTACCTTTCCCCTACAGAGAACAGAAAAAAGACTCTGTGCTGCATACAGGGAGGCACCACTTGTGTGTACATGCTCTCAGACTTACTTTATATGGCTTTTACCTTATATGGGGCCTGAGAAGCAGTGAATGCAGCTGCACCATGCAAGACTTAGCAATGAAAAGCACTTTCATGATGTCTTCAATAAGCAAACCAGGTAGCTCCAAGGTAGACCAAGTATGTCTGTAGTCTGTCCGTGCCACTTGATATTGTGCAGAGATGCCCTAGAATGCTGGGATGCTGTCACGAGGTATCTGCTTTTGCTAGAACAACTGTTCAATATTGCCTCTTCCTGCTGTGCAATGCCCAGACACAGGTACTTTTGCTGCTGCACGGAGTGATGCTGAGCAGACACAGATCTGCCTCAGTGGATAGTGACCTCATCCAACAGTGAAGAGTAAACTGGCCAGGGTGGGGGCAGGGGCAGGCTGTTTGCTCCTCTTATGCAGATGGAGAAGCTTCATCACATTTGCACCAGTTAGAAAGCATGCAGTAGAAGACAAGTCAATGAGTTGTCACCTGAGCTAGCCCTTCTGTTTTTGCATCTTCCTCAGCTTCTGACAGTGAACAAGGGAACTACCTACAGGACAAAGTACTTCACATTCCTTGGTGCTCATTGGTTTGCAGTTTGCAGTAAATGCTTGAAAACTTCATGGTGTCAAACACCCACTAGATGTTTTAAAGTGTCCTTTTGAGTGGAACCCTTTTCGTGAGGCTGATGTCATTCAAATGAGATCACTGAAAAAAACAAGACAAATATACACTGACCCTTGTTAGTCATCTCCTAATATTAGTTACTTATCAGAGAAGTCATGATAGGTTTCAAAATATTAATAGATTGTACTGCATATTAACTGTTATTTTAGAATTTTTGGCAAGCAGTATGACAATGAGCTTTGGTGAAAGTTTTTCAGTTCTTTAAAGCCATTGAGTCACGATAGTTTCAATTTAGAAATCTTCTAACGTGACAACAAACTCAGAAGAAAGTTATCAAATGCAACAAGCTGGTTGTCTGTACATTTTGCAGCAGCAATCACAGGGTATTTCACTGTGCCTCAGCTTGTACATGTCTCCAAGGAGCCAGTGCTCAGCTGACTTCAAATTAATAAGACCTAACTTCCTCTCTGCTCCTTCAACTTTAATCTAAGGCCCCAGGATGGGACAGTTTTCTTTAACAAGGTCAATTCATTAAAAGATGTGATTTGAAAATTGAGAGCTGACCTTGTCAGACAATGACTGAAACCCTGCTCTGCAGCTCCAGCAGTGCCTGAAGATTCATGCCTGCAGTGCTTGAGGGTTTCTAACCCACTTCACACAGATTCATCTTACTGCCATAGATCCTAGTTGAAAAAGTATTATTTTTGCTACTTTACAAGATCCGGGGTACAGGGAATGAGGTTATGAGGTTCTGTGTTTGGTCTCAAAATGCTAACACCCTAACAATCAACCATTACTGAACTTTCTGTCTGCTGAAGTAAGTTGATACATGCCAGAAGCATCAGATTGTGTAATGTTCAAAAAACAAAGAAGACACAGCAAGAAGAATGGATGAAATCTAGTTTTGCCAGGTCGAAGCTGTTTCTTTCTGCATCCTAGGAACTGGACAGCATTAATAAATGCCAGGGCTATTAAAATACGCTAACAGGCATTCTGTTAGATGCCTAGGTGAATAGAAGAGAGTACAGTATACTTAGTGTTTTTTCCTAGGGATATGCAAAAGCTTTGCAAACACCTCTGTGTGTATACCACGCCATTTCCTGAGGCTTCCCAAAGAGATTCAATCTCTGCCGAGTGTTGGGGGTTTTTTGCGGGTCCCCCATGCTCGTTTCAGGTTGCTCCAAACCGCAGCGCAGCCTGTCCCATCCGCTCCGTCTCCGTTTTCCTCTAGATGGCACGCTATCTCCTAAAACTCACACCCGACTCCGACAAGGCTTCTCTCGCTGCTATTGCAAACTTTAAAGCAAAAAAGCAAGTTCCGCTGCCCCAGCAGGGAGTGAGGCAGCAGACTCCGCAGGGCGAGGCAGGGCAGCAGCTGTGGAATGAGGCACCGTGCTTGTTATCCCCCGATAAAAGTAATGATTGCAAAGAGTAAAGGTCTTCCTCAAGAAGCAAATGCTCGGAAAATTGCTGTTGGCTTTTAAATCTGGGGGTAGAGCATGGAAACTGTGGGACTGTTAAAGTCAGGCCAGTCTTATAAAACACAGATATTAAAATATAACCGTGTGAAGACTATAGAAAAGCCTAATTTTGCCCCAGAGCTGCCTCAGAGCAGCCTTCCATCTCCCACGGACAAAGAGAGACATACCATCAGGCCCAAAAGCAGGAGCCATGTCTGTTGGAGTGTGCCAAGCCCCTTTAGACATGTTGTCCCTGCCTGGTCTATTTTTGTAGCCCACGGGGCCTGTGATTGCATCTGTCATAGATAATAACCTCCATGCATCCATTAAAAACAGTATCCCTCTGCTTGCAGGCATTACCCACAGATGAATGTTACACTGACCACCCTCCCTGTTTTTCCACTACTGTGAGTTCCTCTCTTGCAGCAATCTTGTTCATCACTTCCTCACTGTACTCTTTCCCCTGTGTTTGGAAGTCCTGGTGCTTACTCCTGATGCTTGAATATAAGCTGTTAAAAACATGGGGGTTTTGGGGGGAGAAGGGACAAACTAGTAAGCAAATAGGCATATAATATTTATTTTAGGGACCTTATTCATACATCACTCACAGTAATGGTGCTCTGCTTTGCTGTCACCTCAAAGCAACACCAGAGATTTAATAGCACATAAATCTAGGATGGCCACAGGTCATCACCATCATATGTATGGGATATGTATACAGTCAGAAAATGCAAAATTATGAACTTAAAATTATAAGGAACAATTCTCAAAGTCTTCCAAGATTCTCTAGTTTCCAAGTACTGACTCTTAAGCAACCACTCTTTTATATTTTAAAATTTGCTTTTTCAAACACCACATAAAATATTGCTAGTTAGAAGCCCTCACATTCAACTGAATGAATGGAAGATCTACATTCAACACACATGGAGGAAATCACATGCTTGATATGCACTGTAGAAACCTGCAAATGACACAACCAAAACTAACCCACTTTTGGGAGGCCAGCACGGCACCAGCTGCAGCAGGTGGTACACTCCTGCACCCAAGGTTTCTGCCTCTCAGCTTGGTACAGTCACTGCTTTGGAACCCAGAACCAGAAGGGCTGATGCAAGCCTGATGAATACAGACATGGCAAGCAGGTCCTAGGCTGGGAAGTTAATGGATTTCCTCTGCAAAGGAGGCAGTCCTGCCAGCTGCAGGAACCCAGCTGCAGAAACCCTGTCATTACTCTGAGGAGTCAGACAGGAAGCTGTACTTCACATAACAAAGTTTTGCTATGGGAGTAACAGAAAAAGGGATCCCGAGCTGTAAAATGTTAGACTTTGAAGGGAGCAGCTAGCACAGTCAAGTAGAGTATGTACTGCATTAGTACGTTATGAGTCACTGCAAGACTACACAGCATGTGGAACAAGCATTAAACACAACAGAAATCAGTAACTGAAAGGGCAAAAAAACCAAAAACCACTCTCAGCTTTCCCTTACTGTAAATAAAACCATCTTTCCTTTTCCATAGAAACTTCAATCACATTAAATAAAACTAGGAGTTAATAAATACAGCTTTATAGATGACTGCACAGTAGTTAAGGGTACCTGTGACTATAGAAATTTATGTGCAAGTATCCTATGACAGGAAATCACAGTGCCATTCCAGAGGCAAGAGAAAGCAACACACCTCTGTTTCCTAGGCAGTGGCCTTTTGTGAATATGTAACTTGAAAACAAACACATGTCCAAATGTGCTTGATAGCAGCCGTCACAGGCTGTCCCCAAAATCCCCAACAAAACAGCATGTGGTAATTCATTGTAGCACACACAGCAGCTTGCACTGCAGCATCCATAGAGCAGCAAAAGCAGATTAGATACATACTCCTGCTATGCTTAGCAGCTGCTGAATGGCTAACTTCTCAGCCTCTGCAGGAAAGCAATGAAGAAATCAGAAGTCATTCCTGCCCCTGAGATGGGATGCCAGTGGTTGTTTGGCATCAAAATCATCCTGAGATGCCTTTTTTTTTTTTGTGCCACAAAAAGACCAACAGGCACACCCACACAGAGTGGCAAACTTACTGTCTTTTACTCACTTTGAGCACACTCTGTGGCTTGCAGACAGACAGCTATGCTTTTGATGGAATAATTTCACCAAAGGCTATGGTGCTACAGTGGCTATATCTAACCAAGCTAAATAGAAATACGAAGGGAAATAATTAAATATAGCATCATGAGGAACAAGGCTAGTCAAGTGACTCATCTTTTAAGATAGCACCTTAAGGCTGCAAGAGGTGAGGAGTCTGTTACCACTCTGCAGATGTAATCTCCAGAATCACAGTGCCTCCTTGACCATGAGAAAACTATACTTGTTCATAAACAAAAATGTCTCAACCTACATTTTTAAACAGGAATGTTCTTTGACAGGTAGCCTTACCAAAGTTTTTCTCAAAAATGCTGCTTACATAAGAAATATAAAATGCAATGTGAAACTGATGCCTTGGGAGGCTACCTAGAAGAGAGACTAAAGAATGTTAAAAGAACAAAGTAGGTATTTATTAAAATACCCTTCAAAGGATACACCTTGGGCAGTACAAGAGCCCAGCCGTGGCTACACCCGAGATGGATGATGGGTCACACGTCTTCACACTTTTATACGTTTTGGTCCATTTCCATATTGGGATTAATTGTCCAATTACAGCTTCAGGGTATGAAGTTCCATCCTCCCAAATGGCTCTCCTCAATTCACTGTTTATACTTTTTGGGCCTGAAAATGCAATGGTGTCCTTGGTTCTTGGGCTGGAAAAGGATTATTTTGTCTACACTGTGAAGAGAACCTGCTAATGCTCTGTATGACGTTCAGAGTATATACTAATGGAGTACAGAATCTGGAAAATATGAAAGCTAAAACTTCAGACATCAAGACAAGACTTTCACAAGCTTTACCACTACAAAAAAAAAAAAAAATCAAATAGACAAAAAGAAGTTTTAATGATAGAAATCTTACAGTTTAACCAGTCTAATAAGAAAAGATAAAACACAGACAGCAGAGATCTCTTCAGGTAGAAACAGTTTAGTTTGAAACTGTACCATACTTTCTTTTTTTTGTTTAAAACCATGTAATCTATGTGTGCATTATAAAATATGCCATTCTGTTTGATGAGATCATATATAGACAAGAATTCCAGCACTGACAAATTATAAACTTGAAGTTTAAAACATTTGTGTCAAAATACTAGGATTTTACTGAGCTTGCCTTAAAATACTTAATACTTTAAGACTCTTATTATTCCATCTACTCACTAACCTTTTGATGAATTACAAGGCAATTCTCTTTCATTATTCTATTTACAGAAAATATCTGCATTCTCATGTTAAAAATAAAACCACTATATCTTCTGTCCAATGTCATGACCTTTTAAAAACCAACAGCTTTCAAGGTAGGCCTTTCGTGACCACATGGTTGTTTATCCATAATTATGACAGCTATGAATAATACAAGTGTTTTATAGCCAAATTCTGTATTTAGAGATTCCTGTATAGAAAACACTGTCAGTAAATATTAAAATAACTGTACACATGTAACACCAGATTTGATTGCTTGATTAGTCTTGTTTTTCTGTGGGAGGTATTAGCTTTCACCATCAGCTGTGCCTACAGATACAAACACAACACAAGCATCCCCTGAAATTGTTTAAACAGAAGAGAACCTTAGCAATAAAACAGAGTGTTTAACTGCAGAAACTGTAGAACCATAGAACCATAGAAATGTTCTAGAAAGGAGCTGCATAAAGGATACACTTCAGGTCACAAAACATGAATCACACCCACCAATGAACCCAAAGTGGATTACAGACAAAGACTAAACCATGTTTTAGAAATGTAAGGAAGATATTTTTCCACAATCTGATTAATCCATCATCAACATTTCTGCTGTAAATATGCACTCTACAAAGCATGTGTTAAATGGACCAATACTGCACACATAATACGCACTCAACATTTTACGGAAGATTATTTTACTTGTATAAACACTTTGCAAATAAATTAACTGGATAATGAGTCCTACTGGCCAGTGCTGTGCCTAAAAACTACAGAATAATAAAAGAATCCAAACCTCAAACACCATTCCATCATCAGTCCTACTAAATACTGAAAGTCTTCAGTAAGATCTACTACATCCCTGGGTTTGGTCTTGGTCCAGGTTCAGACCCAGAACTCATCCCCTGATACTTTGGAGCTACCTGGTGTTACTTTTGGCAGCATATCCTGAAGCTATAATACACATTTTTTAAAAAAACTCGTAAGAAAGTAAGGAAAAAAGTTCACATTCAAAAGTGGAATGCAAGCTAGGTAGAAACCAAAATTACAGCCTATGCTTCCCTCTCCAAGGCAAGAGATTTTGCCTTGCAATTTATCAAAGAATCAGTTAGTAGGTGGAAAAATAAGTGTGTTTTAAGTATCAAATATTTTAAGGCAGGTTCAGTGAGGGCAGAGTGTCTTGACATAAATGTTTTAAAGCAACTTCAACTCTACCATCCCTCTTGCAACCCATACTCTTTCCTGTGTAAGACTGGGGTTTGACTAAAGCCTCAGGCATCACCTGCGTATCCATGCTTCCACTTTCTAGCTATTGCAAAAGGGCTTTGAGTGGCAAATAATGAAAGACCAAGCTAGTGGGAAGACTTATTTTTGATGTCTGAGAAACATCAGGTAAAGTTGACTTATCAGAGAGAGTACCTCCTTTTTTTGAAGACTGTATGAAGCCTGATGAATAGGGGAAATTATGATATGACACGAAGAAAGAAAGTTCAACATCTGGAAGAAAACTTTGGTAGTTTTACTTATGGACTTGAAAATACTCTAGTTTTCAGCTGAACACCTGCTTCCTACCCTTCTTGTTTGGGTATCCAAAAGCTTTTATTGCCTCAAAGGGGTTCCAGAGACAAAAACCCATCCCAACATCATTTCCCATCTCTTGCCCCAGACCTGAGCACACAGACAGCTTTGGGAACCTGAACGTAGCGTATTGCCACAAGTGGTGCCTGAACAGGAATCTTTTCTTGGAGATCCCCGAAAGTGACCCCAGTGACAACCTACTGGACATTTGTCATTGGGAAGAAGATGTGCTCAGGTTGGCTGCAACCCTGACTCTAAGCCTCAGTTTTATTTGGCATAGCAGACAGGAGAGCCGGCAACCTTTGCGCAGCTGAAGAAACGATTCTGCTGATGGCCCCCCCACAGGACATTGTGTGTCTGACCTCTCCCCACACCTGCTGGAGGGTGAGTTGTGGGAAAGCTGCCCAGGGTATAGGTCTTTCTTCATTTAAGGTCCTCTGGGTGGGGAAGAACAGCGATAGGGAATGTGCTTAGCGTGGCTGAATGGGACATATATGTGCAGGTTAGGGAAGTTCTTACTCTTAGGGGGAAATCGTTTTCAAAGAGGGAGTTGAAACATTTCATTCATTGGTTGTTCAAGACCATTTCTGACATTTCTAAAGATTTAGTTAATTCATTGGGGTTTTGGCACTCAGTTGGGGGAAAACTTTATGTTCTTCAAACAGAGGGAAAGTTAAGAGTTGTTCCATTCTGTTCCCTTTCTCACTTACTTAATGAAGCAGTTCAAAGTTTATATTCAAACCCTAGTTTCCTAGCTTCCTAGTTCTCATGTTCTTCTCTGTGTATCTAATCCCACTGCCCTGGAGAATGGGATGGAAGATGGAAAACCCCCACGGGTGCAGATGAGCCACCTTCCTTCTGCCATCTCCCCTCTCTTTCCACCCCCGTACCCAAGACAGTGTTGGCCAAGCTGTTTTGGGTCCTATCCAAACCCATGCTCCATCACCCCTCAATCCTTTTCTTTCTTACCACTCGTTAGAAAATGGCAGAGACCCGGTAAGGGAAATCACCATTTTGAGTGACTCCCTTCTGCTGCTTTCCCCCTTTCCTGCTCCCCCACTGAGATCCTCCCCTCCCACATGTTGCACTCCTTTGTCAGGTACCGCCCCTGTGTTGGGATCCTCCCCCTTTATCAGGAAGCCCCTCCCTGGTGCAGGCCCTGCCTCCACCAATTCAGCCCCTTCCAGTTCCTACGCTTCCAGAACCAGAAATGACGCTGACTGGAAGGTTGCCATCTTGGCTACTGAAGGTCCAGAACATTGGACGTTGCTGGTTTGCTGACACATTCGCTCCTCTACCAAAAGATATACTTCCTCTCAGAGGAGGAGAATGAGGGCTCACCCAAGTATGAGGGTGAACCTGAGGACTGCTGACAGAGGATGCGAAAGCAGGTGGTCAAGGAGGGGGATGGGGCAGTGGCTGCTAAAATTCATGCAGCCACAGTGTGGGACTGGAGGGGGACCAATTGCAGGTGAGAGTCTTTATCATACAGGGAGATTAAAGAAATCTGTGAAGCGGCCAAGGACTTTAGGAGAAGGACACCCTATTTTAACAAGCTTTTGTCAGCAACTTTGACAGCACGTGCTTTTGCCACATGACTTAAGGCATATGATGCCTGTCCTACTCTCCCACTGATATATTCTCTGGGAGGGCATGTGGAATAAACTGCTCTCAAAACTCATAAAAGACTATGCAAGGGAAGAGGGACAAGTGCACCTTACTTTAGAACACCTAGCAGGGCAAGGGGGAATACTCTAAGCCTGAAGATCAGGCCACTGACCTCCCCTGGGCTGTATTAGAAGACATCAAAGGTGCTGCAAAAACCGCCCTAATCTAAATACCCAGTGGGTCAACCCCTAACCTTGGCTTTGCAGATATTCAACACAGGCCTGATGAAACATTTATCAAGTTTATTGATCATCTCAAAAAGGAGATCAGTAAACAAATAGACCACCCACAGGCCCAAGATGAACTTTTGTAGAAGCTGGCTATATCAAGGGCCAATTCACAATGCTGAAAAATTCTACTAGTGCTTCCCCTCGACCCTGAGCTGACCATTGCTCAAATGATTGAAGCCTGCACCCGCCTGGCAGTTCCTGAGCACACTACTAACCTTGCTCAGGCAGTTGGCCAAGGGATTGTAGAAGCACTTGCCATGACTAGGATTATTCCCTGCAGCCCTGGTGATAACCAGAGCAAAAATTGGTGTTTTAAGTGCGGGGAGCCTGGGTATTTCCAAAGAGATTGCACTAACAGCTCAAACTGCAAAATAGAACACTATCCTCAGTGTTGGCCTTATCACCATCATCACATCCAAAGCCTCCAGGAAATTTCCAGTGGCGAGTGGGATGACATCAAATGTAGGGCCATTTCACCCCAGGCTTCCCACTGTTGTAGAAAATCAGTGCACTGAACTCCTGCAACCCCTTGCAGCAAGCTGGCGCCATGGAGAACCTACACCCCCTCATCAACTCACAACAGATATAACCAGGGACCTAGAGATCACTGGTTAGTGCCATTTCTTTATAAATTGATTACATCCTTGTGCATTCCATACCAACAGTAAAATATGGATCTGAAGGCCAATCCAGAGATGTTTTAATTTTATGCAACACTAGAGAGGGGATGGAGGGACTTACTATTCTGCCTGAAGTCCAGTTAGTGACATCAGACCAAGAAATTATTTATGGGTCATGTGCCTGAGCCCTCCCCTCTTTATTCCCAAGAATGCTGTCATTGCTCAGGCGTACCTCTTACCGTATGCAACACATATTACATCAAATCAGACTGTTTTGTGGCCACAGATTCTGGGTCACAGAAAACCTCTGCTAGAAATTGCTGTGTTGTTTAATGGGAAAAAAGTCTATCGTTCAGGGGTGGACACTGGAGCAGACATCGCCATCATATCTTGCTCCAAGTGATCAATGGAGTGACCTCTAGTACCATTGACTGGGGTCATCTCAGGTATCGGAGGAGCCACGAGCAGTATGAGGAGCAAGAATGTCATACAGTTGGAGGGACCAGAGGGTTTGGTAGCCATGAGACCTTTCATAGTAAGGGCACCCATCACACTGTGGGGCAGGGACGTCTTAACGCAATGGGGGACAAGGTTAGAAATCCTCCCAACACCCCAGGATTTCTAAGTGGGGGCACCATGCCATCCTAAATTTCACCTGGAATACTGAGAAACCTGCATGGGTGGCTCAGTAGCCCCTTCCAGAGAAGAAAAGCACTGTAGTCCCTTGTGCAGGAGCAGCTGTCCAAGGGCCACCTAGTCCCATCTACCAGCTCTTGGAACACACCTATCTTTGTTATCCAAAAGCCTGGCAAGTGGCAGCTCCTGCAAGACCTCAGGAAAGTTAATGAGATCATTGAAGGCATGGGTTCCTTGCAGCCTGGCCTTCCCTCAGTGCTGACCTGGAATTGGCAGATTGTAACTGACCTGAAAGACAGTTTTTTTAACATCCCTCTGCACCCAGACTGTGCCCCCCATTTCACTTACTCCATTCCATCCCTGAATCATCAGGTGCCTCTGCAGAGGTATCACCAGATGGTATTGCCACAAGGGATGAAAAACCCTCCAACAATCTTCCAGTGGTTTGTAACCCAGGTGTTATCCCCAATCCACCAAGAACATCCTGATTACTTTACATTACATGGATGATATTTTGATGTGTACCAAAGACAACAACTTCTTGGACTACACCCTCCCAGACACCATTTCCCCCATCCAGAGGGCAGGCTTGGAAGTTGTGCAAGAAAAGACTGAGTGCACCAGTCCTTGGAAATGCCTCATCCTCCAAATTGGCAGAAGGATGCTCATACCCCAGCCACTTCAGTTCAAGGAGGACCCCAAGACCCCTCAGGACTTAGACCAAGTGGGTTCACTCTTTGCTGGGGATCACAGTGGAGGACCTTGCACTGTTTTTCCAACTCCTAAAAGGTGACAAGGACCTCAATGCACCAAGATTTCTAACCCCAGAGGCCAGGTTTGTGGTACAAAAGGTAGCTGATGCACTTTACACAAGACAGGCCCACAGATGCAATCCTAATCGACCTTTTTCACTTGCAGTTTTAAGAAAAGAAAGAGTCCAAAATTCTACACATTGATTTTCCAATGGGACTCAAACTTACCTGACCCACTTTTAATGATTGAACGGCTTTTCAGATCTCACCAGCCCACTAAAACCATAGTGACCCCACAAGAGCTCATGGCTCAACTAGTTATAAAAGCCAGAGCTTGCTTGTGATCCCTAGCTAGAGCTGACCTCACTAATATCTATCTGCCCATCACCACAGGACACTTTGGCCTCTACAAACATCTAAACAGCTCCAATGTGCTCTTGACAGTTACCCGAGGCAAATCTCAATTCATTATCCAAAACCTAAATTGTTCAATTTGGCCTTTAATTTGACCCCCAAGCCTCTAAAAAGTCAAACCCCATTAAAGGCTCTGACCACCTTCACCAATGGGACTGGGGGCTGGAGTCAAGGCTGACTCACACTCTTTATCAGACAGTGGGTAACTGTTCCCTGGAACTGCAGAATCACGAAGCTCATGGACAGTGCGTACGGAAAGTTTTCCAGTTTGATTTTTTATACTGAAAGCATATCAAATATTCTCCCACTGTCCTTCAGGTCTATGACCACAGTTCTTACACGTATATGTGAGCCAAAGAGACAGAGGGGTTTGCTCAGCACTGTACAGTTAAATGAGAAGGACATGAGAATTATTACTTAGATTCTAAGAACTTTTGCTGCAATTTCCACAGATGTCACAGATGCAAAGCTGGGGCTGTGCTAGACTTTGTGAACTGAATAATGTGTCCTAAATTCTACATTCATGTCTTTCTCTGCAGCTAGCTGTATCTCTGAATGTGAAGGCATACAAAATGAAAGTTTAAAAAGGAAAAGAGAAATAAAAGCCTTATATCTAGATAGTACATTTTTTGATTGTGTGGTTTATGAGGATTTCCAGAGTACAAATCACAGGAGCAAACCAGTGTGACCTCTGTGGATGGGGGAACTCTTTCTGGGCGGGGAAAAACCTTACTCTCAAAAAACAAAATCAGGAGTAGTTTACAGACAAGGTAGATGGCTAGCATCTGGTTTTGGTGTTTTGGTAGCTTACAGTTCTTCAACATAAGAAAGTAATTCAGGTTTTTTGTTTGTTTTGTTTTGTTTTGTATTTTTGTTGCATTTGTTTGTTTGTTTGCTTGCTTTGAGGTTTTTGTTGAGGTTTTTTTAGGGTTCTTTCGTTTGGTTTTTTGGGGGTTGGGAGGGTGCCATTGACTTTGTTGCTGTTGGTTTTCTAGCAGAGTACTTTCTCTGCCACTGATTAGACTATTCTGGAAGAACACTTTATCAAAGAGCCAAAGGAAAGTAAATGACATATCCAACATGATAACCAAACATAGGAGCAAGTTTCAAGGTAAACCTGGAAAAAACTCTTTCAAGTTTCATCTGTAAAACTTACAAGTTCGTTAGGAATACTAGTGTACACAGAGAGAGATCATTGCAAACACAGTTGGGCAAATAGCCATAAAATTGCCAGAAGGTTGTCTATGCAGTGTTTTGTAGTGCTGATGTCCACTTTCCTTGAAATATAACATAAAGAACAGCTGGATAAAAAAGAGAAAATAAACATCCAAAATACTGTCACTACCATAACAAAGAGACAAACTAAATTAGTGTTTTTATACTTCCACTTGAAAGAAGTGCAAAACCAGGACGTTTTTCTGTTCTGGCTTATTTGCAAATTTATTTTGATCTGGAAAAAGAATGTTAGGTCACCAGAGCTGTCTATTTTCCCACTTCCTAGAGAAAGAGACCCAGCTAAGGGAAGAACAGAACTTTTTACTCCAAATGTAACTACTGAAAGGATGTCAGTTAGAAGAAAACATATCTGGGACAAACTGCCAATATTTTTTTTCCTCCCCAGGAAAAATTACACTGGAGTTTTTGAGCAATACTAAGTTGGTTACATATTATGCATACTAATGAGTATCTTCTTGAATCTCTCAATATCTCTCTTCCCTCTTTTTGACTGTAGAAAATTGTATTCTTGCAGTGTTTGCAAGGTCTTTCTACTTGCCAAGAGATCTGTATTTATTTGGCATTTTGTCACTGTCCATATACATAATTAATAAAGCTGCTGCGCAGAAAGCTGTGACACCTCCCTGAAAGATTGTTTTCAGGTCATGCTTGTACAATTTACCTTTCTACCATTAATTTCGGAACAGGAAGAAGTCACTTCCAGCTATGTAGCAGCATCTTTAAATCTACCATCAACTGGACAGTGAAATTCTCCTTCAGACAGCCAATGCATATTCAGAACAAAAGAAACAATAGCTCTGTCTGAGATTCCAGCTCCAAGGCAAGCAGTTTCCAGCTAAAATATCTCATTTTTTGCTAATGGACAAGGTTTCCTTAACTGGTCAGGAAAATGAGCATTTATGAATTTGCAAAAGGGAGAAGGGAACATTTATGAATTTGCTGGAGGGGACTCTTCCCTAATAGCACAGTGTGGGTTTTTCTGATATGCAGGAAAAACTATGAAGGACTGCTTAATTTGTCATTCATATATGTTTGACAGCACTATTTCATGAGGCTGGTAGAAAATGCCACCCTTTTAGGAAAGCAGTGTGAAGGAATACTTTGGGGCATGGTTATCTTATTTACAACATAGCCTTGGAATTACAAGTTAAACAAATAAGTAGAAAGCTTATCTTTCTTTAGACATTATTTTCATACTTTTCCTTTGTTAAAATAAAGTGCCCCACCTAAATCTTTCACACAGCTCCAATGGGCATGATTTATTTTATTTTTTTTTACCTTATGGATATATCATAATCATCAAAGGCATCAAAGGCTTGTCAAAATCCTTTTTCTTTATTGTTTGCCCTGTAGCTGAGAATCAGGATCGATACGCTATCTCTATGAAACTGATTCTACAATACTGCTCTTCACTGCAGCTGCTGTAAAGATCAGCTTGCAGTCTTTTCAAGACTTAACTGTACTGCTCACAGCTTGAGTGTTTCCATTGTACAGAGATCTACATACCAGGGCATATAGGTTAAACTATTCCACTTGTTTCGTTTTATTTAATGTAGAGTTCCGAAATATTTTAATTTTCACTTTTGTATGGCATCTGGTGCTTGAATGGAAAACTCATTAGTAAAGAGCAAAGGAAACCAAGCCAAACCAACCAAACAAAAAAAAACCCAAACCCAAACACAAGGAAATCACCAGATCGTGTTTAAAAGCTCAATTATTTAACTAGAAGCAACAAATTATCTCAATAAGCTCTTTACTGTGAGTGAAACACCACTCATTTCTACCTATCTGAACATAGAAACATCAGCAAAATGTAATGATGAAGAAGAATTTGGCACTAGGCCAGTACAGTTTTAGAAGCGTGCCCGACACGGCCCGACATCGCGCTTCACCCGTGCGCACATGCGGGGCGTTTAGAGCGGGTACTTTTAGGGGCAGGCGAGGGTTCCCCCGGAGGGCAGGGAGGCCAGAGGCGGTGGGCAGCGCTGGGGGAGCTGTCCGTGGTGCTGCCGGCGCCGCGCTGCCCCGAGCGCTCCGCTCCGCCCCGCCGGAACCCGGCCGCCGCCGTGCAGGGCTCGCTTGTTCGCCCAGGCCTTCGTTTGGCTTGCAACTTTTTCAAGGGGAAAAAAAACAAACAAACAAACAAAAAAAAAACCCAACAAAAACAAAATCAAAACCAAACAAAACCCAAAACCCAACAAAAAAAACAAAAACAAAAACAACAAAAAAAAAATGGTCGTCCCAGGAG
Organism: Cyanistes caeruleus; assembly: GCF_971803275.1. Lineage (NCBI taxonomy): Eukaryota > Metazoa > Chordata > Aves > Passeriformes > Paridae > Cyanistes > Cyanistes caeruleus. Next base: position 34,142,995 of record NC_141732.1, read on the forward strand.
GGGCGGCCACCTCGTGGGCGAGGAAGCAGTGCCGCGGGGAGAAAGGATCCTACTTCCCGGGGCCACTCTTCTCCTTATGTCCCGCTCTCGTTCAAGTGTTTTGCTACCTTTGCTCCTCCCCTTCCCCAGCCGCTGCTCCCTTCGTGGCGGTCAGGCACTGGTTAAGACGCTGCTGCCCTCAAGGCAGAGCCGCGGAAAATAAAATAATAGACGAACATAAAGGGTGGAGGGAGGGCCCGCCGCCGCCCGCCCGGGAGGCCGTCCCTCTGCCATCGAGAGCAGCGTAGGTCGCTCCGCCCCGTCGGACGGCCCCAGCCGGGTGGAGGAAACGGGAGCCGGGAGCCTCCGCCGCTTCCTCGCAGCTGGAGGCGGCCTCGGAGACAGCACCGGGCCGGAACCTCCGGGCCGGGGCCTCGGGCCGGGCGTTCCCTTGGTCAGGGCGGTCCCCGCGGGCCGGGGACTCCGCCAGCCCCCGAGGGGCGGCCGAGTGGCGGCTGCGGCGCTGTGCGGGGCCGGCGGGCGGGGGGCGCGGTGGCGGATGAGCTGGGAAAAGCCACCGCCCGCGGGGACCTGCAGCGCCTCAGGGAGCTGCTGGACGGAGCGGCGGACCCCAGCCCCGTCAACTCCTACGGCAGGACCCCCATGCAGGTAGGAAGGCGGAGTATTGGCAGCTGGGCGAGGGCAGCGACCCTCCGTCGCAGCCCCGGGACAGCAGCCGGCCCGCCGGTGCCCCGGAGGTGGCCGCCCCCCGTCACTGCGCTCGGCTGCTGTGGAGGCGGTGTGGCACAGGTTCTTCTCGTCTCTCTGGGAAGGAGAAAGGCTTCTCCGATGACGGCCGCAACAGGGAGGTTTTAGTCTTAGCAGCCCTTTACTTTATTTGAACCAACTGAGATAGGATGACTCAGATCCGAGAACTTAAATGCTCATCTCGCAATAAACGTGCAATAAAATATGACAACTCACGTTTGCAGAAATAATGTCCCCTTCGTTATACCTCGTCTTCTGCTTTATATGACTGTTAGTATTTTTTGTCTCCTCTCCTATGGAAAAAAAAGAATAAATATTCTGTGGCTCCCACAAACAGAAACACCCGGTCGCGATAGCCTTGCCCAGGTGACGCTGCAGGTAGACAATGAGCAATCCCTGTGGGGCTCTGTCTGCCCACATTTTATGCTCGTGTGAACGTGTGGGTAGAGATAGTGCCCTGAGGTGTAGTAGAGGTTAATTTTTCAAAGGCTGAGTTAGTTTTCGAGGTGGTTTTAGCCAGCTTTCTCTTAAAATTTCAAAATAAAACGAAACTGGAATAATCTGAGAAGCTATATTTAAGTTTTCCTGACAGTGCTTGTGAAACCCTCTCCTACAAAATGTCGGTGGGAGCATTTCACTCGAAACAGGTATTTCTCGCCATCTTCCAGTGCTTTTGTTTTTTTTTTGGTTTTGGGAATGTTTTTCCCCAATTTTTGCAGGAGGGACTCAGCCCCTGCATTATGCCCTGCATTACGCGTCTGCCCTTGCCAAGGACAGCCTGGAGAAAGTGCCACCCATGCGAGTGGAACGACGGCGGTCCCCGCGAGCTGCTGCACCCACACAGTCCTGCTGGGACCGGTGCAAAGCGACTTCGACTTGCCCTGGCTTTCCGTGGAAGCGCGTCAGCAGAAGGGCGGGTCCCTTCCCCGGGTTCATCTGCTCCGAGCCTACCGACCCCCGCCGGCTCCTGTCGCGGAGCAGCCCCACTGTGCATCCACACACCCCGGTCCCGCGCATCTCTGCCCTACCTGTTCCCTCCTGTCCCCTGGCGTGGATAAAGAAGTTTTCCCAATTCGGCACAGCTCCCCCGACGGGTACATGTTCTTCACCCTTCGTTGCACTTCTGGAGACGGTCTCTATGCTTTCCCCGCCGACTTTCATCTCCTTTCCACTGCGGATCCTCTTTCCTTCGGGGAGAGAGGAAGCTTGAGCTCTGCAGCGGCCGCTGCATCCCCGCAGGTGATGATGCTGGGCAGCCCGCGGGTGGCCGAGCTGCTGCTGCGGCGCGGAGCCGACCCCAATCGCCCTGACCCTCGCACCGGCTGCCTCCCGGTTCACGACGCGGCCCGCGCCGGCTTTCTGGAGACCCTGGCTGTGCTGCACCGGGCCGGGGCGCACCTCCAGCTGCCCGACGGCCGCGGCCGCCTGCCCCTCCACGTGGCGGCGGGGGGCGCGCACGGAGCGGTGGGGCGATACCTGCGCGACCCGCCGCTCCGCGCCTGACCTCTCCCCGGGCATCCCTTCCCCAAAGTTACTGCGCGCGGCCGACTCGGAAGACACCAAGTCGAACAGTAATCGTGCGATGCTGAGGAATAATCCCGGATCTGATTTCCCTGATGGCATGCACAAAGGGAAATATGCTTTGCTCATGCCTGAATATTATCCTGCACTGGAAATGCTATGGCCCTCCGCACGTCCCCTTTTTCACACAAGAGTCCAAACACTGAAGAGAAATATGAAATATGAAGTACGAAATATGAAATATGAAGTAAGAAAATACTAAATGTGAAAATATTAAATAGCAAATACTGAATATTAAATACGAAGGGAAATCCTCACACGGAGATATGGTACTATAAACCCTTCCTCTCTTTTGATGGGGCTGAGTCTGGACTTTCTCTTCCACAGGGGCTCCCCACTCACACTTGCTAGCCCTCCATCTGAAGAAGATGGGAGAGGCTTCAGTGTTGCCCTGTCCCGACAGCTCCCTGTTTGATTTTGGTTAAGCTGAACTGAAGGGGTGCTGAAGCCAATCTGCCTCCCTCTGGCAAAACCGGCTGGACAGAAGGATCAGTGCTTCCTGGTGTGATTGCAGCTTTGGTAAATACCTCCTTAAACAGATCCTGTGCATGTCTGTACACATATCCACAGTTCATCCTTGGCTCTCCTTGTGTAGGCTGCAAGCATGAGACCTGGGAAGGAGAAAATAGATTTGTGTCCCTGCAAGCAAGGTCCCAAGTTGAAGTACTCGTTTTAACAACTTGCAAGTGACCTCACCTGTGTTATAGTGCTTCTAAAAAATCATGTGAGTATAAAACCAAGACAGCCATAAAGAAAAAATTAAAAGTCATAATCTGAGCTCAACCCCAGTGCTTCCCAAGATGCTCAGAGGTGACACATTCGTTAAAGAAACAAGCAAACCTTTGAAACAGCTCTTCTGCTGGTGAAGGAACGAGAAGAAGGGCTGTATATTGATTATGTGCGAGTCGATGCATGTTCCACTGGCTGCTTCAGGGAGCTGGATGTGAGCACAGGTACATTGGCAGCCCAGCCTCTGCCGAGGTGAAAGGAGGAGGCAGCGTGTCCCAAGCCCCCAGAGAACAGTGAGCTAGGCAGTGAGGCAGGTGGCAGGGACGGTGCTCCCAGCCGGTGTGGGACCCTGCCTCTCTCCCTGGAACCCAAGAGGGGTTGTGCTCACTGCACCTTAGGGGCAGGGAAACGGAAGCCAGGTGAGGCAGTGACAGAGCTCAGGTCTTGTAGCCTAGTGGTAATCCTGGGCACTTTTGCAGAAAGTACCTGCATTTTCTACCTGTAGAAAATGTGTAAAAGATATATCTTGGTTTTGCATTCCTACTGAGTATCCAACCCCTAGGTATCTCATATATAAACATGAAAAATAATGTATATACCTTTTCTTTAATGTATTGGAATATCTTATTTATTATAATGTAGTTTCATACAATGTATGCTTTATAATTACTTTGTATCTGTTATCATGCTAGAAAATATTTAGTTATGTCATTAATGTACATAATATATCTACCTAGTACCTATATAAAATATACATGATACACATACAGAACACACATATAAAATTTTATGATTACGCATCAATGTGATACATTTTCTTATCAATTATTTTTATATGTATTTTATATTATTTTTTATGTAATATGCTTAGTTGTTTAAATATATTTCTTGGTTTAATTATAACGAAATTATATGTATAATTTGTATTTGTAGAATGTATAAAACACGTACCAAAGATTTATGTTATCTTTAGCCTATATTCACAGTTTTTCATCATAAGAATGCCTAGAACATATATTTTATACGTATCTTTAAATATGTATGACATGTAGCATTATAATATGTGATTGTAACACCTTTTTAATTTGGGCTGCACTTCGCCCTAGAACGTGGCACAGCTGAATGAAGGACACCACTGGGGATGCAGCAGTTAAGTGCCTGCATCCCATATGCCTGTGGGAACCAGAATAGACCTGCAACCAGGTGTGGAGATGGGAGAAACATAGAGCCTGACCACACTCCTTACAGCACAGTGTCTATTAAGCTGCACTTCCATCCTCAATTGGACCAGTATTCCAGTTTTCAGAAGATAAATTGTCATCTTCTCTAAGAACCAGATTTTATTTCAATTTTTTAGCATTTCCATGAAGGCTTATGAAAATACAGCTACAGAAATAGTAATATTATATTATTACTGTTATTGTTTATAAAGTTAGCAGGGAAATGACACAATCTGAGAGGCTGACTGCACCAAATAAGCAAAGAATGCCCTGAAAACCTACCAGGGCCAAGTACCTAATTGTTATAAATCTGCCTCACAGAGTAGGTCCGGACCCCCTTCCCAGGACAGCCCCATGGTGGGGACTACTCACTCCATGGAAGGATGGGGATCACCAGTGAGATCCTGCTTGGCTGCAGGACCTTCCACAGGCACTTTTTCTTCTGGCAGCAGCAGCGGCTCCAGGGCTTGGAGTCCTCCTTGAAAAGAATAGTAGCAGTTAACAACAAACAGCAGCAGCAGTACACTTCATCAAAAAAGCCCTAAAATCATTATGTTTAAGGTGGCAGATTACGCACAATTTTTATTATTGATAATGCAGCTGTAACTGAGTACATGTGCGAGCACACATACACCCTTCTGCAGCCGGGTTTGCATCCTGTGCGCGACCAGCCCCGGATCGGCCGTGCATTCAGCGTTGGTGGGCATTCGGCTTCTATTGCCGGAGTCGTCTGTCCATCCTCTCGCTGCTGCTCCGGCACCTGCTACACACAGCCAGGTAGGCATTAATTTATCTGAATTTTGCCTTGCCTGTCGGGAAGCAGTAGTCGCGGCAGGGGAGAAGAGGGAAAAAAAACAACGGGGAGGGGGGGGAGGGGAGGGGGGGGGAGGGGAGGGGGGGGAGGGGGAGAAGGAAAAAAAAAAAAGAAAAAAGCTTCTCTCGAAAGGTGGTTTCATTTCGAAATGGCCGATTTTACTCTCCCAATTTCCCAGGCTTGAAATTGGACTTGAAAAGAAACAATTACTGGCTCCCTCCCAAGGAGTATTACTACCCTCTGCGTCCCCTCCCGGTGCTTTTCCCGCGGCTCCCCCGGTCCCGGAGCTGCCCTGACCCTCTTCTCCCAGCCGCCTCCAGCCGAGCCGGGCCCCGCAGCGCCCGGGAAGGGTGAAGACGTGCCAGCAAAAACAACGCTCTGCCTGCCCATCCTTCTTGCCCCTCTCACGGAGGTACCCCGCACCCGGGAGGAGGCAGAGCAGGTAGGATTTTTGGGGTGGGGAGGTAGCAGTAACTCACTTCACCGCCCAGGGATGCTGCGCTCGGCGGCAGAGCTGGCTCAGCACTGGCCGAGAGCCAGGAGGGCAGGAGAGCGCCAGCAGGTTGACTGGGGCTTCTGAGAGGCCCTCCGCTGCTCCCCCGCTCCCCTCTAAAGCCTCGCCCTTCAAAAGGAAAGCGAAGAGGCCCCACACCGCGGAGCCCGGCTGGGAGAAGGCCCGGGGGCTGGGCGGGGAGCCGCTCATTACCCGTTTCGGTGACCAGCGCGGGGCAATGGAGATCCTCTTTCCTTTTCTCTCCCCCCCCGCCCCCGCCGCTTCGCTCCGCGTCCCGTTCAAATGGCCATGTGACGAGAAATGCTTCTCGCCCGGGCCAACGCTGGCCCGCGCTTTTAGAGCGTCAGCGATCCGCTAGCCGGCTCTCCAAGTGCCAGCGCAGCGCTGCGGGCCGCCGCAGGCCCCTTCCCCTCGGGTTTTCCCGGGGGGAATGAGGTCCGAGAGCAACCGAAGAGCGAGAAAAGAACCCAAACGAGTCCCCAAACGGAGCGGGAGGCGGCGTGTTTGGAGGGACAGAGCGGGGTGGGGGGGGGAAGGGGGGGCAAGGAGTTGCGGCCGAGGCTTTATTTGAAAGCAGGGGAGCGCCCTGCGATTGGCCGCTCCCCACGCCCGTCTGGAGGGCAGAGGACACGACGATCCCCCCCCCTTCCATCCCCCGCCGCCGATTTTTCCTTCGCCCGCTTTTCCAGAAGGGAGCCATCATCACGGGAGGAGTGTAGAAAGGGGTGTAGCGGAGGAGGGGGGGAGCGGAGGGAGGTGAAATGAAATTGCGAGTCGAAACGGGTTAAACGGAAAAGAAAAAAAAAAAAGAGAAGAAAAAAAAAAAAAAAAAAAAAAGTCCTCTCCAATGAATGGAGGGTGAGAGGGCCGATTCACCGGCGGGGCCCTGCTGGGGGGAGGTATTTGTACCGCGACGCGCCCGCGGCTTCTCCGCACCCATGCCCCCCCGGATAAGGTGCACTATCCACTTTCGGCGCCCTCGCAGCCTGCCCCGGGCCTGGGCGCTGGGCTGGCGCATCCTCCGCCGCGTTTTCGGGGCGCTGGGGTGGCGCTGGCCGCGGCGCCTCGCCCTGCAGCTGGTCCTGCGGCGGAGGCGCCGCGGGAGCCCCCGGCCCAGGTAGGACACCGGGAGCGGGGCTGCTCGGGGGCGGCGGGAGCGGGAGGCGCCGGTGGCAGCTCCGTAGGGACCCCTCCGCGCCACCCCTCCGCGCCACATGCCAGATGGCACCGGGGACACAGATTTCTACAGACTGCGTGTTTCTGTTTGGCGTTGTTCGGTTGGTTTTTGTTGGTTTTTTTTTTGGTTGGCTTTTTTTTTTTTTTTTTTTTTTTTTTTACGCAGTAGAAAATGTCCGGTTCTTGAAACCTTACTGCAATTATTATTTCTGCTTTGCCTCTCACTTTTTGAGAAGTTTTCTGTATAGTTTATTACGAAAATATAAACCCACCGCTCCTTACCACCATTTCCAGACAGTTTCTCGCAAACAAAAAGCATAGTTATTGCTCTGAAGAGAGAAAATGACCACTCTTCTCCCATCGTGTATTACTTTCCACTCTTGTAAACGACAGTGAAATACAGTGGCCTACTTCTCCTTCCCGTACCATTAAGAAAATAGGAGAAATAAGGGTCAAAGCGGCCGATCAGGGTCAGAAAGCGTTAATAAAAATACACTCGTATGAAGGACCTTGAGAGACATGCGAGGCTCGGGCGGTTTCAGAGACTTTTACCTTATTGCAGAGTACAAAATCGGATTGTTGTGGACCATGACACTGATTATCACACATAGAATATAATAATTATAATTAGACTTACTGTGAAGCTAAAATGAATATTAATTCTGATGAGAATTTGATTGTTCTGCAAAATCCTCTTGGAGGATTTTGCTATTAGATCATGTTGTTAGACCATTCCACCACCTCCTCTAACAAAGAGCACAGACTGAAAAAAAACAGAGGTGGAAGAGAAGTAAAAATATTTGCCTCAAAATGACTTCAAAAATAGAGACAATTTATTTTATACATGTATAAATAGATGTATAAAATTTTTAACCTTTCAATCTGTGGAACTCAGGGTGTGGAGATAAAGTAATTCAGAGTTTCCCAGCTCCACTCTGTTTGGATTTCTTCCGGTGCTATTTGAATAAAAAGTGTGGTGCCATACAGTGTGACACACACACATATAAAAACTTATACACAAATCAGAAACTATAGACAGTTTTCCTTGTTGACTTCAAATGCCTTTATTTATTTGTTTGTTTGTTTGTTTGTTTATTTATTTATTTTTGCATTTGTAGTAGGCCTCGTTTCTTCATTCTACACTGAATGGGGGGAAAAGCAACTATACACTGTCTGATCTGAAAAGCAAGAATCTAAAATACAAGCATAAATATGAGGGTGCTAATCACCTCGTAGTAAATTCTCTGTAACAAGAACAAAACTCCCTCATGGATTTGAAAGTGTGGCTATTATTTTCTCACTCTATTTCCACACTTGCTGTAAATGCTGCTAATTTTTTTTATCCCCTTTCCCTGAGCTTTTAATCAGGGAGAAGGGCTTTTCTAAAGTGCCAGTTATCTCTAGACTACAAATCTCATTTTGAAGGGCCTGATATGGAGTAAGACATGTGTGTTTAGTACATTCAAATTTAAAAACCCACCAAAAAAATCCCCACAAAACAAACTCGAAAAACCCTACAAAAATGCATTACCTAATAATGGATAATTTTAACTGTCTGTTAATGGATAATTATAATTGTCTTGAATGACATACAGTGGAGTTGTGGCTACCCCATCTCTAGAACTGTCTGAGACCAGGCTGGATGAGGAAGGGTGGTGGAGTGGGATTGGCAGTAATATCTCTGAAGTCCTTTTTAACCTTACATAATCGCTGATTGTAAGATACACTCTTATTTGAGTGAAGTATTTATTCGTTATTATGCAGTTTCTTTGAGTTATGTTTGAGTTTTTGTGTGTGGTTTGGTTTTGGCTTTGCTTGTCTGGGATAATTTTTCGATCATTTTTAAGTTCAATAGAAACCTCAGGGTTTCTCAGGGCACAACTTCAGAATGACTTAAATTAAGGTGACAGATTTTCCCCTTCTTAACCACTATGTGTAATCAGGATAGATATCTTTGCAAATATTCTGACATTTTAAAGTGAAGAGAAGAACAATAATGTTAAGCTATTTCTATACATGGGTATTGCTTCATTTTTAGTGTAACTTGGAAAAACTGTTTCCCCCTCGCCTTGGATATAGAACAAGTTACTTCCCGGCAACCAGTGCACCGCCTACCCCTGCCAGTCTTGTGCCCTTTTAGCCAGTTTACAAGCTAGGAAATCACAATATTATGTTCTTTATAGTTTGTCTCTTTATAGTATTTAATTAACGCCATCTAATCTGAATCTAATATCCAAATACTTGTTAGATAAAATGTAAATGTTTTGAATTTTGTTGTTGTGGCTGTTGAAAGGGTAAAACTTGCCAAACCTTAAACAGAGTACTGTAAGATGGCTGCGCTTGTTAGCTGAGGGCTACGTCTTCCGTCCTTTAAAATGGATCTGCTTTCAATGTCAAAGATCTGTATGGCTGAGTAATGATTCTAAATTAAATAAGAGCAGAAATGTAGGATAGGGACATTGCTTAACATGATTCCTTTTTTATTTTTTTTTTACTCTAGTGAAAATATCTTTGCAGCTGGGTTTGCTTGGGGGAAAAAGTGATTCACCTCCCTCCCCCCTGAGATACAAGTGCAATACAAGGTTCTTTTTCAAATAACACTAGCTTAGGCTGTGTTATTGTTACCCTAACTTCAGATATGACTCTGTGTTGTTATGTTTTGATTAATTTGAGGTATACTAGAATCGTATAATATAAGATTTGCTTTTAGAGGGGGAAGAAATCACATTATTTCAATAACGTAACTTAAAAGGCTGTGACTTAAAAATGTTCTAGTAGTTTGATATGTGATTTGGAGGGTCAGTAATGTTGGGACACAACAATGGGACAGTATTTGTTGTTTTACACTATTAGCTTTTAACATAATTTAGTGGAGATAGAGATGGAGATGGAAATACAGACAGGCTCTCTGATTTGACGTAACATCTTCACTTGAAAATATATTGTCATATGAATGTGCATTTTTATTTTTCTCCACAGAATTAACTAGGTTGGAAAAGATCTTTAAGGTCATTGAGTCCAACCTGCTATGTATATTACAAAATGATGTGTATTCTTATATGTATACATACAGATGCATAAAATCCCTGACCAATACTATTTTGCAGAAAACAAGGCTAGGCAGCAATAACCTGCAACCCTGCCATGCATCATTATTTGAAATTTTAAGACACCTAAAAGACATAACCAATGATGTTTTCTCCTTGGATTTATCTCTGTGTGGCCATCATTAATGTCAGAGAGCAGAAGAAAAACTGGAAGATACTTTATCTTTTGGGTACGGGGTAGTCTTAATTCTTAGACCTAAGAGACTTTTAAAAATCCACTCTTTTAAACTTTATTTGTTTGTTTGTTTATATATTATTATGTTTATGTGTTTTAAATTGTCTGTCTGTCCCGAGGGCTCCTTTTCACCACGCACTGTAGAAAAGCCATGGTGTGGTGGGAGTTCACCACTAGTCCCCGGCAAGCAAGGGTCTTGCATCAAATGTTGGACCCGCACTTGCCCCAGAAACTTTGCAAGGGAGGCTCTAAAAAAGCCTCAAAATGAAGGTATTTTAGTTAACCTCTGACTTGTCTATTCAGGGAAAAATCTGTGTTTATTTTTTCTCATCTGAGGATGTTTCTACTTTTGGCTAATAGTAAACGTAGGCGTAAAATCATGGTGTTTTTATTTTAGCTATGCAGAGCTCTTCGGGGCTTGCATCTGCACAGCGGATACTTCTCCTGTGGCGTCGCACCGGTCTTCTGCAATTTAAAAAAAAGGAGATTAGGGAACTGACATGGTGAGGGGTGGGAGGGGCGGGGGGGGGGGGGAGGGGCGGGGAAAAAAAAAAAAAACCAGCAAAAAAAAGGAAAACAGAACCCTGAAAAGCACTCTTATTATTCCCCTTGCCTCTTACAAAGGTCTGCCCGGATCTTGGAAGTGGCAGAATAAAAACTTCACGGCCCCGACCGTCGTGGGTGCCGACCACCCGCTCCGCCTCGACGGCCGCGGGGGGCTCGCTTGGGGCGGGGGTGTGCGTGTGTGTCACCGGCATGCTCGGGACCTGCACGCCTTCTCGGGGAGACCGACCCTTAGCGGAAATCTAAGTGAAGGAAAAGCCAGATGCCTGTATTTTGAGGAGCGTGACGCTGCAAGGAGACATTCTTCCGTCTAGCCTCCGGCTGCCTACCTTACCCTGGCGGGCTCCAGCCGCCGTTTGTTTGTTCCCGGGAGGCGGTGGCAGGACCAGGCTGAAGCGATCCTCTCCTATCCCGTGCCATTAGGTTGGTCGCAGACTTGCTGCGGGCACGGCTCCCTTCCTCACCGGCTCCTCCAGCTCCCAGCAGACGCCGCATGGAGGGATGGACCCCCGACCCTCAGCTCGGGGGCGCCCGGGCAGGACCCCTTTCGGAGGCAGAAATCAGAGCCGTCACTCGCACGGAAAGTCTCTCTCTATCCTGGGGGAGTTCAGGCCCCTTCGCCCTGCCGTCGAGCCCCCGCGTTAGATACTCGCGTGGCGCGTCCCACCTGCCCCGGCGGGGCAGCAGCCCTGGAAGCTGGTTGCCCGTGGGTCTGCGCCCCGCTCCCCTGTCTTCGCAACCCGCCCGGGTATGGGGAGAGGTTCGGGGCACAAGGCTGCCGCCCCCATCCCTTCTCCCCGGTGAGAGGAAAACGCCGCGAAAGCCGCCCGCACTTGAGGCGGCGGCGAAACCGGTCTGCCCCCCGACGTGCCGTGCTTGAGGAGCAGCGCACCAGCTCTGCCCCCCCGCCCCGGGGCTGCGCGGGTTTTACCGCGGCCGCGGGGAGCCGGGGGAGGGCGGATGCCGCACCGCCTGTCCCGCTGGAGCAATGCGCGGGGCGGGGAGGGGACATGGGGCCGGACAGGGGGGGAGAGGCCGCTGCCCCAGGATAAAAAAGAACTGCGTCAGACCAGATCGCAGCTAGAAAATAGGGAAGGCTAGGGGCAGCCGTGTGGCTCAGGTCGGTGGGGGGCTATGGAGGGATCCCCCCGAGGCGACGTCGACCGCCTGTGCAGTGCCGCCGCCCGCGGGGACCACGAAGAGGTGAAGAAGCTCCTGGACGCTGGCGTGGATCCCAACGGGACCAACGCCTTCGGGAGAACCCCGCTCCAGGTACGGAGCGCAGAGGGAGAAGGGGGCAGCTGGGGGAGCGGGGGGGAGCGGGGGCAGGGGCGAAGCTGTGCTCTACCACGCCGGCGGGGAAGGATGGGTATTTCCTTTTTAGAATGAATTTTATTGTTAGGATCGGAATCGTATTCCAACCGCAGCTGTCTGAATTCAAATGGACCTTTTATTGTTCAATAAATCCTGAAAATCCAAGATGGGATTTAGTGAGAAGCCGATGTCAGCAAACGAATTTTTCTAGGGGATACCCAAAATGAGAAGTGGGACTGCAAAATCCGCATCCAGATAACGACCCAGATAGGTTTGGGGAATTATCGGCACTTCGAGCAAATTAATAATTTTTTTTAATATGGCACGAACAGGTATTTTTTCCCCAACGAAATCGAAGTGGGGTCCCTTTCTTGTATATTCATGAACAAAGAACCTAGAAACCGTGCTGGTAAAAATTGTAACTTGAAACTAGGTATATATTAGTAGCCACCTTTTTTCTTCTTTTAGTAGTAGTAATTTTAATATTCTGTTTCCATTAATAGTGGCAGCACTTACTGATAGATGTTAGAAGTACCAGTACGTAGAGTTCCTTTCCAGGCAGTCTGAGAGTTAAAAGTGTGTTGTATTAATCGACATACTTAGGTAAACACTTTTAAAATATTCATTGGACCATAAATAAACTGTGATTTAAACTAGAGTGGTGTATCTCATGAAGATTTTTCGAGTTGCCATTTGAAGAGATATATTTAATGATTCATCAGCTAAGCTGAGCAGCCATTTCGGTCCTTGCACTTTACATAAAAAAAGAAATATTTTTCTGAAGTATATTTCAGAGAAAGGCTGTCAGAAATTTATTCGTTTTATTTCAGTTTTATGTTCAAATAACAGATGAAAAAGATCTCCAAACTCTTATAAATTATCTCTTTCCTCATCTCAGACTAAGTTCTCTTTCTCTTGCCAGCAACTTGTAAAATGGCCGACACTTGAATACGTGGACTCTCTTTTTCCTTCTGGAAAAGATTAATATCGGGAATTTATATATTATGACCTTTATAAGTATTTTCACACTTCTACTATAAATAAACCAAATCAAAGTCCCGATAAATAAATTGATAGAAAAACCCAGTCTTAAGATCTTTTTCGAAGTGTTAAGTCAAAATTTATGGCAGTTAAAATTCCACTGAAAATGACCAAGACAGTAAGGGAAGTAACCCCATGTGCAAATTTATTTTGGTTTTTGGTTGATTTGGGTTTATTGTTGGGTGGGTTTTGCTCAGTTGTGTATGATCAAACATCGCTGAAAGTTTCTGCAGCTGGCAGATAAGCAGAATGTCAGGAATTTGCCATTTAGACACAAAATATCATTCGGAATTTTACAACAGTTAAGTTTTGTGCATTGTTCATGAGTGCTAAGCAGCTGCTCTCACACCTCTGAGAATAAGACAGAGCTAAAAGAGAGAAAAAAAAGAAAGAACCATCTTCATCCCAACGTCAGGAGGGGAAAAGTCGGAAATATCCACACGGAATGCCAAAAGAGCCACAGCCAGCTGCATTGCCCCATTGCTGTGCTGACTGTTGATAAATCGGTAATGCATTCAAAGTGACAGCAACCTCAGTGAAAGGTCCCTCAGGGCTGTCACAAAATACATGGTGTGTATACGCGGTATAAATATTTACAAATTCTTTTGTGTATAAATATAGTTAATATATTTTTAATATATGTAAATGTCTAAATGTATTTATAATATATATACTTGCACTATTTATTATATAATAAATGGTACATTACATAAACTGTATCTATATTGTGTGTATATATCTGTACACACACACACATAACTGTGTTTGTATCTGTGTATAAACGTCTGTGTGCACATAAATATACACACACCACAAGTACCATTTATACCATGGCGTATATCAATGGTATAACCGTGAAGCAGAACATACACATGTATTATACCTAATCTGGAAACCACTAGCTAACATTTTTAATTTATCATCTAATCATAGGCTATCTCGACTTGGAAGGGACCCATACGGAATACATGCAGGTCACGACTACAAGTGGCCGACGCAGCAGAATTACTCCCCGATAGAGACGCTGGTCCGGCCGCCGCCAGCCCCGGCTGCTCCCCAGGCTCTCCCCGGAGGTGGCTCCCGGTGCTCGGTGCGGCTCGGGGCGGCCGCTGACGCTGTCTCTCCCCGCAGGTGATGATGCTGGGCAGCCCGCGGGTGGCCGAGCTGCTGCTGCGGCGCGGAGCCGACCCCAATCGCCCCGACCCTCGCACCGGCTGCCTCCCGGTTCACGACGCGGCCCGCGCCGGCTTTCTGGAGACCCTGGCTGTGCTGCACCGGGCCGGGGCGCACCTCCAGCTGCCCGACGGCCGCGGCCGCCTGCCCCTCCACGTGGCGGCGGGGGGCGCGCACGGAGCGGTGGGGCGATACCTGCGCGACCCGCCGCCCCTTCCAGGAGCCCCCTCGGGGGCCGCCGAGAAGGCTGAGCGCTGACCCGCCCCGGCCGTCCCGCTGAGTTCTTGTCCCCTCGTCCCCTCGTCCCCTGCAGCCCGCCTCCCCCTTGAATATCCTGCCTCTGAGTCATCACGGTTGGCGGCGCTCCCGATATCCGACTGCCAGTTGTGTCCAGCGCGTCATGGGCATTCCTGGGCATTCGGGCTCCGGCTCAATTTCCTAAGAAAAAGAGGAAAAAAATACAAAACTCAATCAGTTTTCCCCCCCCTCCTCCCCCTCTTTCCCTCCCCCCCCCCCCCCCCCCCCCATTTTTTTTCCTTTTTTCTTTTTACAGTAAAACTGCTTAGAGAAGTGAGAATGCTATACTTCCCTTACTGGCTTGGTCCACTGCTCTGCAAGGCTTTGTATTTTAGTTATTCCTTGAGATCTTTTTATGTTGTCGCACTCTGAAACAGCTACGAAATACTTTAGCTATATCATTGACAAATTTAATTATTCCCCAAATCTTCTCCCCTCACCAGCCCACTCAACACACAGTTTTAACACCGAAATATAACAGTGAATGAATGGTAAAAAATTTAATGCTGATCAACATTACAGTTTGGGAACTACAAACATTTTGTGTAGCTGTATTCACAGAAATTCGTGTGAGAAAACAACTGCCAATCAATTAGTTACTGCATCTTTTTCTGCATTTGTAGACCCCATTTGCTCTGAAGATATGGAAAACATGCTTCTTCTTTTTAGACATCTTTCTGGGTCTCTAAACCAGATATTTGGAAACAACAGCAAATGACTGCATTTGGTTATAGATCTGGATTGTTGCAAACTTTCGTGTTTTGTTTTCTGTTTTTCCTATGTAATTTCTATCATCTACTCAATGCTCATACCTCTTATGCATGATGAAATATCTGCTGCTATTGCATAATAAAACATGAAAAACATTGGCTTAAAAATAAGTCACTACTCGTGTTCGACTATTTAATGATTCTGTATGCAGCAATACTTAGGTGGTGTTATTTATTTCAACTTTGTTCGTTGCTTTCAATTTTTGTGTGTGTGTCTGCATAAATAAATATGGTTACACACAACATAATGATGCCAGTCGGATAACAGGACTTTTTGCATATATTCATTATTTAAGCACACACACACACAAATTAAATATACCCAAATAGTTTATTTCCTTATTGAAAACAACACTTAAAGAGCAACAAGAAAGTTCACCTGATCTCTGTTCCTTTGTGTAACTTTATGAGCTATTTTTAAAAGTGGGAGGGTTTTCCTCTGGTTTGGGCACAGGTCTTTAAGCAGAGCCAGACCCATTTCTTTAAAATAGAAACAGGGATGGAGAATCAATTTCCTCTCAAAAAAAAAAAACAACCAAAAAACCCAAACAAACCAAAACAAACTAATCAACCAACAAACTAACCAACAAACCCAAAACAAAACAAAACAAAAAACCCAAAACCAACCAACCAAAAAAACCAAAAAGCCCCTCGGTTGTTTCTTAGCTCTTTGGGGGATAAATGGAGAGCGAGCACCGCCAGAGAGGATGCTTGGCATCTCGGAGCAAACCCACCTGGGGCAGGGCGGGTGGGACCAGTCAGACTCAGTGATGGTTGTGGCTCCCTTCCCCACCCAGAATGGTCTGTAATTCTGTGAACGAGCTTTTCGCTTTTTCTCCCGACCCTCCAGGCGGGCGGGAGCCCAGTTCAGCCTCTCGGGCTGCGGCCAGAGGACAGGTGCTCGGCAGAGCTCGTCCGGCGCGGCGAGCGCGGAGCATCCATTCACACATCATCCATCCCAGCCTCCGGGCTCGCCGTCCCGGACCCTGCCGCCTGCCCTCCCGCCTGCAGGCTGCCCACCCCGGCGGAAGGAGGGCCAGGGCTCCGGCGAGTCCCGTCCGAAACATGGCAGAGGGAGTGGCATTCATACATGGATGCCCACGGGGTTTTCACCAGCCTCGTCCCACTCGGAAAAGCTGTGCCAAAAAAAGTGTAACCTTCCCAGAGGCTTTGGTCTTTTTCCAGGCCTTCCTTGGGAAGTTACCTGAAGAGGATGTAAAGTTCTAGGCATGGAGCTATATACGGTAATTTCAGACGCGGTGTAATTGTGGTTCATTCTTTAGACAAGGAGCCGGCAGCGCTGTGTGGTACAAAAAGCACACCTCAATTGTGTGCAAATGCCAGCATCTGAATAATTTGACCAGATTATTTTTCAATTGTGGACTCCTCTGCCGAACTTTAATAAAATACCTTGGCACTTAAAGAAACAGAGTTTGCTATTACACTATTATATAATAATATGCACCCATTTGCCATTAATAATTACGAAAAATTACTCCTAGAACATGAGTCCCAAGGTTTTATCTTTTTTTTGGTTGTTGTTCTTGTTTTTTCTTTGCTACAACAGGCAACATCTCCTCCAAATTCACGCACGTTTATTGTGTCTAAGGGTCCACAGGCTTGAAATCTTGTGGTCAAAGTCTTTCAAAGCTTCAGGTAAAACAGGAAAAACAAAGTGTTTTAGAAAAGGAAGTCACCACCCCCCCACCCCCCCACTCCCCCCTTGCCTGGAACAAAGGTGTAGAAATAGCATTAACTTCATTGCCTACTTACACAGAAAATAAGTCTCATGTTCTGTAAATCTCAGGAAGAAAACGGAAATGCTCAGAGCTCTTACAGAAGAAAGTGAAGATTTGAAGATGGGAAAGGCAGGCCAAAGTACCAAGTGCCAGAGAGGGAACCTCTGAAGACATTTGTGTCTTCTAAGTGCCCTGGTGTGCCATCACTCCTAGGGAAGAGATGATATACCTAGTCATTTTATTTTTATTATTTTTTAATCAGATTTCAATCAATACTAAACCAACACTCACTCAAGTAAATAAATTTATTTTTTTTTTCCCCTAAACACAGTAAAAAGAGGCAGAAATAGTTTAAAATACTGTATGAACAGAAGACAGAACGCTCTTTTTCTTTGTGGAAATATCCCCAGAGGACCAATGTCTCTACATTCCTGTCTCTTACTATGTATTTGTAAGCATCTTTATGCTTTTTGGTAGAAATGCTTACAAACAGTGTTTCTGTGCTGGAGAAAGTCCAAGAAGACGCAGGGAAAGGAGAGGTGGTCCTTAGGAGTTGAAAACCATGATCTTCCAACTAAAGGTGCCAGGCTGCATCCCAGAAAGGTACACAGATGACTGCCACTGGATTTGGCACTGCTCTTGTTATTGTTAGCTCAGATTGAGAGTAGGCTGTGAGAAGCCCTGTTGACACCTAGAGCTCCAGGCAAATAAGCACCAAGGGGACAAAACATCTAGGGTTTAGCTGACACCATCAGCAGGGGTCATGTTTTATTAGAAACACCCTGTTTTATTAGAAATTATTAGAAATACCCTACTTCCTACCACCGAACTAGGTAGCTTTTGCTGCCACTCCTTTCAGGAAGCAGCCTCCCGCATGATTTCTACCATTCTTACTTGAAGATCTAAGTGGCAATCTAGAATATGAGAGTTTGATCTCCCAGGTGGGGAAAGTGCACCTTTTTCTCTCCATGGTGCTGGTTGTTGACAGGTAGGAAAACAGACGTGCTGAGGGCTGGGAGAAGTGTATCCAGAACGGGGGAGAAAAGACACAGGTCCAGCTCAAGAGCAAGCTGCCTGGGGAAAGCAGAGACAAACACGGCTGCTATGGATGCACCAGGGACACTAACCCCTACCCCACTCCATGTCAGCCTGGGTCCATGGTTTTGTTTGGCTTCTTAACACTCATCCTTGCAGAAATCCAATGCATATGGCTGAGGAGCAGTGGCATTTAAAGTCAGACAGCAGACCCATTGCCTTGCCTATACAAAACAAGCACTTGAACACTGCTAGCTTTATGGCTTTTTTTTTTACATCTGTTTTCTCTTTAGATGGCGAGCAGCCTAAGGGCCAGAGAAGAAAATGAGAGTCAACCCAAGGTACTACGGAGGTCCACGGAGGGGAGAATTTGTACTAAACTGATCCAAGGACAGAGATAATTCCACTGTCATCACATGCAGTTAAGGGGAAATAAACTCCTACCACCACCATGCTCCTACTAGCTTATATTGCCGATTTACTTTCAGGCAAAAGAATGGTTTTAATGTTTGGCAATGTTATGAAAACACAAAAAATGTATTTCTGAAACTTCTTATACAGTTGATAAAAGCCCATTTATATACAGAATACAGAAATTGCTTCCTATAAAGCACTAACTATTAAGATTCAAAGGTCACATTAAAATATTTCAGATGAAATGTCTTCCTTTAGCTAGAGGAACCACACTGTAAGAAACCAAACAATTGGCCAGATTTCATGTGTCATCTAGAATACACTTAATTTACGATAGGCAGTAACTATTCTTAGTTTCAGCTGGATCTCATTTATGACACCCGATGTTCAGATTGGAAACATACTTTCATGTATGCCTAATCACACAGGTCTTTGCAACACAAATTGCCTTAGCCAATTCATAGCAAAGGTGGTGGGAAAATTGACCATCATCTAAATAAACAATGGCAAAATTTTGCAAAGAGTGTGATCAAATGTAAATTGCAATTATTTTGCACTGTCCTACTTCAGCCAACACTGCAATGACATCGGGGAGAGGAAGCAGTCGTTAAAACAGTTAAGTCAGAATTTCCACCTTAGAAGGCTGATTCTGCCCAGTGCTGAGCAACCCTGAATTAATTTCTCCTCTTACTGATACTCAGCTGGTTTCAATAGACAAAATCTTGCTGGTTCGTTCTGGGAACACCAACTCTCTCAGATCTGTTTTGAATACTAATATGAAAACTCAGCTCTGATGTCTCTGCAAATTCTGAGAGATGCTTTGGATATTAGCATGAAAGAATGTGAAGTGTTAGATAAGTGAAAATGAGATATGAGTGGGCAATCTCATGTTAGCAAGATAGATTGATGTTAGGTTGCAAAGAATGCTTTAGAGAAAACAGAAAAAGGAGAAAATGAGTAAATAAATGAGTAAATGGCCAGACTCCTGGTTTGGTTTGTGCCATATTTGAACCCACAGTACTGCGTTGCCATCAGTACATCATACTGCTAATACACACACTGGAGGATGCTCTGAGCAAAATAAAGGGAGATCTCAAGATAAAAGCACTTTAAAAAACCATGGATAGCTGGACTAAGCAAAATACAACATCCAAACAATGAGTGAAGAGTGGGGTAGGAGGTAACAGGAAGTCCATACTCAGAGACCAAGTGCTCACAATACAAATAAGTATCAAAAGATACAAATCAGACAAGGGAGATGAATGTTACTGAGTCCAAACAGAGAAGTCTCTTCACTCAAAGCAGAAGGAGTTCTGCTGCCTGGGACACCTGTGCCAAGATGAAGCAGAACTCCTAATGAAGGAAAGTTGGACAAAAGCTCCTCTGAGTGGATGTATGGCTTCTCTTGCATTTAATTTGAGCACTGAATTTAACTTGTTGCGACATTTCTGCATGTGGTCTGTGTAGATCTGGATGTTTAATAAGTTCCAATCTCTGACTTTGGATGCCAGCTGAAAACTGACAAAGAAAGCAGCTGGCTATTGTGTTCCCTGGTCCTTGCCCAATATTGGCATGCCTCTTGCTCTGTGCATCTGTGCTATTTGCAAGCACGCAGTTCCACTCAGTCTCCCCTCTGTGTACATGGGAAAGAAAATTAGGTTTTGATCACTTATTTCTAACATACCGTTTCTCAGTTGCATTTCTCTATTCCCCCAAGGCATAGCCTGCAGAGAAGCATGCCAGACTTATCTCTTCTTCAGCAGTTCCTGCTAGCTCTAGGGCCTTTCTCTTCAACCCAAAGTCGAGAGAGCATTCAGGCCATACAAATCAGTAAGTTTAGGACAATTCCACTGGAGAATGAGAAGCAGACCTGGCAAACTTAAGGTAAAATTCTACTAGTTAATAATTTATTAAGCTTTCCATGGTTCTCATCCATCTTTTATGACATATAATTTACCCACAGAGAAGCTAGTTCATTTGCTTCAGTGCTCACTATTTAGATACCTGTCCTGAAGCAACCAGTATTTAGAAGAGGCTTTAAGGTGGTCTGTGAAACATACACATAGAAAGCACACAGGCTTTCTGTTGAAAGCTTCGTTAATTTTTCTAGGAGGCAGCATTTTGTGTAAGAGATGCTAGTGTAAAACTAGAAGTGTATAACTTGTATGTTACACTTAATTTCATACTTATCAACCAGAAACCATGAAGTCTCTGTAAGATGAGCAATGATATCAGTCAAGCTGGGAGGCCACACTTTGGAACCTGGGATGTTTGAAAACTAGGCAACAGCCACAATTTACCATCCTATACCCTGATAAGCCATTTACCAGACCAAGAGGCAATTTTCAAAGAGCCTCAACTTGTACTTGCTAACACTGATTCTGATGTTACAGGAGCAACATCAATACTCTGTACCAGAAGGCAGTACTTCAAATCCTTCAAAGCAAATGGACTGAATAACAGATGCCATGAAAAGAGAAAGAAAAAAAAAATAGAAGAAAAAAAAAAATTGTCATGGAGAAACACAAACTGAAGTGTGGTAACTTTTTATCAGTGAAGTCCTCTGACCATCACTGTCTCATTCTTGTGAAACCAGACACATTCTAAGTCCAAGAAAGGGCCATTGTTCTTTGTTAGAATGTTTACTTGGTTTTAGTAATGTGATACATACAATTTTTATCTACTTCCTATCAGACCTGCAGTCCTGCCTACAATGAATACTATACATTTCTTAAGACTGTTTAGAAAATACAATTAAAATAACTTATATTTAGTCCTATATTTACATAATTAAACATTATCCAATGCTTTTCTTGCCAGTTACCATCTCTGTCTGTAGTACTATGGATAAATTACTTCAAGTATTACTTAAGTATTTTATACTTAAAGTATACACTGAAGTTTGCAAAAAACCCACTACACACTACCAGAGTTTTACAGACTTCATGTACAAATTCAGCATGAGATATTGTTAGGTACCAAGCCTGTGTTAACAGAGCAAGTAAACATCACAGAAAGGTCTCCTGCAGCCCAAATCATCAATGACATACAGCCCAATACTCCCATCACAGGACAACTGTGAAGGGACACCTTCCACTAGTCTTGGCTGGTCAGAACTGTTTACCTCATTCTGAATACTTCCAAAGATACCCACAACTTTTCTGAGTAACTTGTTTCATTGTCTCAGCAGCCCCATGATAAAAACCGTTTCTATATCCAATCTAAACATACCTTCTTTGAGTTTAAAACTGTTGCCCTTGGTCCTGTCATTGCAGGTGAAGTCTCTCCATCTTCCTCATAAGTCCCCTCTGTGTTCTGAAAGGCCTCCCTAGAGGCCTGTTAGGTCTTCCTAGAGCCTTTTCCTCTCCAGTCTGAACAACCCCAACTCTCTCAGCCTGTTCCCTTCAGAGAGGTGGTTCACCCCTCTGATCATCTTTGTGGCCCTCTGCTGGACTTGCTCCAACACATCCTTCTTACAGAAGCTGTATGCAATACTCCAGGTAGGGTCTCATGAGAGCAGAGGGGCAAAATCACCTCCCTCAATCTCCTTTGGATGCAGCCCAGGATGTAAGTGGACTTCTGGGCTGTGAGTGTACACTGCTGGCCCATGTTCAATTTTTCATCCACTAGCACCCCAAAGTCCATCTCCATAAGGCTGATCTCAATCACCTTCACCCCAAGTCAAATGCAGCATCTTCTCCTTGGCCTTGTTGAACTTAACCCCCACTCCTTGAGCTTGTCAAGGTCCCTCTGGGTGGCATTCCTTCCCTCACTCCAAGGAGGACCAAAAGCTTGGTCCTTTTGCTTTCCACAAATTCAATCCCACTATCTTACTAAATTGATGAAAATACTACACAATATTGGTACTGCAGTTAGAGTACAGGTCCCAGGCCTCTGAGGGAAACCACCCATTCCTGGTTTCCACTTGGATACTGAGCTACTGACTGTAACTCTGGATGCAGCCGTCCTTACCTAGTGTTGTCACTTTCAGAATTTGTAACAGAAATCTGTAACAGAACCCACTATTTATGGAGCTGCTCTGTGCCACTTTGCTGGGACACTAAGTACTCAGTATATAAACAAAAAAAAAAATTTGTGTAACAATTAACCATTATATGCCACTACCAAATGCAGAAAGATAAACCCAAGGGTATTGAAAATGGATACTCAGAAAAAGCTCTCTTAGAACACTCAGATATGAAATCCCTGGCTCTGATGCATTTCTCCAAAACTGCTTGTGGAAGAAAGATAAACGTGGAAATTCTTAAGGCTGGGTATATGGAATATATATATATATATATATATATTCTTAGTGGAAGGCAATGAAAAGTATGTTCAAGCTCTGGCTCCTGCAATCTAAGTTCTTAAAAAAACACCAGGAAATAGAGGAAATTGGTTAAGCTATTTTTCCCAGTACCTGAAAAGCACCTCTACTGGTTTTGGTAGGAAGAATACACCCACATCTAAAAGCTTTCACAGCAGGACACTGGGTGTCTAAAAGAAAAAGACTAGGAAGCTAAAGTGCTTGTGTACCTGCTTTCTTGTATTTTCCTTAGGATTAGTATTTTTTTTTTTTAACAGTACTATGAAGACCCTTACCATTCATGTTTCTGATCTTTTCTTTGCATTGTGATCCACTTCCGCAGCAATCCCTGCTGTTCAGGGACTTAGAACCTTAAGTTCTGAGCAGCACAGTATTTTATAAAAAGTGTCTTTCTGAAAGTGTTGTTTAAAAGTTATCACCACCAACCTGTTCCATGAATGGCAAAAATCATTGTGAGACATAATGACTAGAGGTAAATAAACATCCCTCCCCACCCCCCCCCCCCAATTTCCACACATCTTGGAGAAGCATACATTTCATTTGTTTTATTTACTAGACAAGAGTAGCAGGTTATTTTATTAAAATAAAACTGTATTAAAAAATTGAAATGCATACATTCGAACCACTCAAGCACATTCATCACTTAATACAGGAACTAAAATCGGAGCTGTTCAACGAAACAGAAAATGGCCAGCGGAGTGTTTGGGACACTGTCAGCAAAGCACTTTTTCTGTACAGTTCTGTAAGTCATGTAAGTACATCTTCAAGCACAAATTTGGTTTAGGCATTACTTCAATCTCCAACACTCCTTAAAAAACTGCTGCTGTGACAGAACCATCGCAATTATTAAACCATGTCTTCTAGTACACAAAACAAATACACTGCTTTTAAAAAAACCACTAGAATAAAAAATATGGATAATGTAGAAAAATAGTATAATTTTAATTTGAAATTGTTAGTCCAGTTTTTCTGTTACATTTCTACTATGTTTCCAAAGTGAATTGTAACCATGTGCCTTGTTGAAGGAAAAGATGGGAGGTAGAAACAGCAACACAAAATAGCCTATGAATCTGCTTTCTTAGATCATATTTTATGAAACTGCAACAATATTACTTAGATGTTCCTTTTCTATCATCAGTTAAAAGGTACGACAGAAGAGAGGTTACCGACTTTTTTTCCTCTGAGCACTGTAAGATACAGTTTATCAGTAGGGCTATTTATAGTTGAAAATGTACTCAAAATCTAATTTTAACAGTCTTATATGTGATCAAACCGACAAAGATTTAACAGCAGCCTTACACATGATCATTGGTCAATGTTTAGTCCATTCTTTTAAGCTTGTAACAATTTTTGAAGATATAACCTCTGAAAGTTCGAAAGTGATCCACTCTTCCTTGAAAGTACTGAAACTTCAAGGTCCATCCAGGTTGTTACTGCTTTGGCAGGATGACTGAACACTGCACCATTGTCTGAAATACAAAGTCACAGGAGATAATTGCTTCTTTTGCCAATGCAGAGAGAATTACTTTTCATTGTAAAGGCAGACTATGTAGCTTCCATTTAGGTTACAAACAGATGTAACTCCTTTCATGTGCATAGTATCTCCAACTTTCTCCAACACCACAGAAGTCAATATAATTACAAGGAAAGCATACACACTCAAGGAGTTTTCATTACAACTTTGGCAATGCTATGTAATAGGCTTATGGGTATGGAGAAAATGACCATACTGCAACACCACCACATTATGGACTTTGGGCTCACAGCCTACAAATGAAAAATGGTGCAGCATGCTTTCTGTGACTTCTACATGACTTTCCATCAACTCTGAAGTACAGCTATCAGGAACAGAAACCAGACAGATGGCACTGACTGTGAGTGAATGAAATACTCAAGTTATGTAGGGACAGGCAACTTTGACACTAGGTACATTCAAGGGAAACATTTTGATCTCAGCTTTTGTGAGAAGACCTTGGCCTGAACGTACCCCTGCGCTTAGACCAATGCAACTTCAGTTGAAGTGAAGCCTTCATGAATTTTCCTACTCATCTTTACTCACATGAGCCAATATACTCTGATCACCTATGTACATTCACTGATTTCAGTGATACACTTCTTGAGGAAGAAAATTACTCAAAAATATTTACAAGATTAGAGTTCTACATACAGAACCTAGGAACGTAAGTTTCAGTTCGAGATAGACTATAAAAAATGACTAAAAAAATTTTTATGCCCTTCAACTTGTTACCTGTCACCTGTCAAATCACATAAATGCCCAAGTGACTCCCTGATGAAGTGTACTGAAACACATCTGCATTTACCTTACCCAATCTAAACTACCCTAGAGTATTCACTTACCACAGCTCCCAAAACACAGCATTATTCCTTGTATTGGAGATCTGACAAATACCATTTCTCAAAGGCTAGTACAGAAGTTCAAGAAAAAAGAAGGTAGTACCAGCAGGTTTCCCCGAGAGACAAGAAATTTACCTGAGGAGCACTCAAAAAAGCTCTTACACCGTACCACAAGCTGATCTTACAGCCACACTGTAAAAAAAAATTAGTACTAACAGGACATTCCTTTTTTCATAATAGTACAGATTCCCTCCTGATACTCATGGGGTTAAGCCTCATGAAGGTACAGAGTTCAATTCCCAGTTATGATGAGTTAAAATTCTTTCCAACAGGACAATTTCTTTTCCTAACTAAAACTTTTCTTAGCAAAGATGCAAAAAAGTCTGCTTTTTCAGTTCCTATATGAAATTGTCTGCTCTCACCAATTCATTTACTTCATGGGCAATGAGCCCGTGTTTTACATGATCAATTTTTGTTATGAATGCATTGGGTGCAGCTCTTGCTGCCTTAGACAGCTCTTCCCATTGTCAACTATAGACAAGCTCCCATTTCCTGAAAGCATCCCTAACATACCTGCACTTCCATCTACTCTTCTCAGTTAACAGCATACCCAGCTGTGTATCACCCATGACTGACCAGCCTATCTAGAAATTTCCTTGACACCAACCAGAAATCACTTGGACCACTTGGACCAACAGCACTATCTGCATTTCCTGACACATGACATAAATACCATGTGACCATACCCTGCCCTGCAAGAGTGAGGGCTTTAATCTGACACTGGAAAATTATCTTTTTACAGCAAGAAAGGCATGAAATACTGGCCTAAAGACATCTTAGACAGTTAAGAAATAGTAACTTTTAAAGTACAGTCACTGACATATCACAGATTAAATGATACATGAAAGAGAAGCAAATCAAGCAGCCTATCTTTTAACAAAAAAACAGCCTGTGGACATTTTGTTTCAACACTGCAGTCTTTCCTAAAGACTACTGTGAGATTCAGTGATGACACTACTGGCATGTGTGTTAATCTGGAATGAATACCTGTATGGAAGGAGACAGAGTAATTACAGGTGGACAGAGACTGAAAGCACATTTTCTCCTGCCAGGTGAAGTTCCTCCTGTCATAGAAGCCAGATTACAGATCTTGGAAAAGAAAAGCTGTGCCTATGTAGAACTTTACTGTTTCAAGGGCTTCCCCAACACTGAAACAGACATTTGCAAATGCACCTTTGAGATGCATAGCTGTGGCCTGGATATATCCTGTCACTGATCGTAGTGTACCAGCTGAAGTCTTACTCAGCTTGCTCCTTGTCTGTGTTCCTTAACACATTTCCACAGGGCATGCAAGAGGTGCTGCCTTCAAGCTCTAGGAAAAGGTACCTCCAAAACAAATTAATACAAAAACTTCCATCATTTGGCCTTCAAAACTCCCACTATAAAATATACTGAAATATACTACAAGACAATAGTTTTAAAAAACTCTTTATTGTTCAATCACACACTTGTACAGAGGCACATACATACACATACCTTTCCTTTTGCTTCCCTGCAAAATTGCCTCCCTCATTCATTAACATCAGTCCATCTGTTTTATTACCATTGAATTCCCCAACCAGGAAGATTTTTAGCCTTTCCTGATGTTCCTACATAAAATTAAAGGAAGCCTCTGGAGCTTCAGAATTTCTCACTATTCCAGAGTTCTTGTTCTTTCAAGTCATTGACACTTACGGCTCCTACTTTCTTGATATAAAATTTCAATTCCCACTGCCTGTTTCCAGCTCTTCCAGTGCCTTCAGATCAACTCCCTTTCTCATTACACTATCACTCAAACCTATCTGCAAGGAACATTAACACCTAAGAATTGCAAGTGAAACTGTCTCAATATTCATCATTGACATGAGGTAGTAGGTATTTAAGAAAAAAAGTGTTAAGAAGTGACATTAGGACAGAGTGACTCTTCCTCTGGTGCATCACATTTTCTTCTTTCAGCGAACAGTACTTAGGGGACTGAGGTGGAAGAAGCACTTCACAATGAACTGAAAGAACAGTTGGCATTCATTAAAGGGGAACACTGCAAATGTAGTGCCAGCTCTCTTTCACTCCCAATGAAGATTCAAGACAATAAAGCATAGGAACACAAGAGGACACTGCTCACTGAACTATGCCCGCCAGAAACCAAGGCAGATTCATCAGTACTTAAGCAGCATAATAGAGATTTCCTTTCATGCCAGTATGAAAAAAAGTGCCTGAGGAATATCTAGCACATTTTACATTATTGTTCAAACTCCAAGTTTGCTGTATACGTAGGCATCTGTATTAAGAAGTGCAATCCCAACCTATGAAAATGTTTTCTGTGGATCAGAGGGAAGAAACAATAGTCATTTTGTTACCTCCCTTATCCATCCATGATACAACTTCCTAATGAATGTGAAAGAGCAAGGAAAAAGTCAGTTACCTCACAGAGGGAACTGTTTCAGATAACCAGGTGAGGAAGATTAATGAAGATAATTCAGGCACTCCTAGTGAAAAGTAGTTTTTTTCAGTAAAGAGTTGGCAAAAGACTAATTTCAAGAATTTGGGTTAGAATTCTACAAACCTGACCTGGTTATTTATGCTTAAAAAGTGCGAGCTGAATTTTACTAAATATATCTTCCCTTCATGACATTGACTAAACTAGAGATAAGAATCACTGATACGATGTATTGGGTTTGCATGGCCTGGTTTTGGTAGCAAGGGGCTGGCTATAGGCCCTGTGAGAAGCAGCTAGAAGCTTCTTCCATTCCCAGCAGAGCCAATCCCTGGTAGCCCCAAAGATGGACATGCCACTGGCCAAGGCTGGGCCAGTTAGAACTGATGGTAATGCCTCTGTGATGGCAGATTTAAGAAGATTTCAAAACAAAAAGGGGTTGTGCAGTTGCAATAGCAATGAGAGCAGAGTGAAAACATGTGAGAAGAATAGCTCTGCAGATACCAAGGTCAGTGGAGAAGGAGGGGCAGGAGGCACTGGAACTGAGGTTCCCCTGCAGCCCCTGGTGCGGCCCATGGTGAAGCAGCTGTGCCCTGCAGCCCCTGGGATCCACGGGGGATGCAGAGATCCACCCACAGCCCGTGGAGGAGCCCATGCTGGAGCAGGTGGATGCCTGGAAGAGACTGTGACCCCATGGGAGACCCGTGGAGAGAGGGGCCCTGCTCCCAGGCTGGAGCAGCCTGTCCTTGGAGGATTGCACCTGTGGAAGAGTGACCTTCACCGCAGCAGTTTGAGGGGGCTGGTGCCCATGGGATGGAGCCAAGTCAGAGAAGCTCATGAAGAACTGTCTCCTGTGGGAGGGATGCCAGGGTGCAGCAGGAGAACAACTCCTCTCCCTGAGCAGTGGGAGCAGCCGTGGGTGATAAACTGACCACAGTCCCCACTCCCTGTCTCCTTGCACTGCTGGGGTAGGAGGCAGAGCTGGAAGGAGGGAGGGGTGGGGCAGGGTGTTTTTAAGGGTTTATTTTATTTCTCATTACCCTGCTCTGATTTTGTTAGTAATAAATCCAATTAATATCTCTAAGCTGAGCCTGTTTTGCTTGTGACAGTATTTGATGAATGACTGTGGTTTTGCATGGCTTGATTTTTGGTGAGGAGAGAAGAAGCCAGCAACAGAAGTGATTTTCTGTGAGGAACTGCTAAAAGCTTCCTCTGTGCCTGGCAGAACCAATCACTGTCTGGCTCTGAGAACAGGCACACTGCTAAGTTAATTAGAAAAGCTGGTAATGCCTCTATGATAACACACTGAACAAAAACATGGGAACTCACTTCTCTTCTTCTCCGGGAGGGGTGGTGGCAGGGGCCACTAGTCCCCTTCCCGGCAGGGCTTCCGGACCATGCCATGAGGTGCCAAGAGAAGCCCTACAGCCAGGAGTGGCCCTGCAGAGAACACCAGGAGGGGCCAGGGCCAGGAGGAGCCACATGGGTGCCGCTGTCTTGGCACAGCCAGTGATGGACTTGGCGCACCTGGAAACTTCTAGCCTGCCACACTGCAAACAGAAGGACAGAAGTGTGGGCAGCTGCTTCTCCTTTTCAGAGCTCTGTATGTAGAGAGGCACTAAATGGAGTTGGTGCTGTGGTGGCTGGTGCAGCCCCTGTGGTGCCAGTGGGGACCATGTGGCCAGCAGCACAAGGAATGGCAAGCAATCCCCTGATGCAGAGCCTGGACAAGATCAGCTTTTCAGCACTGCGGAACCCTGTAAGAACTTTTCAGCTGGCAGAACTTGAGAACAGACAATCCCACAGACACCGATTCTCTCCCGGATCAGGGAAAAGGGAAAGGTGAAGACACGTGAGGAGAACAAGATGGCGACGCTGAGGTCGATGAAATGGAGGGAGGGAGGGAGAGGAGGAGGTGATCCGGGCATCAGTGCTGAGATTCTTCTGCAAGCCGTGGTGAGGACTATAATATAACAAACTGTTTCCCTGTAATTCATGAAGGGCATGGGGAGATGTAGAATTCACCTGCAGCCCATGAGAAAGAGGTGCTCGCACTGGAGTGTGTGGATGCTGAAAAGCTGTGATACAGTGACAGGCTTGAAACGAGAGAGAG
This sequence comes from Cyanistes caeruleus, assembly GCF_971803275.1. Taxonomy (NCBI): domain Eukaryota; kingdom Metazoa; phylum Chordata; class Aves; order Passeriformes; family Paridae; genus Cyanistes; species Cyanistes caeruleus. Next base: position 34,172,670 of record NC_141732.1, read on the forward strand.
AGGACCCTTGCTTCCAGAGATAGAGGAGGAGGACTCCCAGACTAGAACAGCTCATCCTTAAAAGACAATACCAAATCAACTAAATGGCCCATGAAAAAACAGTTGTGGGAAAACTGTGTTTGCCCATGGGAGGGACTCACAGCAGGTTGGGTGAAACTGCTACTCATAAAAATTAGAACCATGCTGAAGAAGTTCACAGAGAACTGTCTCCTGTGAGAAGGACCCCATGGCAGAGCAAAAGAGACTCCCGTCCCTACGCAAAGTGAAGGAAGATTTTTAGAGGTGACAAACTGACTAAAAACCCCGTATTTTGTCTCCCTGTGCTGTCAGTGGGAAGGAAAGAAGGGCTTGGTGGTGGGGGGTGGGGAAGAAGAAAAGATGTTCTAAAGGCTTTAGTTCTCATTATTCTGTTTTAGTTCTTTTAATAATATTTTTTTTCTTTTCCCCTCCTCTGCTTAGCTGTAGCAGAGGAGAATAAGTGAATGGTTCTTTGTGAATGCACTGGCGTTTGGCCAGTGTCAAAATTGCAATATTTTTGGTGGAGAATGAAAGGATAAGGACTTTGAAATATGGAAATGGGCAAAACAAGTATTAAATTACAGAATTAAGCAGAATGATAGTGGGAAATTTGTATTGTAATTGTAGTGAAAAATCTAGGGGTGGATTTTTTGTGTAATTTTCTTATTGGTTCTGTGTAGTGATTATGCTTTAGATTTTGTGTAGAGAATTTTTTCTTCTGTTTAGTTTAGTAATTTTTTTATTGTTCTAATTAGGGATTATATGCTGAGTGTATTTTTGAGGATAATTCTTAAAAAAGTGACTCATAGAGGCTGGGATGGAATTATCCTGCTCTGATTTTGTTAGTAACAAATTCAATTAATATAAGCTAAGCTGAGCCTGTTTTGCTCATGACACTATTTGATGAATAATCGCTCCTTGTCCTTATCTCAACCCAGTCAAAAAAACGCTTGCTGAGTAGCTGGATAAACATCCAAACTGTTTAACATTGTTTTTTCTCTCTTTTTATAGCCACAAATGCATCTCACGTATACCAGTGAAATACAGGAGATAAAAAACACAAGTAAACGTTGTGTAACAAAAATTCTGCTTAAGAACTCCCTTGCCAATATATTTTGAAATGTTTTTATTTTCCATATTTTTTCATGCACCTTGGACTTAAAACTATGGAGAACCCAATTCTAATAACTTCAAACTAGTTATAACTTTTCCTCTACTACATATTAAAGTAAGCATAATAGTTTTGGTTTGGTTCAGTCTCTTCTACTTGACTCTTCTTTGTGCCAAGATCCCAGACCAGGGTTTCATTTGGATACATATATTTGTATCTTACTTTGTATCTCATTTATTTATGTCATATGAACACCTTATGTTCACTGTTGTTCACGTATGGTCACTATGATGTTTCACTTCATCAACCATATAAAGCTATCTGTTTTTTAAAAAACAAACCTTCAAAAGGTTTTTTTGACCTTTCTCAAAACTTCTTGTAAAGCTGAAGATCTTGGCAATAAAACTTGCAAGAATCATGTGGAATCTGTCCACCCTTCTTGAATGAATTTGGTTTCTTGAGGCATTTACTCTGAAATATTTTGATTTAAGCAAAACCACCCTGTAACATACACTTGGGTTATGTTTGACACACATACACATGTCCCTGTTACTCATCAGCCTCATTTTTATACTTACTTTCAGAGTCTGCAGGGTGCTGGTCCATTCCATGGAGCCTATCTGAGGTATAGCAGTAAGGAGTATGCTTGTAGCCTTATTTGCATTCCCTTTCAGTGTCTTTAAAACTTTATCCACTGAAACCTAGAAATATAATACAACTGAGTGGTGTCTCTCAATTTTGACTGCACACATTTTAAATACCCAAATCAATTTAACTAAGAAGTGTAAAAGCAAAGCCTTAGAGTATCAGTCTTTTTAGACAGTACAACTATTTTTTCCTCTGTGTGTGTATGGTTTATACTTCCATATCAAAAATAGGAGAGCTAAAGCATGTACATTGTTTTGCACAGAGCTGCAATCAGACCAATCACAGGAAGACAAGTCACACACAGAACTAATGAGCGTCATACAGACCTCCTGGCTCAGACAACAGGAAACAAAAGGTTTGCTAGTAGTGAGGCAGGTTTATGAAAATAAATGAGATAGCAACAATTGACTCTATTTTTACTTTCACAAGTCATTAATCATGAATAACTCAGGGATACCAATGTAATTAAGAACAGATTTAGTACAGTATGTCATCTCTTATTAAAACCTACACATTCTCACCCAAATCCCTCAGGACAACACCAGAGAAAAAAAGCTTTACTCACTGCTTCTTCATGTTCCTTCCAGCAGTCATAATCCGTTGCCATGGCAATACTTGCATAACTCATTCCAGCTTCCTTTGCAAGAATCACTTCAGGCACTGTAGTCATGTTGATAACGTCAGCTCCCCAACTGCGAAACATGCAGCTTTCTGCTCGAGAGCTAAAACGTGGGCCTTCGATTGTGATCACTGTCCCTTTGGAATGACACTGGAGCCCCAGTTTCTTGGCAGTCTCAATAAGAACCTGCAAAGCATGCCATTGTTGAGGAATGGAAATAATTCCCCTCATACACTGCTTTTGCATTCCATCAAAAACTTTCAAACAAAAGAAGTTAGCTCTATACAAAGTAGTCATTTTTCATGTGTTGAAAAAAAACTTTCCAAAACCAAAGATGATTTCCTCACCCAACAAAGAAATTAATAGTCCTTCCAAAAGGGATGAACTTGAACTCATCGGATTTTGCTAGTATCAGATGGATTACTATTTTCAATGCAGACCAAGAAGACAGGGAAACAGAATTTTTTTTCACCTTTAGACTTTGTCTCCAATGCAAACAGAACTGCAGGTAAAAGTATTCCGCTGAGCACTACATTATCACATGGTGGAGCTGAGCCAGTGAAAACAGTAGTAAGAAATTCACATATTGAAAGTAAAACTCCACAAGCACATACTTCAGTGTACCTTGGGAATCTGTGCAGAAATTATTACATTTTCCTATGTGAGTGGCTGAGCTGTACACTGGACATAAAGCACGTACTTCCCATCAGTATTTTAGTTCCAGTGAGAACCACATATATGGCAGAATAGTCCTGACTTTCTCTCTTGGTAATTGGCTTGGATAACATCAGTTGATGCAGCTGGAATAAGAGGGTATTAGCCTAGGAAAATGGGACTAGGATACCCATCACTGTCCTGAGCAGGAAAGTTAAAGGAACTATTATGACATCTATTTAAAATGGCCATCAAAAAAAAAAGAGAAGAGAGGGAGAGGGAGAGGGAGAGGGAGAGGGAGAGGGAGAGGGAGAGGGAGAGGGAGAGGGAGAGGGAGAGGGAGAGGGAGAGGGAGAGGGAGAGGGAGAGGGAGAGGGAGAGGGAGAGGGAGAGGGAGAGGGAGAGGGAGAGGGAGAGGGAGAGGGAGAGGGAGAGGGAGAGGGAGAGGGAGAGGGAGAGGGAGAGGGAGAGGGAGGAGAGTACCACCAAAAATTGTGGTAGGCCAGGAGGGACCTTCATAACACAGAAGCAGTGAAAAACCTAGTCTGACACCACTAGAAGTAACTTCTTAGCCTCATGACTTACTCCATGTGGAGCAGCTTCTGTGCAAAACACTGAGATGCCTACACTCAACACAAACAGATGCAACAAGCAGCAACAGCTCAGTGTGTTACATGACCTTGTGGGGTGCCTTCTCCTTATCATATGGATCAGTGGATTGTGTGGAGCAGCGGATTTTGTGGAGCAGCACAACTACATAAAGCCTGAGTACCCACATCTTCCACTGCAGATGCATATAAACAGGTAAGTCTGCACTGTACCTGGGTTGTAGCAACACCTGACACACATACAGGTTGGAAGAAGTGATTGAGAGCAGCCCTGCTGAGAAGGACTTGGGGACAACGGATGATGAAAAACACAGTATGACCTGACTGTGTGCCCCTACAGCCCAGAAAGCCAATGGCATCCTGCATCAAAAGCAGTGTGGCCAGCGGGGTGAAGGAGTGGATTCTACCCCTCTGCTCTGCTCCGGTGAGACCCGGAGCAGAGCATCCAGCTCAGGGGCCCTTACTTTAAGAAAGACATGGAACTGTTGGAACAAGTACAGAGGAGGGCCACAAAATTAATAAGACAACTGGAGCACCTCCCCTGTGAAGACAGGCTGCTAAAGTTGGGGCTGTTCAGCCTGGAGAAGAGAAGGCTGCAGGGAAACCTCATAGCAACCTTCCAATATCTGAAGGGTTCTACAGGGAAGGTGGAGAGGGACTCTCTGTCAGGAACTATAGTGATAAGACAAGGAATAACAGCCTCAAATAGAAAGAAGGGAAATTTAGGATATTAGGAAGAAAATTTTTAATTTAGGGTGGTGAGACAGTGGGACAGGCTGCCAAAGGAGTTGTGGATGCTGCAACACTGGGAGTGTTCAAGGCATGGTTGATAAGGCCTTGAACGACATGTTCTACCAGAAGATACTCCACCACATGGCAGTGGAAGCTAGGACTAGATAATCTTTAAGGTCCTTCAACCCCTTAAAATCCTATGATTAATTCTGTGCTGTAAGTTGATCTAATATTAATCACACCTAATATTTTGATTTATTGATGCTATTGATGCTGAATATATATTTAACTGAATGCCAGTTAATTACACTGTTAATAAATCAACAGACCAACTGATACGACATAACCACAGTTGAGCAGTACCTTTCTGAAACTCGTCACAAAATTCCAGCTTTACTGCTGTAAAGCAGTAAACTGTAAGATGTTGTGTTGAGCCACAGTTTCTAGAAGTAGCAATACCCAAAATACCCTATATTATTCAGAACTTCTGAACTCCATTTAGATTTTCATTTAATTTACCATGCATAAACCAACTAAACAGATCATTTTAATGTATTTGCACAAATGCAATATGGTATGAAGGTTTCAGATGTTTGATGCAAAATTCCTTAAATATTTTACATTCATGATTTTGGCTTTTTTATTATTATTGGATTTATTTATGAAATTCCTCTGAGTTGGGATAAACTGGGCTGAAATTAACCCAACAATTTTCAGACATGGTTTCAGGAAAAAATATAAATCACTTTTATCTGGTATTTTCAAATAAAGTGAATATACACCTTCTCAATCTCACACACAGCTCAAAATCCACATGTTCTCTAAAATATTTCTTAGGCTGATTAGAATGCACAGGCTAATCAGATAATGATCACATGTGAGACTGGGAAGTACCTAAATGTTTTTTCTCTGCTTGAAAAGGCACATTTCTCTGCTGGCTTTTCAAAAAATGTAAAACCCAAATAACATCTCTAACTATCAACTGAAAGAAAACTAGTCTTGGCATATGTTTCCTGAAGTCTCAGGAAATGTCTTATGTATGATTACTTACTTTTTTAAACAAATGACAATGTGAAGGACATCCAATCACCAAAATAATAACACTTTTTAATCCTTAATAAACTCCTTGCATCTGCTGTGACATGATGTCATGCTCACAGTAGAAAGAAACTAAATGACAACTAATCTTTGGTAAGAGCATGTGGCTAGGCTCTTTTAGCAAGAAAAATGGAAAGTATTTTGCATAATTTACTGTTCAATGACAGAAAGGCAAAAGCATGCACATGTATAATATGCAGTAGTTTGTTTCTTCATGAGACCTAAAGTATCTTCAGCTCATTGTACAACACCTTGGTTCCTAGTGTGGATGTCTCTAAACCACAGTGTGGCAAATTAACAAAAACAGCACATAATGACACTGAAGCGAATTGGTGACAAAAGCAGAATAGCTCAGTAGTCCAAATGTTTGTACATGCTCTGGGTATAGATTGTGCCACCTGCTTCACAACTCAGCTTGGTCTTGATTGCAGAGAGCAGGTCTCTTAGATGAGTATGACTGATCCTGTAAGTGCTCCTGCTCCTCTGAAGAATGTGCTTGCAGCTACTACTGATCAGAGCATTCCACACCACCACAAAATATGCAGCTCAATCTTCACCTTCCTTTTTCCTCAACTCTAGGAATACACTAAGGTGACATATTTAATGCACCTCTACCATAGGTGCAGCTTTATTCAGAAAAATACTTAACTAATTTCTAATTCTAACTGCTTTGTTCACTTTGTTGTTTTTTTGGCTGGTTACTCAATAAATAAGGATCTTCTGTCCTGTTACTATGACTCTGAGAAAATCTATATTGCCAACTGATTTCTTCTGCATACCTCCTTTAGGAAGACAGACACAAGTTCTTTTATTTACCATGCCTTCCAAATGTTACATTCATCCTTAATACCATGATGTATCTGAGAAACAGGATAAAGAGGTGCATATTGCCTCTGTACTCTAAGACTGCACAATTAGACTAATATATCACAAATAAGTGCCATAAAAACAACATTTCTTAATGCTATTACAGAATTCACTAACCTCTCTGGTTTTAGTGCAGAACGGTTCAGCCATTGGAATATGACATACTCCTGAGAGAGTGGAATGCTGCCCATCATATAAAGTACAATGTCTTTTAGTTGTCCTAGAAAAGCAGAAAATTTGCTTAGAGAAAACAGAAAAATAAAGCAATAAATTGATACAAATCAAAAAACACAGCATCCCTGGGAGAGGAAGAAAAAATCAGTATGATATTAGCGACCACCTGTAATCTTGTTCGTTCTCTGTACAAACCTTTGAGAATTGAGCTGATGAGTATAAAATTGTTACTCCACTAGTGCATTGTCAATTCATTATGAAAACCTTTCGTTAACCAAGACAGTGAAATGCTGATTTGTTCCTAAATAACACAAACAGCCCTATTGTGATGCGATTCTACTGCAAAACAATCCCTAATTTAACAGTCAGGCATGTAACCTCTGGAAAAAAATGTAAGCTTTAAGAAAATGAAGGAATAAAATCTCAATTACCACAAGGCTGCTCATATTACTGCATTCTTATATTGAAAGGATGGGAATTTATAGGAACAGCTTCCAGCATGAAGGAAGTGTGAATTCAACCAGAAAAACCTTGGAACAGGATGTCTTCATGTTCTTAGAAAGATCACACACACATGCAGTAGCAGCTTCCAAGTAGAAGAACACTTTTTTTTCTCTTCTTTCAATGGATGGAAATGATCAAACATGCTGGAATTACCATCCAGAATGCCATTTTGGAACCCATGTATCTGCTACCCACTACCACTTTACCCTCAAATGCACTGCCTCAAGCAAATCTACCCAATTGGATGGCGCAAATCCTCTGGAACAATGTTCTCAGACACTCCCTGCTTCCCTACAGTGTGTCACATATTGTCCTTTACAGGAGAAAATAAAGACAACAGCCAAATTCAATCCACAGTTGAAATACAAAGTATCTGTTGGTAATACTTTTTATAACAGCTCCCAAATAAAGTCACTAGGAAATATTTAAACAAGGTTTTTAAATACAACTTGCATGTTAAGAGTAGTTTTGGACAAAAAAATGCATCAATAGAGTAGCCTTAAGAATGTGATTATAAAATAGGATAGAGATGGACAAATTAAAACCATCTGGAAAATGGGATGGAGCTGTAAAAAATCAGTTGAAACACTAAAATCAATTATCTTTTATGGGATACTGAAATGCTGCAAATAGCATATATGCTATTTTTCACACTTTTCTATTTTGTCTGCTAATGAATTATTTAGAGTTGGAGGAAATGGTAAAAGTCACAATCCATTTCCTGCATTAAGGTACTTCAGACGTTGTTAGGCACTTTCAATCAGAAAAGCCCAAGGAAAGATCTAATATGCATAAATATTAATATCTGACTTTCGGATATCCTGTGTTCTCTGAAGAGAGTGACCACATCACTACATGGCCTCATAAAGAAATCCTACTACATTTAGCACCACTCATACAAACTGCATGACACTAAGTAACAACAGTAACACCTGTAACTGCTTCGATCAATGGATGACATTAGATAATTTATCTTCTACATCTATTGTAGTTTAAACCCACCTGGAAATTAAACCCCACTAAACCCCTGTATCTGCAGCAACAGCCACACTTTTATTCTGACAAGAAGTTGGCTTTTGCCCCTTCATTTTGGTTTTATGACAGTAACATTAGATTTTCTGGCAATTCTGACTATTACTGATTCTAGGAAGTAAAATACAGCTCAATAAATGAACAAACCAGTCATTTCCATCTGTGACAAACAGTTCTCTACCACTTCCATCATCACCTTCCTCCTTCTTCCAGTAGTGTTGAATTATCAAAATATTGGTAATTAAAGAACAAAATGTAAATTCAGACTGGCATAAGCATACAAAAAGCAGTCTCAGTATGCTCTGCATCTTCAGGGACACTGAAAGAAAATGATACAAAAAAATTTACAGGCAGTAATAATAACTGCAGCAATTGTAGTTGTGACACAGAACAGAAACAATTAAACACACAACTGTTACAGGCGAGTAACATTATTTTCTGCACCTCCCAAGATGAGCTCAGTCATTCAAGTAACATAGTTACAGTCTTTTCTTCTCTTCCTAGCAAATATCAGCAGCAAACCAAACAAAAAGTATTCAAAAGCCCCCAATTAGTCTCATGTATTCAACTGATTAACAGTACTACAATTTACTAACAGGAGTCAAAGGCAGAAAAAAAATATCCTATGTTTTTGAAGTACCTTTTTAAAGAAGAGAACAGCTTTTGCAGCCTAGAGTAGCAAGTGGCTACTTTTGGATTTGGTAGCAAGGAGAACACAATACATGTATTTTTGTTATTTATTTAATAAAATGTATATTTTATTGTTTAAATACACAAAATAATAAGCATAAAGAAAGCAGAGACTACATACGGAATCAAAGACTAGCCGTGGTAATGACTTGCAGAATTAGGCTCTCAAAAATTTTGAAATCTTATGTAGTTCTAATTACACCTATTCAGTGTTTCATACTGTAAGTCAATCCCGTGCTAGGCAGAAGTCCTACACAACTCCTTATGTTGGAATCCCACCATTAATTTCACAGTGTGTATGCTGAAGGAGAACAAATTACAGTAGCTGCCCACAGTTTTCTGCTCAGTTCTAGCTCTTCTTCCACTCCTATTCACTATTCCTTCTTTTTGCTTCACACCTGTAAGGAGAACTGAGAACAGGAATTCTCCGTATGGAGAATATATACAGATAGAACCCAGATACTAAAAGGTACCTGGACACCAGAAGTCATTGATTTTAATTGTGGCCTGAGTAAATCCTTGCCATCTAGACCACAACTTCTTTCCTATGTACTGTCTGGCACGGGTCAACCACTATATAGAATCCAGAATACCTTTCAAGAAAAATAATTGACTGTTTTTGCAAATTTAACCAGTACCCTCTTTCCAAGACTATTAACACTGTTTGCATGACCCTGATCTTTGGTGGAGAACTAAAATATTCTGTCCCATGAAAATACCTTCCTACCTAGTAGCATTGTTGGCATAATGACTTATATAATACAATCACTCTTAGACTGCTGTGAAGGGCTAAATGCAGACTCTGTCTCCAAAGACCCGGCAGTCTAACACTCCCTGGCATAGAACATAATGAGAAAAAGATGACACAGGAATTCAGCTGTCAAGAGACAGACTATTACAATATATCAGTTTGCTGAATTAAACTGCAAGTTTGAGATTATTTTAAAATTCATATTACATACAATTTTCCACAGTGAAACTTTTTCATATGCTTTTCTGAGAAGCTTTTTGATTTCCTGGTGCCATTAAACAAGTCACAACAAGTTTCCACTTGCCTACATCAAAATGAAAACTTGCATGCCCAAACAACACATTGCTCATAAATAGGTTACACCATTACAACTGGTGACCATCTGAATAAACTCTAAATGAAAACATAGATCACAGAACAGCTGAGAGTAGAAGTGGCCTCTCAAGGTCACATGGAGGTCTACCTAAAATGGGCTATCCAGGTCCATAACCAGATGGCTTTGAGTATCTTCAAAGATGGAGATTCTGCCGCCTCTCTGAGCAACCTGTGTCAGTACTCAGAAACCTTCAGTAAAAAGTGTTCACTGATGCCCAGAGGAAACCTCCTGTGTTTCAGTCTGTTCCTACTATCTCCAACCCTGAGCGCTGCTGGACAGAGCCCGGCTTCTTCTACATGCCCTCCCTTCAGGTATTTCTATTAGTGATTAGTGATATTACCCTTGAGTCTAGTCTTCTCCAGGCTGAACAGTCCCACTGTCTGAGCCTCTCCTCTTGGGAGAGATGTTCCAGTCCTTTAGCATATTCGTAGTCCACTGCTGGGCTCTCTCTAGTATGTCCATGTCCAAGTTGCACTGTGCAGCCCAGAACAGGATACAGTACTCCAGGTATGGCTCACCAATGGTAAACAGAGGCTCCCTTCACTTACCCAGGAGTCTGCCAGGTGATAATGCAGTCTAAATAACTGGTGCTTGACTCACAATCATCCAAACTGTGTCCTCAAGTCTGTTTAATATCTTTCCTACATAAATCAGTATCAATACCAAAAAAAAAAAAATAGCACTGTCAGCAATATAGCTGATATTCACCCATAAATCAACTCCAGTTTAACAGGAAGCATTTTATATGGGGCTTGCACTTGCAGGGTACTTAGTAATTTAGACGTGCTGTATCTAAAACCTACTCTTATAAGAAAAACACATGGAAAAAAAAAAAGTCAGTATGTCAAAATTTGAATAGCATTGCAGTGCAGGTAACAAATCTAGGTCTACACGTTCCGTTGGCAATGAAATATTACCAGCAGCACCACAAATGCCCTAAGAAGCTGCATAAGCCATTTTAAATACTTCTAATTAGGTGGAATACCCAAATAAGACTTCAAGATATAATACACCTCCAAGTATTAAATGTAAATTTACCTTTAAAATGTGCAACCAGATCTTTGAACTATTGGTGTTGCTGGTGATCTTTAAATGTAGCTTTATTTTGTCCCCAGCATTGCTTGAATTTTTTTAGTCAGATAGTCAAGGAGGATAGGACCGACTGACGTACAGACTTTGGAAACAAATTTACTTCCTTATGATTCTTAACAAATCAGATATGCAAGCATCTATTCTTGTTTTAAAACAACCTCCTCTCTTTTGCTACTGTGTTGCATTTATCTTTGTTGTGCAAGACCTCATTATTATAACATATATTTTCCTAGATGATTCCTACTATGTTTTCTTGTACATTTCATTTCAGACTCTTCATAAATCTTGGAACAGCCTGTGCTCTTATTCATGTTTCTATCCCACATCTGACAATAGAAGATTTTTTACTTCTGAACAGTCTTCCCACAGAGCTATACTTTAGCTCATTCATGGCCATTCTTCAAAGCCTGGTGCTTCTGTGTCTGTTAGAATGGAACTTCTTACAATCACATTCCCATTTCCTATCATATTTTCTTGTACAAATCTCACTTTTTGACAGAAGAACCGAGGGTATCGTTTTATTTTACAAGAACTTAATTTAACATGAACATGTTATTATATGGTTTAACCCCATTTGTCCTAATTTTTCTCCTTCTTACTCACCTGTCAATAAACTGGTCAATTATGACAAGATCACCAGGTTGTATTTCCTCTCGTAATGAACCACAGGCAGTAGTCACTAATACATGAGAACAATTTTCTTCTTTTAATGCCCAGATATTGGCACGGTAATTGACGTTTGATGGCATAATTGTATGATGCCTTCCATGTCTGCAAAGATACATGAAGCAAGACAGTAAAATAAATCAGACTGAAGTTGCCTTTCTTCTCCCAATAAGGAGAATTTCAAGAAACTTATTTCCCATAAAAATATTGGAAGTGGAACTGACTATTTCAGCTACTTCTGGTATATTTTGTTTTCCTAAATATATTGAATTTCTCTTGGAATTCAATTTAAGAAGCAGTGGTGTAATTTTCTTTTTAAATGCAAAATTTTAAGTTCAAGACTGTAATGAAAAGAATCTTAAAAATACAATTCAAATACACTTCAGCAGCTCTGAGATTAAAATAAGCATTTTTCTCTGAATCCTCGAAGTCAGTTCCATACCCCTTTTCCATACACTACAGGAGGTTCTTAAGATTTATATACACCTCCATGAATTTTCTGCTGAAGAAAGGAGAATCTGCCCAGAAGCACTGCTTGTATTCTCCCACACAACAAGCAGCACATCACAGAACGTTGTATTCTAATCTGTCATCTTTCCAAAGAAAAATAGAATCATCACATTTTTCTCATTGTTCTTTAAGTGATCTGACAGCTTTCATAAATTAAAAGAATGATTTCACACTGCTGTAGTATTCTTTTTCACGAAGACAGGAAATACTTGCTCTTATAAGCATGAGCTTTTGTGCTATCTCTGCTACAGAAGCACATCATTTACATGATTAAACACATTAGAAAATCATTTCAGTCATGTAAGAGAAAAGAAGGGACTTACTTTCTCAAATTATTTTTTTCAGAGCCAAAAAAGCCCTAAGAATTTGATCATTCAGGAACTGCAGGCAACATGACAGTCAGGATTCCCATGTTGTCATTAGCATTTCTGATAATCTACTAATCACACAGATTTATTGCTTTATTGCAGTTGTTGTCATAATCTTCTTATAGAATATACATGCCTTTTTTTTTCCAATATGCTTCAGAAGCCAAAACACCAAGAAAAATTTGCAGGTACCTTAGCCCTAAAAGTGAACTCACAAGGTTTCTATATGAACGGTCATAAACCCCAGGGAGAAAGTAGACCACAACCAAGTTTTTCAGACATCTCTGGTCCAAGGTCTAGTTTGAAACAGTACAGCTATGAGAACTGGACTTAGCAGCTCATTTGAGAAAATGAGAAAAACGTTGTCTAGGTGTAATGAAATATATAAACAAAATCCATGAAAGATAAGAAAAGCAAAACCACAGACAGAAGTGTAGTTGCAGAGATGGTTAGCAGTAAGCAGCTTTAATGGAAAAACACTGGAATGAAAAGAATTGGGGCCCCGAGTGCACCACTGGGTCCTAAGTGCCCTAGCCAGTCTCACCCTGGGCCTCCACAGAAACTCCTGATGCTTGTGAGCCTGAGTGCTCCCACCTCCAAGCTCAGAACCCAGTCTTTACTCCTGGCCTGAGCTATGTCACAGTGTGCCAGTCCCCAGCCCGATCTCCCCACAGCCTTCAGACCTATGCTGTAGTTTGTCTCCAGAGTGGGCTGGGCTTTAGACATATGCTACAGCCTTATCTCTCACCTCCTATGGTTCCTGCCTGGATTCCCTGGATGGATACTGTGCTTGACTAATTACCTTGACTTGGCCTGCTGATAGACCCTGTCATCAGCACCTGCTCTGTCCATTCTGCCCAGATGCCACAAACTGTGTATGTATTCTTACATTTAATCCAGTACCATGTTGGTCTTAGACATCCATGGTTACACCAGCGTGTAATTTCCACACATTCATCTGCAGATCCTGCTTCCAGAGTCTCTTCAAGTATAGTCATAAAAATGGCACAGGCAGGCAGAACTGCAGGGTATGCAGCCCCAAAGCATTTAATTTTAACAGAAAGAGGACTCAATAATTTGGAGGAGTTTACAGTGGAATCAGAGACACAGTTAATCTGGAAGCAGACATTTTCTCTAATTCACAAAGGAAATCTGCAAATATAGTGAGCAGATGAATTCATTAGAAAGGTTATAAGCATCACCTACCTAACATCAGAGCAGGTGGCCTTGAAGGCTGCCATTCTTACTAGGGGTTTATCTCCCACTGAATTTTTTTTATCTAAGCTAGACAGCATTTTTAATACTCTCAGTCCTTGCAGCATCAAATTTGCTTATGAAAAAACCCAGACTTGTGCTGGACTTTGTTAGCAACCACACAGAGCAAGATGATGTCAGAGAAGAAATTCAGTTCACCTAATGAAAAGAGAAAAAATTCAGAGAAAACTTTAAGAAGCTTAACACAAACCCCCTGAAAATGCTCATTTACCTTGCTAAGAGCACACAGTCCACATTTTTGATCTTTCCCAAAATCAAAGCATCCGATGGCTGCAAACAAGCATATAAGAATGAGTTACCATCTCACAATCACATTACAAACATTTACTACTACCTAAAAATAAGTGCAACAGTTATGGAACAAAATACTAGTTACCATTGTACTCTCACATTTTCTTGAGCTCTGCTCTGTAATTTGATATGGCAGATAAGCAGAACAGCCTGGAACAGGAAGATCAGACTTGAGACAGGAAGGATTACCACAAATTTTCTCTGTTCATACTAACATTAACATTGCAACTCTTTACTTGGGGTTTGAAACCATGATACTTTCTAATATATTAAAAGAACATTTCAAACACAAAAAATAGTAGCATGCACATGCTACCATCAAATTGGTTAGCATGACTCACTCTTTCTTGTAAACTTCAGTTTATTTTTGCTAAATAGGTGCCATTCTCTACTAAAGCCCACTTCCAACATAAAGAACATTTAATCTGTGCTTTTCCATAACACTTGCAATTCTCTTCTCTATCCTCTTTCTAGCCTGGGCTCACAACAGGGTGTGAAGGCGTGATTCTTTCAACCCATCCCTCATTCACCCCCGGCTTCCTGAAAAACTCACTCTTCCCTGCTGCTGGGAGTCCTGCTTTTGGGAAATGAAATGTGATATAGCAGACAAATTCTGGTTCATAAGTGGCACAAGCAGTGTTGTGTTTGCTCAGCCCAGTTACACCTCTTAGAGCTACACAAAAAGAAAATACAATCTTCCTGACTATTCACCAGCCAGGGCAACAAACCATTCTGATTTTACCTGTCCAGCTGGAACATGTACCTTGCCACAGAGATGGATCATCCTGCCCATGAGAGGCAGCCTTCAAGTCATCAATCACCATTACAATAAATTAACTGATCTGTGGGCTGTGTTCTGCTCCTGGCCTTCAGGGACCTGTAATATACTGTGTCATAGCTTTCCTTTTTGTTAAAACAGCTACTAATAAAATCATGGTTTATTCGCTGATCACAAGTCTGCAAGTGTCTTGACTTCGTATTTGCGTTTAGAAATGTTCTGTTGCCAGTTACTTGATAGAAAACAAATAAAATTATAATGCTAGATGCAAGACTTCAATTTCCATTTAGTTTTACGGCTGATTTTATTATACTATTATGTTGTAACATATATATTATATTATTAGATACTAATTGTATTATTATTTTATTATAGTATTATATTATTATTTATTATATGATTATGATTTTACAGTTGATTTTATTATACTCTTGAAAATTAGCAGAGATTGAAATGAAGAGATATGAGAATCCCATGTTAAAGATACCCATTTCTAATAAAAACATCACCTTCTACTTCCTATTGCACAGATCTTTTTGGTAATTATTCTTGTGAAAGCTCTCCAAAGCACCATAACTTATTCAATCACCTATATTTAAATTCTGGCAGACATTTACTACTTCTTTTTTAAAAAAGGGAACATTCCAGAAAATTTATGTTTAGAACTGTAGTTATTATTATTTTTTTTTGAAGTCTCCATTTAATATTAAACCATTGATATTTAAGTGTTTAATCTTTACCTTACATATACTCTTCTCAAACAAACATGGCTTTAAGAGTGAAATTTCACACAGGGCCTTGCTGTCTAGTGGCCAAGGAAACTTGCAATTCCAGCATTCCATAACAAAGAACATTCACTGAAGTTAGCATCTGGAATTTTGTTTTGTTTACACATATTTGCTGTGTTAAGTAATAAGCACTTATTAAAATCGGGCACTTAAGTCCCCAAAAGATTACTTAAAAAATACAAAAATACTCTTAAAAATTAAAGAGGATTTCTAGCAAAAGCTCTTGCCTCCCATCAAAAAGGTCAGTAAGTTGAAGACAGGGCTCTTTGCTTTATAAGTAACAGATTCAAGTTAATTGCAAAAGGTAGTTTTAAGTTTATATCCATTTTCAAAAGCCTTGGGGTAGTTTTATATTCATTCCCACCACAGAACTCCACTGAATTCTGGCATACATTGATGATGCAGAAAGAATATAACACCTTTGAAATTCACAGGCTTCAAAATCTAGTTGCTGCAGCCCAAGTTTCCTTTCCTACCTGCTCATATCAGAGCACTGTCTGGGGGCAAGACACCTGACCCCTTCGCACTAATTTTCATTAAATGCATTCTGCATATTTTCCAGGTGATATACTGAATATCTTTTTGGCACATGATTTCTAGAAAAATGGAAGAGAAAAATAAATACTTGGAACAAAGAGAGCACTGCTAAGTGGTGAATGGACAGTTTAACAGAAGAACTGCAGAAACTACATCACAGTTCATTAAAAGACATTAAATAAAGATCATACAATCACAGAATTGTTAGGGTTGGAAAGACCTGTGGAGATGTGCTAGTCCAGCCTTCCTCCCAAGGCAGGCTTGCATAGAACAGGTTACACAGGAACATCCAGGTGGGGTTTGACTGTCTCTAGCAAAAGAGGCTCCATGATCTCATTCGGCAGCCTGTTCCAGTGCTTTGCCACCCTCAGTGTAAATAAAGGAATTCTTCCTCGTATTGTGTTTTAGTTTATGGCCATTACTGCTTATCCTGTTGTTGAGCATCACTGAAAAGAGTCTGGTTTCATCCACTGGGCACCCACCTTTGAAATATTTATATATATATTGACAAGATCTCCTCTCAGTTTTCCCTTTTCTGGACAAAGAAAGCCCAGCTGCCACAGTCTTTCCCCACAAGATAGACATTCCAGACTCTGAATCACCTCTATGGCTCTGCCAGACCCTTTCCAGTAGCTCCTTGTCTTTCTTGTACTGAGGAGTCCAGAATTCAACACAGCACTCCAGATGTGGCTCACCAGGGCCAGGTAGAGGAGAAATCACACTCCTTGACCTGCTGGCCACACTCTAGGAACCCTGGGACAGCACTGGCCCTCCTGACTGCAAGGGTGAACATATCATCTACCACCCCAGGTTCTTCTCTGCAGAGCTGCTTTCCAGCAGGTCACCCCAGCCTGTGCTGGTACTTGTCCCAGGTGCAGGACTCTAAACTTGCCATTGTTAAACTCCATCAGATTTCTCTATGCCCAGTTCTCCAGACTAAGGTCCCTCTGAGTGGCAGCAAAGCCTTCAGGTGTGTCAGCCACTGCCCCCACTTTTGTGTCATCTGCAAACTGGCTTAGGGTTCATTCTATCCCTTCATCCAGGTTGCTGATAAAGAGACTTAATAAGAATGGACCAACTATTGATATGTGCATAAAGTTATAGAAACAGACATTTCTAACTATGTATTAACCATGTAACATAGCTAGTGTATACTTTCATTCTGCCTGCTTTCTCCCACAAGTTATTTCCAAGTGCTGTGCCTCTCTACTATTATCTCAATAATAGCCAGGCATGATAATAAAACAATAAAAACTTTCAATGGAACAATTTGAAATCAAAGCTCTAATGCTGTATTTTTAAAGGGGGATTTAATAAAAGGTCCAATAAAAAGTCCTCAAACATTAAAAGTTCTTAAATCTATTTTACTACTATCCTCTTTTAACAAAATAGAAATCAGATATATATTACTCACTGTTGCAAAACTGAAAAGAAAGAACCCTGAGTAATTAACCCCAAATTATTACAATGACAAACAATCAGAATAAATCCCCTTTTGTTATAATATAAATGTATGTTCATGTGGTGTCTACAGAATTCATTTTTCCCTTGGTCTCATCTTAAAGGCTAGTTGGAAGAGAAAGAAGAATGAACACGGAACACTTGTGAAGAAAAAGTATTTCAGAAGTTCTGCAAGCTTCCATACTACGCGTGACCTATTTTAAGAACTAAACAATGTACATTGTTTTGGGGAGGCAGAAGAGGAGCTTAGGTATTATGTCACATGGCCAGGTTTTCCTGATACAAGAAAAAAATGCTCAGTTGAAAGGTGGATCTACCTCCTGCTTTGTTTGCCAGATATATTTATAACCAAAAAAAGACAGGGAGCCCCTAGAACAATTTTCTAGAGTGGGAAGATCTCTTTCCCACCAAGGATGGTGATTCAGAACCAAGATCTGTCACACAGAAAGGAAGGGAATCTAACTGTAAATATATTCTGAACAAAGCTTTTTAGGAGCTTCAAAATTCAGTGATGAAGATAAAATTGCTTGGATCTATTATCCTGTAGGAGACTAATATATTCCATATCTGAAGATAGAATCTCAAAAGGTTTTGGAATATTTTCCAGAGAATGCCAAATTTTTGATGTATTACAAATGGTGGAAGAAGATAAAGGAGAAAAGATGGCTGGAATATTAGGAGCTGTAGGCTTACTTAGTTTTTAAAAAAACTGTTCTGCATTTCACTATTACTAATGTAATTTGATAGATCATAGGAGGACCAATGTCAACACACAGAACAGCAAAAAATTGTCAAAATAGTTTCCCTTAAACTTTTCCATATTTCCCACATTCCCAAATGCTAAATTTTGTAGTTAAATGATTCTAAGTATTCAAGAGGCCAAAGCAGAAGACAATTCAAGGATTCTGTATGAAGAAAATGTAAGCTATTATTAATCCTTTAAAATAAAACAGCATTTTTCATTAAAGAAAAATCTATTTTGCTGCTGTCAAATGTCAAAGGTGCCAAGGAATATCTACTCCAGCAAGATTTTCAGTTAAAAATCTTTTGGCACAAGTTTCTTTGCCTAGAAAGTTAAGAATTAATTATAAGGATTAATTATAAATAAATATAAGTAAAGTGATAAGTAAATATCACTTGTTACTTATTATTTATTACCAACCCAGATAAGTGGAATTGTATGCTTTGCATTTTTACATCACAGAAGGAAATGAACATACATTCTAGTAACTATGCCTTGCAATTTCCTTCAGACATTAATTCATTTTCATTCTTCCTAGTTTTGCCTAACTAAATAGATTGATGTTTCATCTGAGTTTCTCTCAGGAAATAAAATATCACAAATGTTTGAAGTTTATTTAAATTAAGTCCTCTACCTCTTAAAATTTCAGGCAGTTTATCTCTTTACTGATATCACAGCTCTTTTATCTAAAGATAAAAAGTATCTTTATGGCAGAAACGTCCCAATTTGGTTTTATTCCAGTAATAACCAAGAACAGAATATACCTTTAGGAAAAAATAGTAACAAACCATAAACTTCTAATTTTTTTCAGGCACACTTAAATAAAAATAAAATTGCCCACTTGCATTCAGCTATGCAGTTCTAAAATGAAAGGTAGGTTGTGTAATACCTCCTTCCTGAATACTAAAGAGTCTCAGCAGCAAAGTGAATACTGATCCACCTAATAATACAAATTGAATTTGAGGCTTGCTTCTGCTTCAGTCAAAATCCATTGCACTTGGTGCAACTGTAACTTGTGGACTAAGCTCTGCGCCTCTGACACTAAGGGTGACCCCTCAGCTGCTGAACCGAAATTGCCTTCAGTCCCTGAAGTAAATGTGATTCCAGGAGATCTACGTAAGACACTGATCAGGTCAATGGCCTGATTATCAGAAATTCATTTCTACAGGGAGAGAGGAGAGACAGGCCATTATAAGTAAAAAGAAAAAGGCCTGACTACATTCAGGTCAGCTTAGTAGTCCCAGTTAAACTCAGGACATTATCTCGAATTCATGCTTGGATTCTTACCACGGTGTCTCGGTTGTATTCTTGTCCCCCTTACACAAAGAAAAAAATATTCACGAGCTCTTTTTTTTTTAAGTTCAGCCTATGCTCAATGCATAATATGCAGGCTCGGGCGGCAGTCCATTGATCAAGGTCTCTCACAAACCACAACAGGCACCAATATTAATTTTTTGCTAGTTATTTATGCATTCGGTGAAGAACACAGAAAAAAAGAAGATAATAGATTGTGAGGTGCCCTCCGCCCAGGGAGGCAAAGATTTAGTTTCAGATAAGCACTGTTAAAGTGAGAGGAGTGGCTTTAAAGCCCAGGAAGAGTGGATTCCATTCCTCTGCCTCAGGGCCCTGTGAGCCCAGGAAGATTTGCTGCACCCCAAACCCCTCATGGGGCAGCAGCCCAGTGAGTTCTGGTTGGGTTTGAGCCCCTGGGGTTTCTCCCTTGCTGTGTTCCTATTAGTTCCCGACCTTAAACTCCACCCTGCTTCTGTCCCACATCACCCTGCCTCTGTTCGGGGCTGTCTGTCTCTGGATCTGTTCCCGTGTGGAATAAATGGTTTCCTGAGCAGAAGCCCGTCTCGTTGGGAGTCCCATGCGGGTCGCTGGTAGCTGTAGCCTGCCTGGACATGATCCTGCAGCCCCAGAACGCTACACTAGATAAGCTTCTTATTAGTTGAAAAAAGCCTTCCATACTGATCAAAGGTGCATGGCTAATGAAGATTTTTTCACTCCTTTGTGCAGGAGCTATACTGAAAGTACTCCTACTCTTCTCAGGAATACTGAACCCTACTGTAGGCCACCTACTGCCCTGCAGAATTTGCATCCTACAAATCCTTTGGCATCTTACTGCTGTGACAGAACAGACTTTACAAATGCTCTGCTGGCACCGTGCCCTGAACAGAATTCTGTTCTATCTGAACAGAAACCTGTGAGGAAGAAGTGTTCCATACATCCTAGATAGGAAAGCTTCAGTTAATAGCTGCTACAAGCATAGTATTAATTTTGCTTTGTCAGCAGTCCCCAAACACATCCATGCTGCGATGAACATTTCAAGAAAGTGGGAATGCAATGGCAACTGGCTTGGTTTAGCCAGTGGATTCTCCTTCAGACCAAAACTGGCTACTTTGGAAACCAGAGTACAGAAAACAAAGGAGGTAAGTTCCCTCCATTCTATTACAATTTGTTAACTAATTTTGAAAGACGATAGAATAGTCAAATGCATTCATCTGATTGTGTTTTCACTTCCTTTAATATTTGCCTTCTTCCCCTTCCTGAATGGTATGGATACACACTCCTCTTGCTCTTTACTCTCCTTTTTAAACCATTTTTAAGTGAAGGCATGTATTCAGTTTTCAATAAGACACCACATCACTGAGTTTTCTGGCAAGCTTCCAGAAGTAGCACTTGCTACCTGATTTTTTTAAAATGTATACCCGCTATACTGGTAGCCTGCATAAAATATAATTCTAAGGACAATTATAAAGCGCCCAGACTCCCATGTCCTACAACACGATTACCAGAGATCCAATTCTTCTATGAGTTTCATGTAACAACTAGAACATCTCTACCCCTTGATTTCCTGCCTATAAACTCCCTTGTCCTTTGTCTTGCCTGTTTTTCCTTTAAATGCTTTGTGCCAGGAATTATCCTTCAAAACACACCCAGTGCTATGTATAGAGAAACAGCCCTAGCCACCACACCCTTCTGCTGAGGAAAAGGACAGATGTAATGTAAAGAATTGTTCAGGTGTAACAGTGTCACAAAAACAGTTTCAGAGCTTCCTTTTTAAATAATTTTCAAATTATGTGGCTATAAGCATGACCTTACATTGGCACATAAAACATAATCCATTAGTCACAGGGAAAATGGTGTCTCATTTACCTCAGAGGACAGTTTTCTGCAATTCAGAAAGGTTCCTGGACCGATCTGACAGATAATACAGGTCACACACCAGTACAAATTTGAAAGAGAAGTTTTATCCCTTGACTGTAAATTCAGCAGTTTCTAAAGTCTTCCAATCTACAAATAAGAATATGTATAGTCTCCTTTGCACATAATCTTTGCAATAATTCTTACTTTTCTTACAAACCAAGAATCCCACAATACATAGCAACTAAAATCAGTTGTGCCAGCACCTCCTTTATACATTCATTTACCAGTCTGAAAATTCTTACAGTATACAAACATCGTGACAATTGGCAAGAAGTTTCAGTAATAAATAAAAAGGTTATACAGACCTTGCCATAAGGAGTGTCAACATATTTTTCTGTTCTTCCTTCTAAGATATCTGGATCATCCAGGCCAGTTCCACCAATAATTCCAATCTAACACAGAAAGTATATATTAGTCTTCTTGCAATTCATATTTAACTGTGTGTCTGAAAAACTAACCACGCAGCTACAAAATGTATCATCTTCTCAAGATGAGGCTAGACTGCAGATCAACAAACTATAACATGCCCACCACACTTTTCCAGAACGCAAATTTCAAATACCTGATTTTAAACAACTGTATTTAGCTTGCCAATTTCTTACCCCATGATTCTCCTCCTTAAGATACCAAAAAAAAAAAAAAAAAAAAAAAAAAGCTATAGAAAAATGCACAAAGATGTGCCATTAAACATTTATTTCCGATATGAAAATTAAGACTACTATTTGGGGATGCCTGGAATTAGTGAGAAATACAAGTAGAAAGCCCATTAAAACAAGGCTTCTTGTTTATATGGAAAAAAGTCTTACCTATAACCACCATACTGAATATCAGGCTGTCATGGTTTTAAGCCCACCTGGAAGTTAAGCACCACGTAGCCACTTACTAATACCCCCCCTTCTTTCTTCCTGCACTCCAGTGGAATGGGGAGTGACTCAAAGTAAAACTTGTATGTTGCTATAAGAAAAGTTTAATAACTGAAAATAAAGTAAAATGTTGTAAAAAGGGTACATGATAGTAATAATGATAAAAAAGGGAGGAACTAGCAATGCACAAGACAATTGCTCTCCCACCTCTGATTGATGCCAGACCCCCATTCTCAGACCTAGACTGGCCTTGTGGGTAACTCCCTCAGTTTATAGTGGGCATGACGTCCCATGGTGTGGAACAGCCCTTCAATCTGTTTAGGTCAGCTGTCCCAGCTATGCTCCCTCCTGGTTTTGTTTGCACACCCTCTCCACCCCCTCCCTGGCAGAGCATGCAGCAGGGAAAAAAGGAAGTCCTTGGTTTAGGATTAGCATGACTCAACAAAACCCAAAGCATCAGTGTGTTAGCAACACCATTCTCACTCTGAATCCAAAACACAGCACTGGAACGGCTACTGAGGGGAAATTAAGTTTACTATAGCTGTAACGAGGACACAGGCATTTCTATATGGTATTGTAACTCTAAAAGAAAAAAAAAACTTTTGGGAAAAAATTAGTCTTTTGTGCTGACTTGACAAAATCCAAGAGATTTCCCAACTAAAATCCCTGTCGTGTTTTGATTTGTCTGTGATTGCATATTCCAGCTAAGAAAAATGCATCTGATTTTTCGTGTTTCTAGTTAATCACTGAAAAACAACTTGGTTTTTTTTCTCTCTAGGGATAGTTAAATTTTCAATCAAGTCAAGTTTTTATTGAGTTCAGAATTCTTCAGAGAAAATTGTTACCGTCAAGCTTTTCACAACTGCAAACTTAGTTAAGGTATTTAAAAGTGATGTCACCAATTATCACACACAGAGAAAACGAATGCTTCTTTTTTTCCTCAATGTGACCACTTGTTGCAAAGTTTGTTATCACTTTCAAGAATACATATCATGACTGGTTTGCTTATCAGGGAAGAACAAAATCTGAACCATTCTGACATAACTTATTACCACAAAGTCTGAAAATTTCCCAAGTAAAAGACTTCAACATACAACACCCTCCTTTCACAGCACACACAGAGCTGCCTGTTACTCTAGCTTTTTCTTACTTTCACATTCGTAGCGACCCCATCTGTTCAACCACTGTATTAGCTGGCTCATCAGACACTTCATTTCAACAAGATGAGGCTCTGTGTTGCTCATCAGGTATAAACACTTCTCTAACAAAGCTTTCCGCAACCGGTGTAAATGCTGATACGACGATAGTTTTAACCCATTTCCTACTTCCTTTTGTTACCCCCATGTGGAGGACGAGAATAAGTGCAAAGGAAAACAGCAGTACTAACCCACATGCTCCGACCCTGTATACACACGCAGGCTTTAGGGAAGACATAGACCATTATTTGCAGTAGTACTGATGACCTGTTCTCAGGTTACTCGTGTTGCTTAGCTATCACAAAGGTTCTGACTTGGACTGCTCATGAAAATACTGAAAACTACATACTCTTTAGGATGAATAACAAATTGCCTTAAGAACTGTGGAAGGTATGCAACAGGAGCAACCACAAAACTCAAAATCAGCAAAAGACTATCTTTAACACTGGTCATACATACATTCAGTAAACACTGATGATTGCTACATTAACAGAAGACAGGACCAAAATGCTTCCTTTATTATTTTTTTCAATCTAGGAAAAAAAAAAAGATTCCTTCACCAACTGTGCTAGTTTTAGCTGGGTACAGCATTTGTTTTACTAGTGCCCTGTGACTTGGGATTCAAAAGGGAATTGAACTTTTACATCTAGCAAAGTGAAAGTTGCTGGGACTGAGGAAAAGTGTGCAATGCTGGAGAGAGTAGCTACAGATGCATGACATAGAAGTTACTCTGGAACTGCAGTTCTCGTTATTATAAATACACAGATCCACCACAGTAACAGACTATTCCTGTACAGAAAGCAGCACACCAGGCCTGTGGCAGCAAGGCCTGGTGTGGCTGCTCTCAGATTTTTCTCAGGCTCCATAACCGTGTTGCTGCAGCAGCATCAATATGTGCTTTGGCTGCACTGTTCAGTGCCTGTGTAGGCTTTTACACCAATAGCCATGCTGTCAGAAATGGCAGACTGCAATGAGCTAGAAAAATATTCACAGATCCCAGGGTGCAGAACCCAGAGCACAGAAGACTTAGACTACGTTGAGTTACCCAATAAAGAGCCTTCTTACCCACTGCAAAGTTACCTCAGTGGCAGTCTGGACAACATTCAGGCCACCTGAGGCAACATTGGCTAGAGAAATGCTGGGCTCACCGGAGAGCTACTTCAGTGGAAGGAAAGTTCAGCCAGCAGAGATTTCTGAAGTAGCTGCTTCTCCAATCATGTAAGGTCAACTTGGAGCTGGCAGCTCTCACCCTAAAATTAATTTTACCTGACAATTATTTTTCCTCCAGTTTACATGATCTTCTCCTCTGGGAACTAGGGACAAACATCTGATTGTATATTAAATTCTGCTTTCCAAATCTTCTAGTGAATTATCAAAATGAATGCAGATGTTCTAGGCTCAATGGGAGAGATACCCTACATCCTGGTTCTGGCCAGGACAGGATTAATTTCTGCAGTAGCCTGGGAGACTAAAACCTAGAGGTTATTCTATGACTTTGTATCATTTTCCAGAAACAGGAGAAGGAGCTTGGAGACAAGGTAGCATGACAGGCGTGCATTTTTGGGCTCCACATAGTGGTGAGCAATTGCACATTAGCTGCTCACCTCTCTCAATCGTATAGTCACTGTTACTATTTGTTTTCTTATCTCATTCTTGTTTCCAATAAATTGTTCTTATCTCAACCCATGATCTTCACCTTCTGTGCCTCCAACTCTCCTCTCATTCTGCTACAGGGGCTGGGGAGATGTGTGGTTTGGAGCGGTTTCAGTGGAAACACAAAATTGGAGAGCACCACGTCTAAAGCACAACACCCCCATCAGGGTAGCTGAGTTCTATTTCCACCTACCAGCCCAGGCACTGTATGTATGGGAAGACAGGATGTAACCAAGGAAGAACAGTTCCACTTTCCTCAAAAGCCAGAGGACTGACCTCACACCTAAGAATGACCTCAATAATGGAAAGATGTAAGACTCTATTCTCCACTTCAGACTTTGCATCCTACAAAGGGACACAAAGGATGTAACTTGTAAAAATTAATGGAGGCTGTATTAAAGGTTATCTGGAATTAAATCTCAAGTAAAATGGCATTACAGTAGAGTGAATCTCAAACATTGGGATGAAGAGCAACAGAAGTGAAACCTAAAAAAAGTTATCACACCAGTAACTGCAAAAACTCAAAACCATTTCTCTGTGGAAGTCCAAGTAACAATCACACTGAAGTGTATGCCTTTCTTCACCTGATGTTTGGTGAACTTTGTCAAATAGGTTTAAGCAAAAGGCATAGAGTTATCAATGGAGTAACAGCCTACACTTGTTCATCTGTGGGTCTTAAACACCAGTACACATGATTATCACCTACGGGTCTTTTTGACAACTAACCACCAATAAACCCTTCTTCTGTTTTGGGGATACTGAGAAAGGGGTGAGGATGGCATTACAAACAATTTTGCTTAAAAGGAGATAAATATTGAGCTGCATATAATTTACAGTTAAGAAAATAAATCTGGACACAGTGTTTTCCAGACACCATAATGACTGGGATTTTTCTGCTTCACTGCAGAAAAATAATGCATTGTGTTATAAACAGCTGTGTAGTAGTTAGCTTTTGCTACAATTTGTCTGCTTTTATTAAGAATTGTAATTGTTTCTTGTAACCTTTAAACTGCTTTTAAGTATAGTTACCTTCGTAATTGTTTGTGGGCAATGTAAAAAGGGGAAGCAAGATGTAAAGGAAAAGCACCAAGCCTAAAGTGGCATCAGAAGAGTATCAGAAGACCACCCTGGACTGACAGGAATTGTGCAATGAAGTGCTAATCTGAAGCAAGATTGTGCTCAATGATCTTGGGAAGGTGGCAAGAAAATTTGAGGAAGTAAAACCACTGAAAAAAGTATAAAAAACTTCTTGCTGAAAAAGTTCATGTGGCTCTGGCCTTGCCATGCACTCAAGCCTGTAACTTTTGCTTTATGTTTTGTCCCCTATTTTTATTTTTTAAACTCTTAAAATTTTACAGGCGTGGGTTTCGTTTCTCACAATTGTGAAAACTCGAATTTCAGCCTGACCACCGGCCTGCTCGCCCCTGGTGCCACCACTGAGCAGCTCTTCAAACACACAGGAGACAAGTCTTACGGGAGAAAGCTTTGCACTGCTCACTTCGCTCGGAGCTTAGAGTTCCGCGCACGTTTAAAAACAGAGCCCACAGCTACAGACCCGCCACGTTCCCTCTCACTGACAAACCCAAGACACCGCATGCAAGTCAGATACCAGGAAAAGGAGATTTCTCCGAATCAAAAAAAAAAATTAAAAAAAAAAAAAAAATCAAAAAAAAAAAATCAATCTTCTCTTCCGGGACGGCCGCGGGCGCCCCTGCTGCACGGGCCTGGGCAAGGGAGCGCTCGGGCGGGCGCCGCCCCCCACAGCGGCACCGCCGCGTTCCCGACAGGCGGCGCAGGAGGAAGGTGGGAAGGCGGCAGGAAGCAGGGAAGGACGCAGCGGGCAGGAGGGACGGAGCGAGGAAGGAAGGAAGGAAAGAAGGTAGCGTTCTTGCCTGCGCTACGCAGCGCCGAGAGGGCAGCGGCGCCAGCCGCGCCATCTCCCTCCTGCAGCCGCCCCGAGACAGCGGCAGGGAGGGTTTGCGGGCGGCGAGGGACGCCACCTTCTCCCTTCTGAGGCGCGGCTGGGCGGAAGGGCGCTTACCTTCACGGGCACCGAAGCGGCGGCGGCGGCCATGCTTGCGGGAGGGCGGGGCGGCGCGGCGCGCTCCGCGCTCAGCCCGCCGCGGAGGGGCGCACCTCGCCGGCAGGGGGCAGCGCCTGCCCGCGCCGCGCGGGCGGCTCCGGGGAGCCGGAGCGTGAGGGGAATGAGATCCCTGCCCTGCTCAGTGCCGCCACATTCGCAAGCAGGGCGCCCCTCTTGCTTGCTTCCAAATCCTTCCGACCTGCACGCTCCCCTGCGGCTCTGGGATCCTCCGCTGCGTGAAGTCGGAGTGGTGCCGCGTGTGTGATTGAAATAATTCGTCTGCTTAAAGGTGCAACTGTGTGCTCGGATTGCCAAGCCCTGGCTTGGTGTCTCTGAAAACAGCTTTCAGGGGAGTCTATATTTCAGTCGGACCACCCTTCCACATTCCTGGAAACACAGTGGTTAATTTGTCTTCCTCCCCGTTCAAATCCATGAATTTGCCAACAGAGGTGGAGCTAAAGTGCACCGCAAAATCCCTGAAGCATCCTATGAAACAGCGACTTGAAGCGAAAAAGGGCTGCTTAGCCCTGGAGTGCCAGAAACGGCAAAATGAACCCAAAATCTAGCTCTAATCTACATGAAAATTCCCAGTTTAGAATATTTTTAACTAAGTAAAGGAGGTTTGTTTTAAATAAAAGAAAATCAAATAAATTATAGATTTAATGTGCTCCAAATTAATGGTTATATTTTCAGTATCCAAAAATATATCTGCACGTTTTGCAAAAAAGAAAAATAGTTCTTTTTTAAGTACATATACATAGAAAGTTTTCACGTTTAACTCTGCAAGCTAAGTAGAGCTTCAAGTGATAGAAAAAGATAAAAACTTTCATTGTATATTAATAGTTAAATTTTTCCTATCTGTGTTGTTATTCTTGTTGCTACAAGTTCATACATTTAGGAGGAACATTTGTTTTACCATACCATAATCCTACATTTTGAGACACATCAATAGTTTTTATATTTTAAATATATTTTTTATTTCAATAGGTAGTTACAAATATATATATATATATATATTTATAAATTGTATAGCTTTCAAAATCAGCCTCTGTCTTGGTAACTGGAAGTAGTTGCTTGTAAAAGTGTTTGACCTATTTTCTTTAAAGCAACTTTATCTACTGGATACCTTGGCTACTCAGACATCCCATTCTGACATGCCACTCCGTGCTACCTTCCTGTTAGAAAAAGACTGTCACAAATCTGCTAGTAAATGCAAGCTCAGATTTGTCACTGGACATATGTCCTACATTTTTACTGCTAAGATCTTGAGGCAGTTCTTTGTACACTGAAATAAGTGGGTATTCCCAATAAGTTAAGGCAGTAGCAGCTAGTGCTGAACCCATGCTTCAGCTGGAGTGTGCTCTCTGTGCAGCTTTAAACACTTTTTAAACTCTTTTTTTAAAAAAATAACTTTTTTTTTTTTTTTTTAACACTGTCTTTGATGTGTGCTAGCAATCTTTGTGCACTGTTGGGATGTTTGTCGCCAAGGCTGAAACCTTAATAGAGGTAAAAATGCAGAGCATATTGAAAAGAAATTTACTTGGGAAAATAATGATATAAAGAGAGAAAGAAGGACATGAGTGATGCTGTAACTTCAACAGTTGAAGTTACAGTTTTTCAGGTGAAGTTGTAGCTAACTTTATTTATGGCTTCAGTGAGTAGCCATAATACCATAATACGACTAAAATTGACCATGTGTTTCTTGTTCTTTTGTAGGCATATGTTCTGCTTTTAGTGTACAAAATCTTTTAATAATAATTCTTGGCAATTATTTCTATTTGATCTTACTGTTCTCCTTTACTGAATTGCTTATAAAAAGCTGTGTCAGTTGTGTTGCAGTATTCTTCTTTGACTACAGTTACGTGCAGTATATTTGCTTTCTGAATATGACAGTTCATGTTGCTTAAGTAGTATGAAAGTATTTGCACTCTCAAGCACTGGAAGTTAAGAGTTGGTTCTTACTGCTCCTTAAAACACCCAACTTCATACCTGTGGATTCTCTGAGGCTTTGTGTGTTTTGCAGCAGTACAGCTCTGCGTAATGCTCCCTGTATATCTGCATTAAATCTGAACACTGAGCAGCAAGCTGAAAAGACTGTTCATGTTGGATTGTTAATGACATAGATACATGGAGAAAAGTTGAGCTGGAAGCTCAAAAGCTTCATTAGATGGAATTTCTGAAGATGGCTGCTCTGAGCAGCTGTTTTGGCACAGTCCAGACGGTGGATGGACAGCTTACTACCTAAACTAGTTTATTGTTTCTACAGATGTCTCATGGAGCACAGAGGTCTGTGAACTCTCAAAAACATGCCAGCAAAAGGCTAAATGAGGAAGTTCAAAAGACCTTTATCAGCAGCTGAAGACATCTGCCTTTACACTGACTCTGCTGTGGAACTGTAACACTTTACATTGGTCCATCCATCTGTAAAATGAGCAGTTGGGCTTTCCCTAATTTGAAACAAGTGGAAGTATCTCAAAGGGACCATTTTAGCAAAACAAACACCAGAAACTTTCTTCTCTAATATGATTTTTTTTTCAAGGCAGAACCGTGAGGAAGATGACCTCATCATCTTTAAAGCTTTGATGTCCTACTAAATAACCTTAATTCAGTGAAGATTGCACAGTCCATAGACAGAGCAACTCCTGCATTTACGAAAGAGAATTTTTCATCTTACAGATAATTTACTGTTGTAACAATCCTGAAAGCATCCATGCAAAGAAACACACACTGTGAGCTCAGGTATGTAAAATCTGCGAGGTAAGATAGTGGAGTTCAGAAACTTGACTTTTGACATTACTGACATAAGCTAGTTCAGGAAATAAAATCCATGCTGCAATTAATGCAGTCATACTTTTCTTCCTGATTGTAATGTATGGACTCAAAGTCCCCGTTATCTTCAGTGATGATACAGAGAAAACGAAACCTCAGATCAAGTAGGAAATGCTTACAGAATATGAGCATTATTTTAACTAATAGCTGCAATTGGTCTGCTAGTGTTAAGATTTGAGTGATTCCCTCTAATTTGGTCCACATACCAGCTCATTGGTTTTTGTTCATGAAGTACATGAGTGCATCCATATCACCTGTGCATAGTAGTGCTTATAAGACTTAGCTAGAACAAAAGCTGCCTTCCCATGTGGCTTTGCTGGAATTTTCTTCTCTACCACATGCTTCTACTTCTAGCATTTTTTTCTAACATACATATCAGCTTAGCTCCCACCACACAGGTATTAAAAGGTGAAGAATGAAAAGGCGTGGCCTAAATATTTCATTGGTTTATGCTGAGGCATGGTTATTCAAACCCCGCCTGGATTTGTTTTCCCCATAACCCTTCTTTGGCTGCATCTTGTCTTCAGGTACCTTCCCTGGCTCTGCTCAGACTTCTGTATTGTCTTGATGACTGAAAGGTAGATCTTGGTAATTGTAAACCACTTCTCAGGGGACTGGCCCAGGAGGCACAGTGACTCAGACACCTGTGACGCAGGCTGCTTCCCTGTCTCCCCCGGCCATGGGCATGCAGGTACTCACTGCTAACCTAATGCATCTTTCACTTATTACATGCCCATTCCACACAGCTGTGCTCTGGATGGGACCAGATCTTCACCTTTTTCATGCTTCTGCCTGCTCCCATTTAGTGGGCTTGCAGCACCATTTCCCTATGGTTAGATTCCTGGTCCAGCAGGTCCTTTGTGGAGGTGAATAGGTTCTGAGCATTTAATGCTTTGTTCTGAGGTTTGCTGGTGCTTCTAGCCAACATATGGTGGTTCTGTGCCAAATAAAACCCACAACACTCTTACATGTGTATCCATTGTAGGTACAGATTATGTCCTTGAGCAATGTGATTTACCTCTAGCAGAAGAGTAGCTCCTTTTTATTGTGGGTGGCTTCTTCCCTAAAGTAGC
The DNA here is from genome assembly GCF_971803275.1 of Cyanistes caeruleus. Taxonomy (NCBI): domain Eukaryota; kingdom Metazoa; phylum Chordata; class Aves; order Passeriformes; family Paridae; genus Cyanistes; species Cyanistes caeruleus. The sequence goes on from NC_141732.1 coordinate 34,203,967, forward strand.
CTGGGTGGCAATGTTGGCTAAGCTGTGGTGTATGCCATCTTCTAGTTCATCATTCAGCTTTAAATAACAGTTAAATATTAGTTCTATGCATGTTAGATGAAAAAAAGGCCTTTTTTATGTCTTTATCTTGCCATCTTCCAGAATAATAAAAGTAGCTTGAGATGAGAAGATGACAGCTTAAAATTGTCAAATATTTTAATAAGCTAAAGAGGTATTTAAAATTTTATACCTGATATTTTAGTTGATCTGGTGTCATAAGAGGAGTAAAATAAATACCTTGATCACCGAACATGTTACTTTCTAGCTGAGAAAAGGGGTAATGCTTTGAATAATGAGCTGATGTCTGCTGGTATCTATTGTCTGTAGAATTCATCTTATTGTAGTTTATAAACATACAATGTTTTGAAAATGCATCTCCTAACACCCAAATGAGATGGTAAAACTACTTATGAATGATAGGCTAAAGGTTTGATAAAAAAAGAGGTCAGTGTGTCAAAATACTGAAGATCTCAGCTGGTACTCAGGTCTCTAAATAGGTGATGAGTTAATAGAGAGAGCTGCTCTCCTTATAGTGAGATCAAAGTACCCCAAAATGTCAAGAGAGACATCAGGAGTAACTTTCATGCTGTCCCTGTTACTGTGTAAGTCATCTGGCAAACCTGAGCAGGAGAGCCATGGTATTGCACCAAGTAGCTCTGCCATGGTCTGCACATCCTTGAAAAGAAGGGAAAGAATTTCCCAAGATCATTTTTCAGGACAATTCTCTGGTTCTCAATCAATCACCAAGGTGCATCCTGAGACATCATTGCCCAGGCATCTGAGTCTCATCCAGGTTCAGGGCACAAGGAAAAATCCCTTTGATTGTAACAGGGAAGGAAGCTCCCCTGTCCAACCATCCAGGAAGCACTCTGGCAGTCACATTAACACCACCTGAGCTGGGACTGAAGCCCCTTCACAGCTACACCCCTCACTCACAGTCAGACCAGGATTCCTCCCTGGCTCAACCCCAACTTTCCCATAGCAAAGTCTCACACGTCCAGATCCTTAAAATAGTTTAATCTTGGTGCAATAACTAAATAACAAGTTAGCAGCTCGAGCTGATGCATCCAAGGAGGGACCCTGAACTAAGGAATCCCTAGGTTTTTATACCTTAACAGTCTAAGCACACCAAAATCTCCTTTTTCTTCTGGAGCCCTCAGCTTCTGCTGTGTCTCAGTGTACCATCACCCGGCTGTGCCACAGGTCCCTGTACCCTTTGGCATGCAAAGGGTCATCAGTTCATGACCTCTTGCCTCGGGCTCAGGCTCAGACTTGGGCTCCTATCCTGGCAGAGCTCGGTCTGCAGCCTGCCCTGCAGCTTGCACACCGAGCTGCCCGCACTGAGTGTATTCAACATCTATCAGATGCTCGTGTGACAGAAGTAGTTTTCAGCAGCTGAAATTTTATCTATGAAGAAAATCCATCCAATTTCCACTCTTTGTCTTTGGGCAAGATTTAAGAGACAGTTATAACTTAAAGATCAGAGTACTTGGTATCTACATTCTTTTCTGTTGTTTTTTTAGCTGCTAAAATAAGTTGAACATGATTAACAAGAGTATTGATGTGCAGGGTGTTTCTCTTTAGAAACTCTAGCCACCAGTGTATCTTTGGTAGGAAAAATCTTCAGTGTAGATGAACAAAAGTGTTAAGATGGTGATTTGTAACTGCACAGAATATGTTGAGATGGACTCTGCTTCAAAGAACTTACAGTTTATGGTGATCCAAACAGGCAGAGATGAGAGACAGAAGCAACTGAAGACACTTGAGCAATGAAAATGTGGAAACACAATCCCGTGTCTCATCTGTCCTAATCCCACACTTACTCCACTGAGCCAGACTAAATTACAGACTCTGAGCTTCCTTAAGCAGTGACAAGCAGTAGTCATCCAAATCCTAGTTTTGAATTAATCTTAAAGTAAGGATTCATCCTGATGCTTTTGTGCACTCACTATCCCCCGACTCCTATCAGCTCAACTATCTGCACCCCTCCCTTTTTAAGACAAGGGCTTTGCCAAACCTTCCCCATCTCCCCTTAGGACAATGCATAAGACAGATTTAAATTTTAATTACTTCAGAGAATTCTCAAACAACTCTGGAAAGCAGAAGAAAAGCAGCAGAAGACTGATTATCTCTAGAGTTGATCTGCTTGAATGAAACAGGAGCCTAAAAACCTCCCTGTGGATAAATTGTTAAACAGGTTTCTGAGCCCTGTGAAATCACCGTGCTTCTAAAAACACCTTTTTTTCCTATTTAATTTTTTCTCATTTAATAGAAGTAGATTTATTTAACAAGATCAACTCCTTTTTCTAAGCAATTAATAGGAATCTTTAGGTGAAGAAAGGGGCAGGGTTATCCTGTGGTGATTGATGTGTCTTGTTACAGAAATGAATGACCATTTGAATTTAACAAGCTTTAGCAAACTGAAAACCTGTGTACAACCTTGCAGCTGTAATGCTGTGTGTTAATAGTCCCGCCATGAGGAAAAAGTGGAGGTCTAGAGGGAAGCAATGCAGAAACATATTGCAAGTGCCTTTAGGTTTGCTCACAGAAGGCCTGTGATTAGAGTTTGTACAAAATTAAAAGTTTGTGGTGGGTTGATCCTGTCTGCATACGAGGTGCCTAGCAAGCCACTCTTTTACTTCCTCGCTCAGGGGGACTGGGGGATGGGAGAAAGTAAGGTGGAAAAAAACACATGGGTCAAAAATAAGGCAGTTTAATAAAGTAGGAACAATGGCTGCAGGTGGAAGCAGAGGAAAACAATAGATTTATTCTCAACTTCCCATCAGCAGGTAATGTCCTGCCACCTCTAGGGAAGTAAAGCTTCTGTAGGTGCAATTGCTGTAGAGCACAAGTATCCTAACAAGTGTTGTCTTCTCCCCCCACTTCCTCCTCCTTTCCCTTAGCTTGTATTCTTGTATTGCTGACCACACGTAACATGATATGAAGTATTCTTTTGGCTAGTTTGAGTCAGCTGTCCTGGCTTTGTCCCCTCCCAAGATCTTGCTCATCCTAGCCTAATGGTGAAAAGAGAGGCTGGTGCTGTGCCAGCGCTGCTCAGCAGCAGCCAAAACTCTGCTGTGTTGCCAATGCCTTCCCAGCTACTAATGTGAAGCACAGCACTGTAAGGACAGCTGTGGCAAAATTAACTTCAACTCTGCCAGACCAAATAAAGAGTTTTACAGTCTAAGGGACCACATGGTTGAAGAGCATTTCCCCCAGTCCTGAAACAGGATATGCCAAATTTTATCAATTAAAATAGGAGCTAAAACACAAAAATATTGTTGGGGGATGCATTATGGAGCTAGGGTACTTCAGCTGCTAAATGAAAACACATTTATAGAAATAATTCTCAAGACTTTATTTAGAAAGTACTTAAAGTCACTGCCTGTAGTGAGGCTCTCGGGAAACCATTTTCAACAAGAATGTAGGAAAACTTCTTACGCTACAGCAGATCGCAGGATTCCATGACTCATTTGAATTGCAGAAAGGAAGGATGACTGGTAGAATTAAGAAAGCTTGGCAGAGTAACAAAGTAATTGTAAATTGATGTGTGAGCAGGCAGGACATGGTGTGGGTGTGCATTCTGAGGGTCTGAATGTGCTGCTTACTATTGTGAAAAAGGCACAAGCTCAAGTGGCAGAAATGGAGGATTTCAAAAACTCTTGGCAAAGAGTTTCTGACTCAGTGGGAACAGAATAACTTAAAACCCATCTGAAAGCCAGCAGTAAGTGCTCCTTTATCTCTAGTATTATTAATAGCTGAGTCAGACTTTTGAGTGAAGTTAGCCTAATAATCATAGCTTGTTATATAAGACAAAAGGTATTGGCTACAGGAGGAAAGAAAAGCAAGCAACAAACTAGAATACACAGCAAATACTCACTTAATTATCTAATTTATTTTTCAGCTGATATTCTTGCTAGGGGAAATTTCTGTTTAGTTGTCTCTTTAAGCCAGTAAAAAATTGAAAATGAAGCAAAGTACTTTTGCTATGAGTTCATGCTCTGCACTGCATGTGCTCTGATGTCCTGGACCACAGAGGAAGACGACGAGACCTATGGAAACAGAGCATGTGCTGGTTTCATGTGAAAGGATCTTTGTACTTTGTACAGAGAGAGAAAAGAAAGAGGCTTGTGATCCTTACAGACAAATGTAGCTATTCAGTAGTTTTTGGCCTCTACATTTCTTGACAAGGTAGAGCAAGGAGGTATATGGGGATAGAAAAATTTTAAGTATTGCTCCACGTAGTTATTTTAGGGAATTTTCTTGAGGAGAACTGGACATATTTGACCATTATGCCTCTCTGTTTATCTGCACCCTTCTTTTTCACCTCCTCCTATTGGCTTTTTACATTACTTTCAAATGCCATTCCAATCCAAGGGAGACAGAAGTCTCAAAGATACTGGTTCCTTGTGAAAACATGTGGCTGGGTAGAATAGAGACAGCTAATAAACAATTCTTTCCAACATCTTCTCCCAAAACAGAAGGCTAAAGCACTGTCATTTTATTGTTAAAAAAAAAAAGAAATAAAGAAAAAAACAGTACTGAAAACTAGTCTTCAGGTTTCTCTTAGTTACATTCTAGGCAAAGGAGCAGCTGGTACCCTTTCTGAACAGTGATAACATTTTTCATCTCTGCAGGATGTAATGACTGGGCAACACAAAATAAAATGGAAAAAAAAAATCTTACTGATTTAACCCACAAGCTAAGAGGAAGAAAAACGTATCATTGGGCAGTAGGAGTACAGATTTACCCCACTACATTTTATTTTCTATTAGTACATTTTATTGCTTTTTGTACATTTTTCCTTCACTTTCATTGTAAAGCTCAGATCATATGTTCCTATCTTATAGACTCATATAATCATTAAGATTGGAAAAAACCTTTGAGATCCTCAAGTCCATCAAGTCAACCTAGCATCACCACTATGATGACCATCAAACAATGTCACCATTAAACTATACTTCTCGTTTTCATTTTTTTTAGGCCTCTGTTTTGCTCATCTTATTCTGTCTTTCCAATTTGCCACATGAATTCTTCCACATTTATTTTGAGATTTCTGGAAAAAAACCACAACAGTAACAACAATAAAGTAAACACCTAAGAAAATCAGAAACCCCCCAGATTTTCTGATAACAATTTGATGCACAATGCCTTATTGTATTTCCAGTACTGTGGAAAATACATTTCTGCAACAAGCTTTTTCTAAGAAATTATGCACTGGAATAAATTTTAGTTTGTGTAGTTTCTGTGACTTCATGATTCTGTATGAACAATGTGTATATTTGATCATGCTGATTCCAAATAAACTACTCACTGTATGACAAATTTTCAGCAAATTTACCTGGCAATCAATTGGCTGACTTCTTTCAGCGTGGGAAATGATTCTTACTGCAGAGCAACTTTTCTGTTTAGACTGAAGAAATGTATTTTATATTTAAACATTCTGTCTATCTCTCCAATTAGCTGTCAGCTGCATGCCAACATCATAATATAATGCAAAACAGAATGAGTAGTTGGTCTTTGGTTGATTAATAAGTATATCCTGATGAAAGTCTGTAAAATGTAAGATATTATTATTATTCATAAATGTGTGTAATGTCACTTTGTGCATGAGGAGAAAAACAATTCTTAAGGAAAACTATTTAAGGAAAACTTTTTATAAAGAAAACTGTTCTGTAAAAGCAAATGGACTCAAATATTTTTATTATGGTCAGTTCATTACCCAAAACTTCTCCCACTGCTCTGGGAGTTCCCCTGCAGCACCATCAGGTCTCTCCCATAGAGTGGGAGACATGGAGACATTTCTCCATGAGCTTCTCTGACATGGCTCCATCTCAGGAGCAACAGCTCCCTGTGAACTGCTGTAATGTGCGTCTATCCCATGGGCACCAGCCCCCCGTTTGCTGCTGGAGTATGAGTCTCTCCACGGGTGCAATCCTCCAAGGACAGACTGCTCCAGCCTGGGAGCAGGGCCCCTCTCTCCACAGGTCACAGTCTCTTCCAGGCATCCACCTGCTCCAGCATGAGCTCCTCCACGGGCTGTGGGTGGATCTCTGCATCCCCCGTGGATCCCAGGGGCTGCAGGGCACAGCTGCTTCACCATGGGCCGCACCAGGGGCTGCAGGGGAACCTCAGCTCCAGCACCTCCTGCCCCTCCTTCTCCACTGACCTTGGTATCTGCAGAGCTATTCTTCTCACATGTTTTCACTCTGCTCTCATTGCTATTGCAACTGCACAACCCCTTTTTGTTTTGAAATCTTCTTAAATCTGCCATCACAGAGGCATTACCATCAGTTCTAACTGGCCCAGCCTTGGCCAGTGGCATGTCCATCTTTGGAGCCACCAGGAACTGGCACATGGAAGAAGCTTCCAGCAGCTTCTCATAGAAGGCACCTCTGTAGTCTCTTGCTACCAAAACCAGGCCATGCAAACCCAATAAATTTACTTAAAATGTTCACCTCATAATTACCAGTTAATACTCTGATTACTTTTGTATATAAATCTGGAATGACTTTTCCAAGCAGGAAATGTTTCATTACATTGATGGAGCTTGAGATCTGTGAAGAAAGAATATAATCGTAATTGAATGGTAAAATGGTATTGCTAGGAAAATGTGCAATTAATATAAGCTACCTCCATATTAATGCATAAAGCTCAAGAAAATGTGGAGGATCTGAAAGTCTTCCTACATGACACAGATTATTACTATCACGATGTGTTAGCAATCAATGATTAAGGGTTGAAATTATTGGTGGAGACCTAATTACTAATTGGTAAAAGAGGATCAGTAGTGGTATAATCCCCATTTTATCCAGTTTATTGACAGCTTAGTTTTTGAGGTTACTGAGTCTTGTAAGTGATAAAGTATTGGATAGAATTCTTTAAAAAAACACAAAGCAGTAAATTCAGATTTAAGAGCCAGTGCATTAAAGGCTCTAGAGCACAAGGGTTATAAGGAACAGCTGAGGGAGCTGAAGCTGTTTAGCCTGGAGAAAAAGAGGCTCAGGGGACAGCCTGATTTTCTCTACAACTACACAAAAGGAGGTTATAGAGAGATAGAGGTCAGTCTCTTCTCTCAAGGGACAGGATGAGAGGAAATGGCCTCAAGTTTTACTTGGGGATGTTTAGACTGGATATTAGGAAAAATCCCTCCACTTAAGGGTGGTCAGGCACTGGAACAGGCTAGAACAGGGAAAGTAGCTGAGTCACCATTCCTGGAGGTACTTAAAAGATGAGCAGGCTTGCCACCACCACTAACAGAGCTTTGGGTATTTCCCAGAAGTTCCACTTCCTCTATCACCAGTGTAATGCAAAAAAAATGACTAATGCTTCATGACAGCTCATTCTGGTAAGGCTGGCATAAATTCAATTCCCAAATTAGCAGTAAGTGTAAGCAAATGATTAATGATCTGCTAATGTCCTCTCAGAAAATCGGGCACACACATACATTAATGAATGTACTTAACAACATGCAAACGCCAGAAGTTAGGGAGATATTTCTACACAAGTGTAAATAAACATAGTAAGGCTACAATACTCTGTAACTGAAAAGTGGAAAAAAAAGCTCAAATTCCTCACGCTGAAAAAATAGCTACTTCCATCAAATGTATCTTATTAAGCTAACAATTGTTTGAAGCATATGTGCAGTTTAAAATCTAATTAAGAATATATTTTGGGATAGGCCTAACTTTCCACTCTGCTATTGGTTAAAATACCTTACCTTTTTCACCAATTTTATGTTTAATTTGATAATTTTTTTGGACCAAATTTTTTAGAGTCAGCTTCCCAGGGAAAAAAGAGTTTTTGTGACAAGGAATAGGAGACATAGAATTACTCAAAAGATAGCTAGGCAATAGAGGGAGTCAATCATGCAAATTGTAATGCCCTCTGGGAATGTGACTCAGAGGTGATGGGAGCCATGGAATAGCTATGGGTTCTGCCTGGACCAAACACTCAATTTCTGCAGAAATGGGATGAGAAAAAAAGGTTTGGGGAAAATTTACAATTATTTACTGCTTCATTAGAAATACTAGTAAGAAAAAACACAGATGTCTTTATGCAGTAGATATGCAACTGCTCTTCTAGAAATTGTATTTAGCTTCACAGAGGGATCATTACTATTAACAGCTTGGAATGATATTAATTTACAGAGTCTTGGAAGAACAAGAAAACAAATATGTGAATGCTGGAAGGTCATATACAGGGAAACTGTTGCTCAAGTATTGTCTCCTAGTAAGATAGGATAAATATCTGGAAGATATTTTCCATTCAAATAAGGGTGGGTTGTTTTTTTGTTTTTTTCGAAAATATCAATGAGCGCATACAAAATACAACCTAAAAGTAGGTGAAATCAGAGTTGAAGTGTTCTTGGCCTCACTGAGTTCTGGTTGGGTGAGAGGAAAAGCACCAATCAGCTTATGAACTCAATGAACTCAAACAGCTGTGAGAGTGACAGGATGGGGGTCCTGCATCCCGTGTCCTCCTTCTCAGAGCCTCAATAGCCATCTCCTAGCAAAACCAACCTGATGAGTTATACATTCTGTTGTATGTGTTTTGCCCTGCTTTGCCCCAGCTCTGCAACCGCTTAGGTAGGAGCAGATTTACTATCAATATTTAGTAAAAAAAATACTCTTGGCCAACTTTAAATGGTCCCTGCTATGTCACAGCTCATAACATGAAACATACTTGTAAATTGCAAATGATATCAGGAAGAATCAAAGAAAGAAAAAAATCTTAAAATATGGAAGGGAGAACAAAATGTCTGTAGGGGGTCTCTGCTCACATCAGCAGTGGGAAGAGCTGACCCACAATAAAACCTTAATGTAACTTCACTTATGCACAAGTGAATGTCTGTGCACAAAGATGCGCAAACATGTCTGTGGTGACAGACTAATATAGTAATGTATCATTATCCCAATCTAACCATAAAGCCTTAACATTGATACAGAAATCAGCCAGATCAAAACTTTCTAACACAGTTTTGAGTATTAGAAAGCAGCATTCCTTATTGAGGTGTGCTGGAGAGAATCCTTCCTCTAACTTAGAGAACCCTTCTTCTAACTGAGTGCCCTGAGTGTTGGGTAAATGCTCAAAACGGTGAGGTTTTTGTCATACACACTGATGACATACTCATTGGCTATCCCTGCTCTCCTGGTGTATGTGTATTAGTTCATTTTACATAGTCACACCCTCTTTTTGGAAGTCCTTATATGGTTCTTTGGGGTTTGTCTTTGTAACTTTTCTCTAAAAAAATCCTTTTTCTGTTTCTCTGTTTCTGCTACATTTCTTCTGTATTTTTTCTTTTTTTTTATTCTTGGATTTCTCAGTCTCTTTTGGACTGAATTCTTCTGGGATCCTCCCTCATGGGGAGCCCTGCTTATCTCAGTTCTTATGATATGAAGAAAACTCACGAGCTCGTTAGAATCTTGTTTCTCATGTTTATTAGAAGGTCATCACAAAACTTAACAGGTCTCTCCAGACTGACTACGCAAGGTTAATCTTTGCAATTTGGTATATTTCTTTTTTCTGATGGTACAAACAAGGCCTTGTGGCACACTTCATGTCTGATGCACAAAATGGCCCTGAATTACGCAGTTCTTTTATCTTTATACCTATTTTTACCCAATTAAAAATAGACATGTGTATTATTTTTCTTAATGACCCATCACCTCTGTGCTGCACTGTGGCATTTTCTGTCCAATCACTTACTATTACTATTACTAGGAGAAGAACATGAAGAGGAAAGAAGAAGGGACAAGAGACAACACCTTAAATCCTTCATCTTGTCTCTTGTTCTCTAAACTAGCTTTTTCACCCAGTGATTTAAAAAAACTTTCTAATCTACAAATTTTATCTTTTTTTATCTAACTTTAACAGTTCTCATGTATTACCATGAAAACATGCTCATGAATTTCATGTTGTATGAAATTCAGTGTTTTTCTGGATCTTAAAACTAAGTATCAGAAAGTAGGGCACACACTCTGTATTCCAGACTCCAACAGTCTTCAATGTCCAGTGTCCTTTTTAGGTGGCTGTTCCTCAACTTTCATTTTGAGTAAGTGCAGTAGCATTGCTTTGCATAACTTTGGCTTTTCAGCCTTGCAAAGCTAAGATGGCATCCTATTGTGTTTTGCATTACTTCTCTTTGCTAAAGTTACATCCTTTGTTTCTGCAGAGCTGTGCTATTTTGTTCTGTCCTCATCAGAGTAAAATATTTTCTGTTCTATTGTCCTTACTGATGTATTTGTATGACAACAATTAAGCTGCTCACATTGTCATGAAGAAATTTATTTTTTTTCTCATTTAATGTGATTTGTAAAACTTAGAAAAAAAAGTGCAAAAATGGCATGCTTAGGATGCACAGAGCAATGATGAAAGCAGAGATCTCCTCTGACCTGTGATTGGTTTCAGGGAATGGTCTCCCCTGGGGAAGAGCTACAGGATGAAAACATGGTAATAGGAGGATGCTATGATTTATCACTTTTAGATCAGCTCAGCAAGTGACTCAGTAATGATGAATCTGTCCAGAAACTGGAGTGAATGAAGGCCTGAGAGCCATAAGTCATGCTGTCTAAGTAGTTAAATGCAAAGCCCAAGGATAACAACAGTGGGGTCAGCAGAAGAGGGCCAGCAATGTCACCACCAGGTCGTGAACATCAGCTGCTACGTCGGCTGCGCCCTTTAACAGATTACTCTGGCCATATATGCAATATCCTGAGACCTTCAGCCATCAACAGAGATGCTCAGAAACAAAAGCAGGCTCTTGTAGACCTTTTAGCACCAGAAAAATCCAAGGATTTGGATGCAGCAATCATAACTGTAGTGGGGTACTGCTAATTCTTCCATTACTGCATGCTGCTAAGGCTGGTGTAGGTACCCACTGCCATCATCAAAGTCATCTCTTAGTTGTCTTAGAATTAAACAGTGCTGCACCATAACTGTAAACACTGTTGTCATGCTTGCATTATATTTATATTTTACAGTTGCATAAAATATTACACTACACATGCTATTAGACATCATTATATAGACCTGGCATATCAATAACTCTTTTTTCCTTCTCTAGGCAATACCTCTGCATGTGCATGCCTCTCCACCACCAGAGCTTATCTTGCTACCTCTGCAACATAATAAATTTCCTGGATGAGTTCTGTAAAAATTTCTGCCTATGCTCCCTCCACCTACCCCTCGAGTCACCTGTCAATTACATCTCTACTACTGTGTCAGCATCCACAGTGACATTCAACATGCTAGAATGGGCATACAGTCTGTAGCAAGGTTATGAGCTCTAAAATGCTCCAGGTGGTCTAAAAAGGGAGATGTAAATCATTCTAATTAAAAAAAAAAAAGTAAATTATGAAGCAAAAGGTGTAATAGAAGATGTGCTGTGATTACCAGCGATGGTTCTAAGTAACTAAAGAAGCCTATTTTGATGGAAGAATTGCAAATACTGGCATGAACACAATATTCAAATGCCGTTTCTCTGGACTAGTGTGTTATTTCTCTAGTATTTCTCTGTGTTTTGATGCACAAAGACAATAAAAATTTGTAATAACATGGAAAATTTTCTCCTTGTCAAGTAGACTCTTAGCCCAACTACTTTCTGGCATAGCAGTCTGGGGGCAAATACATTGGTCTTGTTGCACATCTCACTGAGTAGCAAACTGAGACTTTTTAATGCAAATGTACAGGCGTGCAGCTTATGCTGTGTTTTACTGTCTGCTGAAAGCTCTTCTGATATCATCTGACTTTTCCAACTTGTAAATTATTCCTTACCTGCCTTTTTGCCTGCCAGTGTTTATGAGCTCTCTTGACAGAAAGTCCTTCCTGAGGAAAGAGTAGTATTAGATTCTGAAGAACAACTACTACACTTCACCTTCATCACAAGTTCATGCTTGGGCTCACATTGCTTCTGCCTCTCTTTGTTCACCTTTCTCATCACCAGCTCTGAATCGGTATGTGTCTATTGAAAAACAGGTACAAGATGCAGTTTAGTGAGTGTGAAGGGGGCATGGCTTCGAGAAGGGACATTGGACATTCTGCTGACCTTCAAAATCTGTGTGAATTTGATCAATAATTATGTTGAAATAATAATAAAAAAAGTATCTGTTTTACCATGGCTTTTTTGTCTGAGTTAAAAAAGTTGAATTCTCCAACTGGAGTGTGGAGGGGAGAGCAGGAGGCAAGTATCACTTTCTGAACCAAAGGAGTAGTGATCAGGATGGAGCTTGGCTCAGACTTTTGAACCAGTCCCTCCTGTGTTTCTGGTGACAATAATCTAAAAATATTCTGTCTTTCAAAGCCACAAGTGACCATGACATGAGCACAGCTGCTATATAGAGCAAAAATGGGAGGCACTAATGGACTGAAATTTCTGCTTTCCAAGCATTTGTTTGTAACCCAACCTGATGCATGTCTGACTGTAAAAAAATTTTTGTACATTCATACATTTCACTAGCATGATGATTGCAGAGAAAGTGAAGCTGATGACAAGAATTAAGTCTGGGACAAAGATGTGTATCTGTTTAAGAGGGGCACTTGGCAGAAGATAAAGGTGTGCAAAGAGAGAGGTTGAAAGATGAGAAGGCTTAAGTCTGTTAAGAAAACTGTTCCTCCTCTTCCAGAAGCCCTTGGATGCCATGCTGTGTGGCTATTTATTTTTTATGACAGCTGGCTGAAGACTGCACAGATGGACGCTGAGCTGTTCATAGCCCTGAAACAGAGCCCATGCCCCCTGGAGATCCTCACCCTGAGCTGTAAGAGTGCAGCTGTGGAGCAGCTGCCCAGTGAGAAACACAGCTAATAAAAGCCAGTTTTATTGGTGCAATGTGCTACATCCCCTTTGCCCCCTTCCAAAACATCACATCCTCTTCCAGGAGGGGAAACCCCCTAGCTCTGATGGAAGTCCTGCTCTCAGCTTGGGCAGAGGACAGTGCATGGCCAGGAGGTCTCTTGAGCATTACATTCACAACCGCAAGTTATGGTTGGTGCCCCTCTCTGCAGCCTCACTGTCAGCCTCCTACCTCTGCCTACACGAAACACATCTCTGAACTTTGTTGCATTTACTCAGATTTTGTAACAGGTTATTAAGGAATGGACAAAGAGAGGAACTAACATCATTGTTACAGCTGAAACAGTATGGTTTCAGTTCAGTTTCCTGAGGGAAACCAGGCTATGTATACAGAAGCAGTGTCTGCACAGCTAAAATGGGTGGCTCTGGAAGGAGAGATCAAAGAGCTGCAGTGTCCCTTTGAGGCTATCCACTGCTCTTCAGGCATGGACTCCTCTGACCAGGACAGAATGTAATTCTCCATCCCCACTACCATTTTGACCATGTCTTTTGTTAAGTGGTTTTGCTTCCAGTAATAGCCAAGTTAATTTTCTCCTGGTTAAAATATCTATGAGCACCTGACACTTGTCATCACTGGATTCTTGTATTGGGTTACTTCACACACTCGTCAAATGAGTAAAAAATTTATTATGTCTGATTAGCTGATTGAAGTCTATCTGTTCACTTGACCTGATAGAAGTCTGTAATTTTTTTTTTATTTTATATGAGATATTCCTATTTAATCCTCAAATTTACAAAAATATAAGACTACATGAGAGAAACAAGGCAACCACAGACTACTCTAGGCCAATTTCATTCTCAAAAATGATGTCTTGTTCTGTGTCTCTCACATCTCTTCAGGAGGTTTTGAGCCATCCCTCTATTTTGGCAGACTTTCCCTCCTTTCCTTTCTTTATGCTTACCTGCCTCACAGACTCTCAATCTCTAATATTGAATTGATCATCTCATTGTCTGTTTTCTCTTTCTCAGGGATGTGGCTGTTAGGAAAAACATATTTGATTTCTTAAAATCCCACACTTTCATCACAACATCATTATCTGTGACTCTGGCAAGCAGGAGTTTAGATCAGCTCTTTCCATTCCTGCTTTGCGGCTGCAAAATATTACTTTCTCGTATTGCAGCTTAGATGACTTTGGTCTTTGGAATACCACAAGGCTTCTTTCTTCCCCTGCCTTTCTTACCAAATATAGGTGACTTCTTGTCACTGTCAAGGTTCTTCACATACCAGTCTCTACTTTTCTGTTAACAATAAGGTGATTGATACTGCAGGGTAGTTCACAGTGCCAGAATTTCCTCCACATCATTTTCAGGTGAACATCTTCGGACTTTCTCTCTGATTGGCCTGTACACTCAGAGGAGAAAAAAAAATCACATTAGTGAGATTTACTATCAACTGGTTCGCATTAGTATCATGACAGACGCATCTGTGTCACTGCCTTATTGTGCTCTATCAGGTCTCAAAAAATCTGTTATTTCATGCTATGTTTGCACACAGTACAATGTAAGTAAGCACTCTTAGACTTCCCAACAATACTAATGTAGCTCAAAACAGAAGAAAATTACCTGTCCTGAAACCATGGGTACCCACAAACACTGGTGGTCTCATCTTTACTAAAACTGAGCAATTTCACTTCTGTGTGTGAATTATTTCTTACAAATTTAGGTCTGTACTGAGACAACACATTATTCAAATCATTAACCTTTAAGTTCTAAGGCACTTTACACAGGCTTAAAGCTGAGTGTCTTTTTAAAAGGTTTCAGGAATGTGCCAGTGATCTTTAAAATAGTCACTTTACTTCCATCTTCATAAAACCTGTGCACATAGAAAAAAACCCTCTCACTTCCTAGATTTAATTCCAACAGTAGATGATGGATTTTCAAATATTATTGCAAAGGTTAAAGGAGACCTTAGAACCAATGCAAATTAAACCAAGATAATATGTGGAAAGGAAGCAAATTACTTTAGTCAACAAGAGGAAAAAAAAGCTTTTTTTCATCTGGTTGAGTGTTTACATAGATTTGTTTTAATAAAAGCCTTATATGCAAGCTGTCTCTTCATTGGAGAAAAAACCCCATGCGGACTCCTTGTGATGTAAGTCAGGGGGTGGCTATGAATAAAAAGACTGAATCTGCCCTACACAAGTCATTTTACTTCTCTAGGTGTCAGCCTCTCCCATCAGAAAAAAGTCAGCTCTTCTGAGGCACTGTGGTCAAGAAAGAATGAGCTGCTGCCAGAGCACTAGGTAGTATTACTGTTAAGAAGTTCCTGACAAATCAGAACCTCTTGGGGGGCAGAAAAAATGGTGACTATGCCACCATTACATTCATAACAAAAGTATGATTTAATGGTCAGTCCTGTGGAAGGAAAGAGACTACCAGATAACTGGCAAAGGGGGTAAAGAAAATAAGGAAAAACAAAGCATGTGTGCTTTTTTTGCATGTGCTGTCATTGAAACACTCAGCAACAAACATCAAACAATCTTTTGGACATTTCAAAAATATTATGTCAACTTTTCCATCTCCCACCAGACAGTGCCTCTCACTAATATGTGGTGTCTGTCCTCCTCCATAATGCATCAGAAGTACGTAATCACTATTGTTACCATCTTTTGTCAACTACACTATTAAATCAGTTCAATCAGATGTAGACAGTGAGGTCAGCATAAAGCATTCAAATGATGACAGAAGCATTTTGCTATGCGTAAAGGGGTTGGTTATTGTATCACTTTTAAATTTATAGGTTCAGTTCATCTTAAGCTAAATATCTAGTTATTTAACAGCTGTTATGAGTCAGCCAGAGAGTAGATTACTTAAAAAAATGTTGCAACAAATGCTTTAATCTTGAGCTACAATAGAAGAACAAGTCTGGTCAGATCATGTCTAATAAAAGTTCTGCTCCAGTAGTACTTAGGAGTTTATCACTGTTCGTACTAAACAGGAGATGATCTGATATTGTTAATCTTGCCACCATCATATTAACCCCAGAAATTTCAGAGATAGCTGGGACAGATTTTTTTCAGGGCATAGGACCATGCTTACACAGTTTCAGATAAGAAAATTTTACAAATGGATACTTAAGTGGTAGAAGCCATGTATACTTTAGTATAAATGATTCATTCTGTCATTAATCAAAGTTCTTGGGATTTTCCATGATGGTAATATGATTTCGTGCCTTTACGTCACCTCTCTTGTAAAAGTATGGAGACATTGAGATATGAAGTCTGTGAGTTTTGTGTCCTTTACATCTAGCTAAGAAGCATATATATAAAATAAAACTTAAAATTAAAATTAAAATTAAAATTAAAAATAAATATATAAAGAAAATGCAAAGCTGTAAAGCAATTGGAATGTCTACTGGATGATATTCCAGTTTCATGGTTTCTAGTCAAATACACTTTCCTAGGGTGTGCTTAATTCAGCTTGACAACCACATGTGTAAACAGCCAGGACAACAGACATGGAGGAGAGGCATACCCAGGTATTGTTATCCCATTACTCCCAAGTTTCAGGAAGTCAATGATTCCACCAAGACATGTTAGAGCAAAATCATAAGATTTTGCTCAGAGAAGAGCAGCCCCAGTAAACAAAAACACATGTACAAAACAGGTGATTTTAACTGCTCTCCAGATAAGGATTAATAACACTGGCTGAGCAAAGTTGTGATGGGTAGGTGCTAAATATTTTTGAGTTATAGGGATGCATGTGAAAATCAGCATGACACCCTAATTGCTGCAAGGTTGAAGATCTGTCTTCCTTGAGTATCTGCAGCCCATGGCAGTATTGTCTCTGGAAAACTTTTCTGAAAACTGGAAAATCCAGAGAGCCCTCCTAACACAGAATTGAACTCCTGCTGCTAAGGTAATGGTTGACTCACTTCCACCAACTGGAAGCTAAATAACTACAACTGGATTGCTAATCACATTTCTAAGGAAGGGCTAATCTCAAACTGTGGCTGCCTAAGCAATTCCTGAAAATAATAGAGTATACAAGTAGCTAATCACAAATCAGAAAAAGTAAGTATTAATACAAGGCACTAAAACAAAGAGAAAATTTCTGGGAAAGTACAGAAACTGCAGTCTCTGTGCCACTTGTTCTTAGCTTTTCCATTTGCCAGCTGGGGAACAGGATGGTAGGAACCAGCAGCTGGAAAAATGGTTTGCATATGGGCAATTTGTAAAAAAAAATTGTGTAATAAAGATTTAACTATAGTTAAATGTGAGTCTAATTGATTTTTCCCCCTCTTCTTATTAATTAGTGGTGTTTAATTATTATTATTAGTGGTGTCATAAAGACATGTCACATTAGATGTGTCAGATTTCTGTAATGACAATAATGCTAGAAACACAAAAAAAACCCAAAGCAAAACAGACAAACAGAAAAGCAGTGAACTGACCACAGGACACATACACTCTTTAAGTAAGAAATGTCTGTTCTTGAATAAACTAGAAACCTTTCTTCAATAAGCCAGAAATTTTACATATATCCCTTAAAATCTGTTATTAAAGTAGGATTATGGAGTTTTTTACTGGAATGGATGATTTCTAGTTTGTAATTTCCCTTATCATTAAAAATTATTCACTGCACTCAGCCATATTTGCAGTTTTGAGGGATAAATTCTATCCGTCTATGAAAGATATTAAATACATCCTGTACTTTTTAACAAATCAAATTATCAACTAACCTTTTGATGGTGGAGCTTCTCAAAGATAGACAGTAGCCACCTCCACTCACAGCAGCATGCAATACAAAATAATATTTCATTCATGCTTGCAGAAGTTATCTGCATCAGGAAGAAACAGCAAAAACATCTAAAATGTTCACTAGTTTCAATTAGTCTTCACTAATTTTTAAGACATTATTTTGCACGTAAAAACACGGAGGAAAGGGGAGGAAAACAAAATTTGAGTAGCTGTGCAGAATTGCAGAGATAACACCTGTCATGTAGAATATGTGCTTTTGTCCTTCCATGAACAGGGATAGAAATGAGAGTGCAGTTAAGTACTTTGGTGTGCTTAAGCTAAAGACCAGCTTACTCCTGAAAGATTCTTGCAAATACACAACTATAAGCACACCCAATCTTGATATAATCCAAATAGTTTCCTGCTTTTTCTCCATTTCTTTTTAAGACAGTACAGAAAAAGATGTTATCAACATCTTCAATGAGAAAATAGTTTAAAAAAGTAGCAAAAAGGAAGTACATTCTCAATTCTCTGGAAATTCTCTGGAAATTTCCATGATTTCTTCAAGAAGAGCAAACCACCAAGCAATTACATGCCTGAAACATTGATTTGGATCACATGATTTAATTAGCAAATTACACCTTTGTAGAACTTTTCACAGAATGATAGAGGAAAAGAAAGTAGATTTTCAATTCGTCATTCTTAATTATCTCTCTATCAGAATTGTTATTTAATGAATGCCTCTTAAGTTTGTTTCATTAAATTATGAGATCTGAATCATCCTATAAGACCTGTATAGACTTATGAATTTTAAGAGGTAAGGAAGCTAGTCCAGTATGTGTCAGCTTGACATCTAAATTATTCATCTTTTTTCTAATGTGCTTATGAGTTGCTGGTTTGCTACTTTAATAAGAACTGTACAATTGTATGGCTCCTCTCTTGGCTTGGTCTTTAGCCTGGCATTATGAAATAACAGTTATTCATAGGACTATGGTTTTTAATCACTTGCGTTTACTAACAACCCTTAAGACCAAGTGATTTTGACAAAGAAGGATTTGAAATATTTACTGTGTTTGAATATTTACTTTGTTTTGATTCACATAGTGGTTTGGGGGGGGGGGTTGATTGTTGGGGTTTTTTTTGTTTGTTTGTCTTGTTTTCAGTTTTTGTTTCATTTTTAATTGCATCTGTTTTGAATGAATTTGCAAGTTATTAAAACAGAAGAATAAATTAAAATAGCAATGTGGAATGAACTTTTACTGTTGTGACAATCATAATGAGATAAAGATGGTGGTTTTGCCTTTCATTAGTAGAGTAGTTTTAGCAATCTAATCTTTATCTCAGTGGAATTCTAGTCACAGCCATATTTCTTATCTCCCCCATTATGCATTTAGACACTTTAAAAGTTCTTTAGATCTCAAAGATCAACCTTAGGCAATTTATGTCCAAGAAATGGGAGGAGAAACATTGCTGCACAGAAAATTAAGGATTTATTATATATCATTGTAAGGCTAAGGATGAAAGTCATAAATCCAAGACATTCACAATAAATGTGGATCTTGAAGAGCAATTTTTAACTAGGCCTTGATTCATTATCATCCTTATAGCTGTTCCTTTGTTGATGCTGTTCATGTTCATGTTCCTTTGTTTCATCAATTCAGGCACTTTTACTGTAATCCAATGTACAATGAGTAGGGATAAAGGAAGGAGTTCTTACTGATGAAATTATTAAGAGTATTTTGCTTTTTCTTTCTTGAAAAGAGCTATATTTAATTTCCATGTTGTTCTTTTGCTGCAATAGATTTTTCTTAGAATGACTAGAGATTACATATTATTATTATATCATATTATATTTTACATTTTATGATATATTATATTATATTATGATATATTATATTATATTATATTATGATATATTATATTATATTATATTATATTATATTATATTATATTATATTATATTATATTATATTATATTATATTATATTATCTATTCCTAGAATTTACAGCATTTTCTCTAGAATATGCCCCAACGAGAGGATAATGAACCTCTCAATTACAGAATAAAATGTCTAATATATTCCAATTTCATTTCAATAAGTGCAGGCTTGGAAAGGAAAAAAACTACAAAAATTAGAAATAACTGTCTGAATTTTAGCTTTTTGTAACTTAAAACCAATTTCCTTAACCAAGCAAAAATATACCCCTAAATATAAGCAAACCAGATGATTCTCCATTCAGAACAAGACACTGTTTCAGGTTTTCTCATAAGTTTAATTAATTTCCAGTGTGGCCACTGTCAGCTACCAGAATATATCCCAAATTTCCTGCATGGGCAAATAGATTTGTGTTGTTCTTCTAAATGTCTTTGGATCATTCATGCAACTTTCAGTAGGACTACTTCTAAGGGTAGACAAAGAAGTTACAGTGACAAGGGAATTTCTTTATTGCAAGTTACCGGAGAAAACTCTTTTCCAGTTGAAATTACTAGCTTAATCCAGCTAATATTTATAGAGGCATTTTAATGGCTGGTAAAATGTTTTCTATTCCACCTTGAAAATAGGCTGGTTCTGGCCTAAATTATATTCACAAAAGGTTTTATGACATACTTTTATGTTATGTAAACGTTTGGATTTCCTATTTATGATTGATATTGATTGTTCTTAAATTTAAAAATTTAAAAAAATTTTTAAAAATTAATTTTAAAATTTAAATTTAAAAATCTAAAAATTTTAGAATTTTTAATTTAAAAAAATTTAAATTGAATTTAAATTTAAAAAAAAATAGCAAACAACATAGCAATTCATGTCTAGTTCTAGACAGATTCAAATAATAAAATCAATAAGAAACAATTCAAATTTAATTGTCTATTCTGCTAAAGATTAATCCATAAGAAGACTACAATTTTTAACAAACCTTTTTTCATGAAACAGGTAAAACTAAAAATTTATTCAGAATTATATTGTCCCGTATAAATGGTTTGTTAAAGTTCACTGTATTCACAGATACATAAAATCCGTAGTTTGCGGCCGTGACCTGCTACACTAAAAACTCATCATGAGTTTTATTGTTTTGTCCCTCCCTTATGTATCAACATAAGGGGAATTAGCTGCAGCGCTGCTGCACCTTGACACCTCAGTACAAATCAAACTCCCTACTTCCAGGCACAGCCCCAGTGTGCTGGAGAAGGGCCATGCTAGCCTTTGCAGACCAGGCTCACATCAATCCACTGCAAGTGAGAGCAGCAAAAGAAGCAATTTAATTATCCTGGTTTCCATACAGGAAAACAACAGTCCAGGAAATAAGAAAAATTATATGAGGGATCTTTGGTAGAGAGGAGATCTGAACTAGGATTATGGAAATTTGGCTAATGTTGGGGTACAACTTTGCAGACCTCTTTTTTATTCCCAAATAAAAGCAACTGCCTTGTTATGACAGTGAACAGCTCTCATCTGTACTGGTCTGTAGCGTTCACAATACAACATGAGGCAAAATTTTCCTTCTTCTAAGCCGGAATTTAAATCATCTGGGTAATGCCTCTCAAACTACTCAGAACAGGCAGGGAATTTCCCCCAGTTTTCACCATGGATTTATCATTGTAGCTTCACAACATGGAGCTGAATGACCTAAAAGCATGTTAATGCTGCTGCAGGACACATTAAACTCATACAACAGCATTTTCCCTGAGTGGGTGTATTCAACTCATTTAATAAAGATTATGAGTGACTGCACCCTTTTTTTGGCTATGACACAACTCAAGGATAGAGAAATTTAATAGCATATTAGTCATCTGCCCAGAGGTAAAGTATTTCATAATGAACTGAAAAGCCAGAAAATTGTGTCTATGTGTGTGTTTTAATATTACTCTGTTCATACTAATGAAATTTATGCAAAGCACCACAAAAACTGATGAGTGTACACCCATAACGTGACTGAAAGACACTGCAGGTTGCATTAGGGTGAGATGTTAAATGATTTATTACATGTCAAGTTGGGTTTTTTTCTTTTAATTGCTTTCCTGGTATTTTGAAAAAAAATTCTGCTGTTTAGTATGAAATTTTTAGCATAAAGACCAAGGAAAAAAATCAAAATAAAAAACCCCAAGAAAAACCCACGTTTTCGTTCCTGCTGCACTGTGTGCCTTGCCCAATGAAACTGGCAAAGTCAGGAATGTCCCAAAACATCTGTAGGCAGAAAACTCTGGACCTTTTTTGTCTTTTAAAAAACATAAGCAAGCTGGATGTGCTTACAAGTGAGGGGGAAGCAAGGAATGACATGGTGATTCAGAGGACTGGCAGTGGAATAAAGAATATGTGGAAAAAGAGTTTTGCTTGCAGGCGTAAGGGTGAGTGCTGGCATGGCTGAACTGCTTGCTCACCTTTGGAGCCCAGAGCCCTGAGGTTTGCCTCATGTGCCTTATGGATGTTGGGCTTGGCTATGTGTGATGTGGGCACACCATGACTACTGCTGAGCCTGCCCACGGACCACCAAGGTGACACTGCTGGTGAGCACCAGAAACCTGGGCTTCCCAGCTTCTTGGACTTAGCATAGCTGTCTACACTTCTATGCTGTCGGCCTGGTGACAAGGAAGAGTGTGTCACACTCTTTTTCACATATTTCACATCCAGCTGGGGCTTGAAATCAGCTGAAGGCCCAAAAAGCTGAGGGTGGCCAGGAGATCTGCAATCCTGACTCCTTCAAATCACAGGAAGTTCTCCCATTCTACCTATGCATTTGGTGATACCAGTGCTCCTCAAAATCCTCCAAAGAACAGATCATGGGAGCCCCATGTGCCCAGTGAGCCCCTAAGTCTTCCTGTGGAAACAGCTGCTCATTTGGGGTTTTTGCTGGGGGCTTAAGGAATGAGAGATGGCTCCCTCCAGCTGGAAAGCCTCCCCCACTGGAGGATTACTCACAGAGTCTGGTTGCCAGCCAGGAGCCAGATGGCAGGGTGCTGCCTCACAGGTCTAGGTCTCCTCCTGCAAGTACAGATCTGCGAAAGCTGGCACGTTCCCTTCTCTTGCGAGCAGCAGTCTCCAAGGTGGGCTGCCAAACATGCTGGAGAACGTCCACCACTTCACCCAGCCTTCAGCTGAGGCCATCTGATACACCACCAGGGACAAGCTCACAGCATGTCTCATGTGGCCATGAGTTGCCTGTGACTAGAGAGAGAGAGAAAAATGTAGAAAAGACAAAAATCCTTAATTTCATGTTTTTAACTAGCAGTTTTTAAAAACTTGTGAGTGCCTTGGGAACTAGACAATAAATTAATGGCTTTAGATTTAATTTTCTGGATTTCTATTGCATAGGTTTTAGTAGGATTTTTACCAATAGGTCTGTCATTGCATGGGAGCCTAGTGGCTATTGAGTATTTTAAAACCTACAGTGATTATGAAGTTTTTCTCCAATTATCTTCAGTGAAAATTTTATTCTTGTTAGCAGTGTGCACCCAAGAAGAGGTTAAAAAAGCTGGAAGAGCCTCTTGTTCATATTAGAGCACAATGCTCTGTGATGAGCAGCTGCAAATGGTTTTAAGGGAAGAGAAGTAAAAACTACAGAGCCAAATTAATGGGCAAATGCTGCAGGCAGCTCATCTTGGAGCAAAGGTGAGCTTAAATGCATTACTGAACGGAGGTATGACAGTACAAATTATCCCTACTACCAAAATCAAGATTCCTAAATCAGCTCGTATGTGTTTGACGTCTTAACTCCAATGCTATTGTGATTTTTAAAAATTCATGCATAAAAATAAAATATAAAATATTGGTAATATAAATATATTTATGTCTTTGATGAATTTAATAAAGACAGATGAGTTTAATAAAGAAATGGGTAATATACAAGCAAAAATCCCCTTGCTTTCAGTCACCACCACTGTACAGTAGAGCTATCAATTTTTCAATTTTCCAGAATTCACTGTTTCGTAGAACCACACTTGATAAACCCAAAAAGCTCTTTTTAGCTGATTCTGAATTTTTTTTTTTTACATCAGTTCTCCACATCTTTATTTTCTTTTGAGTCATGTTTAACATTGAGTGCACATGTTTTGTTTTCTTCAGGTTTTGAGGTTTGCAGAAAATCTGCAAAGATGGTCATCTTGGTCATGAAAAAGTCTCAGCATGAAATTTCAGAATACATAATTTATTTTTTTTTATTTTCCTAGTGAGGGCAAGACATAGTCAGTCAGGAGGGAAAAGACAGAATTATTTGGCTTGTTGAAAATCACCGTTCTGGATGCATGCCTGGGCAAATGAATACTATAAATTGCTCTTTCCAGAAACCAGAGCAAAAATCTGTAACAATATAAGAAATCTATTTATTTTCATGATAACATGATAGTTATGGAATTCTAATGCACTTGTTGCTGTTTTAGAACAAGTATATACAGTAAATTTTACCTAACTGTAAGGAAGTTTGTTTTCTGATTTTTAATTACAGTTTGTAGAAGCAGCTTCAAAAACAGATCTGTGCAGCATCAAAGCATTGTGCTACAAAGGGCCTGAGCTTATTATGTATTGACTAAAATCAGAAATAAGCCCTTCTGAATTCAAACAGAATTGATACTTGCCTATGTTTCTCTTACTGCTTACTAATAAACATTGCTTAAAAGTTAGGCACTCCTACTTACATAACCTGCTTTCATGTCATGTTATTGATTGTTTTTCAAAATCTTTCAGTTGATTTGGCTGGCAGGGTGTTAGTTGGAAACTCAAAGGTAACATACGATCCTCTGAGTGCTTTTCTTCAGAAATTAGAGTTATATTCTTTACATTGCCTAAGACAAAAGTGTGATTTCTGGGGCTCACTCTTCACGTGTCAAAACTCAGCTTTTCTGTAATGTTCCTCCTGATTTATGGTTTTAAGAATGACTAAAAAAAATTACTTTTTTTTTTCCCACAAGCAGACATACAAATATGTAGTTCACAATTTTTTCCATCTTATTTTTAAAAATTTACTTCATGATGGTATTTTTCTGTCCCAAAATAGATAATGGTAACAATACAATCAACATGCCTGTGTTCCTTATATAAAAACTATTTCAATCCCTAATAAAAAATGTAATAATTGGAAAAGAGAAACTTATCTGCCTGTAAAGAAATTTTCAAAAGCCATGTGAGAGAACAACCACACATGATAAAAGTTATTTACTAAAGAAAGCCTATTTCAAGCTTCCACAGAATTTCACTGAAAAAATGAAAGCAGCTGGTGATGCCAGAGTGGGCAAGGTGAACTTGATTATGTGGACAGGCCACAGTAAATTCACACACACAGAGTACTGAGAAGATATGAACAAGCTCCCCAAGAAAGGCCAGAGATTTTGTGGAAACCTTTGTGTCTAACCCCACCAATAATTTATAAACAGGAGGGAGGAAAAAGACTTAAGCAAGTTATGTAACACAGTCCCAGACATTACATACCATGACTGCTTTTATAAAGGATCCCATAGCAACCTGAATTATTTCTGAAATGTCTGTTAATAATGTCTGTTATAAATTAGGTTAAATGTAATGTCAGGTTTTTTAAGCATCAGTATGCTCTCGTGAGTCATTCTTACTCATCCAAACAACCTGTTTTTGGTGTAAAGGGATGGTAGAGGCACTGCAATTATACCTCTTTTGATTTTTTTTAAAAATAAAATTACTACCTTGTTTACCGTGTGCCTACTTGTTAGGTGCGAAGGAATATGTCCTAAAATGTTACAAATTAAAGCATGAATATGAAGTTCAATTGCAGTATTACATAGCCTTACAGATAATTATGGAGATCTGTCAAACCAAAAAATAGCCAGGGATTTTTCATCAGACCTACAGAGAAACACTCTTTCAGTACAATAGAGCCTGTAAAATAATAAATGTGACATTAGTGATAGCAGAAAATGTAGAAATAAGGGAGACCTAAAGTGCAAATTTAAAAATATGCTAAGTGTGTCAGGAAAGAAGATAAATTTATTTTTTCCCAAGACTTTGACCTCCCCTGTAAAAGCATTCAAAAGTCTGCATTGCTGTGTGTTTTTTCTGAATGGTCTATGCAGAAAAAGGAATAAAACAGTAACTAACTAACTAACTAACTAACTAGAAACCCAACAAAAATACTACCTAAATTAATTTCTTCCAGAACCCAGTGTTCTGAATTTGGGATAAGAAAAATAATCTGCTTCAAATACATTAAGTTTGTAAGAGCATTGGCATAAGTGGAAGAAACAGAAGAGGAAGAGCTATGACACTTCAGAGAAACCACGAGCTATTATGTAAAAAACACAGGCTCCATCCTATAGCTCTTTGGGACACAAAATGTGGACCAAAATCAGGAAAGTGTCTGGGAACTGAACTCTCTTCCAAAGACCTGCAAGAGTAATTTAATCTTGGATACCACTTGTCCAAACCCAACAGCCCGTGGTGGCTCTGAGACATGCAGAGCAGTAACACAAATAGCTGTATACAACAGCTGTATCAGACATCAGTGAGGAGGGTCCCACACAGCCACACTGTGCCTGGAGGTTGCTCTGTTCAAGCCATGATTCCCTTTGCCACTCTGGATTCTATCCATCTCTTTGAAGATTTATATGCTGCCTTTTTCTTTGCAAAGTGCCTCTCAGCACTATGTAGGACCCAAGAACAAAGGGGAAAGATAACAAGTGAATCTAATCTGAATGTCCAACATTATGACACGGGATGACTCAAAAATAACAAAAAGTGGTTTTGCAGCCCACAAAGTCTCACTTCAAGGAAAAGACACATTCGCTTTCAGATTTTTAACTTTACAGTCAAGCCTTTACTTTTTTCTATTTTATGTATGCTTATATTTAAATACAAACACTTTCATGTGTGTATTTCTGTGTTTGGTGCATAAAGAGAAGCACAGAAACATACCAGCTTCCCCTCCTTTCCTCATTCACAAAATGATGATATAATAGCTTATAAAGAGGCCTTTTACCATAAATATGGTTTTAGTGCTTTCGTTTAAGTTGGTACCTAGATAGAAATACCCATACACTTGTATACAGATATGTGCATGCATGTATGCTTAGATAAAGGAGAGGTAACATTCTCATCCTTGTGACTCCCGTTTAAGGGGAGATTTGACCTGGGAGCAAGAGTCAGCATACCCACTCTGCTTACTAAACATTAGTATCTGTTTTGATTTTTGATGAATTGCATGAGTCTTAAATGATCACATATTTTTGCTGTTCTTCTATCCAACATAATTAACAAGTAAAGTGAAAGTCCTGTGGATTATTGTGACACTGCACATGTAGAAGACCTTGTTTTCAGTGATGGACATCTTTGGCCATTTACATCCTCCCAGTTTCGTTCTCAAGGTAGACATGACATGCAATGATGCCTAGTTTCAAAGTTATTTTTCCAGACTAATGCTTGCTCTTTTAAAAACAGCAAGAGGTTCACCTCTAACAATGTAACATGCTTCAAATTAATCTTTGACATTAAAAACAATGTAAAAAGTGCAACAACTTTTGCACCACACTGAGCACCTAATATAATAAAGTAGATCATTTCAAGTCATACAAATAAAAAAAAAATATTCTTTTGCTCTTGAACTGATGTCTAGCCTGCCAATATCTAGGGAAATGCTTTAATTTTCTATTAAAAAAATCAGCAAAACTCAAATTAATGTTTTCTTATCATTCCAAAATTAAGCCACGAATAGAATGCCTGTGCACCTTTTGTTCTACTCAGGCATAATGCATAAGCAGTGTAAATGCAGATATTGCAGCTGTATATAGCATTTGCACATGTTAATATTTACAGTTGGAATTAGTCCATTTTTGTCATTTATTGTATTCTAGTTTGTCTGAATTATGAGTACAGCATCAGACTGGTAAGAGTGGAAAATGAAGCAGAATATAAGTAACCTGAACCAGCAGTTAATTTATGTCAAGGCAAAACAACTAAGCTGTGCTATTATTGCAACTGTTGACTTTATAGTCTATTTTGCTGTTAACAATTGAATTATCCCATCCCTTTTGGAAATATTGATGTTTGCAGGCTGGGATTCTCTATCCAAACAACCTGTCCTTTGCAGACAGCGAAGTGAAACTCTTTGCTGGCACTTCCAAGTGCACGGGTAACCTCAGAGTTAGAGGGGATCATTGTAAAGTAGTGAGAATATTGTCAGTCTCCCTCTCTGCTCAGTTGGTTCCACTCCTCAAGGCAACAGAATTTTCAGCAGACTGATCTAACATATTCATATTTCAGAGGGGTTTTCATGCAGTCTGCACAACTTTTGGGATAAGCAAGCAATGCTGTAAGTTAAATATTTCAGTACAAACTTCATAAAAGCATGGGCAAAGTAAACTCCAGCTGCTGAAAAGATGTCCAGATTTCCTCTGAAAAAAAGTGAGGGTATAGGAAGATGATTCTTGCAACATTTTTATTTTCTGTCCTATAATGTACAACAACTGAAACTTCCCATCAAGTGCATAAAAATGCTGCATTTCAGTAAAATCCCCCCAATTTTTAATTTTTTTTTTTTTTTTTTTTGAGAGTATATACTTCAAAATGCAAACTGCACCTGGGAAGAAGGCATAAAACACCAGGTGTCCAGGAGCATAATTGAAGGAAATCATATAACAATTACAGTGCACAGAAATCTGAAAATTAGCAAGCAGGTAAAAGCTTGGAACAACATGCAAACGAATGACCAAACTCAAACATGAAATAAAACAAACAAAAAAATCCCCTCTAAATTGCTGTCAGTGGTGGAATGAAACTAATGAAATATTAACTTGTATTTAGCCTCTTCCAAATCAAAACCTGCAGGTATTTCTTCCTAAATATCAATTTCACCCAAAATTTTTTGCAATATACTCTCATGCTCATCAAATCCCTCTCTTTCTGCTCCCTTTTTTGCCTCACATGCTAGAGGAAGAGGAAGCTGGATGTGGATTGCAATAACAGAGTGGACAGGGCATACATGCTAACCACCCAGCCTGTCAGGTGTTTGTGTCTAGGAGGGTAGCTGTACTCTCAGTTACTTGTCTAGACACAGATTTTCACAAAAATTCTTAAGAATTATGGATACTCATGCATTCATCAGTCAAATTTTGTTGAAACTGACGAATTAATGTAATAAGCATTTGCTCAGAAAAATGTGGCAGAAATAAAATGAGATGGAGCAGAGCACAGAATCCCTAGAAAGAATGAGAAGAAGGAACCTGTCCTAGGATATTATTCAGAGGAGTGGTGTATATCAGACTTGGAAGTTAATTATTCTAATATTCATTACAGATTTACTGCTGTATCCTTTCTTGGATCTGACTTTGAAGGAGAGATTAATTGCACTGTGCTCCAAAAATATGAATGGTAACATCTAGACTGGGAAAACAAGCTGTATAGAAAAAGTGAGATGAGTGGATATGTTTAACTTGGATATAAAAGTACAGAGATGGGAGAATATGTAAAGAAGTGTTTAATGAAGTGATCAATCGCTCTCCATGCAGAAAGAAGAGATTGACTTAATTAGCAGCAAAAAAAATCTGTATGAAATCAGTCAAATAAGTTTTCCAAAGCAGTGTGTGATCAGCTGCCATGGAGGCTTTTAACAGAAACTTACAGAAGCATAGTCTTTTGTAGAGACTTTCAGCTTTATGTTTCTGTCACTGCATCTTAAACCTTTTTGTTTGAGGAGATTCTGGGGATACAGTAAGGACCACTACAGTTACAGCAGCACAGCTTGGGCTCCATTTGCATAATTTGCTAGACTTCTAAAAATGTTCTCCACTGATAAATCTGAGAAAAATACAGTCAAGAAAATGTGAATCTTGACGTAGGCTTCAGTTAATTTTGGCTCAAGATCTGAATGCATGAAAGAAGTGTGCCTGTGTA
Source organism: Cyanistes caeruleus (assembly GCF_971803275.1). Lineage (NCBI taxonomy): Eukaryota > Metazoa > Chordata > Aves > Passeriformes > Paridae > Cyanistes > Cyanistes caeruleus. Next base: position 34,233,378 of record NC_141732.1, read on the forward strand.
TTTTATCATCTAACAGGGAGAAATGTTTCTTGATCACAGTCTCAGTTTTATCAAACCCGGGAAACTAATTCAAAGAAAGTAAAAAATAAACGTTTCTGAAGTTTTTCCATTCTGAGTATTCCAGCCTAAAGGTTAAAACAAAAAAAAAATTAAGCTGTATGTAATAATTTCCCAATAAATATTAATGACAAGTTTTGTTTAGTAGTTATTCCCTCCTCAACCTCTCCCCAAATGCTTGTTTAAAAAAACTTGTTAATGATTATGGAAGCACCTCCTCATTTATGGAGACTTGATTTTAACCAGTCATTCTCTATAGGGCAAATTGGTCTCAAACACGTTTTTGTTTTTCGCATGGGATATAGTAAAACGTCAGTCCTGAAAATTTGATCGCATGTGGACAACCCTTAGCTACCTAAACATTTAATAGTTTCAAGTGACACTTTTACATAAATAAAATCTCATGAGCAAATAAATTCAAAGTTCAGGATCTAGAATCACATTCCAAATATAAGAGTTGAAAGGCAGATTCTTTATTGCTTCTTACACTGACAAGGGGGTTGTACTACAAGATGCTATGCAAGATTTTTAAAATGGAGAAACTGGGATGCAGATGACATTATTTTTAAAAATCGGATTGCAATAAAATTATATTAAATGAGCATATAAATATGTATTTTATTCATGTTAATTCATCCATTCATTGTTATACATAAATGTGTATAAAATTGGGGATTGGGTTTTGGGAAAAAGAAAAGATCAGAATTGTGATTTTTACATACACTTCATATTTAATTAACACATCCATTCCTTGTCCTTAATAAGTTAAATCTGACAATAGCTATTTTATGACTACAGTCCTGCAAACCAAGGTACTAATTGAACAATCATTCCAAACCTTAAAACAATAAAGGAATAAATAGGAGATCTCTCATATTAATGCCCAGCATAAATGGTATTTAACATGGCAATTGGAAGGTGGATCAAAGAATCAACCAAAATCAAAGAATCAACCAAACCCCAGTTGTGGAGTGAAGTCTGCCCACATTATTCTCTTTAATCTGTTTATTCTCTTTTTTTCTATTTCATTTTCCAGGAAGAAACCTCTCCAAATGCAGTGCTTTGAAAATCTAACTAGTGGTACATCAGCCACACAGTTTGGCAGCTCTCATGTTGCTCTGATTGGTAATGTAGCCATCCTTGTAAGGGGATTTTGGGGACTCAAAGCCTCTACCACATGTGTTTCTTTAAGTATACATGAAAAGTCCAATAGGAACAAACACAGTAACTCCCATGCAAAATATGTAGATGGATCTGAGGCCAAGAACTACATCTATAGGAGAGGAAAGAGGAAATTCCACAATAATGACTGGAGCGCTGTCAGAGGAAGAATAGAGGTGCCAAGGCAGCAACAGCAGCTCCTGAACCTCAACCCTGAGCTGCACCATTTAAAGTTACCATGCTTGGTTTCAAGTTCATTACACCTCTAAGATGACAGTGCAAAATTTTCCCCATCACACCAAGATTATGTTTGTGACCCCAAAAATTTATGCATTACTTGCATGTTCAAAAGATCTCAAAATCAGCAAATTCATCTCTCTGCTAAAAATTTCTGTGCCAAAAGCCGTACAATTGACTCAAAGTAAAAAGCATTTCAAGTGAATCACTCATCCAGGCAAGCCCAGACAGAACTCTGTTAAGTATCAGTTGGCCATCATAATGGTTATCTCTCTTTAGGAACTTCAATGTCAACAGAACCAACACAGACCAATCTCATATGCTGGGCCCAGACCTGCTCTCTTCCCTGGTAAATGAATGGTAAAATTCCCACAGGTAGCAATGGAAATTGCACCTTTAAGATTTGTGCAGCTCTGCCACTTGTGTGAAGGGCAGAGCTGAGTCTTCTGTCTTTTGTAGCAACAAATAGCTGCACACATCTTGATATTTCTCTGCATCTTGTCCTAGCTAGAGAGACTCTGATGGACTGTCTGGGGAACATGGGGTAAAAGAAAAGGAGGAAATGTGGCCTCCCTCTGCTGAAGCATTTTATTCACCAGCTTACCAATCCTTCCTAACCACCCCTCTACAGCTCTGGTCAAGTTACTCAACAGTTTTGCCCAGTGCTCAACATTTGATTTCTGCCATTCCTGAATTTCAGGCAGGCAATCCCTGAAAGGCATCAAGAAAAGAGCACGGATTGGCTGTAAGAATTCAGGTGACAGTTCTGTCTCCAGCAGTGTGCAGATGACTTCTCTCATGCAATAGGCCAAAACTGACAGACAGCTTGAGCTGGAAGTCCTTCAGCTAAGCAACACCAATTCTGGCTTATGGGAATATATCAGATGACCAGTTATTAGCTAAAACTCTCTCCAGTTCTCCAGTAAGTCAGGATCTTCTACTAAATTCAGCCATAGGCTCCCTTAAAATGCAAATCAGCTGATGAGGTTGTTTCAGGAACACTAGTAGAAAAACTTAACCAAGGTGTTGAAAACATCCTTAAATGAACTGAAGCTGAAGAGAAGGAATTTTATCTGTTTATATTTTTTGCTGTAGCTCCCACTACTGAATCTCTAATATCATATTAAATCTAGAAAGCCAAGTATCCTCCAATTTCAGGATTGTCATACTAATTTAACCAGAACTCAGAGATTTATCTTCTAGCTCTATTAAATGACCCTCTTGAAGGCAGTTGTCCTCACTGAAGGCAAGTGTATCTGACGGGACAATGCTTTGCTTCTATTAACTATATAGCAGGAGTTATAAAACTTACCCATAAACATTTCCAAGACCATCAGGTGGAACACAAAAAAAAAGTGTTGCTTACAAATAATCATTATATGTCTTGTAGCTTGGAACATCTCTGTTATTTCATTGGCCCAACTATCCTGCATTTATTTTCAGGAGAAAACACTGATTTGTACTTCTAAAAATTATCATAGATTGGGTGCCAAACCACTCCCATTTTCCATCCCACAGGCAGCTGAAGCAGATAGAGGTAGCAATGGCAAAATGCTTCCTTGCCTCTGTGAAATTATGTGGATAATGGGATTGTTTTCCATGAAGCTCTTCTCAACATTCATTTCAGAAACTGCTGTCCAAAATCAACAGTAAAAACTCAGACACTCATCCAATATAATTAGTGAATAACCTATATTTTAATATTTATAAATATTTAATTGCAGTCAGAAAATAAAAGTAAAATACTTGTTGGCATTTTAAAGAAATAAGGAATAATTAGTACAAAATATCTTCCTTGTCATGAAAGCAGAGTTTTATAGTGAAATAGCAATTGCACCACAGGTGTGAACAAAGCCAAGCCCAGTCTCTGTTGTCACAAAGATGTCAGAAGGACTCCCTTGCTACAATCAAACAATGATAATGTTTCATCTCAGGCTTCAGTGATTAGCCAATATGTTGACTTCTGCAGCGTTATTTTGATTAGGAAGATGAAAAAATATAGATATATGCAAAGGATGCTTTTCCTGGAATCTAGCAGAAAGAGAACAACAGCATAAAGTCAGTCAACCGTATGCTCAGATGACTCTGCATTTGAGAAGACCCTGACAATTCCCTACTCCCCGTGCTATTGCCATCTGTTAATTACCTGATACCACACAGCTTAGCCTTGCTGTAACTTCCCAGCCACCACTCTTCAAGACTACATTTAATGACCCCTTCCACGTAGCCTTTTGGCAGAAAGGATGCCAAGCATAGCTACAGGGCCAGATCAAGTCTCCAGCTGTCTAATTCACCATCTGATAGATCCTCCAGTATAACAATTCCATGCCTACAACTGCCTTTTCTTCCAGTGAACCTGGCAAAACATCACTAGGACTAACACTAGAAGTGCAGACATTCACAACACGTTCAGGCAACTACCTTTTATAGACAGGGATGAAAAGAAAAACAATCAGGAGGTATGATATAATTACAGGGTAATAAAACTATAAACATTGTTAATACATTCATTTAACATTTGGATTTCACGTCTAGGAGTACAAATCCACAGATGTCCAACTGTTACCATTTTAGGTTGGAGAAAGTAATTTTTTTGACTGATGCCTATCAATAGACACGTATTTTTTTAAGCAGTGGCAGAGGAGAAAAGGTATCAGAAATATTAACAAGGGAAGCTCATCTGAGTTACTCAGTAAGCAACACGGATGAAAGAAAACCTGCCATTGTGTCATAAAGATTTAATTTATCTGGTTATGGAAAACACCCTACTGGTAGAAAATTGTTTCTATAAAAAGCAGGAAGGGCAAAATGTTACCATAAGATGTGTCCCTGAAATCCAACTTTCTGATTACTTTCTGAACATTTGTGCTGAAAATCTGAAACCCTTGATGAACATTGTTTCAGATGAGGGCCATAAAAAATACCATTCCTACTATTCTCCTGGCTAAAACTTTGGCATTCTCAAAGCTAATCTCTATGGACAGCAGAAGGAAGATCATTCTGGCCTTAATTTTGAAAGGAGCGAGGAAGGCAGCTCATGGCAGTGTGAAGAGATGATGCTTGCAGCAAGGGACAGTGTGGCACAGAACATCTGTAAAGGGTTGGGTGGGAGGGAACACAGGTGAAGGGACAGAAAAGGGGGAGAGATGCTGGGTTTGTTCCAGGGAAGGACTGTTGAGCACAAGAGGAAGACTGCAGGAGTCAGGGATATCTATGTAATTTGGAGATGTGTCAGCTAATCATTTGCCAAATGAAGAGCAGGACCAATTACTTTACAGCCAGCAGAAAACTCACAGAGGTTTGGCAGTTGCTGGCTTGAATAAAGTGAAAAACATAAGCCTCTGAGAATACCAGACATTTTTTTATATTCAGAATAAGACTGTGAAACTTTTGTTTTGATTTGTCTAGTTTAAGCTACCTCTTCAAGGAAGAAGCTCTGAGACTCCTTGGGAAGCGGACACACAATTGTTCTTCATTTACTTTATTTTGTACTTTAAAAATGCAAGGAAAAAATGCTTTGAATGAAGGAAGAAAAGCATTAGCGTTTAAATGGCTGATCCTGTGTGTTGAAGAGAGAGCTTTGTGTCTTTTTCTTGTTACAACAAATGCAAAGCTGCCATAAAGCACTCCACCCCTTATTTAAAGTGAGTTTCTGGATATGAAAATCACCAGACCAAAAGCCATTTATGCCGCCCACAGAAGACTGCGATGTTCCAACTATGCTCTATTTCACTTATCAACAATAATAACTGTAATTAACTCATGGCTCTGCTGAAGTATCAAAAGTCTGTTGCCGTTTAAAAAAAAAAACAACAAACCAACACCAAAAATCCAAACCCCAACCAACAAACCATCTGTAAAGTGATTTTTAAAAAAAAATTTGTATCTGCACAGTACGGTCGGGGATCCTGTATAAGCTTGTTAGGAATAATCTTGAATGTCTGATAGGTGGGAGAGAAACCTCTGAGCGACAGCAATAAGATAAAAGCAAGTAATGTATAAAGATAGCCGTTTGAGCAGCAAAGTTTAGAGATTACCCTGTGAGGTTTAGGCATGCAATCCCTTTTTGTCCTGTAGGATGGAATAAACGAATGCTGCTATGAGTTTCACTGTATTCTCCAGAGTTTATATGTTGCTTTTCTGCCTAACTGTGCATACAAGTTTAGTAGAAGCACTATTATTTTTCGAATTATCGGATTACCCTTTGCAGATTATCACTTTGAAAGCTCATTATTGAAGAATAAATAATCAGGGTGTCTGATCAGAGGACACATTACACAACTCTTCAATGCAGGCAGCGATCTTTTCAAAAGCCATTTTACCCCTGATTTCCTTTGGAGAGAACACAGTGCTTACTTACTTTCCTAACAACAACAAAATGTCAGCTTTGAAAGAATATGAAAAACTGGGAAAAAAGTGGAAACAGTTGAAAAACTGCAGTTTTTTTAATGCTTATTATAAAATTTTATCATGTCAGCTCTTTCAAGAGTTACTATGCAAAGGATAACAGTGCCTTTTACTAAAATGAATTCTTTAAAAAATATTGCCACTTTTACTTATAAGGCCTGTTACAATTTTTTACCACACCACCTTAAAAAGAAAAGCAAGCTAATTAAAAAAAAAATCTATAGAGAACTCAAATCAGCAATATATTTTTATAAAAATTTCTCAGTGTGTATATGAAAGTATATATACACACACATAGATATATAAATCTATATATATAAAAAAGTAAACCCCAGCCTTACCTACAGTGAAAAATCTTGCAGTCATATAAGAATGAAGAGAGATGAAGCCCTTACTCATAAAGAGAATCAGATCACAAGAGGGAAGAAGGTGAAATCAGGAAGCTAGTTCCTACTTGAAAAACCACAGCTGTGAGGAAGTCTTGAAGTTTGTCTATGAATCAGCCAAACATCTGATCTCTGGTGGTAATTAAGTGCTGGAAAATAAATTCATCTGGAATCTTTTTGTGGAATAGGTGGAAGGAATAAAATAGAAGCCACGTAAGATAACATAGCTCAGGAGCTTTTGGTGGATAACTTCTGTAAATGATTTAATAATTCATTGGTAAAAATTAGATACTACTGAATACAAAGGAAGGAAAGCTAAAATTTTAGCAGCAGGCAGTACTTTTTGATCTCTTTGATAAGTAAATGGAAAAAGTGCAGAATTACTGAAATGGTAGTATTATATTTCTTAAAAAAAATGTGCTCCAGCTGTAAATGTTTATGTGCTTTTTTACCATAGACACAATGAGCATCTGGAGTTTAGGCTTTCTGCAGGCTAACACAGATGTTTCTTCACAAACTGACAAGTAATACAAAGTAAAAATCAAAGCTGAGGCACTTCCAATTTTCACAAATGCAGCAAAAAGTTAAGTCCAGGCAAATCCAACTGTCTTGCTCTCCAAGTACTCTGTAAATAAAATCTGATTGATAATGACTCTAACACTTCAATGCAAAAAAAAGTACAAAGTAAACACGCACCTCCCCCATTTTGTACACAATACTATGTATTTTTGTAATATAGCTTTATCTTCTGTAGCGTATCTAAAATTGCTTTAACTGACTTGAAATATGGAAACTACTTAGAGATCTCTAGCAATTTTAACATCTTTCTGATACATATTATAGGCAGAGGTTAAAAATCACCACAGAAGCAAATAGTGCTCTTATTGTAAGTTACTTAATTAATTCAAAGTAAATAGAAACTAAATAGAAGAACCAGAATCATCCCAGTGGTGTATTTTCCTCTAAAACCAAAAGTGTATTTAACTGGGATGCTGTATGTTCAAATGTTACTCTCGAATTGGGAGGATATTTGTGTCTTTTACAAATATCACATTCACAGCTGTGAAGTGGCAATTCTGTGACTTTGTAATATCCAGTAATGTCTTAAGATGCCAAAACCAACTGATAGTTGTAATCAGCATATTAATTTTTTCTCCAGTCAGCAAGTCCCTCTAAGAAGCATTACAAAACCACAAAGAAATATCACAAGGTACTGAATTGTAAACAGTACTTTAACAATTGCACAGAAAGAAAATTTAAATCTATTCTGACCTGCAGAGAATGTGAATGACACATTCTGCTGTTTGCTCTTCCAGTAACATATTTTAAGGGAAAGGCAGTGCCAAAATGCTGAGCAGCTACATGTCCTTATCACAGAAATGTATTTTTAAAACAGACAGCAATCACAGAGAAACATAGCACAAACTGTCACAGTTTCCAAAAAACCTTACAGTGGATGACTCTGAGAAGGAAGAATACAGAAAGTACTGTGCAGAGAGTAAAATGACACATGTGGAAAATCAGACTTTCAAGAGGAGGTTGAACCCTCTCCACAAAAACATGGAAGAAGAAGAGGGTGCCACAGAATTTTGCAAAAGGAAAATAATTTCAACAGGACAGGTCAAAAGACAGTAAAAATGGTTTTTCGCTCAAAAAAAGTGTGCACATTAAATGCAGGAAATCAGACTTGGTGGAAACAGGCTAAAGCCAGTTTTTGGGGCACTTTTGTCTTGTGTACCATAGCTGGAGGCTGGACCATGTTGAAGAGCAGCTGAGACTGGCTCTGTTGGTTAGAGCAAGGTGTCAGTAAGACCAGGATTGTGGGTTCAATCCCTGTTAGGCCCTTTACTTAAAAGCTGGGTTTGATGATCCTTGTATATTCTGAGAATCTGTGGTGCCAGGTGGTAGTGCAGGATGGTAAGGCCACCGTGGACTTTTGCTTCTGAGGACACTGGACAGTCACAACTCCTTTCTTGGCCTCCTTATGGACAGTACCACCTCCTGAATATGATCCCACCCTAAGGCATAGTCCCGTTCACTTTTCATTCATGAAAAAGTGATTTTCTTTCCGTTTTAATTTAGATCTTAGATCAAGCAGACGCTTGCTGTCCCCTATTTCAACCTACGGCTAAGCTCAAGGTCTGTTGATGTCTCTGACATTCTCACCAGCAGGCTATTAGCTTGATTATAGGTCCAGTAGAGTCATCTGTTAAGATATGAAATAAAAGCTTCCACTCACCATCTCCAACTGCAGGACTTGAGTCTGAACATGCAGGGACGCAGACTCAACCGCATGCAAATAATATAATATATTCACCTTCACACACAGAGGCCCCAGGTAGAGCCATCAGTCAGAGGAGGAGATCCCTAAGGGATGTGAGTGGGGAATTCCTGGCCCCATAACTGAAAGTAAGGCAGTCCATCAGAGCAGGGCTGCCAAACACAGACCTTTCCATTCAAACACACAGAGCAGAAGTTACACATGGTTTTTAGGGGATATCTTTCTGAGTTTCAGTCCCAGAGCAGCACTTAACTTGGGAAGAGCCTCCCATGGTCCCTAGTGCCTACTCTGAGTAGTCCATCCATTCCTCAGGTACCCCTCATGCATCCCAGCATGGTGCTTTGCTAACTGTGACCAGTCTCTCTTTAGTAGTGAGGTTTGCCGTAAACACACCCAATTTCAATTACAGATAGACTGTGTCTTTATTCCTCATTTAAATGTTTCTGTGTAGGTGGATTTGGAAAGGCCCTGGGCTCCTCTCTGTTTTGAACAAACTTCAGTGCTGTGCGCTGGTGCTCAGAGGTGCTCCTGGAACCAATTCTGAAGCCAGTGCACAGTGATGAGACAACTTACAGATGCCCTTGGAAGAAGGGCTGGATTTTATTTATGCTTTATCAATAAATCCTTGCACATCTTCCCCCTCTCCCTTTTTTAATGTATTCAGTGGGCTGTGATTCCATTCTACAATGTCTGCAATGCGAGAATGTGGGGTTTTCATGGGAGAATCAACAGGGCCTTCAACATAATTCTACAGAAGAGAGTAAACCACATTTTTCTGCTGCTTTTTTTAGAGCTAACTTACCAATTTGTACTGTCTCCGAATTTGCTTACCATCATATCTATTAGCTTATAAAGATGCAAAATATTATTGGTAGCAGGAAGCCTGCAAGTAAATCATTGCTTCACCTGTTCATGAATTTTCTCTCTTATGGCCTTCAATCCTTAGCACCACAATCATTGCCTTTTCTCCCTTAAAAAGATTTTATTGATGAGATGGCAAAAATGCTGTCTTTCCAGTGGCAGAGAAAACCCAACATCTGTTTCATTTGTCCTTTTCTTTTTAATCTTCCTAAAAACTGTCCAATCTTTGCAATTGTGTTACTTGTGACCATTTGTTGATGTTGTTGCTTGGGATTTTTTTGCTTTTTTTCATAAGTGCCAGCCAGGACTAAATGACAACAGGGAAGTGAGTCCAAATATGAATATTTATTCCCCTCATCTGATTAGCAGCCATTCAGGGAAGAAGATAGGAAGGGCATTTTGCACATGGTGGAATTTTCAGAAGAATATTTATTGTATGAAAAGACTTTGGGAGATTTTGTACTTGGCTGAAGGGCAAATTGCCTCCGATAATCTAATGTTTTAAAAAAAAAAATACATGTGAAATATATAGTGAAATATATAGAAATATATATATATAGTTCATATATATATGTGAAATATATATGTACAGACACAAACCCACAGCTAGGACAGATTCTACTCCAAAAGGCACATGGCTCAACCCAAAGAACACCATGGCACATATCCATCATTCTGGAGATGCTTCCACATATCTGGAGCCACATCTTGTGTGAAGAGATGAGCCAGTGCACAAAGGTGGTGGTCATAGTGTGGTAGCTTCAGGGATTCCTTCTGTCACTAACAGCATGTAACCTTTTCTTTCTGAGTTGTGATAACCAAAATTAGCCCTCTGTAGCTCCCCACCTGTGAAGGAGCAGCACAAATTCTGATTTGGACTTGGTGAATATCCATGGGCTGTCTCCTCGAGAGTACTGCAAGGCCACTCTCAGGGCCAGATCAGCTGCATATGAAGGCAACAAACCTGTCAGTGCAGTCCCCAGCCCAGGCAAGGACTGCTTTCCTTGAGTCTGTCTGGCACATGAGGGATGGATTTAGGCTGTCGGGAGGCCATTAGGTGCACTTAGACGTGCTGCCCACAGGCTGACTTCAAAACCACTATGTGGAGTGGAAGATGTGAAAAACTTGCTTATTTCCAGTCATTTCTCAAACACCTGAGAGTACCATAACAGCAAAAAAATCATCTTTCTTACTTGCAGCTAAATCTCTTTTGCAGTAAATATTTTGGATACCTTTGTTTTCAGGCAGGACAGTCATAAAATTCTATTTGTAAAAATCCTAGCAGGCCAGAAATAGGCCTTTAAGTGTCCCTTAAAATAATCTATCAGTGTCCATTAGCAAACAACATTGAGTAGATAGTGGGGCTTTCTATAAGATTACACCTGTTATCCTAAGCCTTTTCTTTCATACTTTAGGGTCTCACATTCATTCATTGTGTTACTGAAAATTTGGTAACTTAACACCAATAGCATTAAGAAGCAGGCATTCTATATTTGGCCAGATGCATGGGACAATAGATCCTTCCAAATCCATGCATACTGACTACAGGGAAGTTTCTGTTTATATGCATTCTACATACATATTCATTGATTGTCCCAGACCAAACATATACATAATAATTTCCCCAAATTCATTAACATGTTTTCCCTCGCCTTTACACATGCATTCTTCTGTCCTCAGGGTCACTCTGGTGGTCCGTAGTGGTTGGAGACCCCAATGTTCCAGTTGACCTGGCTGAGCTGGCAGGGCACTGGGGCTGGTGAACTTCCAGTTCCCCTTTTTACACAATGGGTATTGTGCAGTTTCATAGGTCAGTAGTTTTGGAGAAGAGGGATTGTGTTAGCTCACCAGGTGTACACAATTTATCATCTGGTAACAATTGCAAAAGGTGACTGTTCTCTTCTTATGGCATCCCAGTACATCTTGGTAGTTAAATACTGCCAAGAGACACAAATGCCATTGATGTGATTTGCTTTTCAATGGCAGGGTTAACAAACTCATTCCCTTCCCACCACTGACATCCAACAGACAGGACTGTTACTGGCTGTCAACACATAACATATGAACTGCTCCACTGCAATTATCGGCATTCTTTGAAGACAGAAATTACACAGAAAGAAGAAATGACACCTTCTCAGCTGTGATTACTTGAAATAAGTAAGTAAGCTTGCCCAAGATGGGAAAGTGACCATGAATACCAGTTTGAAATCTAAATCTAAAGAGCTGGATGAGCTTCAAGACTTTCTTTGTCCCCGGCTATCTACTCATTATTAACAAATCACAGACCCAGTAACTACGAGATTTCTTGGTGACTCATATCCACGAAAATCCCTGGCATGCAACCTCTAACAAGTAAATTCTCAAATGAGCTTAATCCTGTGTCACCAAGGCAGGCTGAGAGTCCTGCAGAAGGGTGTTTAGGAGACAAGAATTTTACATGCATAGCAGCCTGCGGACATGGGAAAGTACATTACATTTTACTAAACTCCTTCTGCAGGACATTGGAAAATCTATGACTTTTCTTGAGTTTGTTAGATAGACCAGCTGTGTGAGGAAAAGCAGCTTTGTGGGAAACCATATACCTGGTTGGAGTTTGGATAGGAAAACTAGCATCTTTATAAAAGCAGGGGAGGCCCTAGAAATGGCCCCAGTATAACAAGTGTCAGACTTAAAAGGTGATATGGTGTCAGATGATACCAAGATACCTCCAGGTAGAGGTGTCATAATATGGATGCAATAGCTTGATGCCTACTGACTACACAAAGAGGAACTTGGAGTTCCCAGTTAGTAAGGGATGGTTTCAAAAACACACATGTTATGTGTAATTGTGAGGCAGGTTGATCAAGAAAGCATCAAGCTTGGAACTTTTCAAAATGCTTCTGTTTCATCAGAAAATGACAATTCATTGAAAGCAAATATTTGCCAGGAAAATGATGTCTCTTCATGTAGTTTTCACCCAGCCTTCCAGAACATTTGGTTTGAATGTTTGAAACCAAGGTTATTTTATTTAATTTTGAGAAAAGCCTTTGTAAGTAAATTGAATTTCTTTAAACTTAAAAGCCTTTTGTGTTCAAGTTGTCAAACCTGATGGAGAGTTCCAATGCTAGGAAAACATCTCTAATGATAGAAATCATTATTACCTTTCAATGTTTATTTTTAAAAACAATCCAATGGGGTTTTTTTGGAGAAATTAACTGCTACTTAGTTCATTAACAAAGTATACTCCTGATCTTCTGATTAGAAAATACTATGAGGTGAGGTAGGTTTGTCTATGTCTGTGTCATTGCAAAGTAAAGGTTAGAGATCTTCTAAAAGAGAAGCCAGACACAAGTCTTTTAATTTCACTATTAATATGTCCACCCTAACTCAGAACCAACATGCTCTTTAGACACCTGCCTAGAAAAACAGAAATTAAAATTAAATACAAATCTAAATAAAGATAAAGTGGAGCCTGAAATGGCTCAATGCAAGCAATTGGGGTTTGGTAAGTACATAAAAATATGGAGTACAATATTTTTTTAAGTAGAGGGAGGAAGTAGGAGGAGAAAAACCTCATCTGCAAGAAGTATTACCTGAGTCATCATGCAATTAAAGTCTGTGGGCTAATTTTGGGTCTGTTCCACATGCTTTGCACCAGCTCCAGTGGTATTACACATTTCAAAACCTACCTCAGCCACCCATCAAATGATGCCTTTGGCATAGGAAATTTTTAAACACTCTCTCCTGAGCTTTTGTGTCAGGGGCCAGTGAAGGTGAATGTCCTTTGAGACACTCACGGCATCCGACTAGTCTCACTTCTGGGGTGGTCCCTTGGGGACAGAGGCGTGGATGTTGAATTCACTGTGCCATGGCTACTTTAATTTACACTGGCAATTCTTATCAGGTAGCATCAAAATATAGCACATAAATATGAACCAGAGACTAACCACAGGAAGAAAGCAAACTTGACTTCATGCCTGCAGGTAACTAATGCAAAACTAATAGACTGATTCTTTTAAAACAAGTCTCCCTTAGACTGCAAGGTGATATACAAAAGGAGCTGAGTTTTAACTGAGTCCACTTAAATCATGCTAAGCAAGCCAACACTTGAGCAAGGAGTGTGAAAAGAGGAGACAGAAAACAAAAAGGATGAAGTTGATTCAACAGAATCTTTTCTTGAAGATAAGGGATGCTATGCAAAGGGTCTTGTTTCTGTAAAAAGTTTGCAGCAGAATGAATGAATTACAAAAGGGAAAGAAACAAAGAGGGCAGTTCTGCCTTGCCACCTTGAGGACTTTCTTGCAAACCCAGATTTGCATCCTATCAAGAACCTTGAGTGATGTGCCAGAAGTTGTACAATAACTTACAGTATTGTCAAGGTATCACAAAAACTTTAAGTCCATAGTCCATAATTAGAGATTCCTAGTAAGTCAGAAATCTCGCTAAAGCCCAAACTTTGCATAGAGAAGATGTTCTTTTGTCCTTCCTGACCCTACCCACAGTGCAAAAATTCCCAAAGCGCCAAGATCCACTGTCAGCAAGTACCAAACTGTGCCTTTTAGAAGAAAACAAAACAGCTTGCTCTTAGTACTGAAAATTTTACCCAAATAACTGGGAAAGGTTATCTGAAGAAAAACAAAAAATAAGAGGATTTCTGTAATTAAGGCTGTATTCCAGTTTGCAGCTTTTTCTGGTAGTATAACACGTAAGAGCCTGCAGCTTAACAATCATGATGGATATTGTTCGCTTCTGGCCATTTCTCACCAGATATCCTCATTAAATAATAATTACTAACTTTAAAATATTAGCAACCACATAAACTGTTTGACATATATCAGCAATCACTCTGAAACAACATGTTTCTTAAACAACATCAACTGCTCTATTTATCCTGAATATCTGCACCAGTTACCTTAGACAAGGAAATATAAAAGGCATCAAGATATTGGAGGGGTAAATACATGTACAGGAGTATATATAATATTTGTATGTATGTAGTCACACATGCACAGACACATACTCAAAAGTACTTCAGTGGAGTGTACTGAGTTTTCAAGAGAACTTGGCACTACTGAAAATTTCTTACAAACAAACCTAAAAAATGGTTGTCAAATAATGCAAACCGAGGCAAAGAACAACATATACAATATTAAATACTTTGAGCTTACTGAGTTGCTTGCTTAGACTTGCAGAAGAAACCTGAATACTGAGATACAGTCAGTATGAAACAGCTCTTAAGAGTTTTGTCTCCTACTAATGCTTATTTTATCATTTATGTTAATTATGACTTTTAATGATGGGTAATCTTCAAAGAGGTATAGAGAAGTCTCTGAGAGAGGTTGAATACGAGGAATAGATTGGGTACAGCCACAAAGCAAGGGTTGGGGTGAGGAAACAATCTCGGTTCTGTGGGACAAACACTCAACATGAGAGGGAAAAACATGGCATTGAGTCAGACATAAGGCAGATTTTGTCCTAGGGGAAACGGAGGGGAACATCAAGGACTGGTGCAGGAAGCAATGTGAAAATAAGAGTTTGTTTGACATAGAGAAGAAGAAAGATTTAGGAGATGTGTGAGTGGCAGCGCAAGGAAGCAATGACACTGTCAAAATGACTGAAAATTCAGATTTTGTGATCCTCAAGTCCAAGACATCCGCTAGAGGTTTGTATCCCTCACTGTTGGTAGGTAGTGTATTAAATAACACCAGCGCAAGGTTTCAAGTAGGACCTCAAAGACTACTGAAAAAAAATGAATTTCCAGAAAATCAATATATAAAACATACTCAGAAGAAATGTAGAAATTTTCCTGGTCTTCATTGGTACAATGTGTCCCCAGGCTTGACCACTACTGCCTTAAAAGAAGGGAAGAAAAATGCCATTACAAGTCATTACACAAAGTTCTGATGTTTTATAACCATGTATTCTCCATAAGTGGTACAACCACTGTCCTTGCCCAGTTTCCAACAAACAGACAAGAACGAACTGAAGAGGTGACCTTAATCAAAAGGAAAAGTCACCATGTACATCCACCCATAGGTTGGTTAAATAGCAGAACAGTACTGGACCTTATTAAAGGACAGGCTGCAACCTGCTGTATGTCAAAAGACAAGAGGCTACAAAGCAAACTCTTTGTCTGAACGTGTATCAGTCTTCTGAAGATATCAGCGTGTGATGACTGCAGCATGGCCCTGCTGCATGAGCTGGTGAAGTTGCACTCAAAGAGAAGGAGGACAGAGAAAGGAGTCAGATCCCCTTTGTGTCTTTTGCTGTTAGAAAAGCTGCTTTTAGCCCAAATCTGTGGGAGTTCTTGTTAGCTATCACCTCCTGCTTCTCTGCTAAATGTATGAATACTAAGGCAGATGGATGTGAACCAGAAACAGTAGACAAATTCATTCCCTTCTCACGCTTTGGAAAGACAATGTGAGACAAGTCCATCTCACTTCATGGAACCTAATTCAGAGCTGAATTTTATTGAACACTAGAGTTTGACTATTCCTCATCTGCTGAAATGAGGTATATGAGGCTTTCAATTTAATTGACAATTGTATTCAAGCCCTATTAGTTGACCACTTGATGAAAAAGAGCATCAAGTAGGTCACTTGATTAGTTCTTCTTGACTTTCAAAGTTCTTGTCATTTTCTGTCAATATCAAAAATCCTTCTCATCCTTCTGTCTCCAGGAAATTTGGAATTCAGAGTGAGATAAATGAACCATCAGTGCTGTGATACATCTTACTTAACATAATCAAGAGCCCACTCCTGCAAATTCCTTAGCAAAGGAGCTTTGGGGCTGTTCCATGCGGAGGCAAAAAAATCCATGGGGCTTTCCCATGAAAAACACTGGACAACCATCATGTCCCTGCTTTTAAGTGGCACGCACCCCTCTGCTGATTCGTGAGGGTTCTAGAATTAATTACTGTTGATTGGGAGGAGCTAAGGCAACCTCTGAAACTGAGTCCCTTGAATTACATTCCAAGGAGCAGAAAACAGTATAGTTGTGCAAGAGTCTGGATTATCGTATGAACACAATGCATTTAGAAGTAACCACTTTATGTTAAACACAGCCCTGCAAAAAAACACAAAAACAACAACTCCACTTGGCTTCTTGTAGAGCAGGCACAGAAAAAAACAAAACACATTAACAGGTCTTAAAGTTCCTTCATATTCTCATTTATCTCATGGAAATGTGTTAATCCTGTTATGCATAAAACAAAATGGTTAAAGAGCACTAGGAAATTGAAATCAAATGCACAGATCCATAGCTTTTCCTCAGCGTATTACGTAGCATTTGGGAATAGGAATCTCTATTATGATAAGGAATGCAACTAGTACATTTACTTGGCAAGAACATGCACCAGTATAGTATTGAAATTTTTTCTGTCTGGTCACAAAAACAAGCTTTGTACAACAAGAATAAAAAAAAATCTGACAGGGTTTAGTGGAAGGGACCACTTCAAAACAATTGAATTTAAGCACTCTTTTAATTTTGGATTTATAGATGAGCTATTGTGTTTTCTTGGGGGTAGGAAAAGAAAAAGATCGAGAAAAGCAAATATTAAATTCCAGAGCTGAAATACTAACTGTGAGTAAAATACAAGCCTGAGCAGGGTATGGCATTTCATTTATGCAATATTTACACTTCCACATACTCCTCCAAGAAGCAGGGTAACACAAGCAGGCCTGATCTACACAAGGATAAACTTCAAAAAGAATGTTGATTTCTGTAGTCCACATGAATATTGTTACCTCAAGGTCTAACTCTCTCCCTTCTTTTGCATTTTACACAGTAACTGTCTGTTATTTTACTCAGCAAAGAAATTTAACTCAGCAAGAAGAAAAAACACCACAACAAGACAGTGCCTATTCTGCTTTCAGGTTGCTTATATTAAAAAAAAAAACAACAAAAAAACCAAAAAAAGTTGTTGCCTATAATTTAGTAAAGTACATGAATGTTCTGCATACCAAATGAGAAAATCCTCAATAACAGATAATAGTCATAACACAAGTAGTTTACTCTAGGTGCTGCAATGACTAGTTTCTGGTTTTTAAATCTTAGCATAGCTTGGGATGGACACGAACTGTTCTCAAGCAATGGATACCTGCTTTTAATCAAAGAGAACAGTCACAAGATAACTTTATTATCATTAAGTTATTCATGCTATTAGGAATGGATATATAGCACTACACAACAAAGTCACGATTAAATCCCAAACCTACAGACACTTCTTTTTGGAAAGAGTACTGCATAACACACAGATTAAAGCATGTTTAAATTTAAATATGAAGGAGATATTATTAATGTTGTTTTACAGCATTAGTTTCAGTGAGATTCATCATATCCTTGAAGTGAGGCGTAGACGCCAATCTATGTTTTCTCTGTTGATGACTTAGTAATTTTTCACTCCAGAATGTAATTCTTATATAAGGGCTTCTGGAGTGGGTGAAGGATTTGGCATTCAGTGAGGTCGTAACTTCTTACATGTGCTCCAAACTTAGAGCACAAATATAAAGTCTATACTAGATTTATTTGTACCTTACAAGAATTCTATTCACAATTTCCATCAATTTCTGCTTTTTCTATTTCACATACATTTTAGTACTAATTCCTCCCTTTTGATTCGTTAAAAATTGTTTTTTCTTACTTTTTTTTTATTTGAGGTAGAAAATAAAAAAGAATAGATCATCATCTAATTTATCTGTGATCCTTGAACTAGGAAAATCAGTTGAGACTTTATATAAAACTGACAGCTAATAAACACAAATTTTACAGTGCCTAGGACAAATGAAAATCTGTTTTGTGATTTAAGGCAAAATCCAGTTTAAAAGCAAATAGTCTCTCAGAGCACTTACAATATAAACACTGCCACAAATGCAAAAAAAATCAATGAAGTCAATAATCTAGAAACTTTGGTAAAAATTTAGACTGGATGTCTCGGTACTCAAACATTCAAGCTGAAAGAAACAAAGTAGAGAATTAACTAAGAGCAGCATAATTATTTTTAATAATTAGAAAGAAATATTTCTAACAAAATGGGGGGTTCCAAACACCATAACAGAAAGTCTCAGAGTATGGATTAAAAAAAGAAAGAGAGAAATCAGTCAGATAGGTCTGAGTCTGTTACAGCATACTTCTATATATAGAGGTCACATAATGGTTTGGTTGGAAGCGCCCTTCAAGATCATCCAGTTCCAACTCCCTTGCTGTGGCCAGAGACACCCTCCACTAGACCAGTGTGTTCAAAGCTACATCCACACTGGCCTTGAACCCTTCCAAAAGCAGAGCTTTCTGCAAAGGACAAATAATTTGTTTAACTTGGCATTTCTAGATGCCAGAATACAGTTAAAGGCCAAGTCTGAGTAACAACAGAAATAGTTACTTTATGAGAATATTGCACAGTTATGGGAAAATCAGTAAGTCCCCTAAAAAATGACTCTTTTGATAAAATGAAAAATAAACAGAAAAAAAAGGGACTCAGGGTCTTAAACCTCTGGGTTGAAACAAAATATACAGAAAATTATTGTTGTAACTTAATTTTTAAAAATATTTCCTCTGGGAAACATCAATATAGAGAATACTTATGAAGAAGAAAATTCTATACTCATCCCAAGTATTAATATTTCATTTCTATGTTAATTGGAAAAGAGTAAACATGTCAGGAGTAAGACAAAATATAAACTGTCATATAGAAAAAAGTACCACCTACTCCAAAAATTTCATGCCCATAGTGTGGCTCATGACATAATCATAGCAAAGCTACCTTTCATAAAGGGTATTGTTAATATCAGTAGACCGAGAGCTGAAAGAACCAAAAATTATCTAAAATTAGGCCCTGACTGAGCAAAGCACATAAATGTGTGCATAACCCTAGGGGCAATAGCAGTCCAATTCACCACAGCAGCAATATGCAGCAACATGCCGGGGACCTTGCGGGACACATTTCAGTCACACACTGGAAAATGCTCACCCACAAAGAAAATTACTCTGACATTCACTTCTTTATGCAATCTTCCTATACAAGGGTACTTTGTCAAGAAAAAAAAACAAAAACAAACCAACAAAACAACCAAAAACCAAACAGAAAGCAAATCAACCCTTTTTAAAGAAGTCAGTAGGGAACCATTTTAAACCCCAAAGCATTGTGGGGTGGAACAAAACACTACTTCCTTTCTGACTGCTTTCAACCAAGCACTAAATTTACTCCCTGTTCTGAAAATACTGTTCAGTTTTGGGGTGGTCAGCCCCTCATGAGGTCCTGCTGCTGCACTGCCAAGGATGCTGGCAGCAGGACCTGCACCGCAGACAGAGGCTTGGAAGCCCCAAAGTCACAGACTGCTACTGCAATCCCAGCTGTGCATAACACATCTCTTCCTTTGTCCAGAAGGGTCTGGGAAGAGTCATTTTGATGTCACAGGGTTAGCTAATGGATACCTCTGTAGCTGCTGTCCCCTTGGGTCACATGCCAGCCAGTGATGCTGCTTGGACACCCTTCCAGTCCAGTGGATGCTTCCAGGCCTTTCTCACCCACCTCTTCCCAGCATGTTTTGACAGGCCACAGGTACAAATCAAAGTATGGTGATGAGACTTTGCTTTCAAAATAAACACTAAGTGAAGCATGTTGTTTAGCTCCTTAACGAAGTATAAGGAAACTATACACACACACCGTATGGATAAAAAGGTGTTTTAACACACACACATATTACTTTTGACACTAGCATAATGCATGAGCTTAAGACAAATATTTACAATTTAAACATGAGATTAATTTATCCAACTTTTTTTTTTGTATGTCATCTCTTGACAGCAAAATTATATCAGTCACAAAGTTCTCACCATTTTAATGTTATCACATATCTTGTTTTAATTTGCTAACAGTGAGCAGGGGTTATAAAATATATTACCCTTACAAAATTTATATTAATATTGTTGTCTTAAATGGAAACCTATGTGCCTATTTCACGTACATTCCTTTTCTCTTTCCCTACAGAGCACCTCAGCTCTGCTAAATGTAGTCAGAAGAGAAATTTTGCTTACAATTCCAAAGATATCCATTAAATAAATAGGTTAAATAGACCTGCAAGGTTTTTTTACCTCCTTGCACACAGAGATATTTCACAGAGGCCAATAAAATTTCTGCAAGGAGGGAGACTCAGTATAATCACGCATTTTAGAACTTGCTTAAAGGTTAGGATTTACGAAATACACTGAATGCACTGTATATATGTCCTATCCTGTACACATTCTGCATTGAACTTTTGCTGTTCTCTCCAGTATTTAGTGAATTCTTTCTTCTCGTCACTATTCTTGTATTAGATTTTGTAACTAACAGGAAAAAAGGTTTTGTAACTAAAAAAAAAAAATACCCAAAACTTTGAATATTAAGGATGTGTAGATTTTTTGCTCTTTTCACCTAAAAAGGAGAAATGGGCATAGCAGGTACTCTGATGTCCTCTATCATGATGGCCTAGTGCCAGTATCTGATAGATCATACGCTAGGACAACAAGAAGTTAATTACCGTGCATAAACCTTGTTCTTTTTATGACTCATTTGTTCTCAATGAGGATTTCCTTATCCCAACTGTTAAAACAGTACAGTCATTTCACTTTTGACAATTAATACAAATTCCAGAGCTCTGCTGCCGTCAGAAATGACAACACCCATCCAATGTTAAAACTTGAGTACTTTTTTCCAATTCTCAAAGGAGACAGTTATATTACATATGCTGCTTGATCCTATGGTCTCTATTCATAAGAGTATTTTGTCTGCTTAATGACTTGGACACAGATGCCCTTGAGTTAAAACTGTTGCAATATATGGGCTTTCCTCAGGGTGACAGCAGGGAATCTCAAGCATATACTGCAGAACTTTTACAAGAGCTCAGAAAAGTACTTTATAAATCTTCACCATCTCAATCCACAGAGCATAATGTCCCATTCCCTATTTGGCCCTCCCTGAATACAGTTTTGAAAATTCTGCTTCAGGCTTGATCTCACAATACAGGGGAGAAATTCTGAATATTGCAAGCTCTTTGTACAAAAGTTGTGCAGTGAATTAAGTCAAAAAATCAAGAGCAGAGAGGAATAATTGTGCTGTCACTGTGTCTGGTAGCAGTGGAGCCCCCAAATTCCATCACTCCCATAAACAAGCCGAGGAACAGCATCACATACAGGAAATCCATGTATCCTGTGATAGTTGAACTATTTAAGCAGAAACAGGTCTGCAGTTTTACAGGAGAGAGCTCCTGATTTCATTTTGCTGGGACAGTATTGGCTGTGGGTCCCTCAAAAGAGCTATCACACAGGTACCTTTTGTCAGAGACTCCCTCCCTGCCCCTCCTGATGGAGAAGTTATGGCATCCATTGATAAATTCATCTGCTTTCCCTGTGAAGCTAACGTTCTGCTACCATTCTTTTTTTTCCTGCTTTCATGCCATTTGCAGTGAAAATATTTAATGGAAAAGAGTTTGAAGACATGGAGGAGGAATAATGAAAATAACTGGAAATAATTTGTTCCTCACAACAATTTCTTTAATCCAAGATAATGTGCTTACATATCTTTACACAACCCATTACTTTACTCCTGACCTGAAGTTATTATTATGTGCTTCAAAGACTGCAATTTACATAATTTCTGTGTGGCATTTTGTCTAGCACTGACTGATAAATGACCACAAGGAAGGGAGCATGGTAAATTAATTCATGACATCTTATGCTTGTAAGATTTTGTGCTATTACTCTATGATTGTAAGATTTATAAGATTTCTTACTAATTTTGACAATCTAGAGACCAATCTACAAGCATCTGATTTGTTATTCAAATCACAAAGATGTGACTTATTATTTTGTTATTTTATATATTAACTAACTATATATGGAGACTAAGCAATCATCAAAATAAGATACAAATAATTAAAGTATTTTTCTGGAGAAGGTCAGACACTGTAACTCTCCCAGATATTAAAGTGACTAAAAAATTAATGTACAACAAAGACTGAAAGAGAAAAAAGGAAACAAACAAACAAAAATAATGACAGAGATTTCTTATAGCTTACAAAACACACTTCACCCACAAGAAATACCCCTGTGATTCAGGACGAGCCAGTCATCAAGAACACGTTAAAGACTGAGTTGCCAAGGTTTCTGTTCTGTATTTTAGAAAGCTGTTTACAACCCAGTTCATTTCACTCACTGGCACAGAACACACTCCCCACAGGTTACCGAGGGTAGTGGTCTGATGAAAAGCTTTTAACTAGATTTTTCACCCAGAAACCATACTGTGAAATCTCACTCTAAGGTACAGTGTAATGCAGCCTCCTAAGAATGTTGCAGGACAAAAATTTACAAACATTTCCTTTTATTCTCATCTAAAAGATCTCAAATAGGGTTTATGAATGTGGATGAAGATCTCTTGATCCTTTATTAAGCAAAAAACCCCCATCCCTCTCATTTTCTAAGCAGGAAGGATGGATGCAAAGGGAAGCTAAAAGTATAACAACATTTTTTCAGTGCACAGCACTGAGAAAATCATAAGGAAATTGTACACTGGAATCAGGGTAAAGGGCTGAACATGTCTGACTTCACTGAAAAACATTTGAATTAATGTGCAAGGAAACCTAAATGGGACGGAGGCCTCAGAAATACCACACTGCTAGAGTTTTCGTAACAGGTATTCAAGGACAGAAAAATAAAAAAATATGCTTATGTCTTTCAGGGCTAGAGCTCAGTCCTTAAAGACTCAGACTTGAAGCACAGACTCAGAGGGAAACAGGATTCCTGATTTCCACTATTCACATTTCACACCACTGTCTGATTTTTCTGTAGCCAGTGTATCTTTTGGAAGGGAACTCCCAAAATTCTTCACACTTTGAAAGGACATGAACTACAGCCAAACAGGTCAGCTTCAGTTCTTACCACATCTTGAGTAGCCATGGTATTGTCAAGCTCTGAGGATCATTTAGAGTGGAGCACTCATCTTGCTGAGGATGCATTTTATGCCTGCTGGTCCTGATCTCCCAGATCTCACATGTTGTATTAAAAATAACCGTTCAGGACCATGATTTTGCTAGGACTGGAATACTGCTGCCGAAACAACATTGCCCCAAACTGTCTATTTATTGCTGAGGCCGAAGAGAACACAATTCAAATGTAGTATCAGTGCTACCATACTTGTAATAATAAATTAAAATAAATTAATTCCTTTCAAAGTGAGGAAAAATATTTATAGAATGAAAGGAAGCAAAAATACCCCAGTAAAACATGCAAGGTGGCTGAAAAGTACTAAAGCACTAAAGCTTTGTCAAAAATTAAAATTGGCTTACAAATAAACAGTGAATGGGGATAGAGAATCTCTTCCAGCAGGCAGTTCAGATACCTTATGAAGAGTTTCTTACATGAAGCCACATCTACATACAACATCCTTCACACAGCCATCCTTGAATGAATATTGTTCTTCAAGTCACAGTCATGTAATGCACTACCTTGAGAGCAGGAACAGAGATGTGCACAAAGACATCAAAAAGCAAAAGACAAGCAGCTCTTCCACCAGAGGCAACAGACCCCAACTGCATGTTGTATTGGTAGCACAACTCTATTTCCACCCTAGTTCCTGAGAGACATCATCCGCCAATGAATATCTCATTTCCTAATTTCAATCCTACATTAAGCCTAAGTGTCTTTAATCCAGGCAGGGCTTTATTTTGGGCCTTACCTTTAACTGCTCCTCTTGGGCCTAGCAGCGGCACAACTGGCACACGTTTGTGAGGCAACACCTTTGCTGAGGGCGATGCCTCCTGAGCACAGCTCACCTGCCCCCACACCGGGATTTCTGACTAAGGGATGATTAATACCTGTAAAAAGAGATAGGCTTCCACTTGAATGTAACAGGGGCTTAAAGCAAACACTTAAGGGCAGTGACAATAGGAGTGTAACCACCTGTATCTGTGCACATTAACCAGCTTATTGCACAACCTTAAATCAGGGGAGATAACGCTTGTCCCAGGAACTCAATGAGATGTAAAGGTGTGGGAAATTAATGTTGATTCATTACTTTGAAGGGAGAAGACAAATGTTCAGTATGCAAAGTGACTCTAAGCCTTTCCGGCCTTGCATCACTTCCTTTGGCAGCATTCTTGTTCCTTTTGTACCCTTTGCTGTGGAGTAACTCTGATTCAGACTGATTCCAGCTCAACTTTCCCAGAAAATTCAGTGTGTTTCTATTTGTTGTGAGTCTCAGTAGATTGCCAGGCCTCTCTTTCCAGATACAGTTTGAATCCCAAGCATGAAAAAGTGTCAGGATTGTCAGAAATAGAGCTATGCAGATTATCCCACTGCAAAAAGGACAAGTAGTTTTGGGTGATGGACTCATTATTATGGTCATGGTTTTGATTCTGGCTCCAGGGACACCAGTGTGCCAGACCTACTGAAGATGTAAAGTCTAATTTCTCAGTTAGTTCCCCATTATTGGATATACCACTTAGAACTCTGGTTTTTTCTCACAAAAATATCTGGTATCTCAGGTTTTGCTTGACTGTTTTCCTATCTACTCTGAAAGAGTTAAAATGTCATAATTTCACCATACATTGCTAGGCTTGAAAATACTTGCTTTTGAGGTGACTATGGATTTTACATATGGCAACAAGAACAAATCCATCTTTCTACCTCTGCTTGCAAGGCCATATGTATAACTGTCTTCGTAAAGGTGTAAATAATGAAGGTTTAGGTAATAAGGCAGCTGAAATATTTCCAGTCAGAAGTCTCATTGTGTCCCTTACATCCCTGTGAGATGACAGATTTATATTTTTGTATATGGCTATATTTAATAATATATTAAATATATTAAATATATTTGTAAATTCAGTTCTGAAGAATGAATAATTCAGCATCCTCTTAGATGGGACTAGCTGTAGAGAAGGCTGTCAGGACAGCTTAAAAGATAAGGCTTTGAGCAGAAAAATCCCAATACATTCAAAATGAAGTGGTTTGAAGTGAAGCCTTGTTCTGTCCTTGTGCCATATTTCCCTGTTTCCCTTCTCCTTTCTCCTAGACTGAGGCTCAACAACCTTATCTCAGCCATATCATTAAGCAAGCTTCCTTCCTTCATCTCTGGTGTAGCAATGGTTACCCCATACACACCACCACATTCTCTGCAGGGAACACTGATCTCAAGCCAACACTCAATAATAACCAGTTATTTTTAGACAGAAGCTCTCTGAAGGGATTTTTGGTGGCACAAACAAGTTGAATACCATACTGTTGAAGCCACTGCCTGCACTCCTCTCATGGGCAAAAGCCAAATTAGTAGCAAATTCAAATCTAATAAAATTTATTCCTGTTGTATTGGTTTTGGGAATACAGACCAGCTGCTGGGGACACCTTGTTCATATTACTCTGAATTTGGAATATGCAAACTAGCATGCAGTCATGTGAAGCAAAACAGAAAATCTCAGAATCCTTCAAAGGAGAAAAGGTTTTTCTTAACCAGAAAATGCTCTTCTGCTTTAAGGAGAATAGGCCTACTTCACTGAGATACTACATCACATAAAAAATTACCTCTTAAGAGAAACTTAATAATAAAAAGTAAGTTGTTCTCTCTATTTATTTCCCAGCTATTATTTCCCAGATATTACATTTAAAAATTACATCTACTGCTATTTTTTTGAAAAAATATTCCATGTATAGCTTGCAAAATTAGAAACTTTAAAAAGGAGATACAGGTATAGGAAATTACATGAAACCTTCACAGGATGTAAAAGAGCTATTGTAGGAAATTACATGAAA
The DNA here is from genome assembly GCF_971803275.1 of Cyanistes caeruleus. Lineage (NCBI taxonomy): Eukaryota > Metazoa > Chordata > Aves > Passeriformes > Paridae > Cyanistes > Cyanistes caeruleus. The sequence continues at coordinate 34,259,520 of NC_141732.1, forward strand.
CCTTCACAGGATGTAAAAGAGCTATTGTAACCAGTGTAGCAAGCATGTAAATTGTTCAAAGACCATGAAAATGGGCTCATTGTACATACTCTGATAACTTTTGCATCTCGTAAGCTGACACTTCTCTCTGAGAAAAACATGTACCATGGTTTCATGTAAGAAATGATGGTTTTGTAAAAAGATAAATTTGTCTTTGGGGTTTCTCCTGTCACATGAAAAATGATACAGTCACATGTGGCAAAGTGCTGATGTAGTATAAAGCAATTCTGCTGGTTCAAATTAATACAGAAAACTTTGAAACTTTAATTTTGTATGAAAGACTGCAGTCAAGATTAAGTATGGTCAATCCACACAAATCTAATTTTATGTTATATCACGTATCACTAATGATACATAAAGCTGATGCTACTCACTATATTGAGTAGCAGTTTTACAAAAAGGCAGCTATGTGCCCAATATTATTTGAATGAGGACAGGATTACAGCCAAAGACCTTGGATCAGGAAGAAAGGCTCACGAGTAATTCCAAAGTCATTGGACTTGTTCTTGTTTGATTGTGCCTCAACTGGACCCAGCAGCACACTGACATGAAAACGTATCTGCTTCCTGAGACAATAGGTTCAGAATTTGTCATTCTTTAGATTCAGGTGTAGGTGTAAAAAAACCACAGCAGTGAGTTGTACCTGGCAAACTGAGGATATGAGTCAATATTTTCTTCCTACGTAGTAGTTACATGAAAGAGGAAAAAAGAAAGGGTAAAAGAAAACATCAGAAATATATTCCCTTAAGGCTGGGTTTTCCCTTGGTCCATAAACACTTCTACTAATCTCCCTCATCAATTAATTAGAAGAATCACAGAAAGGATTAGTGAGAAGGATCATAGTACATCAATCACCAGTGAGAGGACTACTTGTTGACTAATAATTACGTGTCTCCAAAGGCCATGGCTCAAAAGTTCTCAGTTGTGGAGGGATGGACTCATTCTGCTCAATTTCAAACCTACCTGAACCTGTCTGCAGTTCATATTTGTCTGGTCAGCCAAAATGCAAGCATGAATGGGAAACAAAGCAGAAGAATAAGTATATTGCAAATTTTAGGAACAACCAGCACTAATAATGCCATCAGATTGAAAGACAGTTCAACAACCATCACTAAAAGGTAAGAGCAACATTTCTTTGATTTTTTTTTTTTTTTTTTTAAGTGGAGCACTGAAGCCCATTCTGTGCAATTCTAAAATATTAATATGGATATCATATATATTTGCATGTGGGCATTTTTGCTGTCTTTTTGTGAGCATGTCTGGTAATGGAAATATTCAGGGCAGTGCTAGTAAACATTCCAAGATTATAGCAATTTTAGGACAAACTGGTTTTTACTTGAGCAAAATTTTATATATAGCATAGTATCTCTCTCAACTTTCCTATGATATGGGAAAATGCACCTTTGAATTAATTTAAAACCATCCATTCATTTACCTACCCTTCCATGACTTTTTTGGTAGTTTTCTTTCCTAAAACACAGTATTAAGATCAGTCCATTCTCACTTTATCCTCATTTAGCATCCAAGGTTACTGGCCTCAAAGTCCTTAATAACTTTGAACACGTCAACTAAACAGCAGAGACTTGCAAAAATAACAAGGTTCATATAAAAACTGATATGGTTTGAGCAGATATCCTTGGTCGTGAATATTTTTTTAAAATATGATAAAGAAATTATTCCTAGCCTTCCTCATCCCTGCTAACTGTAAGATGTAGATCTATATCCCCTTTACTGTTTAAATCACACTTATATTTAACAGGCCAGGGTGCTATTCTGAAAACTTCAGATTTGTAAGTACTTTCAGAATCAGAATGATTAAATGGTCACATATTTCATACCCTCAGTTTAGTTTAAAATGCACACTAGAAAATATTCCATATTCAGATAGGATATTATATTTTGTGATCTAATTTAGATCTCTATGATTTGGAGAAAATGTGATTCCGGTTAAAAATGACAACAGGTGCTGTTTACTGCTGTTGTCCACCTCTGACAAATCCTACTAAATTCAATATAATATCTACTGAATATATATAAATATATATAAATACATATTGAACATAAACATCTCACTTGTGCAAATAAATAACTGTGTGTGTTGTGATGTGTGCTTAATGCTTATTCAGCTTGAGCTCCATTTGCCTTCATGTCATGGATGGTGACTTTGTGTATATATCAGCAGGGTCTTTTACATTTTACAGCTGGCTTTGGAAATTACTCTGGTACTTAAGTCTCAAATAACACTAATTTGTACATTTAAACTCACTATGTATTCCTGGAATCCTTTTTCTAAGAAAAAAATCAGCTCTCTACATTCAGCATGAACATTGTTCCATATCAACTGTAGTAATCACACATGTAAAGCTAATACCTGCAGACATCTTTCTGTGGACAAAGTCTGCTTAATAAAAGAGAGAAAAAGCCCTTGGCTTTAAATGAAACTCCAAATAAATAAATATGAACAGTCCAGGAGAAACTAACTGCAACACCTAAAGAATGAAATGCTTACCCAGAAAGAAGTTAATCTTTTTTTTCTGCATTAAAAATTTTTGTGCTGCATGTTTTGCTCAATCTGGCAGCTGATTTCTTTTCTGGAAGGAAAGATATTATGAAAAAAACAAACCTGCACATCTGTTAATGTGCTGCACTTTTATTATTTTTTACCTCTGAGTTTGGAACAAACTTTTTAATACAAAGGAAAACAATGCTGCAGTATGCCACATACTCTGAAAAGCATAACTTCACACCTTTGTGTAGAAAAGCCAAAAGCACTCTAAATATATGAAAAACTTTTTTTCTACAAAAATTGCACAAGAGAATGCATACATTTTAAAAAGTTGCTCAGCTGTTTTTAAACTTCAGTAAGAAAAATCACAAAAGTTCTTTCTGTGCTAATGCACAGAAAGTGCTAATGCACTTCTGCTTGAGCTATGTTACACCCTGATTTATCAGTTCAGTAAATGATATTTTTCAAAATACTTCAGGTAATTTGAGAAAAAACACTTTTATTCAACGTCTTAGATATTAGTAAGTGTACTACTCTAAGTGTAGTAAGTGTACTACTGTAGGTCTTAGCTTCACTTTTGAAATTCAGGAGACGATCTCATTCCTTTATTAAGCCCAAGGCTGAACAATTGGTTGTACAGTGTCTGCATAACAGACCTAGGAATACCTAATGCAAGCTTTTCTTGGCCTTTTGTGGGGGATGTACAGATGTGCCACTTGATCTCATCTGTCAGGCTTTACCAGCAAAATCTCAGACAGGTTGGGTCAATTCTTATGCTCCAGATAGCAGTAATCAGGAAACCAGTAGAGATTAAATAAAATATATATTTAGTGACTCCACATGGTCTACAGTCACATCTAGTCTTAGGGGTTTTTTTCTTATGACAGTCATGTACATAACAACAGCACATCAATGCAATAAATGTTAAATCAGTTGAAACAGGGACACCTTGCTACCCTTCACCTTTAAAAACACCCTGCAGATGCCTTGCTTGCACCTCAATAAATTTAATCTTACAGAATGGGCAGATATTAGAAGCAGGTGGCAGCTTAGTGAATTAATAATAATAATTTTATGAAAGATGTAGAAATCAAAACAGATATCTGTAATGGAAATCCACAATGATTAGCAGCTCAAAGCAGGTTTAAAACTGGAACTGACCCATATACGTTCACTACAGCATACAGATGTTTAACATAGATAAATAGACCAATCTAGCCTGTATCTATAAGCAGAAGACTTTTTAGAGTGCTTTTTTGTTTATTAGTTCAGGTGCTCAACCCTAGGGTAACTCACAGTAGTAATTGCTGTTCCAGCATGTGTGTCAATCACTCTGCAGCTGAAGAAACCCCACCTTGTCTCCTACAGCCCCACCAAGAACGTGGTACTTTCCAAATTCCTGCCAACGGCAGGATCTTAAAGTATTAATAGCTATAAAAATCTGCCTTAAGTGCTGCCTCTGAAATGTTTTTCTCCTGCTGCAGGGTGAAAGGAGAAGTCTCCATACCAAGATTATTGTCTAGCTAGCACAAAGAGGCACGTGAGAGGGAAATGAATAAAAAAAAAAAAAGAAAGAAAAGCAGGAGGAGTTGACTTTTGCCTTGCAGCCATACAGTTATAACCAGATGGGACTTTCATCAGAAGCATCTTGACAAAATGTACTGGAAAAGGAGAGAGCCAACTACAGCAGAAACCTTGCTTCCTCTATGGCTAAAGCTGTTTGATTACTTGCAGGCTACAGGTAGCTTAACCCAGGGCATGCTGATGAGAGTATGAAAAAACAAGGCAGAACCTTATATAGCAGTACAAAGAGCTAAAATTTTCAGAAATATTCAGGATAGTAGACTTTGGTGCAACAGACAATACAAACTTTTACAGTTTAATCATAGATTTTAACTTGGCTCCACAAAGATAATTCAGGTGTAGCCAGTGATCAGAATTAGGAGGAACCAGAAAAGAAGTTCACCTCTTTAGGATGAAGAGCCTCCTGGTTAGCAGTGTCTTCACTGATGTATTTTGATAGAAGTTTATTGCTTCTGATCAATCTCAGCAGCTCCACACTGGAACAACTGCTTTTTATCAGATTGCTGACATAAGAAGAAATGCTTTTAAAATATTTGGCCACTCAAGCTACTTTCAGAAAAACACATGGTGAAATACTAGTTTTGGTCTCTAGGCCATTTAGAGCAAAACACCATGTTTTGGGGTGGCAGAGGAATGATAAACGTTAGTAATCTAGTACACTAAATTACATGACTTTGTCTCCTAAACATGCTTTCAGTTAGATGTTCATAAAAGCAAGGCTTTAGAATGCCCCTTTTGTACGGAAAAAGGACACTTCCGATTGCATAAAAAGCCTTGCAAACTCAGACAGGGCTCACACATGATAGGTGACTTTCCATATTTTTTACCCAAGTGGACAACACTGGTTTAAGAGACTGTTTCAGAAAAAACTCCACTTGATTTTTCCTCTAAAAGAGAGCATTTCTCAGATTAAACCCTTTCTTCAGAGGACTGGATGGCCCATATATCTGGTCTAAGCCTTCTGAGGAAAAAACATGCTACAGCTCTATGCTAATGGTAAAAAACTTCCAAAGTACAGATTAATTATTAATTAATTATTAATTATTTAATTATTAATTAAAATCTGGTGGCAAGTATTGTTTTTAGAAGAAATGTAGAAGCACAACTACCTGTTGCTCCCTATTGTGTTTCCACTGAAGCTTAAGAGCCTAGGAGACTTAGGAGAGGGTCTTTCTATAAAAGACCTCTCAGTTATAATCACCAAGACATCCATTTCTGCCTTTCACGTTAAAGGGAGCTAAAGCACAGTATGTACACAGCTAAAGGGAGATTTCACATTAATTTGCGGTTACTGTAAGGTCCTTTTCTGTGTACAGAGAAGTGCTAAAGAATTTTGTTCTAGATAGAAGCAAACCTACATCCAAATAAAATTAGGGTGAAATTTTTTAAAAGCCAAAAATTAACCCAATTTAATATGATTTTCAGGGTGATTTATACAAATTGCCCTTACTGAAAAAGGCCACACAGGATGATTTAGGTTTTTTTAGCACAAACGTATTTGGATATCTTTGAAAACTTCTGTCTACTGTATTTGGAAAATCACTACCAAACCCTTTTGTTAGGTGCTGCATAAAGGAATTTACTGCTGAGAATTATTATTGATAGTAAAGGCTACAGCAAACAGCAAAGATAGACTTACTATTGATCCACTAATGACTGTTTACAGTGCAGGGCTTGTGTCATTTCTACAGGACATACCTATGATATGGCATTGACTCTGTAAAACTCAAAGTATTCATTGACATGCAGGCTAAATTCTAGCCACAAGTAAAAGAAATGTAAAACACAGAAATCACTGATCTCAATTCAGACTGGATGACATTGACTTGTTTAACATCCTTGGATTCATTAAATAGACAAAAATGTGTCTAAGAGATACTGCATGTCTAGATGGATTTATGTAAGGTATTTCTTTTATTTTAATTTCATTCCATTTGACCTTGTAAGATATTAAGCATCTCCTGTTTGTGCCATGCCTTCTTTTGTCCTGCAAAAGTTGCTAAGGATTGAAGGTGTTCAATATCCATTCAAAAGGTAGTTATTTTCTTTCAGCTTTGGAAACTATTTGGAAACTATTTATATATTTCATGGACTGTGCAATTTCCCCAGGTATATATAATAAGCCATTAATTACCAAGACACGGTGATGAAGACTGCAGCTCTGTGGAGCGTATTTTTCTTTTCACCTGGTAGTTAAAATGCATGCATTTCCTCCAAGACCACAAATGCCAGATCATAAGAAAAATATTTGAAATAAACTGTGGGCCTGATCCTAACTCAGAAATCTGTTGAATTTCATTGAATACGACAGAAAATGAACTGCAAATAAAAGCTTCTGTATTGAAGCTCCTCGAGACAAAGCCTTCAGCTGGAAGTGTTCACACAGCTGAGTCGAGTGACATAACAAGCCATCCAAACTGAAACAGGTCTTTCAGAGTAAAAAAAGGATTGAGCTAGCATCAATAGTAACTCCTTTCTTGGATCATTTGTATTAGTAAGAAAATGCATTAAGGTTTCAAGGGTGGAAAGAAAATCATCTACCTCCTTCAAGTAGTTTAAAATCACCTTAAAAGGGTAACTACAACACTTAAAATATATAGGCAATAACTTTATAGTTTTAATGAGAATATTCCTTATCATGCATTGACAGCTCAAAAGATTCTATGAATAAGCAATTACAGGGTAAAAATGCAGGACTTGATCTGTTCTTCCAATGTAGAAATCTTTAAGACGTTCTTGATAACATCCTTAGGACATTTCCTACGGGATATGATACTAACCATAACCTTAAATCTCAGATAAGCTTGTCTCTTGAGAAAGCAGGAAATGCCCAAATTCATAGCCAGTTACCAAATGCAAGATGTTAATTATTATTAAAGGGAAACATGTCAACATATGTGCAGATAAATATTTTTCCAGAAGATTCTAAGTATAAACTTCATAAATTAAAATAATCATGACTAAACAAGACTTCTCCCATAGGTCCCATAAATGAAAGAGTGATTATGTTCTTCAAAAGAATTTAAAAGACTTTGAACCATATTTGTTACCCATAAGAGAAGAAAAAAAATCTACACCATAAGAGAAAAATAGCAACAACTTAGGGGAAGGCAAGAACTACACCATGCTTTCAGTAATAAGAAAGGTTGTCTTTACAATACAAACCTGATAGGTTTTTGTATCACTCAGTCAACAGAATGCAAAAGTGAAGACTTAAATAAGGTACAGTAGAGAATCTGGTCTTCCTAGTAATTGTTACATTTTACAGAAGATAAGAGTTGAAATGAGAGTGGGGACAACTGATACTTGAAAAACCACTGAGTATGTATGTAAGTTATTCCACAGGAAAACCTATTCCCCAGAACCATAGAACACTTGATTTATTACATTTAATTGTGTCTGATACATCAGCATCACCAGAAGAAAGACAGTGAACTTTTTTATTAGCTAGCTGTCAGAAAGGGCTGACTACAAAGAGCAGAAAAAATAGTAAATGAGGCAACTCTATTCTTCCACGCAGAAGATTGCAAGGGCAGAACCACACTTAAAGAGCACAAACAATCGAGGCTGTCACCAGCTGAAGTCATCTAGAGAACTTGGCTGCATGTGTTGTTTGGAGGTGCAAGTTTTCCTATGTGGGAACCTATTATAAAATGAGGTAGTGTGCACTCTGCACGTGTTGACTTATTCCCCTACCAATTTACTCCATCCTGGGCCCCAGTAAGGTTTTACTCAGCCCACCATTACAGTGGCCTTACAAGAGGAAACTGATTGGTGCCCCCATGAGCAACTAGTGGGGAAACACTATCCCACAGAAGATCACAAGCAGACTCCTGACCTGGTTTTGTCTTATTTGTGGTCTCCAAGGAAAGGACTGAGGAAGCCAGCTGCCTCTCTGACACACACTGCTGAATGAAAAACTCCTCTTCAGCTCCAGACTGCTCTGCTTCACTCTTTTCCCTTGCTTCTTGGCTCTACACTCCATAACTCCTTCAAACTTGTTTACAAAGCCTTACGATTGCATAAGGGGAAAAGCGTTAACAGTTTTCTACCCCTGGTTTTGAAAGAAATAGTGTCTTACCTTTGTCCATACGCTTACAGAGGTTTGTAAGCAGACAAGAGGCACGGTAGAAAAAAGCCAAGAGTGAGAGGAACCAGAGGGATCTCCACTGTCTTTTAGGATCACTTTTAATGAGAATAATTGCAGACAATAAATCCCTTTCACCACTTTTTCACTTCCATCACTACTCTCCAAATTGAAGGAATGCCTTCACAGTAAGAGTAATCAAAGTACCATTGCTCAAGTCTGTAGATCTCCAGAATTACAAAACTAACTTTTTTTTACCCTCTGCTTTATACGATGTACTATGTGTCTTGAAATCTGAGAAGAAATAAATATTAAAAATTCAGTATCAGGCATCAGCTATTTATTGCAACTCATGATCTCACTCACACAAAGCATCTGCTTATCACAGCATGTTATTAATACATTACAATAAATTGTGAATTAATTATTTTAATTCATTTTCTCTAATTGGTAGCCCATCACACTTTAAGTGCTATTGATAGTAGAAAACTGTGTTTACTTTTCATTCGGATCTCAAATTGAAGGAGACCATGGGACATTTTCAAGATAAAACTGAGCAAATATATAAGTGATTGAAAGTTTATGAATTTTAAAATGTATTTAAATATTTTAAAGATAAGGATTTTAAGATAATATTTTAAGATTTTAAATCAAAGTATTTAATGAATTTAATTTTTAAGATTAAAGAATTTTAAGATAAGGACAAGACACTCAGAAGGAGGCATTCCTGAGTATTTAATCACTTCAGCTAAAAGAGGATCTCTATCATGAATGAAGGAAGCATTATATATGATTAGTATCAGAGCTAGTTGTTGGTTAAAAATGAAAGAAAGTTAGGTAAGACAGAAAAATCAGGTTATTGCAAACAGAGAACATGTCCCAGTAAGCATGAGAAGTTACTGAGATAATGTGAAGCGTACAATGTACATTAATGTTGGCTGTCATGCTTTCATGTAGTAGTTCTGGCTCCTTTTTTTGAGACAATTTGATATACATTGTACAGACTTTCTTATGAAACAAATTGATGTGTTTTTTCAAACAGACTTTACTATCTATCTGAATGAAACCCAGGGGTTTCTTTGTAACACACAAGTGTACAGAAGTAGGTTACACAAGTTAAACAATGCTCATGATGAATCTGTTTCTCTAATTGTTCCTGAACAATTACTAAAGCAAGAATGGAAAGTAAAGCTACAGTACTTCTCCAAAGAAAATTCCCAATACTTTAATTCTGCTTATTTAAGAGAAATATGAGACTTGACAAGGGCTCCTTTAATCTATATTTCAATTAATGGTGGTCAGTGGTAACAAACACATTGAATGCAGTCAGACTGCAGTGCTTTCTAAAGGGTCCCACAGATTTACTGCAACTAGGACAAATCATGAGAGTCTAAATCAAGGAAACTCTCTTCTAAAGGTGTGACACACTGTTTAAGGAAAAAGCCACCAGATACTCCCATTCTTCCAATATTTATAAATAAAAAAGGATTCCAAAAGGAAAGGGTATGTCACCTACAATTATCCTGCATCTGTCATACACTAATGATCTGGGAAGTCCAGCTAATAAATTCTCATAGGTACTCATAGGTAAGAAAGGTAAACCAGAGTATTTTCTGGCTTATGAAATGCTTACCTAAGTGTGTCCAACATACTCATATTAGAGATTGCAGCTTATTTATTGTAGTTATAGTCTTAGAATGACACACACTTTTGTGTCAGTACTGGGCCAGTGTTTGAAACAGGTCCTCAGAGCAAGCTGGCTGATGTTTATGCATTAGACCTTCATCAAACATGTACCTTTGAAATGGACTCCAAATGGACTACAGTTACGCAGTATTTTTGCATTTCTTCCAAACTGCAGTTGAGAATCCAATATAATGTTGTATAACAACAAAAAGATGTCCCAAAAGTGTTTTTCAGTATAAAGCAATACCTCCATCCGTGGATAGAGATCTCGGATTTCACTAAGACTACATGTTAAGAAAGAAGATACATTTTACCTAAATGTCACTGACGCCAGGGCAATTCTCCTATGACAAGTGTTTCTGCTCTCCTCAGGCCCCTACAATACTTCAAAATCCAAACCAAAACCCCTCAAAGAATAGGATGTGCACATGCAGGACACTAGTAATTATTTCTACCACCAAACTTGGGAGTGGTTACAATCCTACAGATGTAATCTCTCCATTCAGCAACACAACCCTATGTTTGTTTTGGCAATCACCTGTGCAAGCCACATTGATAATGAAAAACTGAATTACTTGCTCCCATGATGGGTGCGGGCATCATGAGACCAGTAGATTCCTGTCAAAAGAGATTGCAAAATACTGTTTTCTATCTTTTAGAGTCATGTTGAAGATCGTGAGAAAGGGGTGGAATTTGCAATAAGTTTCACTGTAAAATTTCAGTCTGGTAGGTTGCATTAGGATTTAAATTCTGCTTGACGGGTGTTAACACTATGGAAGAAGTAGCTGCTCTTCGAAAAGTTAAAAAGGCAGCAGTTTCAGGAGCACTCAGCTATTCTGAAGCAATTCTACATAAAATTACACTTAGTCTGTCAGTGGAATCAAGAAAACCAGTCAGGTCAATAGTATAACTACTCCTTGAGTTTAGGTTCTAGGTCCGGTCTCAGAAGCCACATTATTCTGTTTACCACTGTTAACCCCAGCTAACCGGATCCATCTCTCAGACTGATTGTCAAAAGGTTCTGAAACTTACTCATTCAGTGCCACATGGAAGATCTTTGCAACTCATTTTAATACAGTTTTAGCAGTTCCACATCCTCCAAAGGAGACCAAGACCAAGTTTTGGACAGCTGGACAGTGTTTGTACATCCACATCCCTTAAAATATTTGCATGCCAGTGGCAGTGGTAGCACGAAATTCAGCAGACTGCAAACCTTCCACTCCACCAGCTGCGTAAACATTCGTGCAGTGGCCTGCACTGCATTCAGTGCTGCAGTTCTGCCAGCAGCATCCCTTTCAATAGCTTAACTCAGGTGTGTCCATAGGAGTGACCACAGTGTAAACACACCCGTCAGTCCTTCTGAAAAGTCCACTTCCAGCGAACTAACTGACAAGCTCAATCAAGATCAAACAAAGTTGCATACTGATGCATAAGTCAGCTGTATTTATCGTAAGCTAGGCAGCTCTCCGAAGGATGCTGGTTCCAGCTGCATTCTGCACGCATATGCCCTGCCTTTCTCTACTAGACTTCTAAAAACAGAGACCTAGCTCTTTAGGGGAATATTACTGAACCTGCTACTGACAGTTTTTCAAACATCTGCTTCTTTTAAGACTTCACAGAATAATCTAAACAGATTCAACACCCATATTGCCCTTAAAATGCAGTTCTCCTTTCCCCAAAAAGTTCTATAATTGAAATAAAAAAACTTCCTTTGCATTTAATGATGAACACTTACCCTCAATAATGAAGGAAAAAAACCCATTGCTTATTCTAGTAATTTATATTACCTTATCTTTATGTTTTCTTAAAGGCTTTATAGTGTGACCAGCTACATGTATGTGTGTAGTTCAATTAAATTAAATGTCTGTTAAGATAATACAATTTTGAGATTTATTATCCATAAAAGGAAACCTTGAATAGCATGAATAGACACAGCAGCACTACCTCTGTGCTTGAGCATCCAGAATATTAAATAATACATGTATTTTTTTACAAAGTCATTTAATATGAAAGAATTCCTTTTATGTCTACTTCTCTTATTAGTCAATTATTATAGCCATCTACTCTAGGATCTCATGCCACCCTATATTTCAAAAGCCTTTCTGTGCAGACAGCTCTGTCCTGTAGAGCGCAAAGTTACGAAGAACCTCTGGGCTAATACACCTTTCTGCATTCACATCTCTCATTTCAAGTCCAATTTTAGAATTTAAATGTATGACTGAACTGCTGTAGAGTAAGAAATGCCTCAGTATTTGGCAAAATCCTAACTCTCAAAAACGACGGAGTAAATGCACAGAAAGTGAATCAGAACTAGTAAAGGTCTACCACTCCAGATGCCAAACTAAGATTTTAGGACAAGAACCACAAGCAAAAGGAAGAAGAGGGAATTGATCTGGCTTCCGTTTTGTGAAAAATAATGAAGAAATATGAACTTGCTTTCTAATTACTTGTTTTCTTAAGCATCATACTTATAATATTGTGCCTCTATTGAAAAAATAGAAAGTGAAAACAAGAATAAAACAGAATTCACTGACTCTCCAAGCAGCAAAAGGGTCTAATCCAACATCCATGCTGTTATGCACACCTAATTTTAATTAATACGTTATCAGGAAGTCTATGAGTAAACACAAACAACTAGCAAAGCTGATCGAGCATCACCATGGCTGAAGCCTTTGGGGTTACTGCAGGGATAAATATGGTTGCAGGGCTGATTCTGCCACCTGAGACTGCCACGTCTGCAGAACAAACTGCTAAGTGAGCTTCCTCAGCCTTTGCAAGAAATCTCAGGTGTAGCCTCGTAGCCCTTAAGCTGTTCCCAGATGTGGATTTCCTGTTTCTGCACAAACAGAAAACTCTAATGGTGGAAGACATCTGTTATGACATCCTCCTCAAAGCAGGGACACCTGAGATCAGGTCATTTATGACCAGGAATCATGAACAAATACGAGGAACTCCTTAGAAACAATAATAAAATCTTTAAACCCCCAATTCCAAACATCCAAATTTAAACTAAGTCTATGATATCTGCAACCTCATCTCAGCCAGCAGCACTCACAAGTATTCATTAAAGGTACATTAATTTTTATTAAAAATACATGAGATAAGGTAGAAAACAATCATGTAAAAATTCCTAGCTATAAGAAGAAAACTTTAAAGGGACTAAAGAAAAGAAAGGGAAATTCTACCACAAAAATGCAATCCTAACTGGCCTGGTTTTGTTGTTGTTGTTGTTGTTGTTAGGGGTCTGTTTTGTTTTCTATTTTTTTTTAAAATACCTGTTGTATTTAAATACAACAATACATCAGGTCAAAAGTGTTCTGAATAAGATGAAGCAGTCTGAGCTCTCAAACAATACCAACATCCCGTAAATTAAAAGTTTGAAAGTAAAGGAATAATCCTAAAGCAGTGTAAATGAGATTAAGTGATCTGACATTACACTCCTGCCTGAAGAAAATAATTCTACCATATTTTAAAGTGTCAGCATTTTATTCCATGGAGTTTTGAGAGATTTGCCTCTGATCTTTTGCCATGCTGCTAAATCAACAATAAAAATTAGGTGTGTGTGTATATATCTGTATTTCATACATGTTATGTAATAGGTACTCATACACGTTATATAATTTACAGACATATGGATATGCTCTTGAGAATAATCCTGTTCATTCACGCACAGCACATTTTGCCAAAAAGGACACTGACAAAAAAGGAACTGCTCAGATGCCAGAGTGAGAAGCACTCACTCTATTTTTCTTTTTTTATGTTTATAGACAAGGCTGTCAACATTTTGAAGTGAATATAATTTTCTCAGTCAAACAAGTTATTTATCCTTTTCTTGTTTCTTTGTGAAATGTTCACAACATACAAGATATTAAGTTATGTTTCAAAATAAATAAAATATTTCATCTGTTTTAGAAAAAAAAAAAAATTACAAACTATCCAGGAAAATCTCCAAACACATAGAAAGTTTTTTTCCTTTCATATCTACCTGACAGATTTTGTCCAAGAACAGATGCCTATATGCCAAACAGTTCATTATTAACATACAGGCCTAGGACATCACAGAGCTTCTGTGTTTTCTTCATTTATGTACAAGAAAAGATACTTCAGGCATTTGGAAATTATCATTCCTTAATCATTTATCAACAGCAGTAATAATAATAAAATAAAAAAATCTTGTGGCAAAACCAGCAGCTTCACATTTACTGAAATGATGACTTCTAAATAGTCATTAATTACTTCCAGAAAGCCTAATCCATATTCAATTAAATTCAGCTGGTGTATTGGCTTCACATCATGATAATAGCATACAGTAAAATCCCTCTCCTCAACACATATAGGTATTGTGTGTTAAAACTACTTTCTGACTGTTGTTAAATTATTTGCCTCTTACAGGGTGTTGTTCTCCAAGAAGGGTGTTTTAGCTACTCCTTAGAGGCTCTGAGGAAAGTTTGATTATAAACTTTCTCACCATGCTTTATCAGATGCAATACCTGTATTAGACTTATATAACTTAGACTAAACTTTCAAAAGCAGCCTTATAAATTGAGTGTGCAAATGTATAATAAATAAATAAGACAGATACTAATTTAGCACATTCCAGCTGCATACAAAATGAGGACTTTGGTTATTGCAGCAACCAGCCTTCAAATCTGTATGAATTTATCTCAGTCACAGACAGTTAATCCAATTTCTGAATACATTTTCATTGAATGCTTTCAGTTTACACAACCCTCCCATGCAACAGTAAAGCACCTTAGTCTCACTGTGAATGGCTAGTACCTGATTAGGCAAAGAAAGTACTTATAAAAATATAATAATTAAATTGGGGTCTTAAAGCAAGTGTTCAAGTAAACAGATAGGTAGAACTATACAGGCACACTCCAGGGGAAGTTTTGGGTTGAAAAAGTTACCACCCTGAATCTACCAGAGGTAACAAGAGAAGAGATATCCCAAATCCAGACTGAAAAAGGCCGTCCCTAGAAGCACACACTCTGTCATAACACAACAGTTACTCAAACACAACAGAAAGGTAACAAAGTTTTTCTTCCATAGTATCTCACCTGCTTCCCTGCAACCCAGAGAGCAGAGAGGTGAATGCAACCCTGTGTGCTGCTTTACAGGGGTATCCCCTCTCACTGCTGCTCTGAGGACAGAGCTGAGAGAAGGCACCAACACTGACTGCTGTACAAACTGTGGGGATCCCCAGAAGGCAGCATCTTTGCAACCAGTTCCAACAGCTATGCTAGCTTTCTGCTCCTTTCTCTCTACTACAACATGTGGATTCCCATGTAAGGCAAGGTCCATCATTCCAGCAGATCAGGGGCAGCTGTCCTGTAAAGCATGAATCTCTTAATTTGTTTCTGACTTCACTGTTTCCTGTAACACCATCTGTATAAAGCCCCCAAGGAAAGACAGCCATGACATCCAAAGAAAGATGAACAGTTCTTAGCCTGTAAGATACATGCTATGAAGGTTTATGTGGGAAAAGGAGACCAATAAAGCATGGGTAATGTGCTCAGACCTTTACAAGCAGACAAAGCCCATCTTAAGCAAATATGGTAAATTTGCTCTGTAACTGATTTGGTTGAAAAAACAGGTGAATCTTGCATTATATCATCCTAGGAAGTATTTTCCTGATTAAACATGGACAGGAATTTCCAAATCAGTAGTGCTGACAGGCTGATAAAATTCAACCAGTTCAACCAAGTGACTTGGCTGAAAGTCTAACATTCTTTTTTTGTCTCAAATCAGAGAATTCCTCTATTACAGTTTTTCTAGCACTAATAGGATTCTTCTAAAACTGCCTCTGTGTGTCTGTAACCCACACAACTATGTTGCTCCAAGTAAGGGACACGGCTTCTAACCTTCAGTTTCAGTGCCATACAATACCAAAAATCATTGACCTATCAGTGTTACTCGGTTGTTATTCTTTATCCTCATGCTCATCTTCAGTGGTCATCAAGCACAAATATGAGTTCACAACACAGTAAGTGTGAAAGGCACACTGGCTCACCCCACCACAAAACTTGTATTCCTTAAGACACCATCTCTCTTGGGATCTCTGTTTTAATGTAGAACACAGAAGAGGCTTTTTATGATGCTGTATGTACTCACAAAAATTACCTGTGTTGTCTGATCCCAAGCTTCCTCACCAGTAAAATGAGGCCATAAAACCTACCTACTTAATGTCATTTATCTAGCACTTTGCAGGTGAAAAGTACTAAGGCTAATACAGCTGGAGGAGAAATCATGCTCCTGATTTCTGCCTTCATATTCTGGATACTGGAGCTTACAGCAACTTAATTTTTCAAAACATCAGAAAACTAGAAAACTAATACCAGAATTTCACAGAGACATTGATAATAAAAACTCATGTGTATGGATCTGTTTGATTATTAGCCCAATACTTCACTTTGGTAGCTATTCATGTCAAGCCCACATGAACAGATATTTACAAACATATACATATATGTATCTTTCATGATATCTTCCATGTACCTTTCTTTCATGATGTAATTGCTGTTATATATATATATTCTACAAGCAAATCACCAAGAATTTGTCAAACTATGGTCAGAAAAAAAGGAGAAACATAGAGCTGGAGTGTGATCCAAATTAACTAAGCTGGTGGAAAGGGTAACCCACAAGTTCCTCATCACTGAAGTGTGTGAGGAAGCAAATACATAGTCTAGTCTTGTTTGTGGGAGAATTTCCTATGTAGCAGTCAGCCTCGAACACGCTGTTAATACATTTGACATGTCTGCAGATCTCGTGATGTTTCTGTAGGAGTACAATGGAGTACGTATTTATGAGGGGTTTAAACTCCTAATGAAGAATCACCTAGTATCTAAGTCAAAACTGCTTTTCACCTCATTGAAGCTTTTAATGTAAAGCAGAGTAAACCAAATTAATGCTAAATGCTGCAACACTTAGGAGAGGCAGAATTCTAGAATCAACAGGTTGCTAATTAAGTTTGGAGAGTTTTCTCTGAGGATTTTGTTTTCTACATGAAGGAAATACTTTCATTTTGAGCAACTTCTGTTCTTTTATCCACGTGGCTTTCTTGGTCTTGTTATACTTTAAAGCACTAGAAATTTTTTCTATTTCAGATTTCCAGTAAAAAAGGAAAACTTTTACTGCACCTTTTCTGACACGCAAAATTTGGTAGTCAGACCAAATGGTGCTTAGCTACTGACAGAGAACTGCCTTACAAACATTTAAAGAGAAGGAGAGGAGTAGCAGCAAAGTGCTCTATGTAAATTCTACGTGAAGCTGTCTGTCAGGCCAGAGGTCCTTTGGTACTACTGAAAAGCAACCTGTAAGGGACCACCTGCCACTCTGCAGGCTGGCAGGAGGTTCAGTTCACCTTCTCATTGTTTTGTCACTGAGAGAGTTAACCAACTGGTTAAGAGAGGTAGCTGAAATCTGCTATTCATGCCTTCGTCTTACATGTGAAATAATTAGTTTCACAATGTCTCTTTTACCTAGAAATTAAACACAAAAGAGTATCAAAAAGCCAGAGCTAAACAAATACTCCACCAAAACAGCCTGTACAGGGTTAAGCAGCACTTTCATGGTCTCTGCATGCATCTTCTATTTTTCCTGATGAAAGCTGTGAGTGTGCAAGCACACACTTTCTCTTGAAGCCACTTATTTTTTGGCATGTTTGCAGCCTCCGTGGTCTGTGTCAAGGTAGCGGAGAAGTGTGTTGGAGCAAAGGAATAGGGCAGGAAAATTGGCAGACATTATAGCTCATGCTGTTCCACACAAATCATTAAAAAACACCTACTACTGCCTCAAATTGGACTAGCACTGCCACAGAACTCACAGTTTCTCATATAGATTTGAGATTCTGCATTTTATTAATGTTCTCTATATACTGCATTTTTTATCACTTACTAGTCTTCCCAATAAACAGAAAAAAAGGAGATACAAGAAAAAAACTATTCCCATGAAACAAGAATTCTAAAACTACAGATTCCTGCACCTTTTTGCTAGCCCAAGGCTTTTCAAAATCTTAAGCCTGTTTTCTTTTTCCTCTCCAAATCAAGGGGTTACCTAAAAAAAGCTCACACAAGATTAAAGAAACTTTCATGATGAAAAAAGTTCTTAGTAATTTTTAGTTTCCAGATACTACTGCTATTAAAATCCTTTAATATAGTAGCACAGTTGGCTAGAAAAGTGGGAGAATTTTCAGATCAAAAGTAGACAGATGCTCTTGAAAAAAAGAAGTAAAACTCCAATAAGAATTTTTAATTCTCTGATAAAACTAACCAACTGTTCCAGACAAAGAGATAATTTTAAGGAAAATATAATTTAACCATAA
Source organism: Cyanistes caeruleus (assembly GCF_971803275.1). Classification (NCBI taxonomy): domain Eukaryota; kingdom Metazoa; phylum Chordata; class Aves; order Passeriformes; family Paridae; genus Cyanistes; species Cyanistes caeruleus. Next base: position 34,277,748 of record NC_141732.1, read on the forward strand.
TATATTTTCAGTATAATATATAATTTAATACTGTATTTTCTATCAGATTTGAAGAGGAAGTAAGTCCTAACCATAAAGGATAAAAATGGGAGAGATGGCAGTTTCATGGCACTGCCTAACTACTTAAAAGCTTTTTATACCATTCTAGGCTGCCTTCTCTCTTTCAACAAAGACATAAAAAGTCGGAGTAAAAGATCATTCTGTATAACATGTTGGTAAAATAACTAGTTACACATTGCCAGAAAAGCAGCTGAAGAAATTTTTCTCCTTCTCTATGTTTGCCTTCCTCATGGCTCAGTAACTAGAATATACAAATTCTGAGTGAGGTCCTTACCTCTCCTCTAACATTTCAAAGTTTATGGGAAGAGCCAGAACTGTGTAAAACCCCCCAGTTTTGCCTAAGAAGCAGTGGCTTCCCCATCTCAGATCTCGATGCAGAGAACCCAGGGGAAGAACTGTAATCTACAGTGCCGTCCCCTCCACTGTCATCACCACCCAGGAGTTTCCAAACTTGACCAGGGAAGTTTTCAGTCTTTGAAGGAGGTCAGCATACAGGGAATGCAGCTATTGGAGCTGAGCAGTCCCGGGCTGCTCTTTGTTTCTGGCTGGTGAGGACTGTGTGGTCTTTCTGTAGCTCCCTGACCAGCCACAATCCTGACTCATGACAGTACTTTAACCAGCTCACTGAGCCTTGCTGACTACCTGCACAAGACACGTAGCAGGTGACTTTTCAAAGAACTGTTTGCTTCAGTGGTTGTGCCTTCAATAAAAACTGCTACATGGATGTGAAAAAGTGGCACTAATACACACTCAGCAAACACAGAGACTGGAATTTAAGTTTTAGAGCTTTAACTTTCAGCAGAAAAAGGTGGCAGGAACTATGTGCAGTATTTCAAGCACCCACACCGTACATCAAAATAAAAGCTTCTCTCAGTGGATTTGTAGGAGCTTCTAAAAATAATGTAGTTTGGACAATCACATCTTTAAACATTGGGTGGACATACATGCCCTTCAGTTTATTGACATTTCTTGAAGTTGTATTAGGCTTTTCAGCCAAGAATTCAGTTATGCTTTTAATATATTCATAGAATCATAGGATGTAAAGGGATTGGAATAGAGCTTGAAGATCCTCTAGTCCCGACTTCCTCTGCCATGGGCAGTCACACCTCCCACTAGCCCAGGCTCCTCAAGGCCTTATCTGACCTGGCCTTGAACAGTGCCAGATTTGGGGCATCCAGGATCTTCCTGGGCAACCCCTTCAGGTGTCTCACCATCTCACAGTAAAGAATGTCTTCCTAATTTTTCCCCTCTCTCAATTTCTTTTTTTCTTTCCCATTTCACCTGCAGTTTTAAGTAGTCTGAAAGCTTTCAGGTTTTGACATGATGGCGAGAAAGAGTCAACTGAATGAATATTTTTAGTTCGGGATTTCATTTAGGATATATCTTAAAACTACTTGAAAGGTGAGAAAGTTGTGCTGTCATGACCTTCTGAAAAAAAATCCAGGGGAAAAGAAAAAATTGCACTCCTGGTTAAATCCAGGGGGAAAAAAAGTACTCCTGGTCAACAGAAATATCAGAAAAACTATAAAAAATTAGCTGATGATCATCAGTCCGAAACTGCACCAAGGGAAACATAGATTGGATATTAGGAAAAAGTTTCTTATGGCAAGAGCAATACCGGAATGGTCTGCCTGGGGAGGTGGTGGAGTCACCATCCCTGGATGTGTTTAAAAAGGACTGGATGCGGCACTCAGTGCCATGGTTTAGTTGAGATGTTAGGGCTGGGTTGGACTCGATGATATTGAATATCTCCTCCAACCTAGTGGTTCTGTGATTCAAAGTGCTTTATAATCCACAACACATCACATATCATGTGAATCAAGAAGCAGGTATGGCTCCAACTTTACTACCGGGTAAGGCTTAGGTTTGACTGGACTAGACACAAGAATCACAGCACACACGGACAATAAAAAGTGTAAAAGTAACACACATGATACCTTACAGTTCCAGGGAATCTGCAGTCACTTCTTGATATGTGTCAATTCACTAAGCATACTAAAATCTCTGGGAAATTATATGACCAGCTTGATACACACATTTTCCAGCCTTGTGTGGCTGCTGTTGCTTTTCTCCTCTAATAATCCAGTCTGGTTCAGTGGTTCTTCCATCCGTTTCAAAAGATTTTGCCAAGAGACACTACAGTAGCAGCCCTGCATGTACGACCAAGATATTTCTAGACTGCTCCCCTAGAATTATTTTTAAAGCAAGCTATTTCTGTGTTTTTCACAAAGGTAGGCTCTATTAATTGTGACTGGAAGCAAGGAAGCCTGCTTAACACATATGAATATTGTCTATGCCATGAAAAACACTTGAGCAGCAGCTCCCACCACCAGAAATGAACTGAGCTGTAAAGCACTGGCACAGGCAGAAAAGGATTTCACATGTGCTGGGAGGTCTATTCAAGCCTTGCTTGGTTGTGCAGTGAATTGGTGAGGGACTGCTTTTGTAGCACATAGTGCCTTCCTCTCTCATCAAGAAGAAGGTGATTAAAACTGACATAATTTTGTACCTGGTAAAAAAATCTACAGCCGGTTTTGCTATGCAAAAAGCAGGGAGCTAATAATGGCTATCTCAAGTCAGCAAACTTTCTCCCAGAACACTGTTGAGCCATCTCTTACAGAAGGCATTAAGGAAAACCAGTCCACATATGCATAACTGAAAATCCTCTTAGCTAGGCACCTGAAGATCTTATCTCACTAGCTGCTCTGTCAGTTTTGTGGGTTTACAATTGCCTTCTTTTAATTTCAAAAGAATGTTTCAAATTGCTGTGAGAACACTGCATAAAAGAACATGGCGCTATGCAATTAACAGAGCACAGAAGGAAATACTGAAAATTACTCTATACAAAGATTTTTGATAAGAGTACAAACCAGAACAGGAATAAAGACAAATATATTTGCCTAATCACTGCTTTATAAAAAATGTATTGGAAGTAAATGTAGCTAAATTTAGAAATTAGTACAGTTTTTTAAATTAGCAGCATGCTCCTCTATGGTGCATGCCTATGCACTGTTTGGAACAAAAGCTCAGAGTTGATTTGATCATTTCTCATACAGAAATGTTTTTTTAAAGGTCACATTTTAAATGTGTTTTAGCTTTCCTGTAGTGCAACTTCTGGCATAAACTCAGATTGTGAATGAAACACCACTGGAGAGAAACTGCGAGGGTTCAGCTTCCACGAGTAACAGGACACAAAACCCACCCATCGCCCTGCTCCGCTGGAACAACGTTCTCTACCTCTATTCCCAAACAACCCAACTGATTACTTTAAATATTGTATCTAACCTTATTAATTTTCCATTTTGCTTTTTTTCAACCACAAGGAATTAGGTCCAAAAGTCTGGCTGTGTTTCCCAACTGTACTGTCATGTCGGATAAGCAACATTTTCTCTACGCATACAAAAAATAAGACGTTTGATTTAAAAAAAAATTAAAATTAAGATGTGGTTGCCCCACTACCATAAGAACTGCAGAAAGTATCAGATGGCATTGACATTTTGCATACGCTATGATGTCTTGCTGGTTGCTCTAAAATGAACGGAAAGTGACAAAAGCTACTGAACTCTGAACGTTGAAGGCTGGTATTTGAGATGTATGGTTTTGAAATGGTAGACAGATTTCTCTGCGTCCAGACGTGTACACCGCCTATGTGAACAGTCTGTAAGACCACAGCAGGAGATCAGACCCGGCTGCTGTCGCGACAGGGCGCAGCCCCGGAGGCTCCAGCGCCCGCTGCGGTGTTTTCTGCCGGCTGGCGGTCCCGAGCGATCGGTGGGCAGGATGGCACTGCCCGGGCCCCGCCGGGGCCTGCCGCCAGCTCCGGGCCAAGGGGCGGGTCTGCGGGACCTGCGGGAGGACACGCTCCCGGCCAGGAGCCGCCTGCCACTCGGAGGCCGGCTCTCGGAGAAGGGGCTTCGGGCGCGGCTGCCCCGCGGAGCCCGCGGTAGCCCCCGGCTCCCGGCGCCCCGCGCACGGGGGGCAACACCCGGGGCTCAGGAGCGGGGGGCAAACACCGCCGGGAGCGGGGGGCAAACACCGCCGGGAGCGGGTCCCGGGCGGGGCGGAGGGAGGGGAGCGGGGCCGGGAGGGGGCGGCCGTCGGGGCTGTCCCGGGGCCAGCGCGGCCCCCCCGCCCCGGCAGGGCGAGGCGCGTTCCCCGCGGGCGAGGCCGGCGCTCGGGGCCGGCGGGGGCCGCTCCTGCGCGGCAGCGGCAGCGGCAGGTGTGCGGCGTGGGGACGGGCACGGAGCGGGGACAGCCGAGCCGCAGCTCTCCCGGCTCTGCCGGCCGCCGCTGCAGGTACGGACGGAGTCGCGCTGCGGAGCCGTGGCTGGAGCAGGTGTGGCACAGGCCGGCCCTGGTGGTCCCCTGTGGGGGCCGGGGGCTGCGCGGAGCCCGGAGCGGTGGCGGGCGAGCGGCGAGCCTCGGCAGGGAGTCCTCCCGTCGGGACGGGCTCGCTTTGGGGGAAGGGGAGCGCGGTGTGTCCGGAGGAGCGGCGGCCCCGGGCGAGCTCGGGCTGAGGGAGCCCCACGGCAGAGCTGTGTCCGCAGCAGGGGAGGCGCAGGGAGGCGTGCGGGTCCCGCAGCCCCGGAGCGGCGCCGGGCCGGCAGCAGGCCGTGCCTCCGAGCCCGCCTCTCCGGCGGGGCGCAGGAACGCGGATCGCAGCGCGGATCTGCTCGGCTCCCTCCCGCCGGCCTCCCCGACCGGGAGCGTGGTTCTGCTCGTCGGAGGGTCCGAGTACTGAAAGTCACTTTCCTGTTAAAACAGTAGTTGCGCTCAGGCGAAACAGGTATCGTGGTAGCTGGAATGTGCTTGAGGAGTGAACGGTAAGGATCAAAGAACGAATTTCTCTCACGCAAATAATGGGGAAAGGGACAAAGCCACGGGCAAGACCCTGCCGTGGTGCTCAGGTGTGGCGTAAGGTAAATGCTTTCGTAGGGCAACCACCGCGTTTTACAGCCGGCTATTGGTAAGACGTGTTCGATTACATGTTTGGTTATGTGTGTGCAGATCTCTGAAATAACTCTTACTGCAGATACTTTCAAACTTGCTGCTTTTTTACTTGCGCTAGTGGCTCCTCCACAATATTTAACTGGTTCCTTTCATTCCTATGACAGGATTTGAGCCACAGTACAAAAAAATTCCGAAGTCCATGTTCTCACTGAGCAAAAACTTACAAACAATACAACATTTTAAATTGTTTTGCATCTTCTTATTGTCTCTGAGCTACTTTAGTTTTTAGTGGAGTTTTTTTGTTTGTTTATTTGTTTTCTTCGGGTTTTTTTGCAAGCTAGTAATTATTCTGTGCTAATGAGTTTGAGACATTTAATTCAGAAAAAAGGTGTCAGAGACTATGGACTTGCAGCCCATGGTTTACTGGAATCTCTTGATTCTAATTTTTTGTATTTAGAAGGAACCCTTGAGCACAGTGAGGCTACACTGCGAGTCAGGTTTTCCTTTGGCACTGTTTCAGTTTAAGCCCACTTGAGTTAGTTTTTCATAAAACTTTTTTATGTAGTAGAACTAGGACAAAAGTATTTACCCTGCGTATTATTCGGGGACACCTAGTTTAAAGAGGGGATTTGTTTATAGATTATTTCAAGAAAGAACTTTTACTATGAGAAGTAAAATACCCTCTCAACTAATCTATAAAAATACTTGTGTGACTTTTGACACTGAGAAGAGTCTGATCCCATGGGTGGTAGGGTTGGTTAAAAACAGAAAAAAAAATAAAAAATCATCCTTCTATACCACCTGACTAGCCCAAGTCTATGCTGAACAATCATAACCTTTACTTTTTTCTGCAGTATTTGACATCTGGACTCTATAACAAGTGTTTCAGTTGTGTGTAGCCATTATTTTTTTAATGCTTCCTGCATCTGATTTGGAAAAGAGCAAAGAAAAGTTAGATAGGCAGTTATAATTAGCCCAGTATATGATTGAATTCTCTATGTAAATAAAACTTTCCTCCATATGGAATGAGTGTTAAACCTTTAAAATCAGGGCAAGATTTTTCCTATTGAGTGACACAAAGTGGGTGTTGTTTTCAAGGTAGCAGACTACTCCTTGTAGGCAATAGTGTAACAATATATAAAGAAATAAATCTCAAGTATCTTTGTAGCTGTAAAGGCTATTTACTTATGTGTTAGCGCTATGACTGACCTCAGATTTTAGAATTCGTGCAAGTAGTGGTGGCAGCAGGTTTGTGCCCTTTTTTTTGATTTTTTAAAGCAAACAGGCTGCTTTAAATATTTGCAGAACACTCTGCAATTACAGAAAAGTTTCTGTCCTGTGAATAGAATTGGGATTTTTGCTTTGAGGCGATGTGTGTCACTGTATTGGGATGCTTGGCCAAAGAAGAAGCCAATATTTTCCTTAGCTATAGGATGAAGCCCACTCCCTGCTTAGTTTTAAGTGGTCCCTTATCTTGAAGTTTCTCTTCATTTTTGTTTGACCAAGTTATTCCAATAAATGAAGCAAACTGTCCAAGAAATGAAGCAAACTGTCCTCTTTCTGGAGACTTCCTAGAACTCTAAAATCTCAGATATGGGAATGACATTTGTTCTACTATGTGCAGGTGTTTGGGTTGTTTTTTTTATTTCTTGGTGCAAGAGTATTGCTTGAAGGAGCTATGGACAGAAGGAGAAAGTACAGGGCTGGAAGAAAGTGAAGAAATTATGAGTAAAAAATAAATCCTTGTCTGAATCCTAATTGTGGTCTTAGCTAGTGATTCTTGGTGGTGATATTTCCATTTATTTCAGCGATCCACATGGCAGTTGTGTCTCTTCAGGAAACAGCTAGTTAAGCAGTATTTCTCCTCAAAAATCAATAGGGAAGACAGACAGGTTCTGTCCAGAAAGAAGAAGGCACAGCATTCCCTCACATGGTGTGAGAAATAACATGTCTAGAGGTTGGGAAGAATTACAGGATGGGCAGAATAGAAGAATTCAAGCAAAGTTTTGTTCTTGGCAGTTCAAAACCCACAATGAAAGTAAAGTTCAGTGAAGAGTAATACTGGGGGTTTGGTTGTTCTTTGAGGAGTTTGGGAGCAGAAGGGAAGAGAAATTACTTCTATAGTTTAGGTGAACTTAATGTTGAGCTCAGCTCAGAATAGCTCTGGCTGGCTCTTCTGTGTCTTGGTCTTCCCTCGCTTGTTAGTGGTGCTGTGCAGTTGGCAGATGAACAGATGCTGTGAGGACTTTCCATCAGAGGAAAGGGTAGTTGTAGGAGGAATGTCTTTATGGGAATGAGCTATGACAGGTTTGAGTATTGGGCAGATTAATTAGTTCTTAAATTTGACATTTGTTTTTAAAGAGAGACCTGATGCTAAATGATAGGATACTACCATCCTAGTGTGCAGTCTGTAGATCTTCCTTCTCTGGAGATCATCTTTCGCTGTCTGTTTTCAATGTTAGTAGCTGTGTTGATACAAATTTTACAACGATGTTAGCTGTTTTCTTTTAAAAGGAGTTACGTTTTTCTGTTCGGACCAAAAAAATAAGTCAGTTTGTAGCAACGTCCATTTTGTCCGCTCATATACAGGCTTAGAATGCATGTCCATGGATCCAGGGCATCAGCAAAATGAGTCTGCCTGTGACACCAGTGTTGGTATTTCCTAACAAGGGCTTCTGGCCTTCACAAGTTGTACACTTCTTTTTTTCTTCCTTTTTTTTTGTCCCATGTCCCGTCTTCATTTGGTATAATAATTATTCTCTCTCTCTCTCTCTCTCTCTCTTTCTCTCTCTCTCTCTCTCTCTCTCTCTCTCTCTCTCTCTCTCTCTTTTTTAATACCTTTCACCTCATTTATTTAATCAGGTTTTGACTTTATTTAATTTTATCTACTGCAGACCAAAGACCATTTCTTTCTAAATTTTTTTCCTAAATGTGCTTTTAGTTCAAGTGTTGTATGTGATTTCTGACTGTCTCATAACAAACTAATTAAATTTCACAAAACCTGCATGGCTTGGTAAACAGTAGTGTAAATACAGTCAGATGCATGTTCTGGATATCCCAGCTCAGTTTGATAACCTTTTGATGACTATTTCTGCAGCACAGCAGGGAGCTTAGCATCACACCTGTTGTTCTGTCTTCATGTATTTCATCCTGGCTATTCAGAAAACAAAGTGCTAACAACTAGTAGGCATTTGTAAAAACTTTGAGACAAGTCCAGTGCCTGCTCTGCGTAGGAAATGTAGGCTTGAGAAGGAATTCAGTTTTCTAGGAGGTCTTTTAATTTCTCCCACCCCTATTCTTAATTCACATATCTCTGGTAACATCTGCAACAAGCAGTGCAAAGCCTGCACTTTCATCTACTACAATTACTGATTTCCCAGAACATAGTCTTTTGAATTGACAGTACAAAGTAGAAAATTTTAAAAACTTGTGAGAAGAACACCTTTTGAGCATATAGCTAGTAAATATTGTTAATACAAAGTCAAATTTCTTTAAGAAAGTCAGCGAAGTCAAAAATTACATTTGTGTTTGGCAGTAAATAATTATCTGTTGAGATGTGATCTGGTAGGCTGCTATGTACCATTCATTTCCAGTCTTGATTAGCAGAATTAGACTTGACATTCACAGAAATTGAGCCAGTACTTCCTGCAGCAGAATACAAGAGGCAGTTGTCCTTATAAATAGTATTCATAAATCTCCAAGATAGCAAGGAGATGAAAATTAGAGGCTGAAATATGTAGGATTTTAAAAACAGATCAAATGAGCAGTGAACTGTTATGCTTTGAATGCATTTTAAAGCTTCTTTAAAATTAGTATAAAATTATATAAAATTAGTATAAAAAAAAGAAAAAAATCAAACTTCTAAACCTGGAGTCCAATTTCAATATTGGTACTATTTTATAATATAGCTATAACATTACTTGCTACTAGTAATATGCTTTTTTTTCTTTACTGCAAGACTTTAACACAAAAGGTGTGTTTAGAAATCTGTTGATGGAGACATTATGGCCACAAAACCTTGTTTTAATTAACTAGTGTGGTTTAGGGTGGGGAAAAAAGATATGATAAAATTAATGAGAAAATTTCAATCCATTGCTGTTTTCATAATACAAATTGTATGCCTAATATAATTCTTTTGTTGGTTTCATTCTTTTATCTTAGAATTTAAGAATTCAAATAATGGTAACACATTTAATTATAAAAACCAAACAAAACAAAATAACAAACACACACAAAAACACAACAACAGCAAAAAACCAGAACTGAATAAAGACTAAGTCAATATGTTTTCTGTAGATTTTCTCAAGTAAACATTAAAAGAGAAGGTGGCTTTATATAAGCATTAAAACATCATGGGATTATTTTTAAAATCCACTTAGAGATTAGCTTGCCTGGCACTACCTGTGTAGAGGTTCTCCAGTCCGCTACTGTTTTAGGAGAATCTTTCTGTTACTGGCTACAACAAATAATGCAATTAATTTTTCTCGTTAAATTAGCTATGCTCAGGTATTGGAGAACTCTTACTGAGCATAAAAATCTCATGTTTATAAACAGGACAGGAAAAAAAAAATACTTTTTCTCTGTTACTGTGTTGGTCTTGATATGTTACCCCTCAGAGAACAGTTCAGCAGGTCTTCTCCAGCAATGGAATCCTCCTTCAGAAGAGACCAGCCACTCTGAGTCTTCTGTAGTGATGCCTGTTGTATCCTTAGATTGGATTCAGTATGTATCTACCAGCCGTGCTGCTTGCAGACTCGAGAAACTATTCTCTAGAGGCTGTTTGGGTTTAACTGGTTGCTCAGACGGATGTGTTCTTTAATCTGTTCTGCATGAGGAAGAGTAACTAACGTGTGCTATCCATGTAACTTTTATTGGCTAGTCATGGTGAACCTTTCCATTTTCCTATGATTCTTCTTCAGAATTGCCAATCTACTTACTACCTGTTAAAACTCCACGTCAAAAAAGAAAAAAATACAAGGAAATGCAAAATTCCATCAACAATTTCTGTGTCCCCAGCATTTCATCACTGATACAGCTTAACTTCCAATAACAAGTTGTGTCTTTACCGGCAGTGTCTGTAATGTAGGTCATGGCATGAAGGGGAAGAAAAACTGCACTCTAGTAGGTAGACATTAGGCAGCTTTCTATGCAGTGAACTGAAAATATCTGAGCCCAAAACTGAAAGCCAAAACTTTCTTGGTTTGGCCTGAAACAGGATTAAACCATACTTAAAAGTCAGAAATCCAGAACAACCCTGGTTAATTTGCAAATTTCTTTCCAATAAAGATGTTCTCGACACAGTAGGGAGCTTTACTTAATCAGTGTTTCTTAGACCTACTTAGGAACATGCTGCTCACAGCAAGCTATTTTAAGAACATTTTAAATTGCACGAACACATTTGCAAGACACCTGCCACTGTAAGAAGTTACCCAAGAATAGTAATTAACACCTTGCTTTAAAGTGCAACAGAGAATTTCAGATCAATAGGGTCAGGAACAATAAAATGAAACAGAAAATAGCACAGAATAGTAGATTTTATAAGTAAATACATTTTAATTTTTTTTTTTTTTTTTTTTTTTTTTTTTGCAAAATCTTGAAGGAATAGTGATGTATTTTCAACTCGCCAACTCCTTTTAAGACAAATGTCTATACCAGCTTTTTACTCATTTGTAACCAGGTGTAGTTATGGAAGTCCCAGCCTGTAAAGTAGTAAATTGTTATTGTGTCAACAGCAACAGACAGTAGTTTGTGGGTAACACAAATATATTTCCCAATGTTATAGCTAATATGAACTAATCATGATGCAAAGGTAAGAATGGATGTTAAATGCATCTGTGAGGACTGTGGTGCAGTGACTTACCTTACAACTTTCCTATGAGCTTTCTTGTGTTGAGGAATCAGTCTCTGTTTTCTAAACTGAGTGGAAAAAATGGGCTGAATAATTTGGACAACTGACAGCCTGTGGGTTGCAGAGCAATTTATGCCTCATGTTCTTGTGATTTATTTTTCTAGATTTAGTGGTTCATTTGGTAGACAGGGGAGGAACAGCAGGTCAGTAACTAATGCCACTGTATGCCTGCAAATCCTTTATATCTGCCTTACCCTGCAGTCCATGTGGGACACACAGGGTAGAAACAACAAAAGGCTTAAAGACTCTTAACAAATTACTGTGTTCTGCTTTTGGCTCCATACATCCTTTGTTAGTTACCAGGACCTGTTGATGAGAGAGAGGGCTTGTTACATGTTTGTTCAGACCCAGCTGCACCCTTAAGCCAAGATATCACAGTGCCCTTAAATACAAGTTCACACAGCGAAGCCATTGCCATTCCCATGTCCCATGACCATCAGCATGTGTATCCTACACCATTGCAGACAAAGTGGGGATCTCCTTTTGGGATAGCGATAGTAAAATGTTATTTGTGTGAGGAGGACAATGTGGGCAACACTTCCATGTTGCTACAGCATATTTGATTTTTTTGATTAAGATCTGCTTCTCTTAATTGTTTGGACAAATAAAGGAAGTAAAACCTAGGCTGTTTCTTTGCCAGTAGAGAATATACAAATATTAGTGGGCTTACGTTTTCACAAAACGGCATTTACCTTAGTTTTTCCACGTAAGAGTGTTATCTGTCATTTTTATTAAACTTTGCTGCAAATGAAAGATGATAACCTAATCAAACAACGTGTTCAAGTGCTATCCATTCCATCCCCTTTACTGTGGATGTATGTACTAGCAGTGTGCAAGATACTCCTGAAACAAAATCACACCCATTATTTTCATTATTAAAATGTTGTTAAAATTAGACTTCCAGGGACAAAGCTAAATTTACTATAAGCTTATAGAATGCCCTGTTCCTATTTAAACACTGCAGATTTTCCAATCATCACTGATGTGTATTCCAGCAATTTTTTTAATTTTTAAATTTTTTTAAAAAAAATTTTTTTTTTTTTTTTAATTTGGCTACGTATTAGCTAACTGACCTCATCAATTGTCACTGGAGAAAGAGAACTATTCAGAAGACCTGAATTACTTCATGGGGTGAGGTTGTTTTGTTTGTTTTTGGTTTTTTTAATGGCAACCTGTTATTTCCCATGGCGTACTAATGCCTCATGGAGTGTGTTAAAGGGACAGAATTCACACAGGAGACTGGAAATGCTATTAACCTCATTCTGGTTTCATTCACATTCTGATTTCCAAAGATAAGCATTAGTTTGTCCATGTTTCCACCTAGTCAGTGGCAAAATCCCATTTACCCAGAAGAGTGAATTGTCTACTATCAATTAATTTTGATTTTTGGAGTTTTTACTTCCAGTAAGGATGTTCATGTTACACCTATTTGGAATACAAATACTCGGTTGAGAGATCTCAGGATCCCATATTCCAAACTTCTTCCTAAATATTTTAATCCTAAAGACAGGAAAGAAGTTTAATGCAATTGTGAGAAGCACCTTTATCAAACTTACTGGTGTCAGTCATTGTTGTGTTTGATCTTAAAAACATTACTGGTTTGATTTTTTGAAAAATATGCTTACTTTCCTGCTAGTTGCGTGACTTACTTTACTGGTATCTCATGCAAGTTTGGATGTAGTTTTGGGTAACAGATAGATACAATGACTTTCTAGCTAATCAAAATTAAATATCTGAAAGTGTAGTATCACTTTTAACTTTTACAAATTGGCATAATGAGCAGACTTTTTAGATAAGTTGAAGACAAGGAAATGCACAAGGAAATGCATCCATCACCTGGAGTGAAATTTAAAACCTGGGGCTTTAGTCCAGGTAATTTTTTAATAAAGGGGCTGACATTAAAATCACAGGAATTTGTTTCATAAATAAGAACTACAGGAGTATTGGTGGATCTGTAGCCATGTAGATCAGATATCTTGGCAAGTTTTATATGTTGCTATCTGGTTTTATCTGATTCTATTTGAATTGTTTTTGTTTCCATCTAAGTCATAAGCAACAGGGTTTGAAGGTGTTATTCATGTTGCAGATTTCACCATTGGAGCATGCAAAGCGTATTGCTTAATTCAAATATTAATAAAATGTGTACTTTACCTATATCTGCATAAACATGAATGTATGCAAATAAAATTAAACTGAAGCTACATTGCCTTTTAACAAACTCACAGGCCAGAATTTTTTGAAAGTGAATTGTTAGAATCAAACACCTTCATAAGGGTGACAGCTTTTCCTTATCAGGTGAAGTCAGGGGTATTAGTGAGCCAAGGTTCAGTGATGCATCTTTAAATACTGAGACAAACCTATTCAATCACACACCTCAGTTCCTTGGCACTGGAGCCACCTTAAAGATTGCTGAGTATTCCAGAGACTTGGAACTCAGCTAAATCTGAGAAACTAGGCCTCCCCAGGATTATTCATTCTGGGATCTTCCCAATAATATTTCATTTTGAAATTCCACTTTTTTTCATCATCCAGAGAAAGACAGATAATGCATCATTCCTCAAAAGATACAGTCTCTCCTATATGTCTGTTATTCCCACAGCCATCTGCAAAGAGTTAGATTCTTCTAAAGGACAAAAATCCCAGTTTAAAGAAGATTAGTTCAGTGACTGAAATAATACCCAATGCAAAGATGAAAAGAGCTCATAGGCTAATTTTATTTAAAGTAATTTTAAATTGTTTTCTGGCTTGAGCCTAGACATTGTCATTTGTCATTTGTGAAGGATAATGAGGATCAGTCATACCTTAGCTAACTTCAACATGGAGATTCAAAGATTTGCACAAGATTTTTAAAAAAATGTTTTAAATGCCAAAATGAGACATGCCCAAAAAGGGGAGACAAAAAAAAAAGGCAGCATATGTATACCAAATTGGCTGAATTAAAAATTCACAGAAATTAACTGGAATCTCTTTGACAAGGGTGTGTCTTTTGAGACCGTGCAGGAGAATTTATATGCATTAGGCTGTGGCATAATCTCATAGGTTTTAGAAACGAGGGCAGAAAGAAAATATTTTTCTAATTTAACTAGAAGAAAACCCATGGAAAACTCAGTATGGAATAATCCTTCAACTGAAGGAAGAGGACAGCTCTATTCAGTCAAGTGCAGTTAGAATGAATAATGGTTTATACTGTAATAAGTGAATAAATATTTCTGAATGAATAATTTATCAGATTCCCCATGGTCAATAATTTGGTGTGAGAGGGGAATATATTTGAGCCTTTATAAAAGAAGTATGACAAGGTTTTCCTCAATGAGTATTATGAGCAGCTGTATATTTTTCTATTTCCAGTTGCTGCTTCTCTATTGTTGATAACATTCCCAGCTGAAAATTGGCATGGGAACTAGGATTGCGGAATCTTCCAGAAACTGTTTGCCTGCTCATTCCTTCCATCTTCTTCCTGGTGCACAGTGCTTTCAGATTTTCAGAAATCTACCAAATGTTCTTTGGAAACCCAGTCTGTAGGAGAGTTGTCATGTCCTTGGCCTTCATCTCCCTCCAGCTTGGAGCCCCTCCTGGTTGTTCACCAGTCCTGTGGCATTAAGAGTTACTCCTCAGCAGAGTTGTGCATGCATTTGTTCAGTTGGTTTCCTTGAAGCAAAGTGTTTCTTTCCTACAAAAATGTGCTTATTCTGCATTTAATGGGAGAAAACACTTTAGCCAGTGCAATGAATGAAAATTAATTAAAATGCAATTAAGTCAATTTATGACAGACTCTTATCTTAAAAAAATTCAGGCTATTATTCTGAGGAAATTAGGCATAGTCTCTCTATAATTAGTGAAAAAATATATTGAAATGGATCATGCATGTCAGAGGCTGCCAAAATACTTGGTTTAAAAACAAAGATCCTTGAGGGAATATCCCAAATTCCAAGTTTTATGAAGATTCAGAATTTGTTTGTAGACCTTTACATTACCAGGTCTGCACAATTACAGGGATTAAACTGTGCCCGTAAGGCTGCCTGTTTTCTCCTGGTGCTTTCCCTCACACATACTCTGCCTTGCTAATGCCAGTGCAGCTTCTGGTTCTGGTAGTGGGAGTCCTGTAATACAAGAAGCTCCAGGCAGCTGCCTGTGCTTTGAGTACTGGTTGTCTAAACCTGCTCCGAGCAGGTCTCTACACAATAACCAGGCAATGCTAGAGGTTGAAGGTAACTTTGTGTTTTCTACTGAAAGGTTCATCCCACTGCATCAGTATCAACAATCATTATTTCTCCCTTCCTTTCTTCCCTCCCAAAAGCTTGACCTCCATTGTCCATGTGTAGTTTTCCTTTTGTTTCAAGGTTCTTTTAAAGCTACAGCTTTGTTTCAGTGAGGTGCTGATTCTGTGTCTGATTCAAGCACTTTTCATAGAATCACAGAATCATAGGATTGGTTGGGTTGGAAGAGACCTTAAGGGTCATGTAATTCCAGCCCCTCTGTCATAGGCAGGCATACCTTGCACTAGACCAGATTGCTCAAAGCTCCATCCAACCTGGCTCTGAGCACTTCCAGGGATGGGGCAGCTACAGCTTCTCTGGGCAACCTGTTCCATTGCCTCACCACTCTCACAGTAAACAATTTCTACCTGATAGCTAATCTGAACCTTCCCCTTTTCAACTTAAAGCTATTATCCCTCGCCCTATCACTACATAACCCTGTCAAAAGTCCCTCTTCAGTACATTTCAGGTACTGCTGCTACAAGATCTCCTTAGAACAGCATTCTCTCCAGGCTGAACCCCAACTCTCTCAGCCTGTTTTTATAGGTGCTCCAGCCCTTCAGTATTTCTGGCACTCCACTGGACTCTCTCCAGCAGGTCCACATCATTTTTATGTTGGGGGCCCCAGAACTGGACACAGTAATCCTGATGGGGTCTCACCAGAGCAAAGTGAAAGCCCTCCCTCACCCTGCTGGCCATGCTGTTTTGAATGCAGCCCAGGACATGCTTGGGTTTCTGGGCTGTGAGAGCTCATTGACAGATCATGTCCAGCCTCTTGTACACTGACACCCCCAAGTGCTTTTCCTCAGGGCTGCTCTCATTCCGTTCTCTTCTCAGCCTGCACCTGTGCTTGGCATTTCCCTGGCTCAGGTACAGGACCTTGCACTTGGCCTTGTTGAACTTCATGGGGTCTGCACAGCTCCACCTCTCCAGCCTGTCCAGGCCCCTCAGGATGGCATCCCTTCCCTCCAGCATGTTGGGTGCCCCACACAGCTTGGTGTTGGTGGCAAACTTGCTGAGGGTGCCCTTGATCCCACTGTCCATGTCACTGACAAATCTTGAACAGCACCGCTCCCAGTACTGACCCCTGAGGGACAGCTCCTGTCACTGGTCTGCATTCCATTTGGACATTCACCACAGCTCTTTGAGTGCAGTCATCTGGTTCTGTATAGACTGAGTGGTCCATCCATCAAATCAATGCCTCTCTAACTTAGGGACAAGAATGCCATGTGTGACAATGTCAAATGCTTTGCCTAAGTACAGGCAGATAATGTCTGTTGCCCTTCCCTTTTCCACCACTGCTTTGGTAGAAGGCCACCAAATCTGTCACTCACAGTTTGTCCTTAGTGAAGCCACTTTCTTTAATTACTTCTTTATTTTCCATTGCCTTTAACAGTCAGTGGACTGTACGAGGCTCAGTAGTCTACCAGTGAGATAGCAGCAGCAGCTCTCTAGAGTGTCAGGTCTCTTGGTACCTCTGAACCTCTCAGAAGACACCTGCTGCTATCACCCTCTGCCTTTTCTTAGTTGTGCTGGCTGTGATGTGGGACGAGATGGGGCTGCTGTACTGGTTCTTACACAGGGAGCAGATGGGGCTGCCCTGGTGCTTCTCCCAATCTGGTGGGTCTTTCTTCTCTGCCTGCAGGGTGTTGAAGAGATTCTGCAAGGGCATCTCAGGCCTTGGGGAATTCTCTTCCTTCTGTGGGTCCTTGCTGTTGTAAGCTTCCATTCTTCTGTGTTATCACCTCCCTTCCTTCTGTGTGTGTTATGTCTTCTTTTGCTATCTCTCTTCCTTGCTCCCTTGCACACTGCAGCGTGTTTGAAAATTGTGAAGAGCAGTCTGAGAGCAGGAAATGCTTTAATGCATCAAATGAGTGATCCCATGGTCTGCTTGCTTTCCCCTCTCATATTCTGACCTGGCTGTACTGAAGACAAGTTGTGTTCCGCTACTGAACTTTTTAACAGGGAGAACAGATGAAGTTGGGAAGTTACTTAGAAAAATGCACTATCCCACCTCTGGTTTTATCAGTTATAATTATATACTTCTCCATAGTCAGAAAGTGCTTCTTTCAACAGCTGGTTTGCTTTATGTGTTTAGTAGCATTTGATGTACTGCCAGACACTTGACCTGTTGGTTTTTGTAGCATAGGGTCTGTGGAAAAATATACAAAATATACAAAAGCCATTAATTATATTGGATTATATACAACTTCCTTTTTTTCTTTTGCAGTAAACTTTGTCTAAAATGAGCTGTGGTATCCAGGGTGCTTTATCAGCAGACTGTCTATCAGAATCTTGTGCTGCAAGCTCCTCTTGTTAGCTCTGCAAGCTCTACACATCTCTGCTTTAAGTTTTAGAGGTGGATTTGTGGAATGGGATGTTAACTTCCAGCAGCAGCTTGTTACTGCTGCAAAGCATAGTCTTGCCTGTGTTTGAACTGATTAGATTTTGGGTCATCACAGCATGCCAAGTCCAGACTCTTTGGGTTAGTGGCACAGCCAGGATGTGAAGCTTTGAAATAATGCCTCCCTTGGCCTAAGTCCAGGCTAAACTGCGTTTCATACACTGCCCTCCAAAATAACAGGCTTTGTTAGGACAGAAGTGATTGTATGAGACATCAGATTGGCAGGTCAGAGACCATCGACATTAACACACCCTGATCTTGTCTGCTGACACAGCTGTTTAATTTAAATCTTGTTTATTTTATGTCATGTCAGAGTATGAAAACCTTCTACTGATGTGAGTACGCGTACATGTAAACATTCTGCAGAATATGATCCCAAATATAAGCAGTTTTCAGTTCAGAAAAAAGTATTGGAAAAGTTGTTATCTTAAGCAAATTCAGAGATTATTGCAAAAGTTTTAAAATAACCACACTGACTTATAAGAGATCTGTAAGATAATGGTAATGGAAAGTTATATATCAACATATGAACTTCATACATATTTATAAACTAAATTCTAAAGGCAGAAAGGTTTAACAAACACAAAATAGGCAAATAAATATGGGGTTTTTTTCTATACATCCATGAATTTTTATGAAATAAGCATTCGAAACTTACAATTTACTTTACATTTTAAGGAATTAGAACTTTTTCCCATCCTGAAATACCTAAATGGAAAATTCTAATTGAATTCACTGGTAGTACTCCCAAATGGTAGATTTAAGAACCTTTCCTTAAATATATTTTGAAGGGGATGTAGTGTCATTCACATGTCTTCAACTTGGCAGTTTTTTTTAGATGAGAGTAATTGTTGGAAAACAGGCATTTGTTCAAGTCAGCTCACATGCTAATTGTAATTAAGTGTTAACAAGGACAACAAAAGGTACTCTTGTGCTATTTTGAAATGTGATTAAGTGCTTCGCTTCAGAATGTTTTCTATTCTAGTTATGTAACACGGAAAAATGTGCTTTTCTGTCTTCACTCCCCTTTTTTGAGGGTTCTGGGTTGTATATTTTGAAGTGGCTTGATCATTGATAGCAAGGTAACACCTGAAGGAAGCAACTTTGTGCAACCTCAGCTTTGCAAGATTTTACTGAACCCCAGCTTCTTCGAAGATTGCCTACAAAATTTTAAAATACCAGGGTGTCTGGTGACAGTGAATACACTTCTCTTATGTTAAAAGATGTAACAAATATAAACAATTTTTCCTTTGCTTTTTTTCTCATTCTTAAAAATCTGGAGGGAAAAAAAACCCCAAAACTACCAAAACTCTGCAATGCTGATATAAACTGAAGGTGTCAGGTTTGAATACAGAGTTTGGAAATTAAAATTAAAGGTACAGTTGGCAGCTTCCTCAGCAGACAATGTCATCTGTTCAGTAAAGCATATGTTGGGTGTTGTGAATGGCTGACCTAGTCAATGTGCTCCAGATGGTTATCAACTGTCTTTACACTTACTAGACTCTTATATTTCACTGTTGCCATTCTGACTGCTTTACAGAACCAGGTATATAATTGGAGAAAAAAATTATCTCCCCTCCTTTGTTTAAAAAAGAAAACACCCATCTACCACCAAACAGTGGAAGTGTGCACTGTGGGTAAGACAAATTGGAGGAGTCTCTCTCCAGTTTTGCAATGACTACCACTTTCCTCCTGAAAATCTGTATCCTTGGCAAATCAAATGCCCCCAAAAATACCATCTGCAAATGTTTGTGCAAATGGGAACAGATTACAAGAACGTGACAAGTGTGATTTCTAAGTATGAATGAAGCTGCTGATGTATTTTTATAACAGCAAATGTGTATGTTAAAATCTCTTCCTTTGTAATCACTTCTTTATTTAGGTGAGTCTGGGGAAAAAACAGAAACCAAACAGAAAATGAGTTTAAAATGAAGTCACTTGAGAATATGATTCCACTGCGGTGTTTAAGATGCAGCTCTAGATCATCCACCCTCTCTCTTGGATTTCATTGATGCTTTGGTAAGAAAAGTCCTGAATATACTATTGCTTTGTTAAAAAAACAATCTGTCTCTGCTCTGCAGCTGTTATAGGCACAGAACTACAAACTTGGCTTTTATCAGAGAATTTTTTAGATCTCATAGCCTAAGGAGTAAAAACCCACTCATATTAGCATTACTGTACACTGTATGGTGAGACTGATATTCAGATGTGTGAAGCTTTTACATAAATTTCAGTTTTCTATTTTAGATCAGACAAATCACGGTTAAAAATTGTACAATTCCCACAGACACCTTTCCAAGAAGTTCCTGTATGCAGAGCTGGAGAGGAGGCAAGATGTTGGCATAGCTGTTGACCTAAAAACCTGCTATGCCAACATATTGTCATCTTTCCTGTCTGTTTGCGGCAGAGGGTATTTTTTACATTGTAATGGGCATTTGGAACAGCTTTAGTCTTTATACATAACTTGAAATCTAATTTTTCTGACCCTGCTTTTGAGTCAATGAGGCAAGTGTTTATTAGTTTCCTAACAAGGTACAACAGAGGAGGAACAGAATTTGACTTGGGTTTTTGCATTTCTCAAAAGGCAAATAGCTTAACGTGCTCTGAAAAAGTTAGTGTGGAGATGCGGAAAGAAAGGGGCTTGAGGGGGTCATGGGGGGACAGGACAAGAATTGAGTGTTTATTCTGTCTGACCTCTACACATTTGCATAGAGGTTATGAGTTGTCTGCATATGAGTATTTCTGTTCACATAACTTCTTCCTTTTCTGATTGTATTCTCCGTCCTTGTGTACTTTTCATGTTTGTACTTTCTGTTAAGAGCCATCTAGTAGAAGGTGTTGGGCAATGAGAATACAGTGGTAGTCATAAAATGAATGAGCATCTGATAATGAAATGTAGCTGCATTTCACTGATTTGTTTTCAATACTTAATTAAGAAAAATAAAACAGTAAAACTTAATCTACGAGGTCTCATGATTACTATACAGGGAACCCCATTAAAAATACAAATTCTGTGTAGCAATTTCATAATTCATGTACTTATTCTGTCATGTGTTACTTCACACAACTGGCATTTTGGTTTGAGAATCTAAAATTAGAGTCTAGATCAAAAGTAGTAGTTCTGCTTAAAGCATAATGAAGCAGAACTTGATTGCACATTGCATACACAAAATTATATGAAAGTACACATAAAAGTAATCCTTTTATACTTCTAACTCATTCTTGTCACTCAAGTACTGTGTTTGATCTATATACGAAATAAAATAAGTTTATGATGATTAGGTTATGACATTGCCAAACCTAACTTTGGGTTACTATCTGCACCCACCATAACAAAATTATTATAATCAAATGTTCTTATTAACTTCAGCTATGTAATATTCAGTTTTAGATAGCCTACACTTAAGCCATGTATGTATCTGCAGTGTGAAGTCATTCAAGTGATGCCTAAACTTCTATATATATGTTTCTTGTATATAACACATTTAATATTTGGATGCACACATGATGACAAACACGGAGTACCACACCAAATATAGTCGTAGAAAATTCTATCATTCTAGCAAACATAGAGAATGCTCCTCTACTGATTGATGTCGAAATTAATTTGATATTTAAATAACAGTGTCTGAAGGGTAAAACACATTACATTTGTTCTAAAAGCAGGATGCAGACAGAACTGAAAATTCTGCTCCCCTATTGTGCCAAACCTACCAGAGATCCAGAGAGCAGCTGTCATCTTTCTTGTGGCAAGGTGACTTCTTGCTCTCAAACAAGTAGTGTCCCCTTTTTTGAGCACCTAGCCTGTGGTACTGGACCTTGTGCTGCTGTTCTAATAAGCAAAATAAATATTACTTGGTTTTCTGAAAGAAAAATAATGAAGATACTTAACCTGTTAGAATGAATTAAAGAAAAATGGAGACAGGGATTTGATACTGGGAAACAATGATTATGGTCTGGTCCTTGTGGAGAGATATCAATGTTTGGCTTAATAAGCAAGTTTTAAGTAAGAATAAGGCACTTAGAGTTACAACAAGAGTGTTATATAGTGTGTTGTTTGCCTTGAATTTACTTGAATGAGTCGCTGAATTTTCTGGAGTTGCATGCCAGTAGTTGCAAGCTTTCATCTAGAGATGTTTCTGGATGGAATAGAGTTAATTTTCTTAGTAATTTTCCTACTACCATGTACAGTGAGAATAATGCTGATTACAAACTAGAGTTTAAGTTATTGCCTAGCAGTCCTTACTTTAAACCTTATTTCTTCTTAATTTCCCATCCTCTGTCAACTAAACTGGTGCATCAGAAGTACAAACCAGAAGATGAGGAGGCTGCAGTCCTCAGCAGAAGCTGAGTCTGAATAAGATAAGAACAGTTGCTGGCCTTCCTCTTGGATCATGGGTAAAGAATCCTATAAGGTGTTAGGAAGCCCCAGACCTAAAGTTGCCTTTGCACCAAGAGGCACATGCACGTGCACGTGAGGAACAAATGCATAAATTCTGAGGGAATAAAGGCCCACAGGTCTTTGTATGGGGTTCTTCAATGGATTAACCAGGCTGTAGCTGTCCTATTGATGTACCATTCAATTATTTGTTTGTTTTTTACTGCAGCTGGATGTCATAAACTCTGCTGTGAGGGCGAAGAGATTTCTTTTTTAATATCTCCATAACACAGGGCAGTTATTCAGTAGTACTCATGTAGTATTGGGCTTTATGCTCAACAAACTACATAGCATAAGCATATTCTGTGATGAGACAGGAGTTACAGAAAAATTTTACTATTTCTGTAGGAAACAACTGTGCTTTAGGAACAATATGTCTACTATACTTTTAATACTGTAAACTGTCTACTACATTGTAATAAACATACTCAGTAGGTGCACTTCAATTAAAGTGTAACTGATTTCATACAAACTTAAAATTTGTGTTAAAGATGATCTGATGCGTTGAGAAGAATGATAAATGGTGCAGGAAAGAGCTGAATGAGAACAAGGAAAATTATCCATATCTTTCTTGCCAAATACAAGACTAGGCAGAATTATAAAGAAGGGGAAGGCAAGGGCCTGGGGTGAGATTCTGACCTTGCTGGTGTCAGCACAACTATTGTTCCGTCTTTATTTAGAATGGGGATACAGACATGGAATTGAGTTCATTGTTAGCAAGGTCTGGTTTAAAACATCTTCTATGAACTTCAGTCTGTAACAACGCTCAGTTGTTGTGCTTCACTTACCATCCTAACACTAGCACTTACATACTCTGCTCCTGCTTTGTGACACTTGGAGACCTCTTTGTGTCTCCAAAAAAGAAGAGAATTTGTCCAGGAGGGAGCTGGGGAATGAAATACTGAGTAAGTATTCCGCCAGGCAGCCCAGTGGATGTTCTTCATGAGTCATCAACATTCAACAGCAATTGGCCAGCTTAGCTCCTGTGGCCATGGCAATGTGCTGTGAATATAACACATGTCCAAAATAAGAAAATACCGTGAACTGGGGAGGGGAAAGGTGGGAGAGGCAAAGCTGATTGAAAACTAGTAACATAAACTGTCTTCTGAAAAAGAGAAAGCAAAGAGACTTGATTTTGCCAGTGATTCCATTATCCTCTACTCTGGATCTGGCACTTAGAATCTCTATCTGATTTCATGTGACTACATGTTCTGTATAGCACTGACTTTACTCTGCCCTGCTACCTGATAATTGCTAACACAATTGAGACATGCAGTGAGGCAAGAAAAAGCACAGAACAAAGGTTTCTCTTGTTTCATACTTTTGTGATCATGGCACAGGTAAAAACAAACTGCTTGTTTCAGTGTGTTGACTTGTCTGGAGATTAGCAGTCAGGACTCTTCTCTAAGACAAAGGCCTATCCTCATCCAGACCAACTGCAGAACATCTTTTCCAGAGGGAGATTTTAACTGTTCACTCACAGCGCACATAGTTCTAGTGCACACATCAAAACAAGAAGTAGCCATCGGATGGTGCACTGCAGTGAAAGCTGTTTGTCAACATTTTGTCAAATGTCAAAATGCTGTCAAGAATAGCTGTTTGTCAAAAGCATATGTTTGCTTCTTACCTTAGAATTTTTTTCAGTAAATGACAAAGACTTTGCTGATCTGCCATAAAAAATTAGATAGGAAGGATAGAATGCAAAGAGGCAAAGCTACATCTCAATTCAAGAAATGAACTTGAATGTAGGTTGGCTGCTGGTAAAAATTCCTTAAAATAGTCTCTTTCATAATCAGGAAATTTCTTAGATTACTTTCCAAGAGCATACTCAAGATAGTACTTGACAAATACTCAGTTTTTGATCGCTGCATAGACAAATATCCCTAGCATTAAGTATTTCAGATGTACACTTAGAAGCAGTTTCAATCATGGTTTCTGCCAGCTCTGTAGAGCATTTATTCAGTAGTTCAGGGGTAAATTGCATTTTTTTTTTTTGTTAGCTGGTTTCTATCCTATTAAATCATTATTAATATGAGGTACCTATTTAAGTTTCAGGAGCTCGCTTTTTGTATTCACTGCTTCATTTGTATTCTTTCAGAGATAAAAAGTTTTCCAGTGCTGAAGTGTATTCCTGACTGGAGAGTAAGAAAAAGGAAAAGGGACGTAATTGAATAGGAAATGGAATGAAACTGTTTACTTACTGCCATTCCAAGGAGAAAAAGCTAGGCTTACTTTAAAAAGACAGTACAAAGTTAATAGTAGTACTAAAAAAAAGTAGTTCTGCTTGCTCAAGAACAAGAAGGGACTGGATAAAAGTTGGCATATACAGAAGGAAAACTATTGCAAAGCTCTTTCCTCCTTTTCCATCACATGATGAAACTTGCTTGCATCTTCTGCTGACCTGTATGCATGCATGCATACAGGAAGATTTATTGGTTGATTCATAAATTGGTAAGTGTGTGTGCCTGCAGTAGCAATTCTGAAATACACTGGTGAGAGTCTACTTAGGGTATTTTAAAATTAACACAGCACCATGTCCTTTTTGTCTTATCTTTCCTACCTCAACATCAGTCTCTCCTGAACCACAATAAACACAATAAAAGCACAGAAGCATGAATAAGTGTCTTTCTTACACAACACAACCCACCCATCCCCAACCGAAACTACAATTTATCTGAATAAATTCCATGTTTCTTAACCCCCTGTCTCACAGTCAGTAAGCTGGTTAATAAATTCCCAACATTCATAAGATATTATAATCAAAGCATAAGAAATTTCTCATGGCTATCTTCAAATGCCTCTTGCTCTTCTCCAAGTGTGTATCTGAACTAATTTTAATTCAAGTGGTACCTCCTCAGGCACTGTACCAGATTTACCCAGGTAACCTTTATCTGGATGTTCAAATTGGGCTCCTGACTACTCATTTATGTAGATGTCCCATTTCCAGCCCCAATATACATAATCCAGCAAACTGATGTGAAAATTCCTCTACCAACTGCTAAACTGTTTTCCAGCAATATCCCGGCAAACGCTGTGAAGACTGCTTCAATTTTCTGCTGAATTTGTAGAACATGGTCTAAGAACTAATCTGTGTATATTTTTAACAGTGCTTGGATGAGAATATTCTCATTATGGAGCGATAAAACAAGTAAAACTTGACTAAAAAATCCCATCCAGAATTTTGGTGGCATGAAAAGTCTCCAGTGCAGTGTGCCTTCTGAGTCCAGGGGTGCTAAACCCTCGCGTGGGAGAGCTGCACAGTTGCTTTATCCAAGTTCCCAGACCTGCTGCAGTGATGCCATGAAGTTGCATCCTTTTTTAATACTACTTTCTTTGACTTCAGGAAGAGTAAAGGGTGGATGAAGAAGGGTGCAAACAGTAAATAACCTGTAACTTCAGTTCAAGGGAGTGTGCTTGAATAACTGTGATTTCGTGCATACTGGTGACCGTGATCACGCCTTTTCAGTACACGGCGTATGGGTCGTCAGGGCAGCAGACTTCCCTCTCTCACCTTTCCATTCTGGAGCTAAGATAAATAAAAGTTCTTTCCTAAGGGGAAGTCTCCGCAGAGTAACCAGCACCCTCTTGTGTTGACGGCGCGCAGAGCCCAAACCCCGTGCCAAGCAGCTCCCGGAGCTTCATCCTGGAGCACCTTCCACAGCCCCAAACCTGACATAACAGCGGGAACATAAAGTCTTACCCGTGGTTCTACAATAGTTGCTGGCTATTGCCCAAACAGGAAGGCAGTAATTAGCACGGCTGTATGTACCTCACATGTTAATTTCCTCAAACACCATCAGAAATATTCTGATAACAAATAATCCAAACAACTTCTGTCCCAGGGCTTTCTTTTGAGCTACCACTGCCTTCCCGAGTTTGGGTGTTTCTCAAAATAGAGCTTACACGGTGTCTTCAGCAGAAGCTGCAAAGTTTTCCATGGTTCTTCAGATCTCCAGTGCTTTAGTAAGTTAAGGATTTATGAGATAGAAGTAGCCCTAGAAACAGTGTAATAGCAATGAAATGGCATAAGTAAATCCAAATCAGAACAAATATGCAGTTTGGCTAGGTTACAGTACTGGTATCTAAATAAAAGAACAACAGATGCAACCACCAGTGGATCTCCTGCCACTAAACTGTCCCTGAATTTTGTTGTTGTGGTTGTTTTCCTGTTTGGATTACTTTGTACAGAAATTCAGAATTACATAATAGTTTGCATGCAGTTCTCTGTAGAAACTACTCAGTAGTTGCAGAGTTTAATTCCTGAGGGCATGGCTCAAAGCTGTGTGGAGGACATTTAGGCTAGATATTTGGAAATGGTTGTTTACCCGGACAGACACTGGAATAGACTCTGCAGAGAAGTGGTCACAGCACCTGACAGAGTTCAGGAAGTATTTGGACAATGCTCTCAGGCACATGATGTGACTCTTGGGGTGCCTTGCTCAGAGACAGGTGCTGGACTTAATGATCCTTGTGAGTCCTTCCCACCTTAGGATATTCTGTGGTTCTTAGAGAACTGCATATTCTTGCACCTTTTTTAAATCCTCCTGCAGAATTCTGTATATAATTCTCTATATAATGCTCTTACTGCACAGCAGTCATTCCCCAAGAATTTTTCAGTACAATCACCATTTTCTGTTTAATTCTGTGGTTCTTTTCTATGAACAAAAAAGACAGTCCAAGTATTTTGCACATCAATATAACAGTATTATATTACATTTGTGTCTTAGATAGATTTTTTTTTTGCTTAGTGTTGAATAACTTTTCCACAAAAGAATACTATTAAAACTAGGTAAATTTGAATCCAATTTGAATTCACAAAGTAACAGATATAAAAAGATGTATAAGCTTGTAGCAGGTGAGTTAAATGAAACTAAAATATATTCTGAAGAACATGAGATGCAGAGAATGCACTTTTGTATAACATGAGAACATGAGTGCTGAATGATCTCATGAAGGTAGATTTAAAGGATTACCATCAAAAGTAATTAAAACAACTCAAAAAACAGCTTTGTATCCTGAACCACAGTGTTCCTTATGTATATAATGAGGGTGAAATACTGCATGCAAAAACCTGCTAGATCAGCTCAACTTAGGGTACAACATATTCTAAATTCCTGTCATGTGTATCAGGAATAAAAAAGTACGGATGACAAAGGATTTCAGACCTTGCAGCCTTGGCAGGGAACAATGCACCATCCTAGGTGGTGTGCATTTATATCTCCTGTCCTCCACTGGTTCATTATGAAATCTTGTACCTGCAGTACTGCTTATAATATATTGTCAGGAAAGAAATCTTCCCTTGTTTTTTGATACAAACAAATTATTTATCCCTCCTTGATTCTGCTGTTTAAAAAGACAGGTTCACTCTCTACTTATCTCCACATGAGTTTAGTATCACAATTTAAATAAGACCAAAAATTCTGTGTTCAGGTGCAGAAAAATATCCTCCCTGATGTGTTTCATAAAGATTGCTGATTATTCCATCAATACAACTAAGAGGTGAGGTTACAATAAAACTATGCCTTGTACAGCATCCCCCATGGATATGTCACCTAAAAAGTAATAATCTCTCACTTGGCTTTATGCTTTTAATTATGTGCTTAATTTTAGTTGCGTTTTGTTTAACACATCATCCTATTGTCATCATTAGTTTCATTTCTATGATCACTGTCTGGCAAGAATATGCACTTTGGTCTGAAATGTTACCTGTTTTATGGATAAATGCAAGCAGACCACTGGCAGTGATGTCTCCCAAATTCACAACCAGAATTCAATTATGCTTTAAACAATCCTGTATATCAAAGAAGTCTTTATCTTGGCCTGGAAGATACTGAAACAGTCTTTTAATGCTTAGTTATTGGATTTCTTAACTGAGTCTGTGGTTTGGTTTCTTTAATTCCTTATAGATGTCATGGAAAGATGATTTTTAAAAAAAGTGTAAAACTTCTAAACGAGACTTGTAAAATCTTGTTGCAAATATTCATAAACTCAATGACTATTCTGAAGGCTTGTTGTGGTTTGACACTGGCCAAATGCCAGGCACCTGCAAAAGTCACTCACTCACCCTCCCCTGCTGGGCAGAGGAGAGAAAAACTTAGTGAAGACTTCATTAGTTAAGAACCAGAAGAAAACACTCCAAGGGCAACACAGGCTCAACTTAGAGGTATAAAGTGAAATTATTACTGACAATATCAGAGGAGAATAATGAGAAGTAAAACAAGCCCTTAAAAATACCTTTTCTTCCCCCAGCCCCTCCCTCCTTCCCACCGACAGTGCAGGGAGACCAGGTGTGGGGTTCTGGTCAGTTTGGCATCGAGGTTCTCTTTTGCTGCACAGGGAGAGAAGTCTGTGAGATTGTGGGGTCCCTTCCACAAACCCTCCTGGACAGTTCTCCAGCATGGCTCTAAATCTAAGGAGCAGCAGCCCTCCCAAGATTGCTGTGATGTGGCTCTCCTCCCATGGGCTGCAGTCCCCCAAGGACAGGCTGCTCCAGCCTGGGAGCAGGGCCCCTCTCTCCACGGGTCTCCCATGGGGTCACAGTCTCTTCCAGGCATCCACCTGCTCCAGCATGGGCTCCTCCACGGGCTGTGGGTGGATCTCTGCATCCCCCGTGGATCCCAGGGGCTGCAGGGCACAGCTGCTTCACCATGGGCCGCACCAGGGGCTGCAGGGGAACCTCAGCTCCAGCACCTCCTGCCCCTCCTTCTCCACTGACCTTGGTGTCTCCATGCTTCCCTCACATGTTCTCACCTCCTCCTCTTCTCTGACTAGAAAAAATAGCTGTGTGTGCCCCACTTGGTTTTGATTTTTTCCTTTAATCTGTTATCACAGAGGTGCTATCAACCTCTCTAATTAGCCCAGCCTTGGCCAGTGGCATGTCCATCCTCAGAGCCATCGGGGATTTGCTCTGACAGATATGGCAGAAGTTTCCAGCAGCTTCTCACAGAAGCCACCACTGTGGTCCCCCTGCTACCAAAAACCACGCTGTGCAAAACCAACACAAGGCTATAAAAAAAGGGAAACAAATGCATGATTGCTCTGCAGAGCTTTTTGGGAAAAGCAGATAAATTTCTAGCTGATACAACAGAGAAATGTACCTGAAAACTTTGTGTCATTAATGAATTATAAATAGTCTGGAAGGTTAGTCAGGGGTTACAGGGGTTAAAGTGTGCTTTAACCAGGTCAGTGCAGGCAGACATACTGGAGGTCCAGCTCCATAAGGGAGAAAATTTGCACACCTCGTGTGACCACTAACTGGAGCTTGTAAGTCTGTTGTGAAGAATGGTAGGTTATAATGTCTTTTTTATAGAGTTATGGAATCAATCCTTTGGGTTGATCCTTTAGAGGCTGTCTGCTCCAATACCTCCCTGCAATGAGCAGGGACGTCTTCTACTAGATTAGGTTGCTCAGAGCCCTGTCCAACCTGACCTTGAGTGTTTCCAGGTTGGGACACCTACTGCATCTCTGGGGCACCTGTGTCATTTTTTTGCCACCCTCATCATAAAATTACTTCCTTATATCCAACTTAAATTTTCCCTTCCTCAGTTTAAAACCACTGAACTCTGCAATATTACAGCAGGCTCTGCCACGAGTGGGGCCCATCTTTATGATAACACCCCTGTGTGTACTGAAAGACTGCAATAGGATCTTCCTGGAGCCCTCTGTTCTCTGAACAGCCCCAACTGTCTCAGTCTTTCCTCATAGGTGAGGTCTTCCATCCCTCTGATCATTTCTACAGACATCCTCTGAATCTGTTCCAGCAGTTCCATCTCCTTCCTGTGCTGGGCCCCCAGAGCTGGATGCAGGGTTCCAGGTGGGCTCTCACCAGAGCAGAGCAGAGGGGCAGAATCCCCTCCCTCCCCTGCTGCCCACGCTGCTTTGGATGCAGCCCAGGACACGTTTGGCTCTCTGGGCTGGGAGTGCCCATGGCTGGGTCATGTCCAGCCTCTCACCCAGCAGCACCCCCAAGGCCTTCTCACAGGGCTGCTCTCCACCTGCTCAGCCCCAGCCTGTGCTGATGGTGCTGGGGGTTGTCCTGACCCAGGTATAGCACCTTGAACTTGATCTTGCTAAACCTCATGAGATTCCCATGGGCCCCTTCTCGAGCTTGTACAGGTGCTTCTGGTTGGCATTCTGCTCTTCAGGAATGTCAGCTGCACCACTCAGCTTCGGGTCATCTGCAAACCTGCACTTAATGCCACTGCCATTATTGAAGACATTTAACAGTACTGATCCCAATACAGACTCCTGGGAGACACCACTTTTCACTGATGTCCCTCTGGATATTGGGCAGTTGACCACTACCCTATGGGTGTGGCCATCTGGTCAATTCCTAATCCAGCAATCAAATTCACCTCTCTCCAATTTAGTGAGGAGGATGTGGTGGGGGACTGTGTCAAAGGCTTTACAGAAGTCCAGAAAGATGATATCTTTAGCTCTTCTCTTGTCACTCCACCAGAGAAAACCACTGGGTTGGCCAGACAGGGTTTGCCCCTGGTGAAGCTGTGCTGGCTGCTAAAAATCATCTCCCTGTTCTTGTGTGCCTTAATACACACAGCTTCCAGGAGATCTTTTTTCCCAGGCATAGAAGTGAGCCCTCACCACCATCCACTCTCCCTGTGCCAGACCCTGAAATGTAATTTGTGGTTCACAGCTGGAACCCAGCATCTGGTTCTTGGCATTGGTGTGATCTTTTCTGTGAATCCTGTAGGATCCTACAAGACAATCACAGGAGACTGGAAGAAGGGGAGTACTTCCAGGACTGAGTCTGGCTCCTGTGTGGTCGTGGTCATTCTCTTACAGTAGTGCCTGCAAGTGAGAAGATATTCTGCCTCTCAGGCAAAACAGGCAGGATATCCAAGCTGCAGTCAAGTAAATTACCACATAAAAAGAGTATTTGCCATTTACTTGGGAGGAATTAAAAGACACCCTTGAATGCTTAATCAGTATTTATGTTTTCATTTCCAATCTCATTACAGCTGCTACTGCAAACAGACTGTGTGAAAAGGCTCCAGACAGGTCCCACACACCTTCTGCAAAATCTTGCCTAAATCTGAAGGCCCAGACCTGAGCTGAAAAAAGGCTCACGCAGATGAGGTGAATAACTGGTGGGGAGAGGGGTGTGAAGGAAGGCTGCTCAGGTTCCTCACTCTCTTTTTGTGCACTCTCCCTTCCCCGCAAGGGCTGTTACTACCTCTCCTAGAGATCTGCATCTGAAGGCTGAGTTGCTGGGAGTTGTAAAGGGCAACAGATTCTCTAGACAGGCAAAGTATGGCTGCTTGCAAATTGCTCAATTGTAAAGAAAAAAAAAAAAAATCCACTCCCCAAAATCCTATTCATCACTGTTAAGCTAACAGACTCATTTAGAAGAGAGACAGCTGTGTGCTGAAAATGTCATTCCATTACAACACTCCCACCTCTTGTTCTTCTGCTGGTTTCATTTTTGCCCAGCTCCAATCAGTGGGGGATCCACCACCAGCAGAAAGGCATAAAGTCTCCACTGCTTTTGTTAAACTGAAACCTTACAAGGAAGAGCAACTGGCTGGATGCAAAGTCATGTACATAAACTTCTATACAAGTTATGAAAAGGTAGAGCGCTTGAAAACATCCACATATTCTATCAATCAGTGTTGATTAGTGTGTAACTATTTTCTCTGCTAACTCAAAGAAGGAGGTCCTGAAAGAAATGGGGTGGGGAAAGAGGGGGGAACAAACTCACCTCAGGAGAAAATGTCATGGGATTTGTCCAGCATAAGTGAAATACGTTTTATTCATGCAGTGTTACCTCCAAACTCTGTGACTTCTGATGTTTACCTCAGTTTTCCTCTCAGTACTTGTGCAATTTTTCATGGTGTATCCCTATGTTTCAGTCTTCATGTGCAGAGTAGCTCAAAGCAGGGCTAATGTTTTAGCCAAATGCAGGTGCCTGGTACCTGCCAGGAGCCTCCAAAACTGGTGAGTAACCCTGGCACACAGCACTGATCCCCTGGGCTGTGGGGCCAGCTGAAACTGCTGGTCAGCCCACCACACAGAAGGAAATGACCTGACAACCAGCCCTCCAGCTGGAGTTTTAACATCTCTTTCTAGCTGGAAGATCAGTCAAAAAGAAAAATTTGTTCTTCAAATGGAGTTGGCAGGAGACAAGCAGAATTACTGTGGTTGATTCCTAATACAGCAGGACTTGAAGCAGCTGGGTTTTTCTACTTCATACTCAGTAAACACATTAATTCTGAACCACAGTTATTGATTCCAGGCTTTCTTGCAACCCTCTCTGGTGCTTAAATCCAAGATGGACATTCAAAATCTGTTCTTCTTCTTTTGGACATGTTGTGTGTAGGGCCCACCTTGGAAGTGTTAGTAAAGTGAAACCAGGAGATATTTTAAAACTAAAAATTGTGTCATTTCATATAATTGATTTCAGGAGTGAAAAATACACAAATGCCAATTCTATCATGACCCTAACAGCACAAGTTTCTCTCCTCACCTATTGTTTTTTTTAATCTCTACTACAGAAGTATCTGTAATGTCATGTAAGTGGTCATGTACATAATCAACATGCTAAGAGCCCTCAGGTTAGTGCACAAAATATTGCAGAGTATTGTCATAATGCCAGTATCATGAAAGTAAACACAAAATCCTGATTCCTTAAGTTAGGTTTTAAATTTATAATTTTGATCTTTATCTAAACCTCCTTTACAATTTCAAGTGCTATAATCAGGCAGAACAAGAACTATAAAATCAACATATAAGCTGAATAGTTCTTGATATATTTTAGTCCAGTATTTTATGGTTCAGTCCTATTCTGTGTAAATACATCTTCAATAAATGCTACATGTGGAGTCAATCTACACGAGCAATTCATTGAGATGACTGTGATACTTGGGGCTGGACACAAGTGCAATGTATCCATTTTGTGGTGATGTGCTGATAGGACCATCAAACAGCCAGAGTATAAAAAATACCAAAATACAAGTTCTTATTAAGGACTTAATTAATTAAGTTATTGTTTGTATGAAAACCAAACAGAGATGCTACAGAAATCATTTCATTATTCCTTGAGAGATTATAGATTTCTACAATATCTCTGGGAACTACCATAAAAACATCCACAAGCAGTTTCAAGTTTACAAAACATGACACTTGGCTCCAGCCCTGCGAATGCACAATCACACCTCTCCCCCACAGGCGTTACTCACCCAGAGTCACAAAAGTTGCATGCAGAGCTGGCTGCCACCCCTGACCGTGCTATTCCTGCTCACTACATATCCATTTCTCTCTGTCAAGTCCTCCCTGAACAGTGCTCCCACCAAATGCTCTTGCTTTAATTTACCCCTCCCCTCCTGACTCCCCCACATACACAGTCCCCCACCCCAGAATACTCTCTTGTCCATGAAAGGCATAACTCAGTCTCGTGGCCCCACCTGTTAAAACAGCTTTCACACTCCGGGTGTTTTCAGCTACCCTTTCCTTTGTCCTTCTCCAGGCTAAGAAGAGCTAATTCCAGTCCTGGAGAATAATCACTAATAACAACAATAAACCCCAGTAACTACGGCAGTAATAACGGTAGTAATGCTGCTAGCAAAATGAGCAGTGCTGGGTCTCTTTTTGAAATCAGCTTCTCTGTATCTCAGTCAGAATTGCTTATGTGCTTTTACTGTTTAGGAGTAAAGCAAATGCCTTACAGAAGCCTTTTCTCACAAAACTCTGGGTTTCTCACCTAACCCGGTGCTCTCTTCAGCAAGAAATATGAAATTTCCTTGTATGTATTTCCCCTGTGTTTGTCTTGGCCCGTGCAGCCCCTCATCTCCATGCTGATGAAATTAAGAGCTGGTTCTTGCAAGGACCAGACACACAGATGAATTGTGACAAAGGAGAGGCAAGAAGTTCCTTCAGTGATCCATCCTTTAAGGGAATCAAAATAACACAGATGGTCCAGCTCATGTTGGTTGCCCTTCATACACTGCCTCCCCAGACAAGTCCCTGCAGCTGGGATACACCCTGTCCTCTCCCAAAGAAAAACCTGTGGTCCTGAGCCTCTGTGTTTGTCACAGTCCTTCTGGGTGTCTGTGGGGAGGCAGCAGACATCAGCTGAGCAGCACCAGAGGGACGTGAACTTTGGTTTCTAGTCCTGTCCTGACCTGGCTGATAGCCTGGCTAAAGCATACAGTAACTTGCAGTAGTTTTGGAGATATCCTTAGCCTCTCCCTCTGAGTGCTAGGGATTCCCCCGTGTGAATTTAAACACCCAAAATACCGTCATCAGAACACTGACTTTATTAATAGAGACAAACAAAGGATTAAAACACATCATGAATTGCTGAAAGACACAGTGTACCTGTGGAGAACAGACATATTTATATACATCAGTTCACTGTAGAAATGTGAGCCGTTTGGTCTAGGTGACTTGGATATCCCCAGGTAGTTTGCAACGAATCCAGACAGCTTTCTCTCCGTGGTGGCCCTGGTAAAGCAGCCGATTTCACCCCAGCCCCACCCCAGCCAGGCTAGTGCCGGACCCTCTGCACACCATCAGTGTCTCTTGCAGGTCTTTCGACTGCACAGGATGAGCACAGCTGGGCTTGGCCTGAGGCCAGCGGTGCTGGTGAACCCCACCGAAGGCTGCGGGCTGCTTGCTCTGGGGTGTGCCGACCTGGGCCCTTTCAGCGGGGAAGCAAGAGGGAGTGGGCCAGGGTGCTCTGGACACACGCGCATCCCGTCCCTGTCCCCGCTACCCCCACCCATCCCAGGGGAACCCCCTGGCGCCGGCTCCCGGCAGGGGGTGGATGTTTCCCGCCCGAGGAAGGAGCCGGACAGCCCGGGGCACGGCACGGGGCCGGTACCGCTTCCCGGCACGGCTCGGCACGGCTCGGGTCTGCGCTGGGACGGCACTGAGCTCCCGGGACCGGCACCTCTACTCCCAAGGCACGGCCCGGGATTTTCCTGGACGGACAAAAACAAGCAGGGGAAGAGGGGAGGGAGAGGACGGGGTGGGGCGGGGGAGAGAAAGAAGACAGCTCCACGGATGTCGGATGTCACGGACGGCGTTACACGGGCGACGCGGGGGCTTCTCGCTGCGTCTCTCGGGCGGAGGAGCTGCGGGAAGTCGCCGGCACGTCGGGGCGGCCAGAAGTCAGTGCCGGCGCTCCCGGCGGCTTGTCCCGGGGCGCCTCTGCTTACAGGCACTTGAGGAGGAAGGAATTGCACGACGTCCCCCGGGGGCAGTCGCAGAGCTTCCCGATGCGAGCCCCCTTCCTCACGGCGCACTGCTCCCCGGCGTCGCACTGCGGGCACCGGCCGGCGGTGAGTGAGACCGCCACAGCGGCAGCCAAATAGTCCCGTCCCGTCTAGCCTAGTCCCTTCCCTTCCCTTCCCTTCCCTTCCCTTCCCTTCCCTTCCCTTCCCTTCCCTTCCCTTCCCTTCCCTTCCCTTCCCTTCCCTTCCCTTCCCGTCCCGTCCCGTCCCGTCCCGTCCCAGTCCCCATTCCGTCCCCATTCTACCCCTTCCCCATTTCGCCCCTTCCCGTCCCATCCCGCTTCGTTCTGCTCTGCCCCCTTCCCTTTCCTTTTTACTCCCTTCCCGGTCCCGTCCAGACCCGTCTCCCCGGGACACCCACCATGGGCACCTGCCCGAACTTCTTCTCGTAGTGCGGTCCTCTCTTGCTCTTGAGCTTCTCCAGCACCTCCTGCAGCGCCTCGATCTGCCGAGAGACCACAGAGCCGCCGTCAGACCGCGCCCGCCCCGGCGGCTCCCCCGCTCCCGGCCCCGGCCCCCTCCGCACCAGCTCCTTCTCCCGGGAAGCGCCGCCGCCGCCGCCGGGCGCTCCCAGGTCGCGGGCGCGGCGCGGCGGGGTCGATCCGTGCCCGCGGGCGCTCAGCAGCAGCGCGGCGGCCACGGCGCACAGCGCCAGCGCCCGGCAGCTCTCCATGGTGCTGCCGCCCCGCCGCCGCCGCCGCCGCCGCCTTTATAGCGCCGTGCCCGCCCCGCCGTGCGTCAGCGCCCACCGCCGCCGCGCCCCGGCTGCCCGCACCGCACCGCACCGCACCGCACCGCGCCGCACCGCACCGCGCCGCACCGCACGGCTGGGCTCCGCGCCCCGCACCGCCCCAAACCGCGCCCCAAAGCGCCCGCCGTCCCTGGCCCGCGGGCCGAGCAGCGGATCCATCTCTGAGCGGGACCCAGGGGAAGGCGACCAGCCCAGCCGCACCCTGCCCGCGCTTCCCTGTGCTCCTCCACAGCCGGGAGCTGCGAGCGGAGTGGGAAACCGTGCCCTCGCCCCGGGGCGCTGGGATGGTTGAGGGAGAGGGTGGACATTGGACACACGGAGATGAAAGTGGAAGTTGCAGACTATGGAGACTAGGCTTGGAAGTCAACACAGGGATCTGACAGGAGGGAGAGTAAGTACCCCGTGGGCTAAGGAAAAGCACGATGTGCTGGAAGGAAGAGCCATGTGGGAGGATTAGCCTGAAGGAGTGGGGGGATGGTGGGATAGTGATGATCTGTAACAAGCTGATGAAGATGTGAATGCTTGAATAAGGACAGGTGGGAACCAACCATGTGGGGAGGCTCAGGGCCACCGAGAGCAAGGTTAGAAGCAGCATCAAAAGGCCCAGGATAAAAGTAACTGCTGGTACATCAAGCAGAGCTGTGAATGGTGCTTGAGGTCAAATATCATACCACCGTGCAGGTTCTTGGGGAGCATCATGCACCCTGTGTGTGAAATGAGGCCACCCTCATTTTGGGAGAGAAGAAGTGCTGTTGCCAAAGGGAGACCTAGCATTAGTGAGCACATGTCATTCAGACCTTCCCATTGACATTCGATTCTGCAAACCCAGTGGCCTTGTGTCCATGAATACTCTCAGTGAAAAGATCCCTGGCAGGTCAAACCTGCCCAGGCTTCATGGCCATGGTGGTGGCAGGGGAAGCTCTTCCCATCAAGAAAAGCAGTGGCGTGCCAAGAAGAGCATGCAAGATGAAGGACAGTGCTCAGCCTTCTCCTGCCTCCTCTGGGCCAAGGCTAGGGTAAAACAGGGTCTCTGAGCAGCAGATTGTTGGCATGAGACATTTGGCCATCTGGTTGTTGGGACAAGGAGGCAGCGAGCTGGGTCTGCCTGTGAGGAGGTCTGACATCAAGCTCATGGCTCTGAAGTGGCTATGGGGATGTTCCTAACTGCAAGTCAACAGCAGCAGGAACTGGGTTGTGTTTCCTCAGCTGAAGGGAGGATCATTTGGAGAAGGAGGACACTGGGAAACCTTGTTAACAAAACTCTCCCAGCTTGTTAATAAACTCTTAACAGCTGGTCATTTGTAGGGAAAGTACAAAGGGGAGCTAGGAACAGCTTGAAAAGGCAGTACAATGTGAACACACACACAAAGTTGTTTAAAGAAAAATTAAACAGGTCCAGGCATGTTTTTTTCCAAGCAGGCAGGCATTTGTTTCAAGGAACAAAAGGAGAGTGGTTTAACAAGTCATTTTCAACAGCAGCATTTTGTTTGAGGTAATAAAAAGGTTCTGATGCCTCTATCACGCTGCTTGCCTCCAGTGCTGCATGTTCACCTCTTGCTGTTACCTCCTCCCACACACTCCTATTGATCATCACATCCAGCAAAAGTCTCATTTGTAATTGCTGGTCAGAGTATGGATCCTCTATCTGCATGGATCCTCCAGTTTCATTTAGCCACAGGGAAGACTAAGATTTCAGATGTCACACTGGTGGTAAACCACTCATAGCAAAATCCAAGCTTTGTTCCCAGGCTGGAGCAAAACCACAACCATGTGCTGTACTGAAAATGATGGGTGTGACAAAACAAAGTTTCTTAGAACAGAGAAATAACCCAGGCTATGAAAAATGCAATACTTCATAAAGAGAGGCAGATATATGGCCTGTTCAGCTTTAAAAGTAGCATCTGTGAAGCCTGACCAAAAATTCAAACCATATTTTATAGTATGGGGATTACTCATGCAGTGTTGAACACACCAGAGATGCTCAGAAAACATCACTGTTTTCTGTCTAACTCGCATTCATCAGTAAAAAGCTGAATTTAATGTTAGTTGCTCCAGTAAAATTATTGTTGAGTGTGGAGACAACTACAAATTTCTCTTTCCAAAAGTCATTGTATTTGTCTGGCTACAGAGACTCACAGAACTGTACAAGATTCTGTGCCTGTTACTGACTGCATCACACTGTCTCTGCAGACATCACTGTCCCTTGTTCCCCATTCAGCCATTCTTGTACACTTGGTCTCTAGCACTAAGGGATAAAAAGTCAGCAGGATTACTATCAGCAGGATAGCTGAATATTAAGTAAATGTCAGAAACTACCAGGTCAAGGAGCAGAAAAGGATCAAGGTACAAAAACAGAAAACCACTGTTGTACAATTACAAAAAGGCAGGTACTTTCCAACAGTATCAGTAGCCAGTCATAAGACAGCCGGCTATGGAATGAGGGGAGCCTGTGGCACTTCAGAGCTCAGCTCTGGGTAATCCACATGAAATGTGATCACACCTTGGGGATGGATAGCTCTGTTGTACCTAAGCACTAATTCAAGTTTCTCAAAGCTAACTTTCTCCATGCAAATTTAATTGCACACAAGGCACAAACAGAACACTACTAATGTGCATTAGCACTTGTATATCAAATAGATAATTTTGAAAGTCACACATGCTTTTCATAATCACACTCTTCCATCTTGATCAATTAATTAAGTGTACTTGTAAAAGTGGGGGAAAAATGGAGGTTTATGTTGATGCTGGTGAACAGTTCTGAGGCATTTGTGTCTGTTCTAGTTTTGCCTTGGCACAGACATGGAGTTGGATGGATTTTAGGACCACTAGACTGTAGAGATTAGTGTCAAGCATTTGAACAAGTGCTCTACTGAATCACAGACATGAAAATGGACATCTGACTCTAAGCGGATGCTTTAAGGCTTTGCAGGAAAACAGCAGGCTTTTATAACTGCCTTGTTAAATTGCCTTAATTTATAAACCACAGTTAAAAAAAATAATATACCATCATTGGTTTTCTGAGTCAAGACTTTTTTTTTTACTGAAACCTTGAACAGTGAGGAAAATCAAAGATAAATCAGAGTTCTGCCGCACTTGAAGTAATAAGAGTCCAGAGGCATATTTGAAAGACATCTATTTCAGCAGGAGATAGCAATTCATCTTGATGAGTAATAGATTGGAAAAAAACCATTTAAATAAAAGATGGGTTCTCAGAACAACAGTACATAGACCAATGCCCACACAAACAGTGAAGCTACAAACTCCCCAATAAACCAACGCCACACGGGTGGACGAGCAGTGGGAACAGGTCCCCGATGGCTTCTCCATTTCTGCAGGCAAGTTATCACAGAGACTGTGCACTATTCACATCTCATTTCAGCCCTAGAAGCAAGCTTGTAAGGATTGTGTTCCTGAGGCTCTACCTTGATGTTTGTTACACAAACTGCCACCAATTTTGATTGAAGACCAAACTGTAGCTCCCAGGTTTCCAGCACCTTCCTAGCTGCTATCAAAATAAAAAGGAAAATGGCAATGGGTACATTTTTAGAATCCATTCTGAATTCACCATCTCAGCCCAGGTAATTTGAGAAGGAAACCCTTGGTTACTGCAACAGTCTCTAGAGACATGAAAGAAGCTTAGCCCACCTCCTTCATGGTTTCCCATTTCCTTCTGTAGCAGTGCCTGAAAACACCCTCGAGGTCACAGTATCTTTTAAATTCCTTGCAGTCAAGTATGAACCTCTTAAAGAAACCATGTCTAACTATCACCTAGAAACAGAACCAGACAACCTCTTAGCCTCCCCTCTTCTCAGGGGCCAGAGGGATGCACATAGCTCAGAACAGCTATGCCCAAAGAAAGACTAGCTAGAAGCGAAGGTTCTCAGGAAGTCTAGAGCAACCGGTGTGATGTCCTGGTCCATCACAGCTTGTGTGCTTGATACGGCACAGTTATTTCCCTTGTTCCTCAACTGCCACTGGAAAAATCAGTTTCATCCCAAGTACCACCCTTTCCAGTAAGGAAACAGATTAGTGGTTGTGAGCTGCTTCAAAACTACAGTGAAGAGGTTACATGTACCAGTGACAAGTAGAAGAAGACTTGAAATAGTCACCCACAGCTTTTACATTGTGTCTGCCACCGTGAATATTATGCTCTTACAGGGGCAACTACCTTTAAGTTAGGTTTATTCAAAATTTCCTTTCATTCCAAGAGAGATCCTACTGGTAGCACAATGCCAATGAAAACTGAACATTACTGTTGTAATGGCATCCATGTTAAACCTAAAAAGGAACTGCTAGTGCAAAAGCATGAGACTCCTGGTGGCAGACACAATATGAGAGGCTCTGGGTGATTATTTTGAGAGAGCAAGAATATATCTACCAACATCATCAAATGTGGTACGAGCATGGGGTCCAACTCCTCGCTCCTGCAGACTCCACAGAAAACAGTGTTTTCCAGCAAACCTTTGGGCAGCAAGAGACAAGCTCAGCTATGAGAACACCATCACATGAGGGGCACTGTGTACCCCTCACAACTAGTGCCCCATACAGAATGCAGCACAGTAACATACAAAAGCTTTTCCAAAATAGCTGTGTAGTGGAGGAGTGAGAACCACCAGTGGCTCTCTGAAGTGCTACTCTGAAGATACTGCTCGGTAGCTACTGCTAACCAGATCACACCGATAGGATGCTAAACCTGTGATGATTAATTTAATTTACTTAACATGTTTCCAAAGCTAAGTATTATTAAGGCAGAACACTC
This sequence comes from Cyanistes caeruleus, assembly GCF_971803275.1. NCBI lineage: Eukaryota > Metazoa > Chordata > Aves > Passeriformes > Paridae > Cyanistes > Cyanistes caeruleus. The sequence goes on from NC_141732.1 coordinate 34,318,524, forward strand.
CTATTTATCAGACATGTTTTGTCTCTGCTTGCACACATATTCACAAGAAGAAATTTTGACAAATGTAAAGAACTGTCTTTTCAAATGTAACAAGCAACAGGGAATTACCATTCTCAGAAGCACCTTTCCAAACATAACTGCTTCTATCACCTCTATCCCAGGATTAGTTGTTATTGTCTCCAACTTGTCATGATTGCATTACCAGTATAATTGAAAGAATATATTCACAACAAAAATATTATTAAGAAGAAATCAGATTTCTTAGCAGAAATAAGGAAGTAGTCCTCATGGCTTTGGAAGTGACAGGCAAAAGTGACCCCTGTAATTAAGAACAGAAAGTCAAGTACCTAACTGATTATTTAACTGGAGTAGAAGAAAAATACAATGCATTTCTTCTTACTGGTCCAGAACTCTCTTTCTCCTTCCTTATGTAATATATATATATACATATAATAAATCTGTATTTAAAAGTAGGGTATTTTAAAATGCATTTCTGAAGCCTACTAATCATAAATAATTTCACTTTACTTTCAGGATCAAGAAATCTTGGGTTCATGCCAAACATATTCACAAATGTGTGCAGTGAGACAAGTGGCTCAAAAGCACAGCTAGTGCCTAGTTGGCAGTATTTCAAATTATTATTCTCTGTTAAATATTTATTTAACATACTAAGAGCAAGCATGAGAGTGCAGACCTACAGAAGTAATCTTTCTAGTGGTGCAGAACACACCAGGCTTTGGATACATTTCATCTCAGTAAAAAGAGAGGGAAAATTGCTCTTTTAGTGCAATATGGAAGTGTGCCAGAGACCACACAGCTCAACATATACTAGGCTGTCTACATCGTCTATAACCTACATTGAAGATCCACATTCCAAACAATTATTTCATTTTATCTTTTGCATCTGTCTGAGACACAACTGGAAAGGCTGGTAGGTAGCAGACCTTCAATCCTCCTCCTGGATCCAAGGAGAACTCCACTCCACACAAGCCTAGGAAGATTACAGCTAGCACCTAACCCCAGGTGATCATTCCTCTTAGCAGTCTTTCCCCACAGGCCAGCACAGGATAGGAACTCTATTCATGTACACTGGCTCTTCTTGGATTTGACTCTCATTAAAGGATTTCTAGCAATGGCTATCTGGGCACCTGTAGAGCAAGCTAGATAAAATAAAATCACCTTCCTGTTCCCAGGAACAGTATGTAGAAGAAGTATGTATGTTGTTTCTACAAGGTGCAATGTTGCCGAAGAGAACAAATTAAATGACAGACACTGAATTATTGAAAACTTTACACTCCCAACAAATAAAAAAATAAATCAGAATAACCAAAGCACTCTACCCTCTTAAAATTCCTCAAGTCAGTGGATTTCAGGCTTCTGCTCTGAGCAAAGCATTGATCCTTGTGGAGAAAAACATTCTGTCTTTGTGAAACCAAAATTACCAGAAGGACCTCATGCCAAGATGTTTAAACACCTTTGCAGTCCTCACACATGCTCTCAGTATGTCTCAGCTCTCTGCTGATTTCACAGATACCAGGGCACACCTCCCCTCTCTTCCAGAAAACATGCACCCCTCAGGTTCAATAGTTGTTTTGACTTCAGGGAAGCACACAGGAAAGCTTCTTATTTTTGGATGAAAGCCAGAACAAGATGACAACAACTGCATGAAATCTGCAATTTCATGCTGTGTTGAAATCCCTGGCTGCCCTTACAACACTTCCCTTTCACAAAAATTATTTATTAGCAAATGTGGGTTTTCTTTGTTGGACTGCAAAAGTACTTTACATTTATAGGAGACATACAAAAAACAATTACGCATAGGAGCCGATAAACACCAAATATATAGCTTATTTTGCACATTTATTTATATAAGACATAGTATCACTTGTTTCTTGTCAAACATGAACTATAATGCTAGAACCTACAATTTATTAAAGCAATGCAGTAACATAAGCACTTAAATGACTAATATCAAATCACTATCAAAAAACTGAAGCACTTTGTGACAATTGCAATCAGTGAAAATAATGATGAAAATTTCATTAAAAACAGCATCTTACAAATCTTTATTTTTAATCACCACAATATTGTAGTTAGTGTGCTGCCCAGCCTCAAATCAAATACACAGAGGTAATTCTGATGATCACTTGTTTAAGTTTACATCCTGAAAACTCCAAATTCTGTCTTCTTCGTGGGTGCATTTAGTGCTGCGCTGAGACTGAGGCCCAAAACCAGTCTTGTGTCAGCTGGATCAATAATTCCGTCATCCCATAATCTAGAGCAAAACCAAAAACATAACAAACCAGAACATTTCAGGAAATCAACAAATCAACATATACAGCTGGTATACTTTCACACCCATGAAACTGGAAATGCTCCATATTAAAGAAAGAGGAGTAAAGAGCTAAATTATACTTTAAAAAAAAAAAATGGAGTCAATTCACACTCTTCTTCAATGCAATATAATGGTGTGCATTCCTCCATGGAATTTGTCTTCTAGAACAGCATATACACCTTAGGTAAGTGAAGAATGTCAGACATTTATTTTTAATAGATTCTTCACACTTAATCATCTTCTTCAAGAAAAAAAGCCTTCTTTGCTTGTTAATGTTCATATGGAGAATGACCATCTGTCAATGACCTAATTCTATTAAGAATGCTTGCACTTTAAGGATTATATCACATCATTATTTACACTACTCAGGTTAATTCAACTGACAGATGAGAATGATACAAGTGTTTATTCTATTGTCATTAAAAAGCCTGAATAAATGTCAAGTATTTTCATTACTTCTGTGGTGAGTTAACCTTTGTTGGATTCCAGGTGCCCATGGGGCTCTCCTCATTCTGAGCCAGACAGAAGAGAGGAAATAAGATGGAAAACAATAGGTTGAGATAAGACAGATTACTAAAGTGTAAGTTTGCAGGTGCACAAAGAGAAAAAAAAGTTAGCAAATTTATTCTCTACTTCCCATCAGCAAGCCATGTCCAGTCACTTACCAAGAAGCAGGGCTTCAGCATGAACGGCATTTGCTTGGGAAAACAAACACTGTAAATAACCAATGTTCCAACTTCCTCCTTCTTCCCTTAGCTTTTGGAACTGAGCTGAAGTCATATGCTATGAGATATTCCTTTTGTTAATTTGTATCAGCAGACCTAGTTGTGTCCCCTCCCAGGATCTTGCCCACCCCAGAATGCTGATGTGGGGAAAATGTTGGAGAGAGAGAGGCTGGTGCTGTGACAGCACTGCTCAGTCAAGACAACACCGCTGTGCTGTCAACACCTTTCCAGATACTAATGTAAAGCACAGCAGTATGAAGGCTGCTCTGGGAAAATGAACTCCACCTCAGCAAGACCCAATACAATTTCTTTCATTTATTTTATCATTAAGTTCATTTCTAAACAACTGGAAGATCCTACCCTCCTTTACCCAGGCCTGAAGGCAATTAAATTATAAATGAGAAATTGTCAAATTCCCAGTTACCCAAAATTGCCAACAGCTGTAAATCGTCTCTTTGATATTATGCAAAAATTAAGGTCTTAGTGGCATCAGTTCTCAATGACAGTTCCATCCTACCTAAATTAAAATCCATGTTGGAATTTCCAGCAGGCCATGAAACTGTAAATACTGTTATTTTCCCAGCAAGATATTTAAACAAGATACCACACTGCTCATTGAAAACCAGTCTTACTTAAACACATACTTTAAGCAGCATCTGCAGAATACATGCACAGTATCTTTGGTTAAGAGAGGGATGCTCCTCCTCCACCCCATCTTTCCCTACAGAGACTTATTTTGTAGTCTTTGTGAACTTACTTCAGTGTTGGCTAATGCTTAATTCTTTGTGGAAAATTTAAAAATACAGCAACAGTCATGAATAGGGAGCAAAGACTGACTCTACCAAGAGAAGAAATAGCCCTTCCCTTCTAATTGAAGCTCCATCTGCAGATTTTCTGTTGTTTGGAGATAAATTTAGCAAAATCTATTAGACAGGAAACAAGACATTTTGCACTCCACTTTCAATCCTAAATATGCCAACCTCATCCCCAAGAGCACTGCAAACTGTACATAAATACATACTGATAAACTCAAGGCAGCAGCAGACACTTGAATGTTTTCCATATTTGCTTTATTTTGCCATTTGCTGTAAAAGCAATATTGATCAAATCAGATAAATACACTAAGAGACTGAGAATGTATGCTTTTTATTTTACAAGGTGTATCTATCCTAAGATGCACAAAATGAATTGCAGCAGAAGACACCTTTAACAAGACCAGGCACAGGGGTTCAGGCACAGCAGTAGGAGCATGCTTTCTAACTATTGAATAGAAGAGGAATAGGACACCTAGCTCAGACAGAATATTCTGCTATAAAAAGATCTTATCATGGTGCAGCTTCCCAAGCAGGAGACTGTTAAACTAAATAGGGCACAAGAGCAAGACTGAACTACAGAAGAAGAAAGGGTTTGGAGAAGGGAAGACCTTGTGCTAACTAGGCAAAATCAGGCTCTTTCTTTTTTGGGAGTGAAAACCTAATCTTGATTTAAGAAGTCTTGCACCACACTAGTTGTGGCACCCACTGACCTGGCTATCAGGTCCCGAAAAGCAGAGAACGAATTCTGGACAAATGAAAGAATCATAAAATGGTTTGGGTTGGAAGGGACCTTAAAGATCATCTAGTTCCAATCCCCTCACTGTGGGCAAGGACAACTTCCACTAGACCAGGTAGCTCAGAGCCCCATCCAACCTGACACTGAACACTTCCAGGGATGGGGCAGAGGATCGATTCTCTGGGCAATCTCTTCCAGTACCTCTCCACCCCTGCAGTAAAAAAGTTCCTCAAATGTAAAAAGGAGAAAAACTTCTCGCATGGCAAAAAAACCCAAAACAACTCTGCTATAAACCCAAACCACTAATATAGGAAAACTGTAACTCTGTCTAACTTCCCATTTTAGGATTCTCAGTCAGTATCTCCCTTCTAGTGGACTACTAACCCAAGGAGTGGAATATTCTAACAGTGACACTTGCACCTGCATGGAAGTTACTAACAGCAAATTCTGTTTCAGGTGACACAAGAGCTATCTGTATTGTAACGTGGATGAAGTGCATGGTCTAAGCTCCTGCTGTCTGACTCCTGTGAGTAACTTCTTTCCTAACTGTATCTTTAAATATTAAGTAGTACACTCATTAAAATATTTGAGCTTATTTGGGCAATACTCAACTGAAAAGACTCAGAGGAAGTGCATCTTACCATACAAAAGCAAAAGCAGTTAGAAGCTTTTTTTTTGTTCAAAATAGCTGAAGAAAAATGTAATTTGGTTTTACAGAGACTTACTTAAGACATGTGTGAATTTTTTTGATTTTTCTCAAGACAATGGTTGTAGCTCTTCATATAATCTATCATGACAGAATGGCCAAGAGAGTATTTTTTATACTTTCAGCTTCAGAGAGTATGCATTACCAAAATTCAATGCATATGCTTTTTTTCCCTTCACCTTGTATTTATATTTTGATTTAGTTAGGATGAATATAGTGAAATTAATCTGACAAAGGAACGGAGAAGATTCTCCTTAATAATGAAGATAAAAATAGTTTTGTGAGGTCAAATCAATCCCAACCTTCTGGTTTTTTAAGACTATGCAAAAAAACCCCAACTTTATGAACAATCTCATTTCTTTGTGAACGATCGCTATTTTTAAGCAAATTTTGGTTTTTTGACTGTTACAAGTTTGTTTGCTCTTCATATTAACTCTTTTTTTCTTCAGTAAATACCTGCAATTAACTTTCTTACTTATGAAACACACTGAAACAGAATGAGGGAATTCATAATACTTAAAATGTTCAACACATTTGCTCATGGCCTGGAAATGGCAGGGATGGACTGACTCCAAAAGAATCACCAACTTAGTGCAGTGCCTTGCAAGTTGCAACTTCATAGTGATTACTGCTGTAATAAATACCCAAACATGAAGCACATTTTAATGTCAGATTTAGGGTTGGTTGTTTTTTTGTAACAATACGATTTATATTGACAACTGTAGAGATTTTATGTTGCATGGAAGTCAAGCTGCTTTCATATGGCCACTCCTGGCTTCTACATCTCTTTGTTTAAAGAAAACTGCATTCTCTACTGGGATGTAACATTAATAATTAAACTATCTATTAAAGCCCCATTGCAGGAACATGAGTCACACTACACTCATAAAGTATCTGTAACTGAGATAGTGTGAGTAAAAGAAATGAAGTTGCCTAAAGTAAAATGCTTGTGTAATTTGTTAAGATGCAAACCATTGAAATCTTTTAAGAAACCTGTGAGCAGATTAATATAACTCATTAAAAAGGGTGCTGCCTAATGACTGCCATTAATTAAGACTGTTCATTGTGAAAGGTTCTAATCAAAAAATTGGTTAAAGTCTGATTAGAAAACACAACTGCAGGGAACAGTATTGACATCCTGTACGTATAGCAAGCTATCACTTATAAGCAAAATCATATAAACAGAATAAACAGGGATATTTTCTTGTCTTTAAGATTGTGAAGGCGTTTTCCTTTTCTCTCTTTATTACTGCTAAAAGCTTGATTCAAAGCCTAATGAAGTCAAGTAGAAGGGTCACATCAATCTCAATGGCTATTAAGGGTGAGGCAGACATTAGGTAGGAGGACAGCATGAGGAAGCCTCCAAACCAGCTGCACACAAGCAGCAACAAAGACACAAAATCTTTGTGCCATCTATCATTTCTGTTCTTTCAGAAATGCAAAGCTGTAATCAGAGTTTCCTTGGTGACCTGTTTGGTGGAGGGATCTTACAAAACAAAGGCTGTCTGGATTCAGTTTCAGTGTCCTGACATCTGGTTGACTGATGATGAGCTGAGTTTTACCATGCTTGGAGCCGCACAGGAATGGTCTGCAAAAGGGACAGGTTACTCCTCCCTGAATTACAGCAAATGCTTCTCATAAGCAGCTGCTGATGCTGGCTGAGGAAAAGGCTGTCTCTAAGGTGCAAGGTGAGTGGTACATCCTTCCCCCTGACTACAATTGCTGCAAAGACAGTAATCTATTTAATCTCATTGTTTCTGCTTGGACAGCCTACTCCACAGTAATGAAAACTTCTGTATTATTGATCTGACATCTTGCTTAGGAATTAGTTAATGCAAAGCATGAAAGGGCAGGAAACATGAGTATATCCACTGAAATACCCAATTAACTCTACAAGAGAGCAATTAAAAGCTCCTAGACAATGCAGACTGCACCTACTTGAATTGAAAAGCCAGAGAAACCAGCCAGAACTGCTTTGACACGAGCCACTCACACACTGTTGTCAAAAGCACTCCTTTGTGAAAAGAGGCATTTCACCTTCATTGCTTATAGCCAGATAAGCCTCAGTGGGATTTCAGCTCTGACATTTGACTTCATATCTCAGCTTATTATCTTGAGTGTGGCGTCACATGAACACAACTACATGCAATCCAGACCCACGCTAGTTCTCAGCCAACTCACATCTGTGCACGTCACGTTTCCTTTCCAACAGGACACAGTAAGAAGTGCATAACTACCCTGCTTTTTCAAATAAATGACACATCACCTACCACTAAAAGCACTTTCTAAGGCCTAGGCTGGGAAAATTCACGCTATTTGCTGGGGTGACTACTAGATTTGCAACTTAATTTCACAAAATGGCCAGATATTCTGAAAATGTAAACTGGTAAAAGTTGTTCGTCAGAGAGCACAAAGCTGGTATTAAACACTCAAGTTTCATGTCTAAAAATCAGACATTATTAAAGATTTTAAATGTGGTATTTTTTAATGCTAATTTTAACTTTACATGTAAAACTGCTTTCTTACAGATTAGTAACTTACTGTTGTAAATACTGACAATCATCAGTCAGTTCCTTTTGGGAAAGGATAATTTTTTTATTGCTAATATATCTAAAGTATTGAATGCTAAATAAACCATGAGTAAAAGAGTCTGACTGTTTCCAGTGAACATATGAAAGAAAATGTAAAAAAAAAAAAAAAAGCGTATTATTCATCTTCTCTGGGGTAGGGATTAACTTTAAATACAGACAGTTTGACTCATTTTTTAAATGTTATTATACAAATGGATTATTCTTCTCCTTAAAATCCAGTAATAAAAAGTGATACTTTTTTTTTTTTTTTTCATTTTTCCTTCTTGCCTTAGAGCACAAGGTCAGCTATTAAAGGTCAGCTGTTAAAAACTTTTGTACTATTTACTACCTGTTAAAGATCAAGCCTGATGAAGGTATTCATTTGATGAAACATTAGAACTAATAACAATTTCCCAGGTATAAGTATCTCAGTTAAGTATATTCCATTATCCCTACAGAAGAGAGTAAAAGTTAACTGTAATTTCATATCTTCTAATCACAAAGAAGGAGCTCTTCCCAGGTTACCTGTCCCTGCTTCCACAGTGTGGACATTTCCTTCTTACTCCTCAGTTTGAGGAGAAAATCCTTGCTCAGCCACACCAGTTTCTAGCCTGCCATGCCAAATTTCCTACACATAGGAATAAAGAGCTCTTGTGCTCTAAGGGAAGTTTCTTTAAAGAACTGCCAGCTCTAATCAGCTCCTCTCTCCTTAAGGAGTTTCCCAGGTGATCTGGTCCACCAACCCTTTAAACAGCTGGAGGTTCACTCTTCCAAGTTTTAGGGTCTGGAGTTTCTCTTTGCCACCTCATTTTCCTTGAGATCCTGAGCTCAACCAGGGTGTCTGCTCTCTACAGCCCTGGCTGTTTCCAACCAGCACCTCTTTACTGAGCCCCTCTGCACTGGTGAGCGCCAGGAACGCCTCACCTCTGGCTGCTTTGTCTGATACCTGGACCAGGAAGTTGTTTTCTACCTATGCCAGGAGTCTCCTGGGTTGTTCACTGCCAGCTCTGCTGCTTTCACAGGTGATATCTGGGTCACTGAAATATGCTACTCTCCACCATCATTAGCAGCTGAGAGCTTGTGGAAAATCAGCTTTTGGATACCACAGAAACACATACAGCAGAAACATATGCAGGAACTTTAGCACTGGCAGGATGAAAGTAATGCAGAATAACCATCCAAAGGCCAAGAAAGCCCCCAAGCCACTTTCCAGATGTATCTGGATCACTTCACAATGCCACCTTGTTTCATTAGCCTAACTAGTTCCTGGCCATTTACTATTATTCCATCAGCCTGAGCATGAAATGCTGCAAAAGACTTCTCAGCAAACATGAGTATGCTGCACCCATCAGCTAAAGCTCTACACCGTCACTGCTACCATCCAATACAATCACCTATCATGACCTGAAATTTGCCAATGGCTACAGGTCTTCTTCAAACTGCTACCTGCAGATACTACGCTGAGGAGAATGACACAAAACCTATCCAGAATAAAACACATCACATAGAAGCTCCGTGCTACCATGTAATTTTTACAGAACCAGCAAAGTTATTGCTGAAAGTGCATGCAGTCTTCTGAAACAGTTCATGGTACCAGGTCCCAGAGATAAGACAGACAAGACATTGGTTTAATTGCAGATCAAACACAATTTTTGATCCTGACTGCTCTGTTCTGCTGTTCTTTGATACCAAGAATTAGATGTCAAGTCTCGTGATTGCAATTAAGTTTTAGAATAGTTATTTGGATGTTACCTTGCACTGGAATAGTAAGGGTTTCCTTCCTCCTCGAACCTCCTTATGATTGGCTCCTTCAAAGCTGCTTCATCTGCTTCAGACAACTAAAAAACCACATGAAATATTCTTTAAAATCTTCTTCTCCAATGATAGCAGAGCTTATATGCAGCATCAACCTGAAGAAAGTGCCTAAATTATCTGCCCAAACTCTTTTTTACTCTTTTAGCATACAATTGTCAATTTTACATGTTTGACATCAAAATTAAAATAGCACTTTTCAAATCAAGTGTGTAGAAACACAGCAGGACAAACATATACTTAACTGAAGGCAAGAGTAATTGGTGACTAGCACTTGAAAAATTACTGAAGCTAGTGTATTGGAAAAAAAAAAATCTGTGTTGCCTTTGGCAAGATTTTTTAATAAAGTAAGTCTGTGCTATTCTAACACTGGGTTTCTCTATGATCCAAACTGGACACAGTAATTCAAAAAACTTTCAAGTTTGACTGACATTTAACTACCACTGATTATTGTTCTTGAACTTCTTTCTGGGTATCATGGATCTGGGAATTTAAGGCAGACAGAGATAAGGGTGAGTATGTTCTACCCACAGAAATAAACAAGTGTTGAAAAGTAATGACATTGAGAAAACATGTTCATACCGCTTCATTATTCTGATTAACTATTCCTGATAAATATGAACAATTTTAAGACATCACAATAAAACTAATTCTTATGGGATCAAGGCAGTAGTATAACCATAAACCTTGCAGTTAAAAAAAAAACAACTCAGCAGGAAAGTGTGTGAAGTGAAACTATAAAATATTAGTATAAGATTTAATAAAGTATGTTTATTATATAAACAATATACCTCTAATTTTCAATGAAAATTTTGAAATGAGCAGGAACTTTTCCAAACCACTCCAGACTTCCGCTGTTACAAGCTTTGTAATTCTTAATCAGTGAATCATCTGAAGATCAGCTTTCTCTAAAACTGCTGCCTTAATAATAACTGGAGACACTTTATCCTGTCATATTCCTTTTCATACTCCCAAACCAAGGAGTATTCCTGGTTGCTCATCTTGGGTAGAACTAATAACTTGGTGCACAAAGCACAAAAATACAATGATGTATGAAATACTCCTCTTTTTAAGCAGAGATAAGGAATGTTATGAATGATCTTCACATTTCAAAGAAGTAACCAGTAACATTTCACAAATTCATGTTTGTCAGTGTCCAGTGGCACTGGGATAGTTCACTGGTGTCTCACTCTCTTCCTCCCCTTCCTAGCTCACAACTCCAGTGAAAGAGTTAAGGGATAAAATGATAGATATGAAAGAAGAAAGACATACCTGTTTTCCCTCCCTTGCTTTTTGGTCCTTAGCTATTGTAGCTAGAACAGTTGCAGCTTGTTCCCCTCCCATCACTGATATGCGAGCATTTGGCCACATATATAGAAATCTTGGACTGAAAAAATACATATTTAACACTAAGGTAAGTCATATTTCCTGGTGAAGAACTAATTCTCACTCAACTAAGAATATGTTTTCATGCATGACAATTTTACAATATATCTTTTTTTAAGAGGTACATCTAACATACTTCAATGCTTGCAGCATTACATTTGAAAATGTAAAAATTCTGTTCATTTCCATTATTCAAACACCTCTTTTTTAAAAATTTCTCTTTCTTGAGTCTCTTCAGCTCATATTCCCAACAAACGGGAGTTTTTCTCCTAAACATCCTAAATAACTTAAATAGTATCAGGAACCTTGAAAAATAAAAAAAAACCAAAAAAAAACATTAGCTATGTCCAAAGGGTCAACAAAAAATCTTTAGGGGTAATACAAACCTTACTCATAAAAACAGGCTGACTGAAGTGAATAAGGAGTTTTTACACAAGCTGATATGCCTAAGAATGCAGAGTAAAGACCAGACTATCTTGCCCAATGATTGTTTAAGACTTCACCAGTTTTCCACCAAGAATTGAAATGGGAGAAAAGGATGTGAACAGGTTTACTACAGGTTTACTTTACTACAAGGTCTCCTCTGTCACCTAATTCAAGGTGAACCATGAGCCTTATCAGTCTCTACAAATTTCAGGCTATTATTTACTTATGAACATATTCATTAAGAATTCTTTCCTAAACAGCACAACTTCTTCAAGAGTTCAGGTGATTCTTCAGAATGGTACTTCAAATTATTATGGCTCTCAAATTATTTCAGTCTGCTATCAGTCTGAAGCAACACTTACCTATATGCTCTTCCACACATCCCATAGTTTCCAGCTCCATAAGAGCCACCAATAATGACAGTTATTTTAGGCACATTGGCACAAGCTACAGCAGTTACCATCTTGGCACCATCTTTTGCTATCCCTCCAGCCTCATATTCTCTGCCAACCATGAAACCTAAAGAAATACAACATGAACAAAAGGCTCACCAGCTTTATATTTAATACTGTCCCATACGTCACACTATGTGCGTCACAGCACATGCAGAAAGAACTGAATCATAAGACAAATCATACGGCAAGGCCTTCACCAGATGCCAACAGGCTGATTTCCAAACAGGCTGGAGATGTAGGTACTACAAAGCCCACAAGAAGCTGTCTAGAACACAGCGTCAACAAACAGCGAAGTCTACAACAAAGTGGTATCTCAAAAACTCAATCTCACTCACCTGTAATATTTTGCAAAAACACAATGGGAATATTTCTCTGGCAACACAACTGGATAAAATGTGTACCCTGTGGAGAGGAAAAAAAATAAAAGAGTAAACCATTAAAATCTGGACAAGTTAAGCTATCCCTACCAGCATTCTGAACTCTGTGATAAATCCTTCCCAAAGTATTTCCACCAGGAAGTGCTATACTACTTCTCTTTCACCCAAAGTTAACTGTAAAACATGAATTCACTGTAGCAGAAGTAAGAGACCTCCAAAGATGTGTGAAACCATGGGTAAAACAGAAATAATATCCTTAAAAAGCATTCTACTAACACTGAAAAGCTCAACTGCTGTGACTTGGCCAATATGCAGCTAAGCCATGGACAATGCCAGTGTAGCATCTGACACTGAGTTTGGCAAGACTCTGTTAGAGAAATCAAGACAATCTTTCCAAAAAACATCTCTCCATTTACTGTACAAAAGAAAAGCATCCTCTAAAACCGGGAAAGGCCCATATACATAATTTACTCATGGCCCTGACAATTGCTGTAACATTTTGTCCCTTTTCTGAAGGCAGATGCCCTCTCCCTATTTACTAGCAAAGGACCAATTTCCTAGCAAAGTTACAAATAGTAGATTCCAAGCATCTGTTTCAACCAACTAAATCAATGAAGTTCCTTGGCTTATTTAGACACTTGTTGGTAAACAAAAAAAAACCAAGGATATGAAGCACAACAACTATTGAAAAACATCTAACCTCTTGATTATATAAAACCTGCAAAGGTTATAAAAAGAAAAAGAAGAGAAAAATAGTTAAGTATAATCCTCTTCAGAGAAACACATGAATAACAAGGGGATGGTCATAGGAAAAATGTGCACTAACACATTACAAAAATGCAAGGGAAAAAAAAGGAGTATTGCTAAGGTATGTTGCTTATGGAACCAACATCATGGACAAAGGCTTTTCTAGAAGTGAATTTCCTTTTACAGTACTGATATGCCAATAAAAGTCAGAAAGTTAACATTCCTTACATTTTTTTCATTGTTAGGAAAAAATATTGCAGCACCAAATTGCTAGAAAAACAATGAAAGTATTAGAAATACTGCAAGTTATTTTTTACCTGGAAATAACAGTTAAAACAAATGTCAGATGAAAAAAATTTCATTTACTTCAGTGCTCCAAGTTGGAAGTTTTCCTTCAGCACATGAAACTCAATTTTGTATATTATTTTATAACAATAAATACAGTAAAATTACTTCCTTTCTCCACTTCTCTCATCAATGCTTCCTTTTCCTGTATATTCTCAGAAATAATTTCCTCACTATTAGCTCAAGAAGAGTGTTAGAACAAAACTAGCATATATAATCCCTTCTACAAAATATTCAACTGGCTGTTGTTTCTTGAAATAAACTAAAGCAAGCAACCCAGATCAAGGTAAACACCTTGCAATACCCAGATACTCTTTTATCACCATCATTCCCTGAGTCCAAACTGCAAATCACTGTTAATAAAATAATAAAATCACAATATTTCTTCACATACAGCCTTTCATTCACAAAACAGTTATTTTAGCTCACACACACACACACATATATATATATATATATATATATACATATATATATATATATATATATATATATATATATATATATATAGCTCACAGACTTGAGAGACTGCACATTATTTTTCTGAGGCAGGAGATGCTGCAGCAAAGTATGAAAATTAGAACTCTGGTAAACCAATGAACTGAATATTGGAACCCAGCTTTTAGGTTTTCCAGTTACTACAAAAACAATTATGTGATTTTCCATAGCCCTTCATGGTTTAGAGGTCAGAAATACCCAACAGGGTATTTGATGTAATAAGGATGGACATGTCTTGTAAGAGATATAAGTTTCAGGATATACTATTTCAACTACACTGTATTCACACGAATCCAAACCCTGTTCTGCTGTTGGCCTATCTTCTTCACATCAGAATAATCTACCAAGCACTTTCTCTGAAATATGGTCATTTTTTTTTACAGCTTATTAACAGCTTATACCTGTTCCACATTTTCATGACAAACGTAGAGCCATTCTCTTTCATTATTTAAAAAAGTTCCTCATCTCAAGAGTAAGTTGTCCACCAGAAGTTTTGTTTCTCAGTGGCAAATAAGCTAATAATCTATAAATTTACCTTTTTTGCCGACTCTGAGAAAAGAACTCCATTGTTTCCAATAATTCCTACTGGGTAACCAAAAATTCTTGCAAATCCTAAAGGAGGGAGATTAATTTGTAAAATTCCACATGTATTTATTTTTCCATAGCATATAAAGGTAACACTTTATCCTGGTAACAGAAATTGCTACTCTTCTGACGATAAACATCATTAAAAATATCAGTGAGTGTGCCAGAATAAATCCAACTATAAATCCAGTGGAAACATATACATAATTATATTTCTACTTACCTGTAACTAAAGTATCTCCATACAAAGCTTTGAATTCATCAAATCTGCTTCCATCTACAATTCTAGCAATGACCTCAAGAAAAAATGGAAAAATAACATTAAATTCCTAATCCTTCAAGGTTTCAAATTTGTTTAGAAAGGAAGACAATGATAACATATAACTTAAAATCCTTCCATTTAAAGAACATCAAGCAGCCCACATATTAACAGGTTGGATGGCAGGCAAAGCCCATTTAGTTTTTTATGTGTGATTCATCTACGTGTTTATGAAAAATGGGATTTCAAGATTAAGAACGTTCTAGCCAAACAGCTAAATTACACAGGAACAGCATTTTCCTGATTAGCTGAATTTCAAAGAAAAATCTCTGCTTATATTAAACATTAATCAATAGCCTCTCATTTGTAAAGAAAAACACATATAGACTCATGATTCACTTTCTTAGAGATATGATTATTTCTGGGCTTGCTTGAATTTGCGACATACAAAAATAATGAAGATCTGATTTGAGGTTCCTCTGATGCAAAGGAGGCATTTTTATAAATACAGATCCACTCCTAGCAAGACATTTGCCACAAGATACTTATTTCAAGATTAAAAGAACATAAATCTGAACTACTCCAACTTCTGAGAGTGAAGTATGCAACTCAGTAAAACTCTTCATCTCTTTTTCCCCCTTAATGCACAGCAAATCCTAGTAATTCATGCCAAATATTTTAAGACATAGATATATATTAAGACTCTTTCTAAAATACATACTTGGCTAGTAGTGAAAAAGGCTCTGAATGTGAGATTTGTGCAAAATATGAGAAAGCATGTTGGTTCAGATGAAGGTTCCATGGCAGATAATTACACCAGACCTACAGTAGAGTACAATAGTCTTTGTATGCAGTTAGGAGAAGGCTCAGTTGTTTGGTGTGCTTATACTCCATAAATATTTAAACAATTCATCTTTCACAGGACTGACAGAAAAAGAAAGCCATCAGATCCCTGGCCAAATACTTTGCCAATGAGGAGTTCCTGAAATGGGAACTCAATGTTTCAACAAATGAATGTCAGCTTTTTCAGAATGTTACCAATCTCTCATTCTTGTTCATCCTTCTTAAAAGTATTACCAAAAACTATTATACTTTCAACAAGTCACTACTATTGCAATGGGTCTGCTGGACAAAAGTATAAAGAAATATGTACCCAAATCAGATATTATCAATTATGACAATATAGAGAGTGATTTCCTACAAGTCAATGGATTCATGTATGTAAGGACATATGGATCTTTCGTTAATACTCATACCTCTTTGACATCAAAATTTCTTTTTAGCTGGTCACCAACTATTCCATATATTTCATCAGCTGGAAATAAAGGCTCTTCTGATGGTTCTATAGTGACCTATAGCAATTTAACAAAATAATTCACACAACGAAGGAAGCATCAGCTCACATTATGACTTAAAAATTCAAACAACAATCTGTCAACTTCTTTGAGCACAGCCTTCTCTTCACTGACAACATCAAAATGCTTGTACTGGCTTGTCATTTTACATAAAGATCAAATTTCCTAAACTGAAGGTTCATAACAGTTTCTCACTTACTGTTACCTTTTTCCTATTCCTGCATATACCTCCACATATGCTCCACTTCTTCTATGTTATAAAAAATTAGGTATGTCCTCCTATTTTCTTACTTTTCCCCCCATGCCCTCTAAGGCAAGCAGCATTCTGAAAAATGGGTGAAGATTTTGTCACATAACTGACTACAACATCTTACCCTCCTTGAGCTTCCATTCACCCTCTCATATCTCATACTAAAATAAAATATGGCAATTCCACCTCCATATGGTAGCCATCCCATTTACTACAAGGAATTCTTTAATCAACACAATTCATTATGAAGATTTAGATCTAGCCCCTTGGTTTTCAACTCTTGAATAATCTCAGAAAATGTCTATTCAAAAAGATCCTTTAGCAGGTATCTCATTTTAAGTCGATGGAAATGATAATGTGGGTTTAAAATTAAATTAAGTATCTTGCAAGACTGGATTAATCTAAAAGTGCAATTCTATGACTCTGAAGCATTCTTCTAGTTCCTTCACTCTTGCATATAATCCCAGTAGTTTTATTAAGAATAACACAGCAGGAATGTAATTGCAGAACTGAAGCATCAGAGAAATCTTTAAGAACAAAAACCATAACTTCCATTTCCAAATATGTAAAGTCATAGACAAAAAAAAAATTTGTTCTATAAAACAAGTGTTACATCAATCAGGCAGCGAAAAGCATTCATAATTTCAACAATGCAGTGTTTTCAGACTCCATACACTTACATCTACTTTCTTCTGGAGATTCAAACTCCTTACAACTTTCCTTGCCAGATGAAGTGCATGATTGTCATCCAAGGCATAATGATCTGTTACACCAGATTTTCTGTATATAAACAACAATGGCAAGATGAATACTTCAGGGAAAAAATAACCAACATAAATCAGACAATGAAAACTTGAAACGTTAAACCTTCTAAGACCTTGGAAATATAGATGCAACAATCCAGCTCTCTGTGTTTTATTATGAAATCAGTTTAAAAATAAAACCCATGCCTAACCTTTTTTTCAAAACAGTACATGCAAGTTATCCTACATGAAACATGCAAATGCAGGAAACAAAAAATCTAAATGAGAATATAAAATGTAACAAGCATTGTTCATATGCAGCAAAAATTAATTTCAATTATTAAAAAAAACATGTTTACAAAAATGGCATGAATGCCTTTTAAAATAATTCTTTATTCACTTCTAATTGGAGTAACAAATAAACATTTATTATACAGTAATATGTAACTTACTGTGCAGTAATACCTGATTTTGTTTATTATTAATTGCAGAAATCGAAAGTGCAAAGAAAAATTTTTGGGTTTGATAAGAAGTATCTTTTACAAAAAGCACAAGCTATTTTGATCTTGCTTGTAGTGAATTCCACATGGCAATAAGAAAGACACAAAAATGTATTATCTTTCTCAATACATATCATTCTGTTAACACTCAGTATTAAAGTCCTCCATATTATGCATGATGCTGCAGTACACTAGACATGTGAGTATTTTAAAGCAGTAAATAAAGGAGACAATGCTAACTAGAGTAACACAATCTAACTTTGATATTCTAACAATAAAACAATCAGCACCGAATAACAAAACAGAAATAATTTTCAAATGGTAAACACAATTTAACAAAGATCTAAAGCCAAAATAAAATAAAATAAGGGAAGGGCAGGGAAGGGGGAAGGGGGAAGGGGAAAGGGGAAAGGGAAGTCTAAAATATGGAAAATATTAATTCCAGGAAAATATTTCTTTAAACCTGCAGTGAAGATCTGCCCCTCCAAGTTCCTCTGCTGATACCTGTTCACCTGTTGCTGCTTTAACCTGACAGAAGGAAAGGAAAATGAGCTTCACAGTTGACACTTGTCTTGCATTAATATTTATACCATTTTAGGTACAGTAATAGCAGAGATCTTTGCAAAATGCTTCTTCATTGATCATATTTCCCTGTTTACTATCCCTCAGAGCATCAAAATATGACAACACAGAATCTTGTAAAGATTACTTTCTTCTTCAACTTTGCATGCTTATTCTAATGCTAATATGCAGTTTTTATTTACCAAGATACTCCCCACTGTTCTACTTACTGCTGTGTCCATCATTTGTGTGCATACTCTTACACATCCTTCAGATTCATAAACACTCATTTCACAAAAATCTTCTCAGCACTCAATATGAAATTTCAAATGGGATATTTACATGCACTGTTTCAAGCAAACAGTACCCCAGCTGAAACCTAGAATTTTTCAATTTTGCTTTCTCTACATAAACACTTCTGTGAATTTTAATTTACTCATTTAAATATTAACCATAGAATAATCATTAGAGGTTTTTATTTTCTAAACCTTCCAGTATATACACAATAATTCAGTAATAATGATTTTCCTTAAAGAGCACATCAGTGGTACGTAACTGCTTGGATCAAGTATGATGTCTTTATAAAAGTACCTGGACTCCACAATCCTAAGCCTAGATCTGTGTAATCTTAGACCTGAAAGGGCAATTTCAGAGTGAATGGTCTCCTTCTTAAAAGAGAGCAGTATTATTTACTACTGGGGTTAAAAAAAACCCCGGAAGACTTCTTGAGGCATTTCTACTCAACAGTAAGTGCTTTGAAAAGGATTCATTGAAAGCTGAAGAAACCATTATTCATCACCCACAGAGAGTACAGAGGTAAACTACAGGCACGGGAAGGGAAAACTATCATCATTTCCAAAAGAGATTTCAGTTTCCAAGTTTCATATCTAAAAATGAAGCACACTAATTATATATATACATATATACACACACACACATATATACACACACACACGTATATATATTTATATATATACACATATTCTCATACATACACTTCCAAACTGTCAAGCTTACAAATTTAAGTACAGATATTTCTTCAACAGTGGATTTTTGCTTTGAAATTTTAATTACCCATGGAATATGAAGGTGTGGCATACTAATTAATGGAAAGTTTCTGTCAGAGACTCAATTAACTTGAATCTTCATTAAACAGTGAACATACCAAGATACTTTCAAGAGAAGTGAGGAAGATTTCTTCACTGGAAGGGTTATGCAGCATTGGAACAGGCTGTCCAGGGTACTGGCTGAGTCACCATCCCTGGAGGAATTTAAGTGCCTACAGATGTGGCATTTAAGGGTTTAATACACAGTTTACTGGTGCATTTGGCATTGAGGTTATTGGCCAGATTCAATTACCTTTAGGGTGTATTACAGAATAAGTGATTCTATCATATTCTATGAAATAATTACATATATCTGTCATTCTGCAATGAGTTATATTATTAACTATTGCAGAACTTGGCACAAAGCTGAACAGCACAATGATTTCCATTGACACAGAAACCCAGAGATTAATTTTAAAATATTTTTCAAAATTTAAAAATATTTAAAAATTTTTTATTTTTCCAGAGATGAAGTTTTCCTTCTCCAAATCACAATATTGGAACTGTGGACTCTATCCACCATATGAGATTGCAAAGTTTAACTCCTCTGCTCAAAGCAGAGTCAATGAGAGAGGGTTGCTAATGTCATAACTGACGTAATTACCATGAGTTTTGAACAGCTCAAGAATGGAGACTCCATAAACACCCTGAACAACCTGTATTGGCACAACCATCCTTGCAGCAAATGTCTTCTTACAACTAAGCAGAACTTCCTGTATTTCAGTTTGTGCCTGGCAGCCTCTTTACCTATCACAGGGTACCAGTAAGAAGCTTGGCTCTACTACCTTTACGCCCCCTTGCAAAATATGGATAGATTTGCCCTAAGACACATTTTCAGCTGATTGAAAAGTCTCATGTCTCTCACACTCTCCTCACTTTACAGATGTCACGCCTTTCATCATCTTCATGGAATTTCACTGGCTCACTCAGGCTTATTCTGGAGTGCCCAGAGCTGCACCATGCAGCCCAACTGTGTCTTATTCTGTCAGAGTAGGTAAGAACAAGTATTTGCACCATCACCTTTCCAGATACAGAAGTGGAGCAGAGCATTCTACAAAGTGTAGATTTAAGTAACAGTTAAAGTTACTTGGAGTTAGTGGTTGAAGTTACCTTAAAGTTCATTGAATTCTAACAGAATGCAACTAACTGCAAGTAAGAGCCTCAAGAAGATATGTGGGCATTTTCTAAGAAACACTGTTCAGCTAGACATTATTAAAAGAAATAAACATAAACTTGAGCTATAATATGCGTTTTCCACAACAGACGAGGCCAATATGTAGGGAAGTCCCCAGTACACAAATACACACAAATTTGAAAAACTTGTTGCCTCTTTTTACCAAACTTTTGTTCACCTCTGAGCACAGAAAGTAGCAAATTTTCCCTCAGGAAGGAAGAATCAGAAGTTCCTGGAACAAGAACCTATAGGTCTACATGGCATCCTGAACTGTTAAGCAGTACTGCTGAAGATGAGGACAGAGATACTCCATTTAAGAAAGAGCAGAAGAATGGCCCTGAATATTACTGCTACTGTGACTTGTAGCACTTGTCCTCTTCTATCGAGTTAGTTTATGAAGTCATTACTCCTCACCTTTCCAAAAAAGGAGGCCAAGAGAACTTCCATTTTAGACAGTGGACTGTACCTATAATTCACATTTTTTTTTTATCATACACATCTCAAAGACTAATTACAAGTCACACCAGGGATTTTTATTTCTTCACTTCCTCGGGATGTTTTGTTTTAGGCAGGTAAGCAATAAAATCCAATCCAATTTTCTTCATATAAGAAAGACATTTTGGGGAACAGAGCTTACTCAATAATGGCTACAGTATCTGTTACAGCATGGAATGGGAGTTTGTCTGGGAGTCTGAAGTAGTTTTGACACTTAGAAGAAGGCAAGTAGAATATTTTCAGTGAGAATATGAAAAGCTGTACAGAACAGAAAGGCTGACAGGTGGAGATAATAAAGTTTGATCTATACGCACAAAGATAAGGATCATTACATCTGCAGGTTGCTAAGAAACAAATTAAATTGGAGGATAGCTGTGAAATCTTCCTCTGAAAACAGGGAAAGATTTTAAAACTTTCTAACTTCACAACACCCTTGCAGTCACTGACTTGTCTAGTCAAGTCCTCCCCTTGAGGCCTGTCTCGGGTCACCCTTTTCCAGAAGTCTATCCTGGCAAAAGTCTCATGTGCTACATCTCAGTGGCACACATGTATGATCTAAATTTCTTTGTGATGTTAAATGATTCCCATTCCCAGAAAATAAGCATCTAGCTCTCTTTTTTATATCTTCCAAGCCAGCTTTCTGGGTCACACTGAGTATTAGATGTCTTACTTGAAAACCTTTTGAAAAAGTTTGTACTTGGACAGCTCAAGTGTTCCTGCCAACCAGGGCAGTTATTCTTAGTTATGGTAACAAAAATACCAACACTCTGATGTACAAAGTTTGTGTCTTTCATCACACTAGTTTTCTTATCTCACAGGAAAGATGTACAAGCCACATGTTGCTCACTCAACTCAACTAATATTATTCTCAAATAGTATCTTCATTCATGTTTATGCTACTTTTCAACAAACAACTCCAAATATCTAAATTACAGTGATAAATTTATAGAGAATTACTTTCTGAGGAGGATTTGTCAATATTTACCTATAAACAAGTGGAAAAATACTAATACAAGATAAAAAGAAACAGAAGCCTAGGTAAGACATTAGAAACAATTACTGTCAACAAAATTCTAACAACAAAATCCTAATGAGCTGTAAATAAATTAGCATTACATTTCATAGTTGTTATTCATTATTTCATCTGCTTTTCCTGATTACTTTGTTCTTCTTATCAACTTGGAAATCCTCCACCAAAATATTAAATTATTTCAAACTAAATGCCTTTTTTTTTAAGGTAGACAACAAAGTATCTTTATTCTTTCAGGTGTGTATCCCATGCCCCTGCTTTCCATTTGCCAGTTAAATTCTAAATTTATTCAAGATGTTCAAATGTAAGGCCTTTTCTTCTTCCTTTTTTCTCTTTTTTCTTTTATTATTTTTTTAACTGCACAAGAATTTTAAAGCCATCTTTACAGAACTTTCCAACAGGTATAATGCCAAATCTACTTTTTTCAACAAGATGATGCAATGGGGAAAAATTCATTCTAAAGGAAAAGAATGCACTACAAAAATAGGCTGTGGAAATGAGAGCAAAGCTATACAAGTAAACACTAAACCACATTAAAGGATGAGTCCTTCATACTTTTAATGAGACTAACACAATCATGCCTTAGGAACTAGTCAACAAATAGATCTGTCAGCGGCTGTTTTCCCATAGTTTAATGGGATATGCCACATTTTCCCACTATTTTAAGTGTTGAAGGAAGTGACTTCCAAGAGATTTTGCCTTCATTGTTACTAGAGCAATCAGTGGAGCAGTATCTGCATTAACAGTGCTGTTACAAAGCAATTTCTCCATTTTGGCATGCTCAAGATGGAAAGACTCTTGAGAGACATTTGATTTACATTTGGATTTCAGGAAGCACACCTGAAAGTTCCCAAAAGACTGTAACCAAAAGAGAGCCATTGTGCTGCCTCAGACCAGTTTGTACAAAAAATTTGACAAATATTTGACTATTTCAAATAAGCAAGTTTATCCAGCCATGGTTTCATCAAGACTTGAATACTTGTGATGAA
The DNA here is from genome assembly GCF_971803275.1 of Cyanistes caeruleus. NCBI lineage: Eukaryota > Metazoa > Chordata > Aves > Passeriformes > Paridae > Cyanistes > Cyanistes caeruleus. The sequence continues at coordinate 34,341,504 of NC_141732.1, forward strand.
TGATGCTCTGTTAGTTCTAGCACTAGCATTTATTACTAAAAATTACTTTTTTCTCATAAAGCTTGCGTTAAGTAGAATAATCTTTGTCAGCAAAAGACTGATATTACTGTATCGTTATTTGTATTGGTGCAGAACTGAGCCTACACTAGGACATACAGTTATTTCTAAAATAATAAACCACATGTAAGCATTCCTTTTCTGCCAAGCTACCGTAATCTTAAAGCTGTCTTATACTGCGGTACTTCACAGTCACAAATGCCACTATGAGTTCCACAATAAAGCAAGGTTTAATTCACCGGAATTCTTCAGGTCAGTTTCCTTAGAAACAATTTCCTTACTAAGAAGGAGAGGGAAGAAGAGGGGAGAGGTTAAGGAGGGAGATGTGTACAATACACATGGTTGTGATTTTTTCCAAATTTTGTGTCAAACCTAGAGAGTACATAATGGAATATAGAAAAAATTTTTATCATTTAAAATGTGCACAGCAATCTGAAAGCAGTACTAGAAAAACACCTTGAGACAGTCTGAATTATACATATACACCTCTACTGAACAGCAGAGATTTGATTTAGGATAGAAACATTCAGATATACTTAAAAATACAAACTAATCTATAGAGTATCTATAAATATCTCACCAAGAAACATCTCAATTTTTTAAGGTGTAAAATTATCGCAGCATGATTTGAGGGAAGGGGGAGGAGAGGGGCTATGTCACTAGAAACTTCCGTATCCTTACCAGTGGTGGCCCTCCCAGGAATATTGTTCCCTGTTTGCCAACAATAATACTTTCATCAGCCATTGCAGGTACGTATGCTCCTCCTGCTGTACAGGACCCCATGACTACTGCTATCTATCAGGAAAACAAAAGGCATAAGTTAATGAACTGTCCAACCCTTAAAATAGCAAAGGCAAGAGATATTATATATTTTAATGCAGGTCACTGGATAGCACTGCAAGATTATTTTTGTCTATCAGAGCAAACTTATTATGTTTTAGCATTTCTTTAAAATGTAAGGAGTCTTCCATTTTCAATAGTCTTTCAAACTATGATCTTCAGACAACCCTACTGGAAAATTCATATATGAAGTACCACGAGTCACATAGGTAATATGTTTGAAGAGGCACACATTCCACCATTGAATCTGGTTTTGTTGATGAACAGTAAAGGTTAAAACCTAGGGGTTTCTCTTAAAAATAAACTCAGGGCTTCAGTTACTGAAGTTATTGGCATGACTGTATTAGTGTTAACATCCTTTGAAGGAAATTTCTCCCATCTCCCAGTATGCTACTTCAGGTCTTTAATGGATCAACTAATTAATTTTGCCGTTTTGAGATGTGTTGAGCACCTCATTATGGGCTTCAACATGAATAATCCCTGCTTCATCCTTTTGCCTAATTTAGAGATGAACACCTACCCAGTGAACATTTTCTATCAGTAATATTTTGGTGATATTTTTACAAAACTGACTTGACCCCAGATATGATGAATACAGTAACTGCAGACAATTGTGGAAGTTAAGTTTCTCAACTCATCCTTCACAGAAGCATATTCAAAGATCCTTTCAAGACACTTGTGGAAGAGAAAAAAAGGAATACTCATATGAAAAAGGTAAACACTTTCTGTCACAACTGCACATATTACCCCTAAAATACCCCCAGAAAACAATGTTATTTTATGTTAAGTTTGTTTCAAGGTATTTCTAAGGTGATATTAATTTGTGTTCTCTGTTACATGATAATTTAGGAGAACAGCACAAAAGAAAATAAAACTTCCAAATCACATTATGAGTATCTAAAGCAGGACTACATGAACCATGTAGTCTTCTACCATCAAATCAAACAGCCTTTTCACCAGTTTTCAGGATCTTAAACCATATTTGGAGTCACATGATTAATCTGCAGTATTTCTCTTGTACACTTAATAAATTTAACTCCTGGCAAATTTAAGAATAACATAAGTCTCTATAAACGGGATAAACTTGGTGCAAATAAGTTTATTTCATTTTTCCCTCCAGAATTTGTGCATTTTTTCCTATTCTTAATTTCACCGTGCTCACACTGAAAAAAATGTGCCTGCACTTTTAGCACAAAAACTGGAATATGTATCTCCTGGAAAAAAATAAAACCTAGTTGTCAAATTCCCAAATAATGTCCTACCTCCAGACTTAATTTTCTAAATAGCTGGAAAAAAATTCTTGATGTGTTCAATAAAAGTCAACAGTACTGAGTGCACATACACTGTTTCGTACCAACTGATCCATCCCCATTGTATCCATGCAGCATAGGAGTGTGAGAGAGCTCAGGAAGCAGCTAATGAGGAGCTAATCACAGCTTTCTGATTCACACCCATACAGACAACAACTTAATTTAAACTGTAGTGGGTGAATAATAAATTAGTCACAGGTAAAAGTGGAGGGGGAAATTAAAAGCATTATCAGCAACAAAAAATAAAAAAGGGGGAAAAAACCAAGCACTTTAAGGGCCAAATTGGGAAGAACTAATGAACTGATGAACAGACTTTCAAGCAGGCCACAGCATAGAACATCAGGTAGCAAACTAACAATATCCAGACTCCCACCTCACTAGAGTGACTGACTAGAGTGACTGACTAGACTGGAGATCAGAGAGAGCATAATTTCCCTAAACCCATTTTCTAAAGAAACATGTTCTCAGACAGGGAAGATGGTTCTAGCTAGCACAATCTATTAAAGGACCAAGAATATATTTACAAATGCTAGCAGTGCATCTTTAAAATAAAACAAAGCATAGATACATCTCCCAAACAAAATGCATTCTTATTACATCCTTTAAACAAAGGAAGTGCTTCCCAGTCTTCAATAAATACTTAAAGAAAGATAAACATTCATCAGTGTCATACTTGGAAAATATAAGTTTCATCAGTGTCATAACAAACAGAAATGTGTTTTATTAAAAGACGAATCTTTCTTATATTTAGTTTTTATTGTATATGAATACAATTACTCCTAATACACACCATATGGTAATTGAAAGAAAAACAAATTCAACTTTTTAATGCAACTTTACAAGTATGTAAAATACTTTTCAAGACATACTGGAAACAAGAGCATGACTGTAGGGTCAAGCTTTTCTATAAAGGTCCCACCCAACATCATTAATTTCAGCATTGCAAGCTGGGTATACATATCGATCTTTGACATAACATCTAAAAATCATTACACCCATAGCAGATCATGATTGAAGTCTTTAGCAAAAATAAGATTTTCCAAAGTTTCTCCAAAAAAGATAATTCAGCAAAACATCACTCCTTTGACACTTGCTGTTCCACGAAAACACTAGTACCAATCTAGATCTATCAGGGAGTCTTGTATGATGACCATCTTACAAACTGTCTTTTTCTCCTACGTATTTTTGTTCTAACTAAACTCTGTTTTTCTCTGGAGACCTACCTAATCACTACCGCTGGTCCGCTTCTACTGCTGGAAAGAACTGCAGAAGGTACACTATGTCATACTTCCTACAGAGATTTAGTGTGTTGCAATCTTCAGCCTTGGATATTTATAGAGGCCATGGATCTCAGGATTCTTTGGAAGAGTAAAAGATAAAGAAGAAGATTTGAACTCTAACTTGCTTCCAAAATGTGCCAAAAGGGTATCAAGGTAACACAAGCAGTTTCCTCAAAAATCCTGCAAAGCCAGTATCTGTCATGTAAGAAGTCACACTGAATACTGTCAATCTATCCTTGACCTGTGCATATGCTTCACCCTCTAAGTATTGGCTTCTATTGCCTCCTTCCCCCAGGAAAAGCCCTATGAAGGCCCCATTGGAGTCTCTTGTGTGAGTGGTTGGAATCGTGTCCCCCTGAGCCCCAGGGCAGGAGAATCCAGTGAAGACGGTCTCTGAAGGGTTTTACTCCTTCTGAAAAAGAACACTGGATAAGTGGTATTATGGTGGGATTTGTGTCATAGCACTGCCATGGGCTCTGGTTGTGTGACAGCCCAGTCTCAGACAATGTGGAGTGAAGTAACTGCTATGACTTACAACTTGGGAGATCTTCATGGCACATTGCAGGTACTCACAAATTAAACTGTATCCCAGTCCCTTGCCAGGAGAATGACCAGCTTGTTCAGGGTTTCAAAGTGTGGTAGAGAACTTCTTTTCCTTGAAAATAAATATTGTCATCACAAGTTCCACAGTATGCGTGACCTGTTTCTCACTCAAAATAGATTTTGGTGTTCACATTGTACAGAAAACAGAGATTGAATATTTTTTTAATGTTTTGCATTCCTTAGCTCTTATTGTAATTAGCTGTAGGTTAATCTGTCAGGACTGTATATATCACAGGCCTCAAAAATAATCTGGATTTATGATGATAACTTCTTTCTGCTCTGATTATTTGCAGATGCCCATAAAGAATGCAGGTTTCAAACGACATCTTTGTATCTTCTGTTATTTTATTGTTTTGTTGGAAGGTTGTATGTACTTTCCTCTGGTAAACAGAAAGAGCTCTGCAGGATCAAATGAATTTTGCTGTGCCTCAGTGAGGAATGAGGAAGCTGTCTGCTCTCCCATGGGATCAAAGGAAAAAAAAGATTAATTCTGAGAACTGGTGCTCAGAACTGGTTTTTTGTTCTAAAAAGTTCCACACAATTTGTGGTTTTTTGTGTTGTTTTAAGGACTGTTGTTTCCTACATGTTAGAAAAGGTACAGTAAGATCAGGAAAAGAAGATGAACTAGGTCCACCAAAGGTGTGGAACACTGCAGGAAGAACAACTAAGCTTGAATTTTTTGGTCTGCAAAAGGGAGTATTAAGCAGGTGGGTGTAAGAGAGGCCTACAAAATCATACAAAGAGGTGGGAGGTAATTGAGTAGACAGCAACTCTGTAGGAATTACCCAGGTAATTACCCAGGTTTGCTCTTTGGTAGTGTTGCAGGAAGTTATCTTCAAAGATCATGGATTTTTCCACCCTTCCTGCTAGCTTCCCACAGGCCCCTGCTAACAATTCCCTTCAAGCCTTTTTTTTGTTACCTGTCTCAACTCTACTGGGACCATACATCCTGCCCTTCATGGTCAGTGCAGCCATAGCTACCCATCAACAATCCTCAAATATTTTGCATTCTTCATGAATAACAGATACAGCATAACATGGTTTTGCTTCCCTAGCACACCACCTGCACCAAAAACTGGATCGATCCCTATGTATTACTGACTGAACCATGACACAGAGACACTTCTAAATTCAGGAACTATGACTAACAGTAATTTATGCATCATTAACACATTAGAAAATAACCTTATTATTAGGGCTGTTTCAGCATAAAGCACATCAGGATATAAAACAGATATATAAATATACACATACCCGTGTTAGTGGAAAATATGTCTCATTTACTAGCCATCCTCAAAGAGGTCCTCACCTTTGCAGAACTGTTCCAAGAGATTTTCTAGTGCTTTCTCAAATAGCCCTACATGCCATGTTCCCTAGTCCACTTCTCTCCTACTCCCAGACAGGAGCAGGTAGGTCAAATCATTAACACTAAGACTAAGAAAGTCGACAGTTTCTTCAAAACTATAATGAATTCTTGTGGACAGTTACTGTGTTTACAGTGCTTCCAAGCCCCAGACTGGGCCGTCAGGTTAGGACAACACAATGCCGTCAGAAACAAAACATGGGCACAAGCCTTGAAAAGAGGTAATGGCAGCAAGCATAAAAACTATTTAGTACATTTAATTCTTAGATAAAAGCAAATTACCTGTGGAATTCCTTGTGAGGACATGACTGCTTGATTATAGAAAATACGGCCAAAATGATCTCGATCTGGAAATACTTCTGCTTGCCGAGGTAAATTTGCTCCTCCTGAATCAACTAGAATGAATCAAATTATATTAATGTGTTTTGAACAATGTTACATACTTGGTAAAGTATCTGCATGTTACCTAAAATACACAGCAATTACTATCACTAGTACTGTATCTATTTCCACGAATGTAGGTATAATAAGACATTCCTTCTGGAAAAATAAAGAAGCAAAACAGTAAACACTCCTCTCCAAAATAACATCCATCCAAATGATTTTCATGGAAAATAAACTCAGACTTGCCTAAAGATGCAACTATACCTCCCTAAACAAACTTTTAAACTCATCTTGCTGCAAAATATTTAAACTGAGAATACTTTTAATGTACAATTTTAACTCAACTATTCTATTGCAATTCTGTCACAAAGTCCAGAAAAAGGCAGAGCTAATCATCACGGAGTTCAAAAGGTGCTGCCTGTGTATTTCCACAGCTTGATTACACTTCACAACAAAAACACTGAACTATCTTCACGAGGATTCATTTATTATGTGCCCTTGCCTCAGGATACGCCCTCCTGCTTACAGGTCGCCAACAGAAGCTACCTCTCTGCTTCCAATTAATAAAAACACAACCTGTCATGAGAAGTATCCAAAGAAGGAGAGAAGACTATGAGGAAATGCACAGGGAGGTAAAGCATCTCTGAGAACTCTGGCTCCTAATAATTAATTTTTACCTAGAACCACCAGTCTGTATACACATTTTCACCTTACATGACTGCAACCAAAACAAAATGCCCACACCAGTGACTGACTCAGTGACAAATGGCACCAGGTGTCCACATGAGAATTAGCACCTAGTCAGTTGTTATCACTGGTGGAAAAGGCAGATTAAACAACATGAAAATTACATGGTCAGCACAGTGCTGACTAACTACAAAGTGCTCCCTCTTATCGCACAGCTCAAATCAACTGGAACAAGTCCAGGTACAGGAAGTGCAAGGGTAAAGTAACTCACCAGGTATGAAAGACATTGTACATTCAAGGACTGTATGTCTCAAAGATGGAATAAAACCCCTAAATTTCTCTTCCAAAAGCATAGCTGTGTCCCACACCTCCTCATTCCATCAGATCTTAAAACAGTAGAATTACTCACTGTTGCTCACCAGTACTCACTGAAAAAGACTTCTCCGAACAGATAGAACTTGTTGATAATTCAGGCAAAAAAAATTGTAACAGTTTTTTGCAAACAGCAAAGCTAAGTTTCTTCTGGTTTTTAACAACTAAGATACAATTTATATTAAGATACAACTAAGATAAAATTTATACCTCTCCTTCCCTCCAGGACTCTTTCTACCACAATCCACAAAATCTATACCCACATTGTCCCTGTATCCACTTCACCAACAGTTTCAAGTTCACACTTCTCCTAAGCCTTCTATTGGTCTTATTCACATTTGACTTATCAGTAGAGCAAGAAACTTCAAACACCTGTGCTGGCCTGAACCTATATTATACTGACTATTGAACTAGAACAAGCATCCAAACTGGCAAACGGCTGCTATTTAAGTTGCTAAACTAAGCCATACAGACAAGGAATAACCTGCCCTAATTTTTAAAATGGAGTAGAAGGTCTTTCTCCTCTGATGCTAACATACACAACATCCATAGGAATATACAGTTTCTTGCAACTCTCTGTCAAAGCTGACTGAAACTGACTAATATGTTCAAAAGTCATTAGACTAGAAATTCAAGCTGGATGGAAGACATTGGCAAAAAACCTCTTGTATTTGTATAAAACACAGCTAAGAAAACACTACCAGTAATGTATTACAGATATGCGCCACTCTGTTATTCATCTTTTATAATAAAACCATATGTAAGTAAAATTTACATGATGGTTTGGCTAAATACTGATCTAATAGACTGAATTCAAAATGTAAAACAAAATACAAATACATTTCTGCTTCAAAAAAAATTCAAGCCAAATCCTAAAAATCTACTGATGCTAATTATTTTTGACAATCTTGTCACTCTTACTATTTTTATTTCCTTGTTATGGTTTCTCATACAGATACATCCTCCACTAGAATATACTATTTTTTTTTTTAATTGTAATTTGAATTGACTGGAAAAGTCTACAGAAAATATTCTTTATCCATGACAGAAAGAAGAGATACAGTATTAACAGCTGCATCTGTATTTTATGAACTCAGCCCTACAGCAGTGCAGCAGATAGTGCTGAGAACCTGGACACACCATCCAGTTAAGCTGTGCCACCCCCCTGCAGAGGTAATACATTATTGATGAAAATATATTTGAATAGATGTGCTTTAAATACTTTCCCAGTTAGTCAGATCTGTAGACACATCAGCTGCCCGTAACACAGGACCTTGGCAATTTCTGCAATGGGACTTACCCAAATAAAGGCAAGGGAGATGATTTTGCATTGCAATTTCTTGAGCACGTAAATGTTTCTTAACAGTGATGGGATAATAGGTACCACCTTTGACAGTTGCATCATTAGCAACAATCAAGCATTCTGTCCTAAAAATAAAGAAGTTTTGTGAGAGAGAAAAGTATTTCTAATGAGTAAGTATGTATGTCAGTTAAGTACTGCAACATGACAAGGACTCTTGAAGCCCTGATGCTCTAAGAGAGCTCTTCTTCTTCAAAACTAATTTTTAGGCTAAAATACCACCCTATTTTTTAAAATTGCTTTCCAGATGCACTAATCTCTTTCCTTCATTAAACACCTGAAACTCCATGTGTGTTTTGTTTAGTAAATGGGACACACTTAAAAAAAACTCCAACAAACAAAAAACAAAACCAAAAACTTCACTTCCTTTTAGCTATGACCAAACAAAGTGAGATACTAACTTCATTGATTTTTTGAGTGTCAAAAACAAAACACTAAAAATGCTAACCACCTAATACTGGAAACTGAATAAAATGACACCTTCTTCCTTTTCATATCATAAGTAATGTAGATGACTGTAATCTCTCACCCAGATACTCGTCCAATGCCTGTGATAATGCCTCCTGCAGGTACCTCTTCATTACCGTACAACTGGTAACCAGCAAACTGGGAGAACTCCAAAAATGGAGACCTGAACAATGACAAATGAAATGAAACTGTAAAAAATTAATAGTTTTATCTGCCACTGAAACTCACTTAAACAATTAACTTTTTTAATTTTATTTTTTTTAAAAGGAAATCAGTATTTAAAAGAATACTTCTGTAAAATTTCAATCATGTTATTTGCCAGTGTTTATGGAAGCTAAAGAGAAAAGAAGCCTGTTACAGTATTTACCTGCAAAACACAACCTGAAATGTTAAAAAACAAAGGAAGTACCTACCCAGGATCAATAAGCTTGTCAATTCTCTCTCTGGGTAACAGCTTTCCTCTTGATGTATGAAGTTTACGAGCTTTTTCTCCACCTCCTGTGATACAACAGTAAATTGTCACACTTTCTATGGATGCGGATAAGATAAATCATCAGTTATATTAAAACTTTGAATGGGAACGCTGATGAGTTCACAGTTTTTGAAGTATGAACCTTAATAATAAATTTAATAAATAATAGTTTCCACTTCAAACAGATTTAAGGTATTGATAAAAAGGCTTGTTTTTTAGAACCTATTTTATTTCCCTCCTCATTTTTTACAGTTAGTCTTGAGGTAAAGATTTTAATAAACATAGTTGTCTGAAACTTTCCCCCACTGCTTGGCAATAAACACAAGGGCAGAAAACACTAATATGTAGAAAGCACAGCAGTAGAACTACAGGAAATACTAATCCCTAGAACTCATTCAAAATAGCTATGCTGAATGCAATCTTGAATGACCCAGCACCATCTGGATTAATTTCCTTAGACCATGCCAAAACTGTAGGCAGAATTCAGACATACAGCATTTAATATCAAGTTTATATTTGTTTCATTTCAACCCTTCACTAGAGGTCATCCTAAATCATATCTTTTGCTCTCTAGAGCTTTGTGTCATTCAATACTTCAAGATTTGTTGACACACCTCAGCCTCTTTATAACACCAGCTTATATAAACATTGTCTCTCTGTGTAGACAAATCACTGATCCACCTCATCACTCTAAAATTGTCTCCCTGTCCAAAATAAAGAAGGTGCTGTTTTGCTGACATTTCTCCTGAGACTCCAGGATTTCTCTGTCAGCTAGGCATCACTGAAACAGAGCTTCTAAGCCACCTTTGAAGTAATTTCTCCTACCTCCTTCCTTGATCACTACATACATAATTTCCTACCTGTTAGGCATGCCAGAAAGCCCACAATTTATTTTCAGTTCAGCCAGTTCATTACGTCTATATATCCAGCCTAAGCCTAAACCTTGTAAATTCTTTCTGTACAAGTTTCTTAAGAAACAACCTCTGGTATCCATCCAGAGATATACTCTCATCTATGTTCTCAAAATCTCTCATCATAACTACATTATCTCTGACCTCTGAAGTCTCTCATTTATAGTGTGCGATGCTGCAAAAATAATTTCCATCCGGAGACTTTTGTCATCTCTGTGCATCACAAATGCTTGCTTCCCAGGCCCTGTAGCCAATCTATTGAACATTCCTCTTCTGACATCAAAACACTCTACCCTGCACTGGCCTCCATTCTGAGAAGCAGTGTCCTGAACAATGAAACAAACTTGGAGGCATTTAATTTGAAACCTCTTAATTTCTCCTTCATAAGAATGCCTACACCACTGTAACTGCTGATGTGCTATGATCAGTCATGGAAGATAAAAGGTATCTCACCTACTTTTTGTGCTTCCTGTCACCAGATATAAAGGGACAGGGACCAGTTCCTGTTGCACAGCTGGGGATTACTCAGTAGTGTATTATGTGGGACATGAGATCAGAAAAGCCCTACACACTGAATAATAGCTAACAAATGAAGCATTTATTACAAAGACCTATCTGGACAGCTGGGCCCAGAGAGTGGAGGTGGCTGGAGTTACATCCAGCTCATGGGTGATCACCAGTGGGGCTCCCCAGGGTTTGGTTCTGGGGCCGGTGCCGTTTAATAAGTTTAACAACAATCTGGACAGAGGATTGAGTGAACACTCAGTAAGCTCCCAGACAACACCAAGCTGGATGGGAGTGTTGCTCTGCTGGAGGGCAGGAAGGCTCTGCACAGGGATCTGGACAGGCTGGATCAATGGGCCAAGGCCAACTCCTTGAGGTTCAACAAGGCCAAGTGCCAGGTTTTTATTCTAAAATCTAGACTATCATACTCACCTAACCTGATTTTTTCTGCTTGTTCTTGTAGTTCAGTTACCAGTGCTTTCATTCGTTCATAGTTCTCCTAAGTGGGGAGCAAAACAGAATTTTAAATTCAACCAAGTGTGACTACATTAATTTTTAATAAACAAACAAAAGAAATACAAGCCTAATTTCTCTTCCAAATCTTCAAAATTTTACCTTACTAAATATTGTCTCTGTATTGTCTTTAAAGTAGCAAGATTTCTACTATACACTGGCTTCTCTCAGGCATCCCAATGCATTTAATAAAAATGCTTTACAAAAAATCTTACTGTGTTAGGATAGTAAAAGACTAGCTCTGAATTTGATAAACTAAAATAGAACTAATCACTACACAGTTAAAGTGCTGTTTCTCAGCTTTTCTTTATTTTTGGCATAGGTTTGTTTGCATTTTAAATCTAATTTTGCAAAAAAATGCAGATTCAAATTAAGTGCTCTTATGATTAGTACCAAAGGATGAATGACCTGGGTCAAATGAATTTGGTAAACACTTTTTAGGTTCTAGTTGTTTAGGTTGAACAAAAAGATAAAACAAAAGTTGGTTTTGTTTTGTCTTGGTTTGGTTGTGTTTTTGTTGATTTGTTTTAAGCTGGTGTTCTTCCCACCATACTTCTAGAAAACAAAGACTCATATTCTAAATATGAGTGAATCAGTACTGAACTCATCATTTCTACCAGAATTATCCAAAACTCCGTGTGAACATTACAGCAGGTTGAGAGTTTCTAACAGGTTTTTAGGAATTTAAAGGTATTAGTCAAGCTTAATTTCTTGGGGGCTTTTGCAGACACATTAAGAAGTTTACTACCTTTTTGAAAAGTACAACTGCAATAAAAGAACACGCTGCACAAAAAGATCTTACTGCCTTGTCGAATTCTCATTTCTATGATGTTTGAGTCTACTTTGACAGAAAAAAAACAGCTGGTAACTCTGTGTTCATATATAATTGAACACTCAGACTTAAGGCTTCCCTTAAGAAGAAGCTGCAAATGTTGCAGATGAGTTTGTTCACATAGGCACTGAGAGACAAAGAAGCAAAGCAAGAATAAAATAAAAATATGTACAGATTCAGGTCACATTTGAAGTGCTTTGGCTGTACAGTGACTTTCAAAAGAATTTTTTTTTTTGCCTTTGTAATTGCTACAAATAAATTAAAAATATTTCCTTGAAAGGCAAAAATGTATCTCATAGTTACATACTTTTAAAAGCATGCAGTTGTCACAACATCCAATATTAGTCCACAACAGTGTTCAGCTTGAATGGCTGGACCATTTTGCAACTTTACACATCAAAATTTTCCCTGTTTCTCCTTGTTCAGTCAGTCTATTTCCTCTAAACATACTCACCTTTTGCACACAATACTGTGCTTAAAAACTCACCTTTAACAGGAAAAAAAAGGAAAAAAAAAAGCAGCTAAAAACACACAAGATATTGACATAGGAACAGTTATCACAATCCTAGACTTTTTCATTAGATTTTGACTCAGTTAGTAGCTAGCTTAGCTACATGAAAAACCTGTGAAAGAAAATTTTAGATAAACTATAAAAAATAGTGCATAAAAACATCCGAGTTGCTTAAATTCACTTAACTTCTATCATGATCTTTCATGCCTTAAACCAGAATAGAACACTGTTGTAGTTTACCAAAGAGAAGTAAGGATGTTTTAAAATAATTCCAAATGCATACAGAAAAGACCACTCCCAGAAATAAATGTCCTAGTTAAACCATGTATTTGTGGGCTCTTTGTTATTGTCATTAAATAATTAAGAAAAGTGCCAGTGAACTGGCAACCAAGTTTTTTTCTGGATGCTGGTCCTCACACCAGCAAGTTGTGTAAAATTCTGCTGTTAATATGAGGATTTATACAAATTTTAATGCAAAATTAGTAACTCTGCAGATTAGTCCTACAGTTACTGCACAAGCTACATGAATTCCTGCTACATCACCGAAGTGGATGTAAGAGCTAGTCCCTGGAATCTTCAAAGGGACTTACTTTCATTTTCCAGAATTTAGACACACTCACTTTTAAATTACCTTTTTGCCTATCTGGTTCAAGAGACAGTCTGCATCATGAAAGCCAGCCTGTCTAGCTGAATTCACAGCCAGAAAGGTAGACATTGGCCAAAGGCGGCAAGACCTTCATCATGTATCATAATGTCTTCTTGTGTTTGCACTGCTATTCCCTGTACTACTTTTTTTTCAGAAGGTTAAGTGCCTCACAGCAGGGACCTCAACTCTTTGTGTTTGTAAATCACTGCTTGCACTTGGAGCGTTCCACAAATTATTTCTACCAAATACAAACACTATTAGCCATTTTACCAAGCCTTGCTTTTCTTTTGAGGGTGAAAGGTGCCCAGACATAACTATGAATCTGGGGACAGCTTAGATGAGTGAACACCCTTATTAAAATACTACCATTTTTTGGTACACAAAATATGAATGTATACACATACATACACACACTTCACATACACAAGTGTTGTATATATATACACATATATATGTATATATGTATATACAACATATATATATGTTGTATATACATATATACATATGGACAAATTCTGAGAATGCACAGAAGCTTCAGTCGCCTAATTTCTGTCCCAAATTTAGTTTCTTCAAAACGAAGCACAGAACCAAACACAGAACCAATGGACCTTTCTTAGTAAGAATTCATGTTGTTGCTTCACACACTGTTTTATATTTTACGTGAACAAATATGAAAACAAACACATGCTCTCCCACGAGCCTTGATCCACACCTAAAGCCACGTTGTTCTCAGCCTAACTGTAAACATGACTTTTTAATATGACGGCGTTAATAATGCGCCATTAAAAAGAAATCTACACCAGATACAAGTACTGCTCTCTCTTCGCAAAGACAACTGAAATTACACCTAGCTCTCCTTCCCAGAAGATTATGTTTCTGGAAGCAAGCCCACGACTCTGTACAGCTATTCCACCTGTTTTCAACTCGGGAATCAATCTGCAAACACAAGGAAACATCCAACTTTGAAATCATCGGGCTCCATCTTCCACTATCTACAAACTCCGCCTCCACCTCCTTAGCACAGTATCGATCAGCCAGAAATGCAGCAAGAGCTGGTGTCCTGATTTAAAAGTGTAAAAATATCCATGACGAGGCAGACGACTGCACCAACCCACGTTGTTTTCACACGCTATCTGTATGCTCAGCCCGCAGAAATGGACAGGCCTGGGCGCTCGGGAGCGGGGCGGGCCCGGGAGCGGGCACACGTTCGTCAGGAGCCGCGTGCCCCGCGGCTCCGGTTCCTCCAGGGCGCCGCTGCGGCCCGCGCCGCCCCGGGCCCTGCCGCCCCCGCCCCGCCCTACCTGGTAGAGCGCGGAGCCCGCGTCGGGCCGCGACCCCACGGCCGCCACCGCCTCGCCGCGGTACCCGCGGGCGAGCAGCGGGCGCAGCAGCCCCAGGCAGCGGCCCGGGAGCCGCGGGGCACCCAGCAGCATGGCCGGGCCTGGCCGGGCCGAGCCGAGCAAGCCGAGCCGAGGCGGCCGTCCCAGGCCGCCGCCGCCGCCGCCACTCCCCTCGGAGCAGCCAATGGGCACGGCGGGGCCGGGCCCGGCCGCGGAGCCCTCGCCCGGTCCCCCGGACAAGCTAATGCTGCAGAACGCCCTTCGGAAGAATTGTGTCGGGACGCCCCACATTTCACGCAAGGTTACGTGCTTGTGCAGCCGAGGAAAACCCTTGCCCTTCTTAGAAACTTGTCATACAGCAATAGGGACAGATCTTTTTACAACCCAAACGATCTTTGGTCGAGTTTCTCCCTTGCGCGAGAACTTCGCTACTCTTCAGCATTCCAGGTTTGCATTTTTTAAGTCGAAGCCTTTGTCTTTAGGGAGAGTTAACACCGGGGAGTCTGATATCAAGTAAATTAAGCTCCACTCTAAAACAAAACCAGGGAACAACGCAACGCCCCTGTTAAACCACGCTCAGCCTGTAACCAGCAGGTCTGGGTGCAGCCCAACTTCAACTTTTCCTTATTTCACACTTACTAGCTTCGTGTACTTACAAGTATTTAAAAACTGCAACTGACAGTTTAAGAAATAGAAACACAGGTAAAAGAAAATAATTTATTCACATAATTTACATACAGAATCGGACTACTGCCTTTGACACAGAAAACTTATATGTGATGATACAGGGTGTCAGACAACTCTGAGCAAAGCAGTTTTATGCCACATCTTTGTAAAAATGCTACTCATACACATGGCGATTTCAACATATTTTCTTACATCCTTCATCATTATAAAACTTCCATACACAAAACAAAACACAAAACTATCTTATTTCTATTAAAATTAAATTTGTTCTTAAAAAAAAATCCTCTAACAAAGTGCATGTAATCTGCTGCAAGGAAAGAGAAAGTATAGCCCCAATTAACAATGTGGATAAGGCACCATAAATCTTAGTAATGAAGTAGTTCATTTTTTCCCCCTTGTAACATGAATGCAAGCTAAAATGTATGCAACTAAATGCAGAATGATTATCCCCTCAGAACTCACTCAGAAGGTACTCACAGCAATTATTTCATAGCCACTCCCCAATAATCTATTTTTAGGCTCTATGAGTGCAAGTGATACAGACATGCCACACCTATTCAGGAAGTAAACACTTGCATACTTGGTATCTACAAGATATACAATACATAGAGTTACATGTATACATTAATCTCTTTCATAATGTTTACAGTAAAACAATACTTAGATAAACATTTCAAGTTAAACGGATTAGGCAAAGCACAAGATACCATCTGAACAGGAACTGTTGGTGTCCTATAGGTTTTTTTGGGAGGTGATGTGGGTTGATCAGTAATGCTTTCAAGTAAATTACACTGGGACCATTAATTGCTTTTTCATCACCTCAAAGAATACTGCTGCTAGTGACATTTCATTGGCTGAGGCCAGCTAACATATCAGTTTGCAGAAACAATAGCTTTTTTCTGTATTTCTCCTCTCTGACAAAATTTTAAAGATTCCTTCTGAAGCCTTGCCAATAACTTCTGAAAAGAAAAACGTTCTCAAACTTCATCAACTATTTCAAAATTAACTACATGTTTATATTATTTACCTGCCATTAAAGGATTACCCAGTTCAAACCTGATGATAGGTTTTTGAAGAGCATTAACAATATCATTTAACATCAGTTTCACCTTCATAATAAATAATTTTGCAAAAGTACCTGCAAATGTGAAGTAATGGGAAAAATTTTAAGACTACTCAAGCTCATGCAAGCAGGAGTTTCAGACTAAATATTGAACCTTTCATCAGTGACCACCTGACTTTGAGAGTGCATAAACCTAATTACCTCATGATGACAAATTTCTTGATGAGGTAAGCAAAAACTTAGACTAAAAATCTAAAGCTACACCAGAATTTTATACCAAGTTACAGTACAAGCAGACATGCAACATGAGAAAACTATTTTAATTCAACTTCTTCAAAGCAGCAAATCCTCAAAAGTGACATTGTATAATCATGGTTTAAATCAAATCTCTTTCTGCTACTTTGCACAAGGCTAACCAAGAAAATCAGAAAAAATACAAACAACTGCATGTAAAAACAAGGAAAAGAAACTGTATCTATAGCTTTGTTTTCCAATTTAGAAGAAAGTAAGGATTTATACTAAGAAACATCAATCTCTTTGTCCAAGTCATAAAAAAGTTTGCAAACAATAACCTCATCAGAGTGTTATCATCTTCTAACTCTGCTGAAAACTCCTTTTGGGTTTTCAACATATTTTAAGGAACCAATCCTATTGGGCTTTTCAGGTTAGGATCTTTTAAATTATGTAGTTTAAAAACTCCTATAAAAATACATAATTTGGAGATTCTAATAAAAATGCAAGCAGTGCTTGACATATGTACGTATGTACTTACTACACTACTTCCAGTATTTTCATTCTGATCTTCAGATAATACATTATACCCAAAAGGTTCATTCCTCCTTCTAACGTAACATACTTCACAAAAAGAAGTAAAGAATTTGAATAGTCAGTACCAAAAAGCTTTAGCATTAAAATGGAAAAGGATACTTGTTGCAAGACTAAACATTATTTCATTGCACTTTTCATGCACTGCATGACAGGATAGTCATGCACCCACTAACAGCGTCTAAACAAATGAAGCCATAAGCCAGCAGTCAGTAGCCTGGTCCAATGACATCACTGTAGTGATTTAGACTATGTCAGCATTTTGGAAGTGCCCGGGGTTGCTTCAGAAAGAATCCACTTCATCTTCACAGCATTAATTAACAAGAGTAATAAGTTGACAGTAAGTGTGGCAAAATTAATATTAGAACAAACTGGAACTTTTAGAATACTCTTTTCTTGTTGCAGTATATTCTGTGATCCTAGGTTTTTATAAAACCTATTTGCTATTCTGAATCATCCACTTCCATAAAGATGTCACTAAAAAAGTACTCAGAGATTTTGGTTGGCTCTCCTTCCTTCTCTTGATCTTTAGCACAGAGACGTAGCTTCTCAGATGAGTCGTTACTTGGAATCTGATAAAACAAGCAAAGGTTGCTCTTAACAGTTTTCATTGTATGTGTAAATATATTCACATATATACACATGCACATGAGCTTTTTGTAAAGGTATCTTATTTATGTAGAAAGTTTTTGCCAAAGGAAAAAAAAAACCAGAGTTGACTGAAAATGAGAAATAAATAGATATCCATGCAGAGAAAATTCAGCTTAATTCCCTTACAAGCGTCCTACACACGCACAAATCAGAATCTGTCAACCGGAGCAGATATTGCTCTCAAAACATGAATGCTGCATACCCATCTACCCACTCCTGAAACAACTAATTCTCTGTTCTTCACACCTCAGAAATGCATGGGTGCACAACAGTAAAATCATACCGTAACTGCAGCATCAGCAGCTACATGCTCCTTCTCCACAGATGATGAACTAGAGGGAAAGGAACAAGATTCCCTGTCATCCTTAGTGGATGGCGTGGGTTTCTTTAGACTTCGTTTTGGAGTCACAATTCGAGGCTTTTGGAGCTTCCCTCTATTCCCTTTGGTATCTTCTGCCGATTCAGAATTACTTTTTTTGCAAATTAAAGATAAAAATCCCAATGGTTTTCGTCCAGCCCTGTTCAAAACAAATACAGTCAGGATGTCATATGATTGCTTCATAAAAGGAAGATATAAATAGTATTGCAGGAAATAATTACACAGGAAACAAACACACCCACAGGACACATAAAAATTCTAAGGAAAAAAACCAGTCATTCTGAGAAAAGCTTTCATATTACTGAATATTCTGAACTGTCACAGAGGTTCTTGACAATTTTTAACTCTGAGAATAGGAACCTATTATTTGCTTCTAATCCACAGCCTGTATGTAACAAGCTACCACTTTTAGAGACTGGCTCCAAGAAGTATGGAGACAGACTCCTAAAGAACAAACTGAAAATTCTAAGCATCTTTCATGTAACCAATGTAAAACCTGATCACCAAGGATGGGGCTATAGCAGTTTACCTGCTGCAGGGTTTTAGCCTACTTACAGCATCAAACCCAGACCAGTGAGCTTACAGAAGTCATGGCACAGAGGGAGGTACACAAAGCATTAATTTTTCATGTTGTTAAGTTTACAAATTAGAAAGTAAACTTTAAGGCAAGGATTCTGATGTTAATGCATCACTATCCAGTTGCTGTGGATGTCCCAAGTATAAATAGCCAGTATTGGCACTCACACAAGCATAAGGAAAAAGCAAATGACAGAAGAGGCCAGTGGAGCATTACCATCAAAATAATTGAGCACAGGAGCAACAGAGAGGAGGAACTCAAAACATTTAAACAAATAGTACAGAAATGTATATTTAAAAAATCAAGTCAACAGATAGATAAGAGTAATATCCTCTGAGCTGCCAAGATTGAAACTCCTTTGGAGAAATTACTTAAGTTAGTCCTAAAAATTCAGTGTGCTCAGTACTGTACCAATAACAAATTTCACTGTCAGGACAAACACCAAAACAAGTGGATGGGTATGTATCTCACAATATGAGACTTTTCTGTGGAAAACAAGAAATTATCCAAAGTTTCTATCACAGTCAATGAATGTCTGCCTGACAAGAGGCATCCATCATGTCTAACTGGACATGCAATACATCAGTAGTGCACTCCAGTTGTTTTACTCATCTAATGAGTAAAATAATGCAAATTTTAACGCAGACAGTTTGATCCTTTCTGATTTGCAGAAGATTATAAATACTGTATAGATACTTAGCTATGCAGGTCACGAACAATGGTACTGATACTGAAACGATGTCAATACAGAAACATGATCTTTTGAAACAAAAACAAACATGATACAGAAACAAAACATTATTGCAATTATCGCATACCTGAGTAATGGAGTTTTTGAAGATGATGCTGGGCTTCCAGTATGTTCCACGTGTGCAGATTCATGCACATTCTCCTGCATTCCTTGTTCACTCATTTCTGATTTTCTGCTGGAGGTTAATCCAGACATAGCCTCCTCTTCCTTTCTCAATGCTGGATTCTCAAGTGATGCTTTCCCTAACATCTCCAAAGTCTCAAGATGGCTTCTCTCAGCCATTTGTGAGATAGACTGAGACACCAACACAGAAGTAAGTACTTCCTCCTTTGTAGAAGACTCTGTTTTTTGAAAAGGATTGTCTGTAAAAGGAGTTAAGAGTCAATGACTTCAGTGATAACACAAGAGCCAAAAAATGCATATTAAAATGGATTGCACCATTTCAACAGAAGGGCTGAGTTTTTCTTTAGTTTTATTTGTCCCTTTATTTTCATGTCACCACTACGAATTAAAAGTTCATGGTCTACTTTTAAAGCCTGTAAGATCATACAGATGTTATGAGGAAAAGCTGGTAGAAGTGTAGTTTTAAATTTTATAGCACACTCTTCCCCCCTCATCCTTTACAGTACACCACAGAACTTAGTCTAGTCACCTAACTGTTTAAGCTTCTACAACTTCCCTTAGCAGTCTTTTATTGAGCCAAAATTATAGCTCACCAAGCCCTTCACAGGCTCAGATTAATGAAGACTGCATTGTCAGTAGTTCTGCTTTTTCTCTGTTTCTTCAGAGGCAGATTAAGCTCCTAAACAATTACATACTTTTTTAGTAAAAATTCAAAACAAAATAAACTATTTGGGCAGTGCAGTTAAAATGCCACTTAATACTTTTGATGATCAGTGCTCTTTAAAAGGTGGAAATATTTGCTTAAGAGAAGATTATATGTTTAGTCAAAAAATCCCTCTTAATTTCACCAATAAACTAGCTACAGCAATGCTTTTAGAACCATTGTTAAATTAACAACATTTATGTAATTCAGCACACCTAATTTATAGCAGAAAGCATAGAATGGTGGTATTAATGTAGCACCAGGAAAATTTGTTTCTACTTTTGTATTAGATGGCCTCAGACAGAACTATTTAGCATGACAACCAGTATTAAGTTGTGATGTGTTTACATTCATTATACTTTGGTTTACAAGTTTAAGTGTACCTACCAGAAGTTACCACTGGCACATCTGTGGATTTAATTGAATAACCCTGTATTTAAAAAAGAAAGAAAGAAGTTTTTTTATTGCTCTCAATACACAGGAGACAACGAAGTTGATAAACTTGTATCACGCATGCACAGTTCTAACAGCATGACTGATACAGAAGACATCATTCATCACTTAACTCATTTCCTGAGCAGGCTTTTCAAGGTGTTCTTATGACAAAGTACTCAAGACAAGGATATTGAGAAAAGAGATCAAAGAAGGAAGAAGACTGTTATCCATCCCTTCCTAGAAAAGCTCTCTAAATCATGTGGGGAATTACCACCCATTCCTACTGTGATAGACTGGCATTTAAGAAAACAAAGAGAAACACCTAAAGAAGTTAAAACCGCTGGAGGCTGATGGGACTTTCTCTCCTAGCCGACAGCTGGGCGTTTCTAAGAATTGGCAGCAGTTTTAACCATCGAAAAGTGAGATCAACTTGTGAACACCATCTTAAGATCTAAGCCTGGGAATTTCTTTGTCTCTTTGTTTCCTGGCTGTGAAAGGTAACTGAGCTCCAGGCCTCTCGTTCCCTGCCCAGGCCATGCGGCCGGGCGGGGGCTGGGCTGGACCTGCCGGCGGCTCCTGGCCAGGAGATGGGGCCTGCGGGGCTTGCCCTCGGCTGCAGTTTTTGCCATGACGGAATTCACCAGAGACTGCCGAGTAAAGAAAGGAAAAAGCTCTTGACCTGCAGCGAGCTGAGACAGCGACCACACTCTGCAGAGCAGCCATGAAGAATCTTCTATCGAAGACAGCTCCAGCTGCTGCTCCAGCAGAGATCACAGAACCATCTACAAAGCCTGGACAAGATTTTAACCCTTTCATTACTCAGATGAGACTTGCAGATTAATCCTTTTTTCCAGAGAAAGAAAAAGAGAGTAATCAACATGTAAAAAGACTGTATAAACTATCAGAGACAGTAAAGAATTAGGCTTCAGAAGAGGTAGAGAGTAAGGAGATGCTTGAATTAAGATGAAATATTTTTCTGTTAAAGCTATGGAGATGGACAATAGTGTTCATTAATTCATTACAGAGTATATTGGGAGGAATAGAGTGTTCAAAGTGTGGATTTTGAGCAAAAGGTGGAGTAATTGTGATACAGTGAGGTGCTGGAACAGAGGGGGGATAAGTAATAGTTGAAGATTTGAAACCTTGAGAGGCAATGAGAAAATTTCTGTTTTCCAGAGAAGCTCACAGAGACAGATGAAGAGAACTTTTGCCTTTGAATAGCTCATCCTTAAAAATGACATCCCTAGACTCATGGCCCATAACACACCTCAGAGTCATGTGAAATGGGAGGAGAAAATCTGATGACAGATTTCTGGGCAGCTGGCATCAGAGAAACAGAAATCTGTAACAGAAATAGTTTTCTTGTGAGAAACTCCATAGATTAGCAGAAGACTTCTGTTTCTCTATAAAGGCTGATGAAAAGACTCTAGCAGGAATTGGGACTGTTTTAAACACCAAAGTTCCAAAGTTTTTTGTCTCTTATGTTGTCATGCGAACAAGGAAATGGTTGGGTAGTGGGGGATAAAGGAGTTTTCTGGAAGTTTATTCTGGTGTTCTTATTCTTATAGTTTTGTTAATAAACTTTCTTTATTCCTTTTAAGTTTTAAGCCTGTTTTGCTCTTGTTCTAATCCATATCTCACAGCAAAAAATAAGTAAGTTTTCTAGTAATTCTTTAATTACTGCGTTAAAACCACGACACCTACACAAAGGTACACTATACAATCTTAGCCCACTTAAAAAGATCAATGGTAGTTGCTGCCACAAACTTCATCATATTGTAAAGAAAGCACAGAAGGCAGCTGGAAAGATGGTGGCTTGTTTTCACTGGCAGATTGCTCTTTTAAACTATCATCTGCTATGTTAAGAATCAATAGGAACATTCCTATCTAATAGCTTCTTCATGTAACAGACACAATGCAGATTCAAAACAACATTTGGTGAACCTAGACATCCTGCCAGTCATAAAATATACCTCCAGAGTTTCCTCTGCTGCAGTGCTGTTGTCATAAGGGCAATGCTGAATGAGCCATGTAAGACGTAGTACCAGTCTGTCCACTAGAAAGTCTAATTTAAAAAAACCTGAGAGCCGACAGTTTCTCAAAAAAGCCCTAATAATAAATAAACAAACACCTAAAACCTGCTGAAGATTTAAAAATTAAAGCAAACTATATATAGGTGTTGATTTTCCTTTTAAGTTGTATAGGCAGTACATACTTAAGCCAGTAGCACCATTAAAAACGAAACAAAATTAACATGCTCTATTATGTGTTATGCATTTAACCCATGCATGAAAACTCACCAAATCTTGATCTCACCTTGTAAGTGGTTTCCAAGTTATCTTCCACTGCAACAGTAGATGGAATTTTCTTGGAAGGAGGAAAATCATTCTCTTCAAGCTCAGCAGCCAACCGTTTTTGAGCTGTCTGCAACTTTGGAACAGGGTCTGCTGCACTCTCGAGCTGTTTCGTTTCCATACTGCTGTTTAAAGGTGCAGCAACTTCATCAGCTGCAGTTGTCAAGGATCCAACACTGTTTATATAAATATATATATAGCGACATTATTGTGACAGTACAAGAAGCCAAAATTTACTTTGTGTAAGGTTTCTGTATGGAAATTACACATAAATCTATGGTGATACTCTTTCTTGCTTAATGTCAGTATTAACTTCAAATGTACCATTTACTACCAAGAAACAATTTGTTGTGCTATCTGGAGTTAGTTTTTCTAGTCATATTGAATGTAATTTAGCTGTTCTGTTTGAACTCCACTTGGTCTTTTCATATGATGCAAAAATATGCAACTTATTAACTGCCCCAGAAAATGCTAAAATACAGTATTATTCATCTGCACAGTTGAACCCCTACAAGCTGTATGATATAAAAAACATACACACATATATAAGATATACAGAGAAGCAGCAGCAACTAAGAAAATATGATAAGCAGTACAGGAACAGCAAGACGCAACACGCACTCTAACTCTGCCTGTCAGCAATTCTGTTTATCATCAGTAGTTCCACAGGAGTTAAAATTCTTACACTGTGTAGCCAACATTCACTCAAAGACCTCTCCTTTCAAATGAGGAATGGTATCAGCATCTGGTATCACAGGGCAAGATTCTCCACAATTATGTGGAATTGCATCACATCTCTAGTTATGATCTGAGGACTTACATTAGTATACAATTCAATTTTTTCATAATGTCTTTCTTCTTTGACTTTTTTTTTTTCTCCAAACTGACTAAGAGATTTACTTCAACTGTAATGTTGACATAAAAATTTCGTTACATTGCATTCAGAGGTGCTCTTTGTAAAAGAAAACCAAACCCTTTCAGATAGCAATAGACAAACCAAGCCATTATTCTTTGGAGTAATAAATTAGTGTTTTAATTTTGTCTGCCTTTTGAACAGAGCAAACTCAAGAGAATGATAAAAGAATTTATATCTACTACTTACGTTTTCCAGAAGACCATCTACATCAAAAATCTGGAAAAGCAATTAATAAGCAGCTACTCTACAAAACTGTTAAAAGTACTGTAAAAATGCAAACATGCTTAGATTTTTTCATTTCAATTGCTTTGCATTTTAAGTTTCCACAAAGCAAAATAAGACTCAAGCTGGGCAAATAACTTCTGCTAAAAAGGAAGACTTGTTCTAAAGGGTAAATCAGAATTAAGGTGACACCAAAATCCCAGCTAACTAAAACACTAAATTTAAAACACCTAGGGAATCTTCCTCAAATCAGATTAGAGCCCCTTTTACTTTCTTAATTCTCTAAGCAATTCATCAAAATTCCTTCCTCTTGCATTCCTTCTTTTAAGAAGTTCTAATCTGTACTGCACATCCAGAGAACAATCAAGGTACACATAAAGTGTTTCAATTTGATAAAAAATAAAGTATTTACCTCTCCACTTCAGTCACAGTTGTTTCATTTGCATTAATTGAGCTGATAAATATTGGGGCTGGTAGTACTGGTTCTGAAGTTTGTTCCACCATAGCAGATACATCAAACTCTTTTGAGTCAGCTGGGATTTCCACCAATGTTAAAATGAATGTCTGTTCTTCCTCGGGACATCTGTGATCATCATTCACTACTATATTTTTTTCAGAGAAATAAATAACAAAAAACTATTAATCAAATATGAAATTATGCTGTTCTCTTCATGTCCTCCCTGCATGGAGTACTGAAATTTCAGGCAATCATTTCTCCATGGAGAAAGGCACTGGGTATATTCTTGAGACAATAAGCTTCCTGTCTTTTCAGATGTGATACACATCATCATCTCCTAGCGCTTATTCACTGCAGAGGAATACTAATTACTATTCAGAATGAGGAATATTAAAAATGCCTAGTAATGATGAAAATTTTAAATGGGTGTTCTAGCATTAAAGAGCAATTTGCAGTTTAATTAAAATTATGTCATGATGGTCAAATGGCCCTCTGTCTTTAATTGCAACCATCAGGCATTAAGAGTTACTTCTTTAAATGGTAGATGTCTGCTGTTTTGAAGGTAAGCACAGGATTTTTCCCCTCACTGCAGATTGGCAAAACAGCACCTGAGAAACATAGTCTTGAATTTAATAAATGAAAAATACAGATAATTTAATCAACAAATAGACATTAACAGATATCTGCCAGCTGCCATCTGTTAGAATTTAAGAAGCAAACATTTGTAAAGTTTTCAAAAGACGGAAAACAACAATGGTACACCATTATTTAAGCCAGCTCTCAATGATGTAAAGCTGTTATTCCAACCTCAATTTTCTTGGATTCTTCATCTAATTGAACATGGTTTAAGATGCTTCATCCCAAGATTCTTGCAATAGTAGAGCATAGTAACAGGTGTCTAAGAAGAAGTATTAGCCCAGTCATTTTCACAAGCTCGTGAGTTAGAGCTTTGGACTGCAGTTTCCATGTAAAGTAAGTATTCTGGGTTTCCATCACTGGTACTATCCCATATATTAGACAAGTAGTGGTTCCAAACCAACCATTTCAATTTGTTCTAGGGAAGAGCAGACATCACCTTCGTAACTTTCATCACACCTGATCAGTTAGGCATTAATCTGTTGACTCAATACAGCTAAAGAAGGAAGACTGATTGTCTTACAGTTTTTTTCTTCTTCTTTCCCTCCTGCTCACACTTGCACAGTACAGCCCTCCTACTCACACAACTGTGACAACAGCATTCACTTGATAACTTCATGAGCAACTATAACTCACTAAGCCAGAGGAAAACGAAACAGTTTCTCTCCCTCTGTCGTGTTCAGTTTTTGATGAATGAGTCAGAGGTGCATAAAGGGCTCTAAAAACTGCTATACCTACCACAAGGTAAGCAGCAGGAGCTCACAAAAGGGCAAAGAGAACAAGTTTCCTTCCACTGATACTTAAACTTAATGAAGGACTATTCATATAGTTTCCAAGTCTAGTTTCTATTAATGTAATGTAAAGACAAGAGGGTAATGAGGGGAATGTCACTCTGCCATGGATCATTATTCGTGTTAATCAAATAGATTGATTAATCATGTCAACGAAAATTTAATTTTTTTTAAAATTAAAATTTTAGGGGTTTAGTTAATCTTTTAGTAACTGCAAGATACACAAATGTGGGCTTTTGCTAATGTTGAATATTAGCACATTATACCTGAAGTTTCTTCTGTGCTGCTTACACACTGTTGTTGAGAATCCTGAGTACAAGCTTCATTCTAGAAACAACACAGTTGAAATAAAACAACTTAATAAATGTGGGAAATCACTCTAGGAAACAGAAGAAACAAAGCATGTCAAATGCTGAAGAGCCAAAAAATCCAGCCACATAATCATTATTTCACTTGTCAGTTTTCACTTTTAGCTGTTCTAGGCTGAAGAGTATTAGCCTATGAAGGACAAGAAACATTGGGGAAATAGAAAATTTATATGCAGCTTGTTGTCTGTATTGATGGTTTGTCAAAATAAATTTATACTTACTACAGCATAACTCTGTCAGAGATGACTCACACTGTAAATTGTTCAGTGGGACTAAGAAAGCAGATTCCTACAACCCTTAACAAACCACTGAGTGCCAAAGAATAACACCAGGTTCTACAGCTCATTTATCCCTTCCCTTCTATGGCTTGTCCCTTTGATAAAACCAGGAATAATCTACTGCAAGCTGTCTTTTCTCATACTCTTTGCCAGGCCTGTAAGAGCAGCATCATTCTTGCATGTTGTCCTAATATGAAATCAGCCTTGACACAGCAACCTGCTGCACTTGGGAATCAAGCTTCTATGTATCAGCTGCTCCACTGTAACTATGCGCTAGCTGATCTCAGACAACACTAGAAACCCTGAGGGAACTGCAAATGAACCTTTCTCTCATGAAGAAATCAGGTAATTCTCATTTATACTAGAACACAGATGCACAAACCACTGCAAAGAAATGGATGTGAGAGACATATTGTTTGTCCTTGACAACATACAAGATGATGATATAAATTATACAGATATATGTAAAAATATGAAAAATTTGTGTATGTCATATATTAATATGCATGTGTAGATCTTATTTTAAAATAAATGAGAAAGAACATAACAAAGGATACAGTTTGTTTTAAACAAAGCAAATGAAAGTGACAATGAACATGCTCCATCCAAGCAGTAACATTTTAACTTCATTTAAATGTAAACTAATAGAACAGTAAGAGGTCACACTGAATGGGTACGTGAATACTATAACCTCTTCCATCAAGACTTCTCAAAAATTCCTCACAATTTTGCTAATGCATATCACGTATTACTGAAATGCTCTAAACAGAATTTGCAAAGATTAAATTTGTCCGAAAGATTGTTTGGATATGCCCCTGCTAAAAAAGCAAGTTGCTCAGGACCCTGGTGTAGTGTTGGCATGGAGGGAAGCATCCAAGGCATAATGGAAAGAAAATCCCCATAGCCCAATCTTGGAAAGGAAGTAAGAATTAGTGCCTCCTGAGACTGCGGTAAGAGAGGCCTCTCTCTCATGAATCTTTGCAAACACATGTAAATAGTTCTTAAGGTTTGATATTCCATTGCTTCCCCAAGTTGATATCATCCTAGTTCTGCCTCTGTCCACCTTATTTGTACCTTCCCTAGAATGTTCTCCCTTCCCTGATTCTACTCTGGTCCTCTTTTGGTGCAATCCTCTGCTCCTGTCATCTCAATGGTTCTCCCTCTCCCTACTCCCACTTATGCACCACTTCGCCTAAACCCTGACCCTCTGATCCACCCCCTTACACCTCTATATATTCCTAGACTCTCAGGATACTTTTGTCTTTGTCCCTGGACCCTTTTGGCATGTGGATGTAATAATCCCCACTGGAACTCCATGCAAAGACCCTTCTTGTCTTTTCACTCGTCAGTTTTCTCCAGCTCTCTGTGGCTGTGGTGCTTGAATGTGTAGCTTGAATGTGTGTCCACCTACCTGAACTCTTCCTATTGGAGACACTTTCAGAAGGTAGCAGCAACTTAGCACCATACATGCTGCTACAATTTGCCAGCTTAAGTACCAGGACTTTAGAACTGGTGAGTACATTTGCACTGAAAATGTCTTTCTTTACTTAATTTCAAAATCTGGGCACTTCTGGACTGTAATTAAGTTCTTGTTCTTTACCTGAGTAAAGTTGACTGTACATATATGGTGCTCAAGAGGACAAGGACTTTGCTCAGACAATTCATCCATGGAACTTGGATTTTGACAATCTTCTAGTCCAAGGCCTGATTTTTCAGGTTTTGGTGATGCACTTAAATGTCTTAGATCTCCTGAATTTCCACAAGCATCTCTTATCTGCTTTTCTGTTCTGCAAGGTATATATCCAGTTAATTTGAAACCAAATGAAAATGCTAAATTCTGTGTTACAATGTATTTAATATGAATCATATATCATTGCAGAGAAACAAAGCACCTGTTTAAAAACTACATCATTGTACTAAACAAAATGCAAAGTCTTCAAACAATTGAAGAATTTCAGGGAAAAGCCTCTTTAACTCCACTAATGGAGACATTCCTACTGAAAGTACAACCAAGCGGGAAGCCTTATCATAAGCTCATTACATTTCTAAATGAATCAACTCCTTAACATTTCCTTGCAGTTTCATGAAAGACAATTAAGCAGCAAGGTAATTACTAAGTTCTGAAGTAGAAAACAAGAAGTTAACATTCTGTCTCCAAAAGCTGTAGCACAACATGCCAGGGAGAAAAACCTGAAATCTAAACTGTACACTATCTGTATAAATATACACAGTGTCTGTGAGCACACTGTTTCCATTACAGTCGCATACTACACCTGAACTTCAGCTGCATATTTTAACAGACAGTAGGAATAAAGCCAGTATTAAATGATGAGTTTTCCTACCTCTCAGTTTTGTCTACTTGCTTGGTGAGTTCCATACTTCCAGTTGCAAAGCCATGAAGAACTGAAAAATTACCTGCAGCTGGTCTGATTGGTTCTGGTTTGACCTGCATTTCTGCATTACCCCTCAGGGTCGTAGGATCTAAGTTTTATAAGAATAAAAAAATTAAAATAATGTCTTTTCAGTCTGCGGGTGTATTTATTCGTATATAATCTTGCGTATATTAAAGTTTTATAGGATGCTTATATAGACACATATACATGAATGTGCACATGTGTACTTGTGTCTTATATAATTAAGGCACATAAACATATCTTATCTTGTCTTTCCTATTTTGCCAGTGGTATGAAGATAATTAAGAGTTTGAAGACTACCTTTACTGCAACTGCTTTAAGAATAGAAAAGCAGTTCTTTCTATCTCCTCTTCTACTTTTAATGAAAGGAAAACACAGAAACAATAGAAAAAAGTACACTGTATTAGACTGTATTTCTCTAATTAGCAGTCCAGTAATTGAAGTGCTTCCCAGGTAATTTAATACCTCCAGGAAAAACGGTTACTCAAATTTCATTTAATTTAATACTAAAAGGTATACTTATGTATAAAACTGTATCACAAATGGGTACCCTATGTTACAATGGCAATGTATTATCTGTGAATATCTGTGAATGGAAAGTGAAGACTTTAAGCTTTGTTTCATTTCATGAATAGATGTGAATTTATTTAATAACCATTTTCAGGGCCCTAGGATAAGAAACAGGCTTACCAGTTTGAATTTGTTCCAGTTGTTCCACAAGTACATTTGCATTAAGTATCTCCTGCATTATGTTTTCACTGGACCTTGATAATCCAGAGGCTGGCTCAGGCTCCAGGTGTCCACCTCCTGTCAGTCTCATATTATTCACCACAGGCAAAGAGCTACCACTGCAAGTAAAAGGAGAAATGGCATCCATGGAATCCTTGATTTTTAATAGTTAGTAAAGAGAAGACATAAGATATATGGGGTAGATCAGATAATGAAGACCTGAAATGTAGGCTGCAACTGACAGAGAAAACAGAAAGCTATCCAACAGGATAAAAAAAGTAAAAATCATCTGTGAATTGAAACAGACAGGTATTCTGCAAACTAATACGCTTCTATTGTAAAGGAATTAAAAAAGAAAAAAAAAGAAAAATTGAAATGTTTACATAACAAGAGAAGATCAGAAATCTAGAACACATGACATGGCAGTAAGTTCTGGTTTAATAATGTAATTAACCTGGAGGCAAAATAAATCATCTTGGATGATGATTTTTCACAGAATATAATCTCATAGTTTGTTCAAGCAATCAATAAGTTAAATAATCTTTGAAATAATGCATGACCACCAGCAGATGTTTCTCTAGAAAAGTGTCCCATTAAGCTGTCTTGTAATTCACAAATGCAAAATTATAAAAGATCAATCACTAAAAACCATAATGATGCACTATAAACTGGTTTCTTGCTATCCCTTGGCTCTAAATCTTTGATCTACACCCCCACAGCAGCAGTGACACTTCAGCAATTTGGTCTGATTAGCTGCAGAGAACTTTGCAAAAAGAGCTTGATAATTAACAGTGATCCAGTAAATTATTTGCATATTTTTTCTCCCCCCTTCCCCAGGTAAACTTAATTTAATGAGAGAAAACTAGTAGTAGATACAAAATATTATATACAAACACTTCATGAAAGTAGTAATAAAGAGACGAAAGGAGTTTTTGCAGATTACATAGTAAATTACATAAACTGAGAAACCTTTACTAAAGCAAGACTGCTTGCAAATCAATCAAAATGATTGAAAGAACCTAGCAAAAGTAAGCAGTGCCAGAGAATCTCCCTCACTAAAGAAAATGCAGTAGTAACTTCACCTGGTATCAGTAGCAGCCATCTCTGAATATTGATCTACACCTATTCTCGTGCCAGTGATTTGATGCTCTACATTGATGTTGCTTCCATCTTCAGAAGGCAGCAATTCCTTGATAGAAGTGTCTGAAGCAAGTGAATACTGACTAGAAGTTCTGTTTTCTTTGGAGTAGGCATGAATTACAGCGCTATCAGCTGTGTCCAAGTCATTTTGAGCAGGTGACATATGTGTCTGTTCTGGTTGTAACAATAAACAGAATGGGAAAACTTAATTTAAAACACTCAGGTTTGGCATGTATATAAAGCTATGTAACTTCAAGCTTCATTTAACAAAGTTTGCATTCTCCAAAGACACAGATTCAAATCCCAGATAAATCCCTAAGAGAACGCTTTTTGTAGTAAGAACACAAAAACTAACTTTCAGCAAATGAAAGCAGATAATAAATGCTACACCAAATTTATAAAAAAACTCAAGTAATTTCAGGTTGCAGCTAATTAGAATGAAAAGGCTATACGTCATAGTAAAGGTCTGAAAAGATCACTGAAAGTGATAATCATTTAAGTTCAATCCCTTTCTTTTGTCCAGTTTATGTGCCCAAATCAATTCAAATATGTGCTTTGTAAAACAGATCACAGAAACAATTTCCTAGCTGTGATAGAGTTGGCAGTACTCAGTAAGGTGACCGCTTCTTTCCAGCCAACCTGCATTGGCTGGACTCACTATGTGTTACAATGCAACAGGACTAAAAGCATAAAAGATTCTTGACTTCCTGCTATGCAGGAGCATCTGGAAGAGCTTTGCAGCTGCTGCTCCATCCCTCCTTAGGTAGACCCACAAAGCACGGGAGCAAGGCTTTGTCCCATAAATCAGATCATACCTTCAGTGCTTGCTTTCAACTGGAAATTTGGATCACCCATTGCAAGTAAAGTCATAGCAGCTTCAGTGCTTCCATCGTTAATTCCTGTGAAGTTGTTCACACACATTGAAAGTCACACAGACATTAACCAGAAATCCACTTACCTATATTCAAAAATAATCTGACACTACCACCAATACAATGAAGTATGTATTTTTTTAAATTGACCTTATTTATGGATCAAAATGCTTGTAGACAAGCAGCCATTCTCATCCAGCAAATTCAAGCTACTGTTAAAACACTGAGCAGCAACATGACAGACTTTAATGGTGTACTGGATACAAGTGGCAAGGTTTTGGCAGCGGGGGCCTGCCCTGGACACAGCCAGTTCTAGCTGACCCACTGCAGGACACAGCTGTGCCTGTCAGCCAAGATGGTGGCACCTTTGAAAACACATTTTAAGAAAGGAGGAAATGTATATATCAGTAGTGAGTTAACAGGAAATACATGAGCAAGATTGTTTCATATCTACCTTTGTCCACATCTGGATTCTCACGTATGGCTGTTTCCTTAAATACAAGGAAAAACAATATCAAAGTTCTTTATAAAAAGTGACTCCATAATTTTTATTTAATGCTTACATGTAAATTCTGTGCCCACAAGCCACCCTGGTTTTAAGGCTAACAATATTTACTAACATAGTTTTCCCATAGTTTTCTGTGCCTCACATCTGTGTAGGACAGGTAGCACTCTAATAAGCTACACAGTTACATTCAGACATGGCAACAAGAGACTGCTGAAAAAGCTTTGTATGACCAATGAAATAAACAAAAGACATTCTTACAGCTGTTGAGGTGCTTACTTTTTCTTCCTTCTGTACTACTGGTTGGATAGAAGCACAAGAAAGACTTTCAGCATCAGTAGCCACCTGCATATCTGGGATATTCACAGGTATTTCCAGCTGTAAAAGTAATTTTACAAGTATTTCAGTTCATCAGATGCCAAAGAAAATCTGTCAAATACAAAATTTTACAAACCTCACATATTTAACAGATGTTCAACATCTATAGGGATCCTTCACAGAAATCATACCTTCTGATTTGAGAAGTAAGTAGTGGTATCAACAGAAGGCAGAACAGGTACTACTACCTGTAGAAGCATCAGACAACCTAAGGCCTTGTTTCTAGTCACTCATTTCTCCACCAAACTAAGTTATGCAGTTGAAATCTTTTATAGTGACTGTTTGCCTCAAATGAGTTTTCTTAGTTTTTAGTCTTTTTCTGCTTTTTAAATTCTTCAGGATGAAAAAACAGTTTAGACTTATTTCCAAAGCAAGATAGGGAATAGACAAGCAGACACATAGGAACACACCCACTCACCATTTTACCTACTTTTTTATCTTCTTCAGTACTGTATTTTCACTGAGCACTTCAGACATTTGACATTTTCAGAAATGAGGACTTGAAATTTGACAGAAAGTTTATAATATTTCCAGGGAAGGTCTCACAGAAACACTGCTCAGTCTGGGTTGCTCTCAAAAGCTTGCAACTTCACAGACTTTCAACTCAACTGTTTTTTACAATTTTATAACAGCTGTGCATAAGCACATCCCTCACTAGTACTTAAAGTCTCCTCAATGTTAAACTAGGCAACTTGATTGTAATCCCCACACATAATATATATTCCACATCTCTGAAATCAAGGATTCAGCAAAAGTTTCCATGTAGTAACTTTGCTGCCCATTATTGTTTTAGAGATCCCTTGGTCTTTTGACTGAGCTTTAAATTATTCTGCTGTTTCACCTGGAGAAAGAAACAGTGTGATTAATTCAGGAAACAATAAAAAGCGGGATTTCAATGGACAAAGAGAGGAAGAGGACTAGCAGTAGTAATAAGCAAGAACGCACTAGAAAACAAAAAGCACTGAAGTGAATGGAAAGTAGCTATGACAGGGAAAAAAACAGAAAAATATCTTGTACTGGATAGTGTTAAGACCTAGCCATGATACAAACAGTATGAAATAAAGGGTGAAGATTGTACTGGACATGGCTGGGATGAAGTTAACTTTCTTCATACCAGCCCACATAGTGCTGTTTTTCGGACTTATAATTACAACAGTGTTGTAACACGCCAGTATTTTTGCTATTCCTGCACAATGTACAAGTTTTTTTCCTATTCTTTTACCCAGAAAGGAGGCCAGGGGTAATCAAGAGGTCAGGAGAGCACACAGCTAGGACAGCTGACTCAAACTGATCAAAGGGGAATTCTATAGCATTCTTGCAAGATACATACACTCAGCAATAAAAGCTCAGGGAAAGGAGGGAGAAGAGGAGGCCTTTTGTGATTAGGGCATTTGTTTTCAAAGTAAACAGACTGAGGCCCTGATTTCCAGGAAATAACCAGACAATGGAAAGCAGCAAACAAATTCCTTACTTCGCTTTACATTTACATGCAGATTTTCCCTCATGTATGTAACTGCCTTTATATCAATAGAGAAATCTTGCCCTCCTTCTAATTTCTCCTTGTCACACAAGAAAATGGAGTGAGCAAGCAGATGTGTGTGTCTGGCTGCTACTACCTGACAAGTCAGCCTACCTGACAGTTAGAAGTTTCTTGGCAAGGGGGACATGACATACAGAAACATTTTCCTCATACCCTCATTTCCTAACATTGAAGTATGAAATTGAAGTGCTCCATTTGATCCATCTTGGGCCTCAAAACACAGGGATGAACATCAGTCTGGGTCTACATTCAATCCCAATAAACAAACTGATGAGTACCCTGCAGACCTGATGCAGTGTTAAGTTCAAAACCAAGTGTATGTGCCAAGAAACATCCCTACTACTCTCAGCACCATTCTTAACTTGAACTTGGATAAAACCCAAATACTCAGAAATACAATCAGAATAAAATCTTTTTAAACAATCAGAATAAAATTACATATGCAGAACTCAACTACACAATACCTCCTCCATGGTTTCCTGTATCTGCACAACAATTGGTTTTGGAGATCGAAGACCTATAGGAACAAACACTGGAGCCTTGTTTACTTCCTCTGATGCAAAGCATTGATCTTCATCATCAAGCTCAAAGTCATCTGCGTCCTCATCCTCCTCCTCCTCCTCCTCCTGAGAAGCCCGGAGGGTGACAAAGGTTATCTTTGAACTTCTGGGTTCCTTCACAGATTTTCTTCTCTGTGTAGTTTTCAAACTTTTGTCTCTGGTAACACTCAGTTTAGCTTCTTGCCTTTGACTCCCCTTCTTACTGCTATCAGCCCCAAATTCAGAGGCAGAAGAAGTTCTTGGCTCCAACACATGTTCTGGCAGTGCTGTCTGTTTTGATGATCTCCTCAACTGCCTTCTAAAGTACAGAATAAAAACAATGAAATCCAAGACCTTCCAAAGAGAGGGATACTACAAATCAAAATAAATCAAATTTAAAAAAAAAAGTTATCGTTGTGACCAACAATGCAAACTATTTACTTAACTTAATAACGACAAATATGCATTTTATCAGAAATTTGATTTCTTCCTGTGTACATAAAGTACTGATTGCAAATATGTATTAAGCAGTTTCAGGATGCTGGAAATCTTCACGGTTTAACTAACTTGCAAGATACACAACTGTTTGATTAGAAAAGTATGAAACCATTTTAATTTTGAGAGATGTGGAAATCACATACTTTTTAAGTAATGGGAACACTTCCAGTTGTCTTTTGCTATAGAAGAAGCCCCAAATTATTTAATTGATTAGACTATTGTTTACAAACTGAAACTTTACAAACTCTTAGATGACAATTAATCTACTTTGGTTTCTCAGACAGAATTCTCTTCAATAATCAGTTACCTTCCTTCCTTAAAATCATGGACACAACCACTTTAAGTATCCAAAGTAATGACAGACTTCCTCCCCCAGATATCCTCCTTGGTAAACTGGTGGGGAGTGGAAGCAAATGGCAGCAGAGGACATTTACAGCACTAAGTTTCTCTTTAGGTTAATCCCACAATCCCTGTGCCCCCAAATATGGATACTCTCAAGTCCTCCCCTAGAAAATGAGGAATTTCTGTTAAAACCATGGGATGGATTGGTGAGAGTGCTGGCTGTGTTCATTGTATGACAATACAGGCAGAGCAAGAGACAAAGAAGTATCTGCACACATCTACTAAGTTCAGATGGAAGACACAAAAACTGACATGCTGAGGCACTCACATAACATATGGCAGAACTATGGCAAATAATTATCAATCAACTGAGTTTGGTTTAAACAAAAACAGTTGTTTTACCTTGTGAGATTGTCTGAATGCTTTTCCTTTGCGGTAGAAAGCTGAAAATCATTATCTTGCTCTACTTGACTCTCACTCTCTGATGATATGCCTGGAGACTGCAGTATAATGTCCTGTCTGATCCTCTTACAAGATATTTCAACATTCTCCACAAAACTGTGTTTCCTTGTAGCTTCTGAGAAGAATCCAGCTTCCACTGTGTTACTGGAATTTTGCTGAACAGAGGAGATAATTATTACCATACTAAGTGCCGAACATTTGTAACTGGTTTTGGTGACTTAAAGAACTTAGTTTGAGGATCTTGAGAATGTGCACAGCTGTCATCTCTGATAATTTAGCATATTCTTCCTCATTGTATTTAATTTTGGGCTCTATAGCAGGGGTATCATTAACTGGTATTATCTGTGATGCTTGAATTCCCAGTGCTGCTGGTAGTTAATAGAGCAAGACCATGCTCAATTTATCAAAAGCAACAACTCTTTAGAAGCTGAAAAGATGAATCATTTTTTAAAATTACCTATTAATTTAAAGAACAATTTGCAGGAATGATTTTTTTTTTCTGCCTTGGGAACGAGGTAGGAAGAAAAAATTATCATACTTTATATAAAAGTATTTAAATATTATTCAACATATATGCAGACAAATGTCAGCAACCACAGTTCTGTCAACTATAGATATTTGGCTAAAATAATAAGTTAACTGGAAGTTTTTAGTCATCCATATAGAAAATAGGGAACACCAGATAAACCTGACTCAGTTATCACAGCATCAGACACACATGGAACTTGTCTGGGCTAAGTTAGGCCTGCTGAGCAAATTTAAGAAGGTCTGAACTTAATATTAACACTCATTTTCATTTCCAAGTATACCAGCAGATTTTAGGTAGTATCTGAAGTTAGTTAACTGCCTTATTTTCCACTGTTCGATGAATAACAAAGAGTAAATTATTTTTTAACAGTTTTAGCATGTATTTATTTAATGCAAATTTCTGATCATATAAACCACAGAACTTGAGACATCAGTGTATATTAAGTATTTCCATAGTTTTTAAATTCTAACTCCATTTGTTCAATACAGTTTCCAATACTGAATTTAAAAAAAAACAGATAATCACATTAATCTTTTCCAGCCATATACTGAATTTCTGTGCCAGCTATCTTTCTAAGAACTTGGGCAAAAGGACTGAGGTATAACTGGCTCAAAATACATGATCAGCACTTACCCCTGATACACCTGTTTTTAATAATGCAAAAAGCTCTTGTTCATTTCTCTCAGTGTTGTCTTCTTCTCTGTTTTCACTATCTTCAGGATAGTCTCTTTTCCTAGTAAGTCTCATCAGGTCTGGCCTTGGATTCCAGTAGGGTTCCCTTGCTCTCTGTTCACTTTCTTCTCCAGAACATAATTTATCATTAGACCTACAAAAACATGTTTCAGCTTTTACTTCTAAAGAGCTACAAAGTATACTCTATAATCTTGGCTTACTATCAGATATTTAGTACTTCTAGCTAGAAATGAACTTGAGTTTTGAATTTTTATTTGCTTAGCTGACTACATGTAAAAAAAAACAAAGAAAGAAAAAACCCCACTGGATAAAGGAGATAATTCATCTGCAGCGGTAGATCTTCCTGATTACTTTTGGGAAAGATTTTTGGAAGGAAAACAACATTCAGTCAGATAGATTGGAAAGTGTCAGCTATACCAACACAGATCTCCAAAATTAAGCAGCCATAGGAACATTATATTCACTAATTCCAGTGCTCAAGGTTCTACTGCTTTCAAAAAGGATACAATTCTTACATCTGTTCAAGCACACTCATATCAGTAAGACAGAAATCTTGCCTTCTAAACTCATGACTTGAGAAAAAGGGGGTAAGAGTAATACAGCTTAGTCAGCCTTAGTCAGCCTTATCTCAGTCCCTGGGAATAACTAAGGCTGGAAACTACTTCCAGACACATGAAAAACAAGTTAACTTGGAGTAGTCAGCACAGATTTGTAATAGGGAAGTTATGCTTAGTCAACTTGGTAGCATCTTTCAATGAAATTACTGGCTCTGTAAATGAAGGGAGAGCAGTAAATAGTGTCTGCCTGGACTCCAGTAAGGCTTGTAACACTGTTGAATGCTGTTACTTCCAACATGCTTATAATAAGGGAGCTGATGAAGTATGGACTGAAAGTGCACTAAAATCAAACTGAGTTGTCAGATTCTGAGGTTTGTGACCAGTGACATGAAGTCCAGCTGGAGACCAGCAACCAGCAGTGTGTCCCATTGGTCAATACTGTATCAACTCCTGCCCAGTATCTCCACAAATGATCTAGATAATGGAGTGGGGTGTAACCTCAGCAAGTCTACAGATAAACCAGATCTAGAAGGAATTGCTAAAACACCACCCAAAGGTTACACTGGTCTCCAGAGGGACCTGTAGAGGTCGGAGAAATGAGCTAATGGGAACCTCAGGAAGTTCAGCAGGGGGAGATGCAAAGTCCTGCACCAGGGGAGGAGCAGCCCTAGGTACCAACACATGCTGCAAGCCACCCAGATGGAAAGCAGCTTTGCAGAAAAGAACCTGGCTGTCCTGGTGATCTCCGAGTCAAATATGAACCATGAAGGTGCTGTGGCTGCACGAACAGCTAATGGTGACCTGGGCTGCAGAAGGAGACGTGCTGCCAGCAGGCCAAGGGAGGTGATCCTTGCCCCTTGGTCAGCACTGATGGAGCCACACCTGGAGGACTGACCAGTTCTGGGCTCCCTGGTAGGAGAGACCTGGGCACAATAGAAACAGCCCCTCAAAGGTTCACCCAGATGGTGAAAGAGTGGAAACATGCTATGACAAAAGCTCCTGAGGGAGCACAGGAACTGTTCAGCCTGGAGATTAGGCTCAGGGGGATCTCTTCAGCAGTTCCACAAAAATCCAAGGCGAGGGTGCAAACAGGACAGAGCCAGGCTCTTTCCAGGGGTGCCCAGTGACAGGAAAAGAGACAATGGGTAAACAATGCAAGACAGGAGGTTCCTTCTGAGCACCAGAAAATCCTGTTTCACTGTCGGCGTTATCAAGCACTGGCACAGGTGGCCCAGAGAGACTGTGGAGTCTCCATGCTTGTCAAGTTTCAAAAGCTGGTACAGGGCAACCAGCTTCAGGTGCCTTGACTGGGAGTTGGACCACAAGACTTCTAGCAGACCCTTCCACCCTCAACCACTCTGTGAATCTGTGAAAGTCCGCCATCATAGAAGACAAGAAGACTGTCAAGTAAAGCCCTTATCTTGTTAGCACAAAGACTCTGGGAGATGATTTCAACATAATTCATGGAAGAGATTTTAGAGAATTTTAGAGTTTCAGAGACAGATGCAAACCAGAAGTTAATTTCAAGAAACAGCAAAATTGTAAAATAAATTGATTTGGGGCTGCTATGTGTAAGTGAAGACTGAGCAAAAGGTAGCTTATAACATAGCCCAGAGCTGTCACATGGAAGTGGCGCTATTTGCCTCATACTGCACATATATTTTAAGCATCATTACAGGAAGTTCTCCTACTGGAAAGGAAAATTGAAGATACTCAGAATTTATCTTACAGAAACATAAAATGAGCTTGCTGTCTTCTTGCTGCTTCTCAATTATAAAGGAGTGCGAATGGCACTGCTCAGTCTTTGGTCCACATTCATGGTGCACTGTACCCCAATAATTTATTAGTGATTAATTCAGACAGCTAAACCCTGATTACTTGTTTCTACTCTCACCCATGAAGTACCTTCTAAAAAGGAAGGCAGCCTTGAAAAAAATTCCCTAATCCTGTTAAAAACTCTTCTGTTACTTAAGAACGCCACCTAGTGGCTTTCACAGCACACGGTAAATAACAACTAATACAGCTCAGAGCCTGTGCTTCCAAAAGCAAGTGCTGTATGAAAACAACTGGACAAATGCACAAAATTTTTGAAGTACTGTCACTGCTTAACGCCAGCTGACAAGTGCCATGCAGTTAGTCATTCCAAAACCCCAAGGAGAAGGGAATTGGAAAGAAAAGGTAAACCTTTTGGTTTACCAAAAGGGTTTGGATAAGAACAGTTTAATAATCAAAAAAAAGTAGAATATAAAATAATGAAAAGGAGAGGCAGACACACAGACAGAGGAGAATAAAATGCAAGGAGAACAAGTGACACTCAAGTGCTCACTGCTTGCTGACTGATGGCCAGCCTGTCTCCAAGCAGTGTTCAGCAGCACCTGGCCAGGTCCCTCCAATTTACAGATTGAGCATGATGTTCCATGGTATGGAACATCCTTTTGGCCAGTTGAGATCAGCTGTCCTGCTGTGCTCCCTCTCAGCTGCTTGTGCACCTGCTCACTGGCATACCATGAGACACTGAAAAGTCCTCAAGTCAGGTAAGCTGCTCAACAACAACTAAAATGTCAGTGTGTTATCAATGCTGTTCTCATATTGAATCCAAAATGCAGCAGTGTACCAGCTACTAAGAAGAAAATAAACTCTATCCCAGCTGAAACCAAAATGAGAGATTTTTTACTTTGCCAGCAGGAAACTTTACCTTTCTGTGGTATCCTGAATGCTTCCTATAGCATCTGTAGACAAACGCTCTTCTTGCTCTCTTTTGCTGTTGCAATTTGGTGATTTTTTAGAAGAACAAAGTGTTCTTGATGTCATGCTTCTTGAATTTATGTCTAGATTGTCATTCTCGGCCAAATTTCCCACAAGCAATACCTCCATGTCATCCTTTGATTTGAGAAAAAAAACAACAATAATATCAGCACAAAATATATCACCTGTATAATAATCAGAATATCACCTGTATATCACCAGAATAAAGTACTGCAAATTATGATGAAGTCATTAATCTGAGATGAAACTTCATTTAAAAACTTCCAAGTAGTCTATGGCACCATCATAGTTCCTTATCACTCTAGGAAGGCATTTAGCTAATTAAAACAAATACTTCAACTGATACAGTCCTTCACGAGAAGCCCGCAAGGAGCTCAGGAGAAACACAGCATGCAGAAATACAGCATGCAGGTTTCATGTATCATGAATATGACTGAAATGTCAAAGTTCAAGTGAAGTCTTTATATATCTTGTCAATGTGTCACTAACAGGATTTTGGAAAACACTGTAATAGCATGCAAATACTGAACAAAAATTCTTACTATGCTGAAATTAATTCATGCTTTTATTTGCATGAATGCAGCTTATTTAGATGTCTTAAAAACAGCTAGTGTGGTACCAAGCATCAGAAAGTATAGTCAGAAATATATGATGAGAATCTCACTTTTGAGGAGAGAGGGTTTTCAGATTCATCTGCCACAGGCAGATTCTCTCCTTGATTCATTTCTTCTTCACCTGGGACAGAAAGTTTCTGTACTACTGGAGATCCTTTTTTGCTGTATGTTCTTTCTAGGTTTGGTCTAGTTTTCGGAGACTCAATTCTTATGAATTGTCCTGGTTTCAGAGCACTC
Organism: Cyanistes caeruleus; assembly: GCF_971803275.1. Taxonomy (NCBI): domain Eukaryota; kingdom Metazoa; phylum Chordata; class Aves; order Passeriformes; family Paridae; genus Cyanistes; species Cyanistes caeruleus. The sequence goes on from NC_141732.1 coordinate 34,382,988, forward strand.
AGCTTGCCTTCTTGGGAGGTAAATTTTTCAGTACTGGTGAATTTAAAGCAAAAAAACAAAAACAAAAAAACACACTTTACTTTGGCTGGGAGAGTAAAGAAGCACTTCTGCATTTAAATTTTGAATGAACAAGAGATTAACAAACTGCTTTGTTTAAAATCAATAAAATTATATTTTCAAATATATTTCTTATTTATGGCTAACTTTGGAGCAGAAATAACAAAATGTCTTTGCCAAGGCATTTTTAACATAAAAAAACAAGTTGTGTTGCTAACCATACCAGTGTCAAAGTATCGGCAGTCTAACTTAAGATCTTATTTTAACACTTTTTATTTAAGAGGCAGTAAAATAGAAGAGCACACTGATGGATCAACGAAAATCAACTCTGACATTTTGCAAGATTTGTTTCTTACATATCTCATATGCTTGATTGCTACTTAAGCAAATACAGACCTGGTAATAAGAAATCTTGGTCAAGAAGAGCTATGAGCTCATACAGATCTAGTATGTACGAGATAAAAAATGACAAGGAGTGCAGCTAAAAGAAATGTGCTCTGAAAACCCTGGAAAAAGCTGTTTGTAGGCACTGAAAATGTAATACTGTAGAAAGACAAAAGATAAGGAACAGAAGAACTGACATTTGCAAAGGTGTCTCATTATGCACAGAGAAAAGATTTTCAAAGGCAATTTTGCTAAACTCAAACCTCACCTGCTTTGTTCAGACACTGAGGTTTCAGAAACTGAGAACACTTGAGGCACCTCTTGTTGTTCCTGCTCCTCTTTGTTCAATACATCCGCTTGACACAATACAGCTTTGTTTTCACCCTTTAATTTACAGTAAAAGAAGTATGAAGAAAAATAGAAGTATGTAAGCTTTTAAAACAGACATATATTTTATATACAAAAATAGAAACTATTCTATTTTCTCAATTGGAATAAAAGTAATTCAATTTAAATGCAAAAAGGAACAGAAGTCTTCATACTCCTGGGATACCTAGAGTTAAGATTTTAAATACTATGTGCACCCAAGCATTATGGGAAACATTTGTCTATTTAGTATTCAATCAATTCCCTAACACATGAAGCACTGTGGAAAAAAGATATTTCAGCAAATGGAAAACCTTTGAAAACTGGACACTGCAGAGGGCAGCACAGACACACCCAAGCCACAATAACATAGCCTCAAGATCCAGAATGCCTAATAAGCTCTACATCTGTATTTGCCACACTGATTCCACAAAGAAGCCATTCAAACATATCCTTCACCACTTCAGGCCTGTGACAGCTTGATTAGTAAAGAGAAGCATCAGACTTACTCTGGTTCTACAAATGTGCCCAGTACAGAGCAGATGCATGAACATGGTTCACAGGCCACAGGTCTAGAGTAGCCAAAGCTGAACCACAAGGAACTATCTCAGCTAGGGGTGAGCTGACTGCCACTGAAAGGAGGTGAGATATGAATGCAGGACACAAGTATGTTTCTTATTCCTATAAGCACTCCAAATCATCAGTCACTCTCACAAAGTTTAGCTGTTTACTATTATTATTATTATTATTATTATTATTATTATTATTATTATTATTATTACTATTACTATTACTATTATTACTATTATTACTATTATTTAGCTGTTTATTATTTAATATTCCAAATCTACAAGTCTACACAAATATCCCTGCATCCATGACATGATTCATGTGCAACCCACAAAATGGTTATGAGGAACACATCCCACAGTAAATGGCTTTCAAGGATTTCCACACCTTTTACAGTCCCTAATGAAGTGTCTGTGGGAATCACAGTGTCAGTTACTCGTATGAAATAGAGGAGTATCAGGTACTGTAGTCATGCCAGTTAAAGCTTATTAAACTAAAAAAAAACCTTTTTTTTTTTTTTTTGTTTCATAAAAATAGGTGTCCTCTGCCTTCACTTGAGCCATTATACTAGATTGCTCAACACAGACTTGATTCATCCAAACAGGAAAGACAAAATAAGGAAAAACCCCTAACTTTTATGCATTTTTATTCTAGAGTTTGTATAAATGTGCATAACTTTTCCCTACCATGCAATCCAATCAACAGCAGATCCTTTGTAAATAAAGTAATTAATACTTCAAGTTGTAGACCTCACTGATTGCAGACCTACAATACCTTGGCTTACCAGGTTTTGGGAATTTTTTTTCATTTAATATATTGTCTCAGCTTCAGGCAATGCAACTGCAGTGTTTTCATTTAACTTCATAAAAATGAACACGCACTTCAAACGAACTTTGAAGGCAAAGCCTTACTCTTATTAAGGCTTACCATGACAGTATTGTCAAGCTCATCTTTTTGCTCTGCTTCAGGCTTTTTCTTCCTCTCATTTACTGGTATTTGTAACGCCTTCTTTCCAACAGCTCTTATCAAGTTTGGCTTGTATCTCTTGTTCCGTGCCAGCTGGACAGGTGGAAGAGGTGCTTGTTGATGTTCTTGAGTGCTGTTTTTGTCATCAATGCAAAATTAAGACAGAAAAAATCCAAAACTGAGTACAAACACATATTACAAACACAAACACAGGTCCATCAGTATTAAGTTCAAAAACACTGAGTTTTTAAGAAAAATCCTGTGAACTAAAAGTTCAGCTGAGTTTAAAATACAAACGACAAGTTCCAGCAAAAAGTTGGAAGCGCCAGTCTTCCAAATATTTCCAACAACAGAACTGACTAACTCATTGAAGGTATTAACTTACTCACTACTTGTTGCTATAAAACCAAAGCAATTTTCACATGGTTTCTCTGATAAGCAAACTCGTATTTCCCTGCTTACACGAAATGAACCCAGTCTTTCAGATGATGGAACAGTTATAAAGTGAATGCTCATTAATGTTATGCTTAGCATAGAAGTCGCTGAAATTGCAGTATCACTAGTGTTAAACTATGAGAATGGAAATTTCGTGCAGTATTTTGATTAGATTATGTTTGCCAGATGGCAATCCATTGGCACAGTGATTTCCTTGTAAAATTCTTTCATTGTTACAGTCAAGAATGAAAAGTAGCTAAGCCCTTACCCTGCAATAGCAGTAGAAATATTGTCTTGGCTAATTTCAGGTAGACAGAACTCGGGTTCACCATCCTCTGATCTTGAAAATGTTTTGGGGGACTTAAAACTTGGACTCTCAGAAACCTCCTGAGAGCAAAGTGACTTCTCCTTTCCCAAGGATTCTAGTGCATTTAAGACTTCACATTTTCCTGCTTTCTGAAAAATGTAAGCACAAGAACCAGAAAAAGCTGTAATAATGATAAACCAGAAGGAGATTTTATGATACCTATGAAGCTTGGTACTTACCACTCTGAAAAACTCAGTGGGTTTTTTGCACTCTCCTACAAAACTCCTCTGTAAATCATTTCCTAGTCTTTCCAGGACAAATACATATTTTTTTATTTAAGACAAAATAGCTTGAAATCTATATATCTTCTGTGCCTTCTCTTCTATTAAAACTTCTTCTTTCTTCCCTGTCAACTCTATAATGCCACCCTGGGTCAGAAAGACATCTGGACACATAAGATTTTCAGACATCCTTTTCTCCTCACATATGACCAAGTGAAAAGTACACAAGGTTTAACATAGAAAATTTCACCTTTTGAAAAAACTTGTTTCAAAAAGTTAACTTAGTATCTTTTTAAATCATCAGTATTTCGTTTCACATAACCAAAAGATCCAATATAACTAAAGGAAAAAGCCAAAAGCCTTACATCTGTGTCAGGAGGGATGCTACATTCACTATTGCACTGTGTTATATTTTCTTCCTTGTTGGTATCTTTCTGTGATGCACCTTTACTATTTACATCCAGAACTTCTTTTCTACTAGCTGTTCTTAAATTTGGCTTTGGTCTCTGGAATCGTGTCCTCAGCAGACGAGTTGATGATGCAAGAGTTTTCTCCTCTTTCTGCTGAGGATGAAATTCCCTACAAAAACAAGCAAAATAACAATCAAAGGCATGGGACAATATGGCATACCTGTATACAGTTCTCAGAACAATAACAACATTAGTGACATGAAAAAGATCGAATCAGAACATAGTGATCATCACCAAAAGCCTTTGTATCTTATAAATAGGTAAGCAGAGGTAAATTAACTGCCACGTCTACTTGAGACCTGGAAGACAAGTTGAGACATTTTAACATGACGTACACATTTTACAAATACCTTCCTCTAATCATGTTTAAAGCTACCCAACAGACTTGCAGAATACCTGTGATTGGACTATTCAAGACACTTGAATAGGAAACCAGACCCAGTACTCAAGGATTTATATAAGCTTACTGGGATGCACCAACATGGAGAAGACAATCACAGGGACATTCGAGCATTAGAAAGGTGCATTTTTTTGAAAAATAAGTCAATAGTCTAAAGATAAATGAACATCCAACAACATGTGAATTTAAAGCTTTCAAGCTCTTGGGGTTTTGTTAGTTAAAGTCTAGTATTGTCTTGATTAAATATGTCTTTTATATATACAAACTTGTTTGTGATGCTGGCGTTCAATGTAAAATGGTATAATACCTAGAGATACTGATAGCTTTGAACCATCCCTTCTCTCCTTTAAAGCGAAATAACCTTACCCAGTACTGGAATCTGAAACCTGTTTCGAGACATCTGACAATTCTTTTTCACTTTCATAGCTTTCTGCTTTTGAGGAGTTTTCTTGGAAACACTGTCTTTTATCTTCTAATGTCACACTGGATGGCTGATTGTTTTCATGAACTGTTAAATCCTAAAACGAATAAAAGTTCCACTCTGTTAAGATTAAATATTTGCTCAATCTCTCTTCAAGGAGAGCAGGAGGAAAATGAGAAAGTTTTAGTATTTTCTAGAGAAACACCAAGATTTCCCTTGCTTCTTGTGCATCCAACTAATATCAATGTCTACTATGAAAGTAAAAAGTTATTTTTCTACATATTTTCTCTTTTAAGTGGTTCATCTTCTGAGACATTTTTTTCTTTGCATTTCTCTTTTCAGATCTGGTATCACAATACGACAAAGTGAGATATATTCCATTTCCATGTATGCTGGTTTTGACTAGGGTAGAGTTAGCTTTTTCAGTGCCAGGTATGGGGCTGTGTTTTGGGTTTGTGCTGCACACAGGGTTGATAATACAGAGATGTTTTAACTATGGCTGAGCAGGGCTTACAGAGAGCCAAAGTATTTTCTGCTTTTCGTATTGCCAAGCTGGAGAGAAAGTTGCGGAAACATGGAAGGATGGGAGGGGACACAGCCAGGACAGGTGACCCAAACTGACCAAGGGGATATTCCATTTCCTGCTGACATGCAGCTCAGTACACAAACTGGGAGGGAATGGCTTTTGTCTTCTCAAGTAACTATTGATGTAAGTAAGTATGATGAAGCCCAGCTTTCCTGGAGATGGCTGGACGCTTGTTAATGAGTAGTAGTAGAAGAGTTTCCGGTTATGTGTTGCACATGAGCATAGCTTGTTTTCCCTATGAAACCTTAATTCCAGCATTCAGGGGTTTATCTCAGCCCCAGTTTTCTAGCTTTTATCCTTCCAGGTCTGTCTCCAGAGCTGCTGGTGGGGCAGTGAGCAAGCAAGTTGGTACTTGGCTGCTGTCTGGGGTTAAACCTGACACAATGGAAAACAGAACCCCAGTGTAAAAATGAGGAAATTTTATGACAGTTTACTTCACTCTGAAATAATAAAGAATTAGAAGAATAAAAAAGGGATAGCGTGCAAAGCCTATCCCTACAAACTATGTGGTATCTATGGTACTTAGGCCATTGTTACCAAGGCTTTTACTAAGGACGCAACAAAACAGCATGCATAAGTAACTGTTCAAGAAACTTACACTTAAGAGGCAGGGATCATTGTTTTCATCTTGGTGGTATGTGACACCTTTTTCTGCTTCTCCACCTTCAGTTGTCTCCTCTTCAGGATCTTTTCCATCTATCAGTTCTTTCTGCCTTCCAACAGCTCTTCCTAGATTTGGTTTTGGTCTCTGTATTCTACCTCTCTTTAGAGGCGTTTGATTCAACATGATCTGTCTGCCATCTTCTTTTAAACCAGCTGTTTCATTAGACCTGGAAAAACATGTATGGTCCATAACGTACATGCCACATCTGAAAGTGAGGGGTGACTTTAAGAAGTGATTTTTTTCCCCCCCTCTCTTTTAAACAGCTATTAACATACACTTACCTAAAATGTATTACTAGCTTCCTGAAAGAATAAAATTGGAAGTGTACCTACTGGGGACTGAGAGTTTAAACTTATGTTTGCCCTGTTATTTTCCTCTTCCCATTGGTGACAGGATACCACACTAGAGAGAGCTTTTTCTGATCCATAATGGACCTCTTTGTATTCCTACCTAGCCTAGAGGCAGATGGACCTAATTTAATAAAGAGATAAAAAAATATGCAAATATTCAGAGTTTTTCTTTAGTGTATTCAGAAAATACATAATCACTTTTTTATCTTACTATTGCAAAAATATCAGTAGTGCATTACTAGAACTGTCAGATTCTTCTACACCTTTCTACACTAAGTATCAAGTTACAGAGCAGGTTAATGAAAGAAATAACCAAAAATATTTTCCTGGCAGATTATTACACCCAGTTTATCTCTGTCTATCCTCTTCAATTATCTCCCTTCAAAAGTTTGAGATTTTGGTTTTTTTATTTCTGTTGTTGGTTTAGATTGTTTTGGGGATTTTTTTGTGGGGGAGTGTTCAGGAGAAAGTTGGCTTTTTTCACTTTTTATTCATTTCTTCCATAAAACATTATCCCTTTTACAGCTGCCACTTCACTGAAGAAAAAAGCAACACTTAATAAATATGTGCATTACATTGCCCACATACTGGACTTTCTCTTCCACTTACTTGACACCTATCACTCAAGTACATTTTAAGAATACTTACTCCCATTGTTTAAATACTTAACCACTGAAAAGTGTGCATTTTACTATTAAAAGTGAGTAGCTAAAGCTTGTCTTAGTTTTCAGCTCTTTTACACTTACTATGACTGACTTAAAATTTAGAAATACCACTTTAAAAATGAAAATACTTAATGTAGGTTTCATAAATTAATGAAGAATCCTGTTTTTGCCCTCAATTCCTGTACTGCAGAAGTTTCTTCAGAAACTTCAATAATTACTACACTACAAAATACTACCAGAAGTAACAAGAATGGTAAATTGCAGGACAGCAGCACTTATATTCTTATGTTTCTCATACTTACTGAGCCACTGCCTGTGGGATTTTGTCATCTTTTTCTGCAGCATCTTCACTGGTAACATCAGATCTATTACCTTGGTCATTATTCTGTACAGAAATAGAGTATTGTGAAATGAACTGTGTGACATTCATAAACATACAGCATCACCTAAGTGACCAAGTAACTGTTCATAAGAGGAGACAAAATAGATTGCTTAACGAACAATTACAGGGTAAATTTCACAACCAGGTGCAATAAAAACTAGAGCAAACACCTGAAGTTGTATTTGCTGCAGAACATGAAAGACTATTGATACCTACTGTTTGTGTAATAACTTCTCACCACAGCTGAGGTTACTAAGCAATACTACATTGTTACTGAAGGCAGATTAAGTAAGTGAGTAATTCCTGGTCATACTCAGGAGCAAAAAAGTAAAGAAAAAAAAAGATAACATTATTCATTCAGCAGCTTTTCAGCTAACACATTATCTTCAGTTATGTCACTTTATTGAATACCTTCTCAGTTTCCCCCTTAGGCTGTAGATGGGATATTTTATCATTTCCTGCATCTTTTCCAGGCTCTTCTTTCCTTCCAGGTGCTCTTGTAACATTTGGTTTAAATCTCTGTCGATATCCTCTAACTACTGTCTTTGCAATTGCAGTTTTTTCAGGCTCCCTGCATAAAGGATGCACAACAGTGACATTTACTCCATGATATTCATGCCTATCTAACCATACAATGCCTTGCACAGATTTCTTTACTGGAATTGTGTTGTCTTCAGAAAGATTTGCCCAAAGTTATTCAAGTTGCTTCACATAAGAAACAAGACTTTGTTTAGTCTTACAATGTGTGAAAACTCAATTTATCTATTTTAGAAAGAGATTAGAATTTGTCACACAGGAGAGGAACCCGACTAGATTGCATACCACAGCTGCTTCTGCAAACGCCAGAAGCAGAGCCATGACCTGATAACTGAGGCTGGGAGGAAAGCAAAGCCATAGTTATCACTCTCCCCGTCTCAAATTACAGGCACTGTTGGTACAATGCTTTCAGCAGCTTTCCAGAAAACAAGTACATACCTTCTATCTTTGTACCACCTGATATCATCCAAAAAATGCTAAAGTCGATTTTGAAATTTATATTACAGCTTCACAGTTACTGCTATCTTTTTCTAAGAGAACTATATGGAATAAATTAACAATTGTAGTCAGGTAATACCAGACTGGAAAAGTGATCTCAATACTTACTGAGATGCAGTATTCAAATCTCTGTTCTCTACTTCTGTGGCTTCATTTCTGTTTCTTCTACTGTCCTCTTCAGAGCACTGGAATTGAGGCAAGAAATATTAGTCTTTGACAAGTGTGAAGGCAGCATAGTAGTAGTTCCCAAAATGCTATTTCTAAGACTGTCACTGGCCTGCAGTATCCCCATTGAGCAAAAGAGATGCAGCATCAAGAACAACATAGTCAGTAACAGTCCTCTTTCTGACCTTTTCACCTGCATTTGCAAGGGTTTGAAGAGAAGTTTTGGCCTCCATTTTGTCTTGTGTTGCTGTCTCCCTCCTTCCAGATGATCGCACTAAATTGGGTTTAGGTCTTTGCAAGCGCCTTCTATCTGCTGACTTTTCAGTTTTCCTTAAGATATAAAGAAAGGTGGTATACATTATTACCAAAGAGAAACTTAAAGTCTTATATGGTTCAAGATGTACTTCAAGAGCATCACACACTGCATAAGTCAAGACACTGCATGCAGCAAGACAATCAACAAAAAAAAAAAGTTCTGATATTAAAAGACATGCTACAAAGTTATGAAAAGAGCAACAAGTAAACCTTAACAACTTTGCTGGCTTTCAGTGGAATCTACCTCAAAACACTTGGAAGAAGTATTTCCTGCTGTTAAATAAATAGGAATATTTCTTCTCCTAGGGATTCACAATTCATGTCAGTGTGATTAATTTTACATAAAAACAGTATAAATCTGCCCTATACTCAACGTTTTGCATCTGCCTTCTCTTATCCCCCCATCCCCTTTCAAAGCTATCTCAGTCATGGAAAACCAAACTTTTTTCAAAGATGTTGTCCTACTGCCAACATCTACATCTTACTGAAGAATGGGGTACATCTATCACTCTCTGTGTCCTTAACCATTGTGATGGCATGTCCTGGGATTCACACACTGACACAGCCCTACATCTTATCAATAACCTTCAGACTGGGAACTACTACCTTTTCTTATATTCTCATTAGAACAGGACAAATAAAGCTTTGACTGTCTTTATCATATTGACTGAGCTGCCCTTCAAAAAAGGGAAAGACAGAAGTATGAAAACCAACTTAGCATTAACTAATACCCCATGTCTAAATCACCTTTAAAAAATTGTATCATGAAATAAGTCGATCATGCAAAAATGGAAACCTTAGACACAGACTTCGTTAAGTACCTTTTCTCAACGTAAGAAACAGTCACCAAAATTAACTTCATAAAGGAATACAGATAAGACAGACATTTTGGAGTATCTTCTATCTTAGAAGCTGTCCTGGGGTGACTTTATGATGCTGGTATCCCCAGTCACCTGGTTTATGTTACATATTAAGTTCTGCACCTTTAAGACTGGCTCTGAGAGCAAAAAGGGGGGAAGAAGAAGCACACAGTGTGTGTTGAGGAAAAACATGACTCCCCTGTATCCTGTTCCTGGACTGTGGTGTCTGCAGCATGGACAGACAGCGGGAGAGAGCTTCTCTTTTATGGTTAGTTAGTTTTTGCTAGCTGAGGCAGAGGAGTTCCCTGGACTTTTTTTTTCCTTTTTTCTTGGATCTGTTCAAACCTGCTTTGGACTGAAAAACACCCAGACAAACCCCGGGAGCTCAGGCCTGTGGCACTATCTGGCACCGGAGGGACTGATAAGAACCTGAGCGAGCCAAGCTACACCACATGCAAAGGATTTTTCTTCCTGGATGTGCCATCTCATTGAACAGCGAGAGATCTATTATTAATATTTTATTATTTAGTATTATTCAATTTCTGTTAAATAAACAGGTTTTTTCCACTTCTCTCCAAGGAAACTTTTTTTTTTCCTGAACCAGTTATGGGGAGGGGCCGTTTGAATTATGCTTTTCGGGGGAAACCCCATTTGGAGGTTCTCTCCCAGATTTGCCCTAAACTAGGACAGAAGCTTGCAGCAAGTTCCAAGAGGAACAATTTCCAAATAGGAAAGAAGAAATACACCATACACATGATGTGTACAGCTAATAAGCTCTGATTGACAACTACAAATGTGAAGAAATTCAGTGAGGCCCTTACATTAAAAAAATAAAAATCAAATTTCACAGCCAAGCTTCACCCACAATATGTCAGAATTTCCTCATTCTCTTTCTCTTGCTGGTTGTAGAAAGACTAGGTTTTTTTTCTCAAAGTTTAGAAAAGTCTTTCACCCTATTCCCATCTACCATCTAGATCTTAGCTAATGCACTGCTAAGCTATTATTACTCAATAATCGAAACTTCTACCTAAAAGCTTCACTGAATATGGAAAACAAGTTATCACAATCTCCTGACTGGTTCAACCTCCTGTGATCAACTGGAATTAAACTGAGCAGATACAGGTTAAGTTCAAGTGCCACCACGAAGTAAATTAATTCTACTTACATGATTTCAGACTGTGAATTACCTTCTGCTGCACTCTGATTTCCAGCTGCTTTGTGTGAGTGATGTGTATCTTCATTCTGAGGAAGAAATATTGTAAAAAGAAACAATAAATTTAGATGGTCTTCTGCTGCAATGTAAAGAAAACAGAAACAAGAGTGCCACAGTGGTTTGAGAGTGGAAGGGTCTGCTAGAGGTGTTCTGGTCCAACCCCCATGATCAAGTGTAGTGGGTTAACTTGGGCCAGATGCCAAGCACCCACCAAAGCTTGCTCACTCACTCCTCTCACAGCGGGACAGACAAGAGGAAATTTAACACAGGGTTCACGGCTGGAGATAAGGAGCAGGAAAGAGATGACTCACTAAATATCATCACAGGCAAAACAGGCTCAACTTAGAAATACAAAATGAATGTATTACTAACAAATCAGAGTGGAGTAAGGAGAAATAAACCCTTAAAAACACTCTCCCCCACCCCTCCCTCCTTCCAGCTCTGCCTCCTACCCCAGCAGTGCAAGGAGACAGGGAGTGGGGACTGTGGTCAGTTTATCACCCACGGCTGCTCCCATTGCTCAGGGAGAGGAGTTGTTCTCCTGCTGCACCCTGGCATCCCTCCCACAGGAGACAGTTCTTCGTGAGCTTCTCTGACTTGGTTTCATCCCATGGGCACCAGCCCCCTCAAACTGCTGCGGTGAAGGTCACTCTTCCACAGGTGCAATCCTCCAAGGACAGGCTGCTCCAGCCTGGGAGCAGGGCCCCTCTCTCCATGGGTCTCCCATGGGGTCACAGCCTCTTCCAGGCATCCACCTGCTCCAGCATGGGCTCCTCCACGGGCTGTGGGTGGATCTCTGCATCCCCCGTGGATCCCAGGGGCTGCAGGGCACAGCTGCTTCACCATGGGCCGCACCAGGGGCTGCAGGGGAACCTCAGCTCCAGCACCTCCTGCCCCTCCTTCTCCACTGACCTTGGTATCTGCAGAGCTATTCTTCTCACATGTTTTCACTCTGCTCTCATTGCTATTACAACTGCACAACCCCTTTTTGTTTTGAAATCTTCTTAAATCTGTCATCACAGAGGCATTACCATCAGTTCTAACTGGCCCAGCCTTGGCCAGTGGCATGTCCATCTTTGGGGCTACCAGGGATTGGCTCTGCTGGGAATGGAAGAAGATTCCAGCAGCTTTTCACAGAAGCCACCCCTAGACCCTTGCTACCAAAACCAGGCAATGCAAAACCAATATATCAAGGCACCTGAAGCCGATTGTCCCGTACTGTGTCCAGACAGCTTTTGAAACTTGCCAAGCATGGAGACTCCACAGTCTCTCTGGGCCACCTGTGCCAGTGCTTGATAACGCCGACAGTGAAACAGGATTTTCTGGTGCTCAGAAGAAACCTCCTGTCTTGCATTGTTTACCCACTGTCTCTTTTCCTGTCACTGAGCACCCCTGGAAAGAGCCTGTCTCTGTCCTGTTTGCACCCTTGCCTTGGATTTTTGTGGAACTGCTGAAGAGATCCCCCTGAGCCTAATCTCCAGGCTGAACAGTTCCTGTGCTCCCTCAGGAGCTTTTGTCATAGCATGTTTCCACTCTTTCACCATCTGGGTGACCCTTTGAGGGGCTGTTTCTATTGTGCCCAGGTCTCTCCTACCAGGGAGCCCAGAACTGGTCAGTCCTCCAGGTGTGGCTCCATCAGTGCTGACCAAGGGGCAAGGATCACCTCCCTTGGCCTGCTGGCAGCACGTCTCCTTCTGCAGCCCAGGTCACCATTAGCTGTTCGTGCAGCCACAGCACCTTCATGGTTCATATTTGACTCGGAGATCACCAGGACAGCCAGGTTCTTTTCTGCAAAGCTGCTTTCCATCTGGGTGGCTTGCAGCATGTGTTGGTACCTAGGGCTGCTCCTCCCCTGGTGCAGGACTTTGCATCTCCCCCTGCTGAACTTCCTGAGGTTCCCATTAGCTCATTTCTCCGACCTCTACAGGTCCCTCTGGAGACCAGTGTAACCTTTGGGTGGTGTTTTAGCAATTCCTTCTAGATCTGGTTTATCTGTAGACTTGCTGAGGTTACACCCCACTCCATTATCTAGATCATCTGTGGAGCAGCAGAAACAACCCAATGCACATTCCACTCAAATCAGTTTCCAACACAGTGCCAGTAAGCATATGCCAGAAAAATCCTGCTCCAAGGCCTAGCTGTTCATTTTGAATAAACTGTTCAGCTATTTAAATTGTCTATGAGGTAAGTCAGACATGCACACACTTAGGTTAACAGACAGCCCATTAAGCCCAGGATAGTATTTCATATTTCAGTATGTATTTGGTGATGTTCATAGGCCTGTTGATTGTTTCCTACCTGGTGGTGAAAACATCACAAAAACAACCAAGAAAAGGCTTTGATTTACAAATCACTTTTAATGATCAGAGGCAAGACACTGAGAAGACCTACAAAAAAGCAAAATAGTACCTTTGATCCTGTAGTTTCTGCAGATTGTGTTTCCTTGCTTCTAATATTTGAAACTGGTAACTCTGGAATCTGGCTTTCCTGTGATGTATCATCTCTGATATCTCTGGATCTCAATTTGGCAGGTTCTGCTTCTAGTATATCATTGCTATCTTCAAGGCTGAAATAAATAACAGCATACAGTAACATTAGTGGACTTGCAGAAAAAAAAGCTCTGCTTACAGACAGAGGAAGCTGCAAAACAAGACTATTTTGACACCAAATAACTAGCCATGTTTCAGAGAAACTCATGAAGTTTTAGTAAAATTTGCAGACTGAGCTTTAAAACAACTTTTATACTTTTGTACTGCAAATATAAGATGATGTTAAAATCTCAACTGATTATTCTAGACTGACTGCTTTTAAGAAAATAAACTTAAACATGAACAACTGTATGCCAATGTTTTTTCCCCTCTGATCTTTTGTAACAATCTAGGTTGAGTCCAAAGGCAAGTAACTGTTCCTTCATACAATTCCAATTAACTATTAAAGAAAATTGAAGTTTCTGGGAATCTGTATAAAATAACAAACAACTACAATACATCTAAATACAACAAATTAACATACAAAACTCTGAAGCAGCTCTCACAGTATCATAATAATGTTTTAGATTTACCATTTTCATATATAACAAGTTTAATAAACAATCATTCACTTTCTTTTTGTAAAAGTATGCCCAAAACTGAACCCAAAAGCTTGCCTCTTAGCCAAATTCTGCATATATAAAATGGAAGTAACCTTTCTTTTCCACAAGAGTAATTTTATTACAGATAAGAACTCCAAGCATATAGCAACTCAGTTTAGCAACGTTATCAAGCAGTGCTTCAAGAGAAATATTAGAAGTTAGGATAAACAATGGTCTCCCAAAACACTCTTAAAAATGAAATAACTTTTGGATGTGACTTTGGTAATTATATACATTAATTTTATAAAGACAGATCATTAGGGCAGAGAATATTTTGAGTATATAAATCATAAACAACTTACTAAACCCCAGTGCAGTTCTTGGAAACCTACACATTCTGGGGCAGTTAAATGGTGGTAATCAGGAATAAATAGAACCAATATTAAAACTTCAAACTATTTTTTTGTTTTGCCTCAGCTTTTCATTATAAACATTACCTGCATAAATTGACAACACCTTCTCTCTCCATTTGGTTATTCTCTGGTGAACAGGACTCTGATCTCTCTTCTGTTACAGCAGTCTCATTTTGTTTTCCTTCAATAGCAGAATCCACTTCTTCTTCACATGTAGTATGACCATCACTGCTTGCATCATGTATCACTTTTTTCCCTAATCATTAATAAGAATTAAATCAGTTTGGACATTCTGAGAAACCTCTTAGAATTCCAGTATAATCAAATCCTGGCTGCAGTGAAGAATAATTAATATAAGACTAAAAATCCTTGTAGAAAAATCTAGAAGAAGAGAACTGTTCTCATCTAAAACAAAGAATGTTTAGATTTAGAATGAAAGCTGGTTTTAAAAGGCACTGTTCCACAAACTCCTACAAGACTGATCAGCAATATAACTCAACGACCAAATTCTGACTTTTAAGTTTGCAATGAGTATATATAAAATTTCTATTTGAACATTTGAAAGTGAGCATTTTGGCCTCTTACTTTTATTAGAAGACTTCCCTTCTTCAGCAGTTTTTGAAGGAACAGGCATTTCTTCTGGAATATTCTCCGCTTCCTGTTCAAGATCATCTTTTCTCTTCTTCTTTCTCTTCTTTTTTGCTAATGCTGGTTCTAATGCAACCTGCTCTTCTGCCTGTTCAGAAATGCCCAAAGATTCCTCATTTTCTTTCTCAGCTGTCACACCATCTACTTCTGTTTCTGCATCAGAAATTCCAGCTTCTTGAAGTTCATCTTGATCATTAGCAGTATCTGTGCTGGCAGCTTTTGCTATCAAGACAGTATGTCCCTTTGTTAATAGACTGGTGGAGTACTAGGAGCCACAATCAGCAAAGGCATTTCTACTAAAAACTTTTGTGTACTCATGTTCCACTGCCAATATGCTGAAGTGTATGAGCCCAATGGGGAACGTCAGTCAATGACATTAAGAAAAGCTTCAGCACTGATTAACTTCAGCATTTCACACAAAACACATTCTGTATGTGGGACAACACTTCACCAGGGGAAAGTCAATATGGGATGTAAAGCCATTTTAGTAAATGTTACTCTGTGCCTGTGCTTTTTTGCGGTTTATACAGTCACATTTGGATGCAGGGAAAACAGACATTGCTATTCCTATACGGAATTTTTGTATGTATGCAGAAATTGGTGATGATGGTTACAGAATGTATGCCATACAAAAGCAATCTTTCATCAAGAAATGTATAACAGTTCACCATTCTAGCTTACATAAGAAAGCTGAAATATTATCTATCTAGTAATTAACAAGTTATTTTCTCAGTTTTATAAATTTCTAAAATTTTTCTCCCCCCTACATTAAGGACATTTTGTCTTGATCCTGTATTTAATCACAAAGAACCTTTCCTTTCCTTTTTTAGTTGTCTTAATTGAACTTGTTTCCTTGTAATTAAGAAGTCCAAAATGCAAGAGAAGTAGATAAGTGTAGTCACATAGCTTTACGCATGACATACCTTTAATCTACCACTAAAGTGTAGAAACAAGGTTTCTCTACATGGTTTTAGGTCCTAATATATGGGATATTTTACTTAATCAAATCCAAAACCAAGGCTATAGAAAAGCAGCAACTATTTCAATTTTAAGAGATGTTGCTTCCTAGCTAGCATCCCCTTCGAAAAGATGTTCACTTGTGTGTTTCACAATACCACTTACAAAAGAATGGGTCCTTATGGAACAAACAAGTTTGGAACCACTTACAAAAGAATGGGTCCTTGTGGAACACCACAGAATAGGCAAGAAATGTATAAAATAGTGTTAGTATAACTGTTTTTATTTAAAGTACTTCTTTCAAAGGTCCTTTCTCAGGTACTGAGGTAGTAAGACACAGTGGTGATTAACAGTAATTAAACGTAATCTTCATTTTGAAGAGATCAGAAAGATAAAACAACTTTTACATGATTCCCTGAAAAGAATCATATGCCTCAGACTCAGGAAGTTAAACTACTATTAAAGGTGAAACAGAACCCTTAAAAGAAGGGGATTCTAAATGCAAGAAAGCTTTCAACACAGGAGAGTTTGCCAAAAATACAATTTTGGCCCAAAAATTATACAACTGAATTCATTAGCAGCACATGGAGATACTTACCAACTGGTGAGTTAGAATATCAGTGCTTCAGAATGTGGAAGAGCAGCTTTTTCACCATGGTATCATGTTTCTGCTCTGTTACTAATTATTACTATCCTGTACATCAGTAACCTATACCTGAAAAAGTCATACTATGAAGCTAAGATTTTCTAGTCCTGTCCACAACAGGGAAGGAAAATGTGATGCTGTATGTGATTTTTCCTCTGCTAGCAACACATTACTGATCACTGCTCTGTAATGCCATCTCAAATACTCTTTCAAAGTACCTTTTGACTTCTTCTGTGGCCTTGGAGACGTTTTTTCTTTTGGCCTCTGGCTTTTAACAGTCTTTTGCTTCCTCTTTTCCTCATCTGCTAAGACCTTCTCAAGCAGCTGGGCAAAGAATTCAAAATCAAAGGGTCGCTTTTCTTCTATCAGATTAAAGCAAAGAAATAAAACATATTTCAAAGCTGATTATTTTTTCAAGTTTCATCTTTGTAAAATAATCAGTAATACATGATATAATATTAAAGAGCAAAGGTTAAACAGAGAGTTCTTGAAAGCATTTTCTGTATCACTTGAGCAGGGGCTGAAGTTGACATAAAGGTGACTGGATTACAGTAGTTTGTTTTCAAAAAGCACGTTATAAAACTAGGTAGCTGAGAAAACTTAAGAACTGACAAACACATAAACTGTACCACAGTACCAAAAAATGTATTAATATGCTACTGTAGGACATATGTACCCCATTCAACTAAAAAAAAAGTCTCTAAGGAGTCTCAAAGCAGTTTATAATAAATGTGCTAGAAATTCCCATTAATAAGAAGAATTATCTTCAACTGAATATACAGAAAAAAGTTGGTATTAATCTAATTTAACAGATATCTAGAAAAGATAGAAAACAAATCTAACGATAATTATTGTGAACTATACTTGTCATGAAAACTTCAGATTCCACAGTTTCTGGATTCATCTATGAGCAAAAACTTTCTTCTAAGTAATTCAAACAAGACAAAGTCCAGAAATTACCATGAAAATAGATGGCTACCATTTAATGACTCATTGTAGGGTAGGGAATAATTACTTACTGAAAGCTTTGTCTATTCTCCATGCATTAGCCTTTTCCTCACGTTTGAACTTGTTCTAAAATAAAATGCACAGTTGTGTTTATCATTAAGCACGAAATGCAACAATATGTTGTACAAAATTGCAGCTCAAGCTAAGCCTTCAGTGCAACAAAACAACTAAACTTGTTAAAAATCACATGCATAGCCACAGAACACAAGTTTGTGATTAATTTTTAAATATAAAATCTGTTACAATAGCTATCACCAGCTTCACTTTTTTATTATTTTCTACACCTTTTCCTGACTTTTAATCTGAGCAAGACTTGAAATATCAAAGACTTTCCCAGCTGTGTACAACAAAAGCAGTAACACAGAAGCTCCTCACCAAACAGCCATTTAGGTGCATCAGCATTCTTTAACTAAAAACAAAGTGTGTTTAAGCATGCTACATTTACTAGATGCATTCACTGAAATTCAACCAGCATTTTAATGTTTCAGACAATCTTTTGAAAGGTACTTCTGAAGGTATGAGAAAACAAGTACTACTGTGAAGAAAACTCGCACCAAAATTATCAACTCTCATTGAGGAAGCACAGGAACGCAAGTAAGAAAAAGAAAAGTAAAATCAGATGTTTAATGGCTTTATTGAGTGCTTTAATTTTTTACCTTAATTTCTGCTCTGGCTCTGTGAGGAAACAGCCGCCCAATCAAGGAGAAGTCAGTTCCTACCATACTGATAGCTAAAAAGAACATGTCTGTTTCTAGAAGGAAAAAAAAAAGAAAAAATTATACACACTTAAATATTTACTAAACCAACCTTCTTGCTGTCAGAAGTAAAAACACCTTGCAAACTCAATGTCGTAAGATCAGTAACTTTGAGGATATCTACTATAGCTGCAAATCCAGGTGAGTATATATGGAGTATACCTGTTATTTTACCTAAGTCCCTCTAAAAACATTTGCTGAATGAACTATCAACAGAAAAAATCATTTAATCTATTAGAAAACTGCAGAATGTGAAGTGTGCTTTCTAAAGCTAGTAAATCAAAACTAACCAATTCCAAATTACTATGTCCATTTTATTATGAACACAAACACAAACAAAAGAAAAGCATCATGTAAATCTACAGTCTCCATTAGTAACAGGAAGGGAGTGAATTCCAAAGAGAGCACAGTGAATTTTGAAGCTCTTTTTTCTATCTATAGCTATAAAAGGTAATTTTCAATTGTAAAAAGTCTTGCACAGTAAGCCTAGAGATAACAGTCAATTCACAACAAGAGTAATGAAGAACCCAACCCACCCACCCACAAGAACACAGCTGTCCACACAGAGGTTCCTTATACAATCTATTCCTTCCCATGCTGGAAGAATACTAGTACTAGTTAAGTACCATGTAGAACTCAAATACCTGTAAATCAGAATCCAAAATTATGCTCTTGGTAAAGCAGACTAGCATTTCCTCAGCATCTAAACATCCATGGCAGAGAAAAAGCACGGGTAGCCTGCATATTAAAAGGCACTAGGTTCTCTAAAAATGTTCATTTTCACAGTAAATACAACATCTCTGCTTGTTTCAAGAGTGAAGAATTGAGATGATACGAGATGACATGTAAGCAGATCCATTTAGTCCACCGGGGATAAAAAGTGTCAAGTATAAAGCTCTGGTGAAAACTAGGACTTCTCTGCAGACTCAAAAACTTGAAGCCAAAAATATACTCACCTTTATTTGACCATGGTTTTGTGTAAAAACTTTTCCTGAAGCTAGAATATGTAGTTGTAGAGCCACGCTCAAAGATAGGATCATTTTCTTCTACAACACATGGACCTTTTGTTCTTAGAACTTCTACAGTTAAGCTGGGAAAGAAAACACACACGACGACTCACCTCAAAATATTGCTAAAAAAAACATAGTAGACATTTATAATAGACAGCTTTTCAAATTTTTTTCCACAAGTGAGCATTTCTACTGTGTAATTAATTTTAATAATTACACTAACATGTACTTTAATGGGAGAATACAGCAAGAAAATACTATTCACCCTCTGTGAGTAAATTTGCTTTTTCTGTTTTATAAGATATAATACAGACAGACATAATTAAGTAGCTTTAAAAAAATAAACAACAATGTTTTAACATTTGAGAAATCTATCTTGTAAAACCATATATCTCAATCATATATCTCAATATCCTTCTACAGTAATTTCAAATTCTTTTACCAAGACCTTTTTATCCTTAAACCTTGGCCTAAATCTCCTATCAATACCTTTGGGGAACTCAGAAATTTGATCATCTACTTTTTAAATGTCATACTCTAAGCAAAGTCACTGAAAACACTGACAGAAGAATAAAGCAGCAGCAGGCAAGATGCAAAGCCAGAGCAAATTATACTGATAATCAAATAATAGTAAGCATGTTAACTAAGAGAAGGAAAACCAGAAGACATCTGGAAGTTTGACAAATCTTCAGTATTTATTCACAGTACTAAAATGATCTTCCTATCTACCTCTTTCCCCAAAAACATTTCTCATAAAGTATGTCACTACAGAGATGCAGATTACTGCTGCTTGTATTTTTGCCACATCCTTGCACTGTTTCCTAGGTCAGCATATCTCAACCCTCAAAACATAAATACACTCATACTCATCCCAGTCCAAAATGGTCCGCTATTTACAAACTGAGCTGCAATGCAGAACTGTCCATGAGTCAGACACAGAATATGTCACCTTTCTTCATCCAGAATGATTGAGCCATCTTCTGCCACTTTCACACGAGGAACAAGAAGTGGGCCATCCTGATTCTCTTCCCCATTCTCTTCTTCTTCCTCCTCCTCTTCTTCATGATCAGGAGTACTTTTCTCTCCCTGTCTACAATTTTTAAGACAGCAAACAAAAATACTGTTATGTGTTTTGAATTGCTTCTCAGTCAGACTTTAAACAATTTGATGAACTACCCAGCAATGCAACACACCAAGAAATCAGTGAATACGTGAACTGTGAAGCCTGCATTTCATTCTACTGTAGAATGGAAATATGCAAAACTTAACATTGAAAGCAGAACATTCTTTAACCACCCTACTTGACCAAATTACACTTTTTATAAATTAGGCTATGATACAGAAACAGTAAAAATATATACCTACATTGTTAGTATTATCAGTTGTAGATAACACTAAAACAGTAACCTAGTATTATCACAGAAATGCAGGTATTTTTTACACCTGAAAACTTTTTGACTATACTATACCATCAAGACTTACTCTTTCATTTGACTCAGTGTAGAACTTTTTTCTGTTCTCTTCTCTTCTACCAATGAAGACCTAGAATGTCATAAAAAGCTAGAGATGATTGTTTGTACAGACACATTTCTGTTTTTCTCCATGCAACTGCCTTTTAGTGGACAATGGACAAAAAAAACCAAAGCTTTTTCCTTTTTTAAATTCTTTGTATCACCTCTAGATTGAGCTACACAACCACCACTGCTTAGTAAATTTTGCCCTTTTTTTGTACAAACAAGGACAAAAAGAGATATTCTAAGCAGAAATCCATTGTAATGATAAGAGGGAATGTGAGACCATCTTCACCTCCTTAGGGACTATGCAGTGTAAAAGAAAAAATAAGGAAAGTGATAAATAAAACACACAGGCACACAAACATTAACAAGCACGTGATAACAGACAATACCAGAAAACTCATTTAATACTGAAAGAACTTCTATTCATGTGATTGCTTTTGGTAGTTGCAGGATAAAGGTCCTGCTCTGCTCTGTCTGTAGCAGTCTGTGCAGCCAGCTATATTAGTGCTCCCTGTATGCACCTCAGCCTTCCTACTGGTGAAACATGTCAGTGGAGCAGCAGCAGCTACATTCATCCACATGGAATGAAAAGACCTCAAGAGTCTTACAGTGCATTTTGCACTTCAGCACCTAGAAGGAGAAATGCTTAGCTTCCTCAGTTCACTGGATCTGGTGGGCAATTATAACAACCCTAACAGCCACAACTAAAAATTTCATAGGAGGCAGTTGGAAAAAAAAAATAAATTCTGCTATTATGTATCTCTGCAGAGCTAAATCAACACTACAGACAGATCCATGTTTGTGTATTTCAGCAAGTACACTAAGCTCCATTGTCACTTCTGTACTAGAATTAAGCAGACATGAAAACTAGAAAGCTTTTGTTGCATTGCAGCAATACTGTATCTGTGCTAATACTCCATATTTAAGTATTATAGAGGTTGAAAAGTAATTTAACCTAAGGAGAGAGAAAAAAAGTCATACTTACTTCATAGGATTGTTTTCTGGCAGATAGTATATTAAGTCTCTCATGGTCATTTTAGAACGATCTGGTGGAAAACGTCCTTCGATTACTGGAGGCCTATGTTTCAACTTCTTCTGTATAAACAGAAATGAAACAAAAGAAAACAACAAACATTTAGATTCATCCTAGAAGTATTTTGTATTTCACAAATTATTATTACTTTTGTTTAATTTTGTTGTTGATACATGCACACACATACCACCCCCAAGAACCAAAGCAAGATTATCTTAAAAATGTCCCGTTCTAAGAGAGGGCATGACAGACACTTTAGCAACTTACCCTTTCAGAGACATTCAGTACCTGGCACAAATATGTTAAAAGTTATTCAAAATTACAGAACTCTGACAATGATCAACTTTAAAAAATATGAGACACTCCAAATCCTAGCTCCTTGCAGCACACTTCCCTGCTGTATAACAAACTGTGAAACTTTGTAAATTGGAATGTTGACTATAAAATAAAACCAGGTGTCATGTAAAAAAGACTTGTGATCTAATCAAATAAAGAGATAGGCAATTCCTTGTAAAATCTGTATTATTAGGGAATAAAGTGCTGCTACAGCTTATAAACAAAATGAACACATAGAGTTACGAGGTATGACAGACTACTAGCAGTAAGCAGCAGACGATCATCAAAAAACTTTACAGCAATAAGATAACATCCACAGGATGAATCACATGTCTTGCCCTTCACCTGTAAGCACTGCTCAACACAGAGGCCTTACCATTCGCTCTTTCTTCAGCTCTTCTTTAAGCATTTCTCTTAATTTCCGAGCTTTGAGGATCCTTTCATGGTCAGAACACACTCGTCTGACTTTCTCGGGGGAAGGTTTCACAGGTTGCTTCTCCTCCTGTGTTCGTGATCTTTCCTGTGTTGGTCTCTCCTTGAGAGGAGAGGGTATATTCTTCTGAAAGCTATCATCATTTTTTGGAGCAGCTACACCAACAGCTTGTTCTTTGTTCACAGATTTTTTTAGTGGTGAAAACTGTGGCACTTGTGGCACAGGTGTTTTCTTCTCAGGAAGCATGGGAGACTTTACAGAGCTTTCAACATTACTCTTTTCTGATGGGGAGGGATCTTTCTGAAGTGAAGTACTGCCATCAGAAGCCTGTGATGTTCGCCTCTGTGGTTTTGGTGCAGAACGTTGAGCAGACAATGGTCCAGCTCTGGGTTTGACAAGATTTGGCATGGTGGATATACGTTTTCTTCTCTGTGTAAGCATCTCTGCAGGTTTACTAGCTTCCCCAGCGTCACTGGTATTATCCGCCTTGCCATCACTGGAAAATTTAAGAGAGTATTCTGAAGTTCCTCGCAATGATACATCTGTTAGTCTTATGTTCAAGATGTGTTTATGGGCTGATCAGTATGAACACTAGGCTACAGGAAAGCTGTTATACACAAGAAGCCATGCAAGGACCAACCTGTAGCTGGTACTTCATCATAAAATAATCAGCTCTAAGAACTGGCATATTCTCTAAGACTAATCACTGATCAACAAGTTTGCAACAGTACCACATTCCCACACCCTACCTCTTTTTTTGGAAGGCTCTCTCCATTCAGCTGAAAATGCCAGCACCATAAAGCTTTATAAAAAGATTACCCATGTAACATAGGCAACATATTAAAAACACTTTAACAAAGCAGTATGTAACAGTGGTTTGATGGCTTTTATTACAATAAAAATTAACGTTCCTCTTACACATTTGCAAGTAGATGATACGTGACTTCCAGATGAAACTGTGACTGCCAGAAAAACTTCAGCAGTCAAACTGCTGCTCACACTTAACACATCAATAACTCCTAGCTTCTCTGGAAAACTTTGTATGTAAGTACTTCTTCTATCACTTATGCAGAAATAATTTTCAAAGTGCAAGTAAAATTGCCAACCATTATGATCATCCCAAATCTGCTGATTCCACCAGTGTTCAGCTTCATGACTGTTGCTCATAATAAGACTGCAGTATAATTATAACTGAGTCATAAAGAGAGGGTTTTTTTTAATTTTATGTTGGAACAATGCCTTGTTTCCATATGTAAGGACAACCACACCCATGGTTCACTTACACATTTTTAAAAATGCTCAGAAGTAAATGCTTTCCAAGAAATATAAAAAAGTACAAACACATAGTGAAACTTTCCAAAGTTCTCTCCAGCTACTGTCTTTTATTCAGGCAAATGCTGCAGATGATGTGTTTGCATTTAGCAGCCTCTGTTAAATGGCTGAATCAATTTGTCCCACACTGAGAGTTCATACACATTTTTAGTACAGAACACCCCTGGATAAAGAGTTTAGAGGGTTTCTTACATGGTGCCTATTTATGTGTTTTGAATGAGATCCTTGAGAGTTCCACTCAACACACACTGTTTGTACAGCAGGAGACAATGGAAAGTAATTCTTCATTCACCTTCTCCATACCACGTGTATTTTGTGGAGTTTTTAATCAGAGTACAGCACTGGATTTCTGGACAGTTAAATACAACTTAACAGAAAGTGTATTAAAAAATTAGAATTCTCTTCCACTTACAAAATTTTCACTTCCCGGATAATTAACTAAACTTACCCAGTATACAGAAAACAAAACAATGTAAATTGACTGATGCTACAGACACAGCTGCACAATTGAGCAGCTGTGAGTGAAGAAGTGAGTGCCCCTCTACTACCCCTCATGAAGAAGTCGTAGACTGCAACGAGGTCTCCCCTTAGTCTCCTCCAGACTGAACAGACCAAGTGACCTCAGCCACTCCTCCTATTTCTTCCCAATGCCCTTCACCATCTTCATGATCCCCTCTTTGGACACCCTCTAATTGTTCTAAATCCTTCTTATATTGTGGCACCCAGACCCGTCCCAGCACTCGAGGTGAGGCTGCCCCAGCTCAGAGCAGGGCAGGACAATCCCTCCCTTGCCTGGCTGTGATGCTGTGCCTGATGCACCCCAGGACACAGGTGGCCCTCCTGGCTGCCAGGGCACTGCTGAACCATGGTCAACTTGCCACTGACCAGGACCCCAGTCTCTTGTTCCCCAGTCTGTCCATACAAGCAGGGTTGCTCCACATCAGGTGCGTAATCTGGCACTTTCCCTTTTTGTATGCCTGGTGTATGCCCAACCCTCCAATTTGTTGAGGTCTCTCTGCAGGGCTTCCCTGTCCCTGAGGGAGTCAACAGGTCTGCCCATTTTGTATCATCTGTAAACTAACTTAATATTCTTTTGAATCCTGTGTCCAGGTCATTTACGAAGGTGTTGAAGAGCACAGGGCTGAGGATGGAGCTCTGTGGAACCCCACCAGTGACAAGTCACCGGTTTTATGTCACCCCATTCACTGTAACCCTTTGTGCCTGACCCATGAGCTACCTGCTCACTCATCACACGGTGCTCATTTTTGTCCAGAAGGAAGGATACTATGAGAACCAGTCTCACAAGTTTTACTGAAATCCAGAAAATTACATGAACTGGCTTCCCTTGTTTAGCTAGGTGGGCTGTCATATAACCCTGTCAGGTTATATGGAAAAGGCCTATTTTTAGGCCATGAGAATAGATCAGAGTGCCTTTCAGAGTCGCACTGGTATCTAATTTTGAAACTTAACATTATATTACACTGATGTACCTCTTACATTACATACATGAAAGTTTTTAACAAATCTGCTGAAACAGCAACAGTAGCATCTAAGTGAAAAATAATAAATATTTTTTCATTTAAAAAAAAAATCAATACAGCAAAAGCTCCAGTAAGGTGATCCCTGTAACATAAAAATTTTATAAATACGACTTGAAAGAATGACATCCTTGAAGCACAATGCAAAACAAGTAAAGATGTAAGATACGAGTTGAATAAAAGGCAGCATGGTTTCCTAAAGATATGTCATGCCAGCTAGTCTGATACCTGAATTTCCAGCCACTGAAACAGAAGACTACCACTGTTTCATCATACTGTCAGAAGGGACAAGCTTCAACTAAAATAATAGAGGTATTTATGAAAGACTCAAACCCAACTTTACAAAAGAAGTGTGAATGCCATTCTGAAGAATGATTATCAGACTGAGGAAATGTCCTGAAACACTGATGTGTGCTGCCTTTGGTGGGGACAGTTAACTCCCTTCACAGTAGCTCACGTGGTGCTGTTTCAGATTTGCAACGCAACAGTGCTGACAGCACACCCATTTTTTCAACTAATGCTGAGCAATGATTATGCAGCACCAAGATCTTGTCTCACACTGCCCCATGGCTGACCACACTGGCAATGGGCAATAAGCTGGGAGGAGACACAGCCAGGACAGCTGATCTTAAATGACTGCAGGGATATCCCACTCCATGTGGCACCATGCTCCTCAGTAAAAGCTGGGGGGAAGAAGAAAGAAAGAAGGACATTTGAAGCTGCAGCATTTGTCTTCACAACTGTTATGAGTGATGGATCCCTTCTTTCCTGTTTCAGTAAAACAGCTGTGGGTAGTGGTGAATGAATTCCCAATTCTGCTTTACTTATGTGCAGAGTTATTTCTTTATTTATTGAACTGTCTTTATCATGACTCACTTTTTCTTGCACTTCTGCCATTTTGATTTTCTACCCATCCCACAAAGGCTGGGAGGGGGAGAAGTGTGGGGAAGCAAGCTGTGGGGAAGAAACTGTGTGGGATTTAGCAACCAGCCAGGCTTAACCCAAAACAGGGAGGTCCTCAGGGAGGACCAGCCCTAAAGCAAAGTTTACCATGTGCTTCCATCACAATAAAAAACACTTTAAAACCAAAGCAAGCAAAAAGTCCTGCAAAAAGACAGGAAGTCCTCCTTTGCCAATGCATGAAGAAATGAATACAAAACAGAAAATGCTGTAGAAATGCAAAATCAAACTCATCTGGTTAGCACAAAGAATTGCCGCACACAGCAAACCAGGGCTCCTGGCTGCTGTGGAGCCAGAAAAAAACGAGTGACACACTGGGCCACACCTTTGCAGTCTTAACTTAGAGAATCACAGAATCAATTAGGTTGGAAAACACCTCGAGATCGTCGAGTCCAACCTATGACCCAACACCCTGTCAACCACACCATAACACTAAATGCCACGTCCAGTCTTCCCCTAAACACCTCTAAGGACGGTGACTCCACCACCTCCCTGGGCAGCCTATTCCAACGTTATTCTAAGCTTCACGGCAGTGAAGAAATGCGGGTTCAGCTCAGGCTGCGAACGCGTCGAACACCCAGAAGTCCTGTCTGACAACCCCGAACATGCAGGCACCGGGCACCGATCGCACACGACTTTGAGGTGGTCTCCAGGACGAGCCAGTCCCCAGCCACAGCACTGATAACCAGACACTGACAGGCCACGACGACCAGAGCTACAGAGCCAGAGCTACGTCCCGGGATCCGCCGGGTCCCGTCCTGCACAGGCCCGTCCCGCTCGGGATCCGCGGCCCAGTGTCGCCGGCTGCACGACACTGCCCTGCCAGGGCGAGCTCGACGGGACTCACCTCTCTGCACGCCGCGCGTCCGCCGATCCCGCCGCGGTCCCTGCTCCGTCCGCCGCCGGGGTGTCCGAACCTGGGGGTTCCGGCGGCTCGGGGTCCACCCCGCCAGTGCCGGTGGCGGCGGCCCTGCCCGGGGGCCGCACATTGGGCCGCACGGTGAGACGGGCCCGCCGAAACATGGCGGTGGCGCCGGGAGAGGCGCTCGCCCGCGCGCTCGCCCGCGAGCTCGGCGGCTTCAGCAACGCGCGGCGGCGGCGGCCCGGTGATGCCGCGAGCCCGGCCGGCTCACGGCGTGCCGCCCCGGCGGCGCGCTCCGCGACGTCATCAGCGTGCGCCTACCGGGAGGGGAGGGGCACGAGGGGAGCCCGTTCGGGGCAGCCAATAACTGCGCCGTAGTCGCCTGTAACGCTCCTGCAGCTCCTCAGCCGCGTAGCCCTCGCTTCAGCCGGTTCTCAGCAGCCATCCAAGCGCCCGCTTTGCCCCCGAGCCCAGGCGGTTACACCAAGCCCCCCCGCACCTCCCCCCTCACCGCCGGGCCAGGGCGGACGCACGGCAGGAACCTCGCCAGACTCCCGCCCCCGGGGCAGCAGGCAGCGGCGCGCATCCCGCTGATTGGGCCGGGTCTGCGCAGCGCCGTGACATCAGCGACCAAGGAGGTGCCATAAGGGGCAGCGGCGGCGGGCGGCGCCTCAGACAGCTCCGGTGGTGGGAGAGGTGTGCGGTGCTGTTGGGCAGGTGCTGGCGCTAGCGGTGCTGCGCGGCCTGAGCGTCTCGCCATGACCCGTGAGTACTGGGGGGCTGCTTGGAGTCTGCCGGGTAGCGAGGTAGACGGTGGGACTTGGGCCGGCCTCCTGGTCGGGTCCAGGCGCGACACCGGCTGGGGGTCGTGCCTGGGCCGGGGTCCGGGAGTCGGCCGCTGTGTGAGGCTCTTGCCGCATCTGGCTCTTTGCGGCCTTGGCGTTTCACCAGCGAAGTCTCGTCAGCGATGAGTGGGTGAGGATGAGACTTTTTCCCACGTCCTGCCTCCGTCGGAAGCTGGAGGCGAAAACATCCTTCTCCGCCCTCTGGCGTTGCAGTGGTGGCGGGACCGGGGGGAGAAATTAAGGTGATGGAGGGCTGAAACAACAGCAACGCTCCATTTCACTCCCGGCTGTCGCCCAGACTGAAGATAAAGGACGTTGTATCAGTGCTCAACACTGAATACTATGCTGCCTAACTTGTGGTTGTTGAGGCTGTTGTTGAAAGAGCAAGAACAGCCGGTAAATGATGACGGCACGGCAGTGTTGGTACACCCGCTTTAAAATGGCGGAGAACTGTGAACCGGACCCAGGATGCTCCGGCTTCCTTTACTGCTGCGAGTGCTCCTGTGCCTTCTGCCTATTATGTCTGGCACTACAGAAACTCTTTGTGTTTAACTGAGGTGGTGCTTTCATATTCACTCGTAAAAAACCGGTGTTTTGAGTCTGTGCGTTCACATTCATCTCGAAAATACACAGTTAAGAGGGCACATTGCTGTTGAAGTGCAGCTGAAGACCTGGAATGTAAATAGTTTCCACGCAGAGCATAATAAAGAAGTACGTTTAGGGTTCTTGTTGGCATTTTTCTTCTCCTGGAGTTGAAAGAGCAAGGACAGGTTGAACTAAAGCGTATGTCTTGCACAAACAGGCCAGGATGGGCATGCTTGAGGAGGAATGTGTAAAAGTCTATAAGCAGGAAGGCCGTACTTGTCTTTTTGTGGCACTTCATGCTTGAATTTCAGAAAGCTGAATTGTCACCTGTTGGGACAATTTAATGGAAGATTGAAATAGGTTGATATTATAGAATGTAGAAAACGCCAGTGCTTCCCTTGAAGATAGGGATACTTATTTAGCATGCCAGGTGAAGTAATGGGGCCAAATAGCCCATGGAATGTTTACTTGGAAGCATTGATAGTACAAGTAAGTTTCTTTTCAGGCAGTTGTTTGGTACTCTGTGCTTTCTGCGCATTGTGTATTGCTCAGCTTTTTTACCTACTCTGTTTTGCTGTGCCAGCTGATACAATTGAGTTCTGTTCCTAAATTTAAAACCGTACTGTGTGTATGGAAAAACTCTGCAGAGCTCATGCTCAGTGTTTACTTGGAAAACAGGAGCCAGAGGTTAAGGGTGGAGAGTAACTGCTCATAAGGAAGTACATGAGGTTTGAGGTGGAGGATAATTCTGGCTTTAGCAGTTTCTTTTGACTTCCTCTGTTTTCTTCATGATAAAATAAGAATTTTATTTTTTTAAGCACTGTGTAACAGCTCTTTAATTGCTGCCCAGTCATAATACATATAATGTTCTCTCCTCCTGAGCACCACAAAACTCAGGAACCATTTATGGCCTGGAATGTGTCATCTGCTCATGAGTCATCAAGTTCTAATCAACACTCGTACTGCCAGAGACATCTGGTTTGCTTCATTCTCTGAAAAAACAGCTGCCCTTCTTCTAAATGGACTTTGGGGACAGGATGCTAGTGAAGAGGATGAGTAGAAGTTCTCTTAGCTTTTCTGAAAGGTAGCATTTAATGCCCTGTTACAGACAAAAAATTCCTTCCAAGACAAGAGCAGCCCTTGGGAAGCAGCGGTCATACACTACTATTTTCACTTGAGCTTCTGGCATCTCTTACCAGGCAGTCCAGAGGCTGTTGTGAAGAGTGCACAAACCCCTCTTCTGCAGGGTTGCTCTTTTCTACTTCTTGACATGGCAGATGTTGGAGGTTAATTTTTCACAAATGGGATGGGACTGCTGGGTGACACGTCACGAGCTTTTATTTCAGGCACCAGTCTCAGCTGCAGATACCGGAGATGGCACAAGCTCACGTCTGCCACAAGCAGCTCAAGATCTCTGTTACAGAACATTTCATAATTTTTTCAGCCAATAGCATATTGCTAAAGCTTACAGACAATTGTTCTATCCAATCACTAGAAACACACATATGCCTTCTTCAAACAATACTTGCTTGTTTACTTTCTATTAACAATACACAATACTCTGTTACTAAGCTTAAAACTTTCTATTATCTTGGTAAGGATATTTTTCTGCATTCTTAAGTTCTATCTTGGCCAAGCCTAAAAATTCAACTGTTGTTTCATGTCCTTGCACACTGTGTTACTGCATTTCTTTACTTCCAGCTGCAGCTAGCTCTAAGTTCTCTGCCTTTTCTTTCTGAGGTCCATTTTTATGGCTTCTGAAAATGTTATTACCTTCACTGTTTCCCACAATTCCCCTTCCCTGTACAACCACAAAGAAACTTTGTCACTTATTGACTACCTTGCATTACATAGCTCTACCAAAATACTTTTTGTACCTAAAGGAACAAATTTAAAGTCTTTTAATACTTAATGTATTCCTCTTTGCTTGTTTAAGGTACTTCTCTTACTCGCTTTAAGCTGCTATTTTAAACCACAGCAATTTTAATGCTGTAAAAGATCTGGTCTATTCTAAGGATATAAGTCATTTAGTAGCAATTGTCATTTCTTATTCAAATAAGTCTTGTCTGTTCAAGGATATTAATTCAAAGCCTTCCTCTGTATCTATACTTGGATGGCTAAGGCAACCCAAACATTTGTTTTTGGTTGTTCTAGAGGCACATCTTCACTGCACAGAACAAGCAAGACCAGCAAGTACCAGCATAATACTTCATTCAGCTCCATAGTTTTCGTGAGCTATTTTTTGGCAAATGACCTTTCCATATATCTTATTTCCCAAATTCTACTCTTGTACTTTCTCAAATTTGCTTGGGGACTAGCTACCTATAACAAGAAAAAGAAGGGATAATTTCACCTTTGCAAATTCGATGGGGGGATGTACTCTCTATAGCACAAAAACACCCATGTTTTTGCCAAAGGAGTTCATGAAATCAACAATTTACACATTTTTCACAATGACACAAAAATCAGGGTTTGCAGGTTCCACAGGTGAACAAGGTTTGTCAGGAAGGACCCGTGGGCTCTCTCTTTGTTTCACATCTCCGTGCTTGTCTCTCTGCTCTTGGACTCATCAGCATGTTCTTCTGTGCAATATGGTTTGATGTTCTTTGCTGGAACCCACTTGGGTCTGGCATCTGTGGAGACACAAGCATACCCTTTGCCCCAAGTTACTGGGGGAAAAGGGCCTTCAATTTGCCCTGTCTCAGGGTTTCTAATTAAAACAGGGATTTTCCTCCAATTTTGCCCGTGTGTTATTTTAAAAATGCCTAAAAATTGGTGGATCAGGTTCTGCAAAAGAGCTGTTCAAGAAATTAAAAACATGTAAAGCTTTGCTCAGTCTCAATGTGGTGCCATCTCTGCTCCTCCCTTCTGTTGATCTAGAACACATTTTAGGGTATGATGTGTCCTTTCAATAATTGCTTGGCTTGTGGGGGATTAGGGAGTTTCAGAAGAGTGGCAAACACCCCAGTCCATCAAAAATGTGGCCAATTTTTGGGCTACATATGCAGGGCCATTGTCTGTTTTTACTTCTCAGGGTACCCCTAGTGAAGCAAATACTTGCAAAAAGTGTTGACAGGCATGATTAGCTGTTTCTCCTGCGTGGACAGAAGCAAAAACTGTTCCTGAAAAGGTGTCAACTGATACATGAATATTTTTAAAGTTCCCAAAGGAAGGGTGCTTAGTGATGTCTGTTTGCCGTGGCTGCAGGCTTTGCAAACGCTGTGGGTTGACAGCTCCTGTAGAAACAGGGGGTTGCACAAGCTGGCAGTCAGGGCAAGTACTAATGATGGCTTTAGCTTGACTTTTGGAAATGTGAAACATCCACACAAGTGCTTGTGCGTTTTGGTGAAAGAAGGCGGCGTGACTTAGTTTTGCTTGTTCAGTAATGTTTGGCAAAGCATTAGAAACAACCACTGCCAGCTTATCCGCTCTTGCACTTCCTTCTGCTAAAAATCCTGGAAGCGAAGAATGAGCCCTAGCATGAGAAACAAAATATGGATTAGTGCTGTATTGTAAAATTGTATAAAAGCTTGAAAGCAAACAATACAAGGCATCATTTCCAACATACTTTAAACCTGATCCTTCTATTATTTTAACTACATTAGCAACATAAGCAGAATCTGTAATGAAATTAAAAGGAAAAAGCTGAAAGGCCCTGACTACAGCAGCTAATTCAGTAATTTGGGGAAATCCCCTCACTGTTTGAATATCTGATTCCCATGTTTTTGTTGTTTGATTTAGCCATACTATTACTGATTTGTGTGTTTTCCCTGATTCATCAGTGAAAAGAATTATAGCACTTAAAGGCTCTTCACTCAACATGGGTTTTTCTCTAAAACTCAGTTTTACTTGCAACAGTTTATGAGCTGGGTAATGAATAGAACAAACACCTGAAAAATTCAACAATACATTTTGCAAATCATCTGAATTTTGCAATGCCCAGTCAAGGTTGTCATTTTTCAGAGGCAAATAATAAACTGCAAAATCTTGGCCTGCTAAGGTTAACAACCTTGTTCTGGCTCTAATTATAATTTGTGCTGTCATCTCCATAGTTGTAAAAATTGTCTTTGGGGACCTGTAAGGAAGAAAAACTCATTCCATTCTTAACAAAGGATCTCTTTCACAAGGGTCCCATTGAAAAATGAGACCATAAAGTTGCAATTTTTCTCCCAAAACTGCAAGAATAAAAGGGCTTTTCTGGAGCACATTGATGTGCTTTGTCTCCTTTGGAAAGCTCCTGTGACATTTTCAAGGGATGCTTGAGCTTCAGGTGTTAAAGTCCTAGGAGATTTGATGTCACCTCTCCTATTAAGTCTCCTCTTAATAAGTCAGAGAGTGGGGCAAATTCATCATTGGTAATTCCCAAAATAGGTCTGACCCAATTAATTTCTCCCAAAAGCTGTTGTAAATCTTGCAAGGTGTTGCCACTGGTCCAGAGTTTTATTTTCTGTGGAGTAATTGTTTGTTCAGTCATCCTCCATCCCAGATATTTCCAGGGTGGGACTTCTTGAATTTTGGATGTAGAAATTTCCAGTCCGGCCTTTTGAATTTCGGTAACAACACTGTCACGAATTTGTTCCATTTCTGTTTGTGTTGGTGCTGCAATAAGCAAATCACCCATGTAGTGCAGAATCACAGATTGTGAGTGCTTCTGTTGAGCTGGAGACAGAGCTTGTGCGACAAAATATTGGCAAATGGTGGGAGAATTTTTCATCCCTTGAGGCAAAGATTAGCAGTGATATCTTTGCAGTGGTTCTCCTCTATTGATAGCTGGAATTTAAAAAGCAGACCTCAGTGCATCCTCTGGATGGAGTGGAATGTTGGAAAACCAGTCCTTTAAATCAAGGATAACGGGAGGCCAGTCTCTTGGAATCATTGACATAGAGGGGAGTCCAGGTTGCAAGAACCTCATGTCCTTGACTACTTCATTGATCTTCCTCAGGCTGTGAAGTAGTCTCCAGGAATTAGAAGTCTTCTTGTGGATGACAGACCCTGGTGAATTCCAGGGACTACTTGTGGGTGTAACATGATCTTTTTGCAACTGTTTTTTACTAAGTTTTTAAGGGTACTTACTTTTTTTCTCTGATAAAGGCCATTGATCAATCCAAACAGGGTTATCAGTTTTCCATGACAGCTTTAGAATGGTGGGCTTTGGTGTGGTCCCCATCAGGGGTCCACTTGCAGTTTTGCTCCCCACTGGGACAGTCAGTCTCTCCCCCATACAGTGAGAGGCTTCTGCACAAGGAAGGGACATACTGTTGCTGGCTTCCCCTCAGGACCTGTAACAGTAATCCTGGATTCACTTTGCAGACACACAGTGGTGCCTCCAGTCCTGTGAGGGTGCCCAGAGGTGGCACTAAATTCCAATCACTCGGCCAAAACCTGTGAGATGTCTGTGCCAGTGTCCAGCATGCCTGTGATAAAAACTGTTCTACCAAGATGAGTCAGGCTGCAAGTCAGTTCTGGTCGGTCAAGGCCCATGTGTTCCACCCAAAAGACATCAAAACTCGGGGTAGGATTCCCAAGTGGCACCTCTGGGTGCACAACTTGATTAGTTGGAAGTGGAGTCTCTTGATACATATTTTGTCTGTGTGTATCCATAGGTAAAACAATGCAATAGCTATAGGTGTTTTTGGTTGAATCACAGTAGGAATACTGAATGCAAGAGCTGAAATTATTAGCTCTTGTTTGCAGTCTGCTGAAACAACAGCTGGAAGGAAAGTCCAAAAATTCTGTTGCTGTGCCTGTATATAATTAAAGTCTTGTCTTTGTCAAGAAATGCCAGTAATTTCTGTGGGGATACCTTCGTAACAGAAGTCTTTTAAAAGGCATATTTATTTTGAAGTTGCCAACTCAAACCTTGCCCCTGGGGGTAGTAGGGTGGAGCCACCTGAGGGATGGGTGGCAGGGCATAAATAACATCTGATTTGGGTTCCTTACAGGTAAAGCCGAGGTAACTAAATTTTTTGGCAACTGGGGTGCCACTACTTGTTTCATTGTGTGGTGGCCTGTGCTGCCTTTTGAGTTTAACAGCAAGGGATTACCATCGATGTCAAAACGAGGATGACAATTCTTCACATAATGTTTACCTTTCTGACATCGAGGGTGAACAGTAGATGGCTTAGCTTTTGGTGCCAGTACAGGACAATTCCTTTTTCCTGTGACCAGGCTTTCCACAGTTAAAACAAAGCTCTTTGGCTTTTGTACCAAATTGCACGGTCACAAGAGCTTTCAAAACCTTTTCTAGCTTATCTCCCAGCTTTTCTCCCAGTAAATCTTGGGATTTTAGAATCTGTTCCCCAAGAGCGTTAGCTTGTACCCTAGCAAGGTGCTGTGGGGGGCTAAGTTTGCTGCAAGCTGAAAGCTTTTGAGGAACAGTTGGGGGCTGCTCAGGCAAAGCTAAAATAACTTGCATTCCTCATTTGCACTAGTAGAAGCAAGGCTTTTAAGGATATAAGGGTGAGCCTGTTCATCAGGGCATTGCCTTTTGACAGCGTGTGTTAGTCGCTCTGAAAAAGCACCGTAGGCCTCAGTTTCACCTTGCATTATTGTAGAGTAAGCATTTGTGTGACTACCTGCCGGTTCAACAGTGAGCAAGGCTTTTCTTGCAGCGTTTTTTGTATCTCTGAGCACAGGCCTAGGCAGGAAAACTGCCTGATCCTCCAGCCTGTCATTTGGGGCATCACCATGTTAACTGAGCAATGGTTAATAGAGCATAAGGACCACCCACATAAGCTTCTATTACTCTACTGAGAAGCTTTCTCCACTCTAAGTCCCATTAGATGTACTGCGAATTAGATAAAATCATAGAAGCCACGTTGCGGCAATCTGCTGGAACTAGCTCATAAAAATTAAAAATACTTTTCACCACATTATTAAAATATGGAGAAGTCAGCCCGCTATCTTTTATTGCTTGTCTGAGTTCTTTGATATCATAATGTGTTTGTATTGAGGATTTTGATTGTTTTTACCATACCTCACCGGCCTGGCTAGAAGCTGACCATTTAAAGAGTCAAAATCATTATCCTGTCTGAAATTTCATCTAATATCAGACCGGTCAGTTAAGGGTATTGAATTAGTTTTCAGATTGGTCCCTGCAGGGTCCCCAGTTCTTGCCAGTCTCTGGGTTGGACTGCAAAGATTCAGGATTCCGTGTTAAATTTGTGTGACCAGAGTCGGGCAAAGCCAGCCCATCACCCGAGCAGTTTCCAGTGCCAGGCGTTTGTCCAGCGGCCGCGGGCGGGCTCCTCGCTTCCTCTGGGCCGCGGACAGCGGCAGGCACGGCCCGTGCTGGGCGTGCTGGCTGTGCCTGGGCTCTCCGTGCAGCCTGGGGCTCTGGACCGAGCTGCCGGACCTGCCCCTGCCCTGTGCCGTAACAAGAACCGGCCGGCACCGCTCCAGCGCCAGAAAAAGCTGGGAAAGGTACCACCAACAATGACTTCTCCCCCCGCGTCTGAGGCGCTGTAACAGACGGATTAAAAGCGGGGAGGCAGGGACCCCGGGCTGGGAAAGACGGGTTAGGTTTAACATTGGAAGAAATGTTCCCGAAGGAGGCGGGGAGGTTCTCAGGGGATGGAGGAGCAGGAGCTCTCGGTGCAGAGGGATCCGAGCCGGGCGGATTGGCGATCGGTTTGGGAAGTTGGAATAAGGGTCGGGGGTGTTTAAGGGACTGAGGATGGGCGCGGATGGAACGGAGGGGCTCACCGAGGGGTCTGAATCGGGCAGGGGGATGGCTGAGGGACAGGTCGGAGCAGCGGAATGAATTGGAAAGTCGGGGCAAACCGCGGAAGGCTATAGGGACACAAGCGGGATCTGAGTGGGGACAGAAGCGTTCTGGGGGGATGCTGGGGGAGGCGAGAGATGAGGGGGGGCTGGCTGTGCCGCCTAGGGGGACGGTGGGCGCGGGGTCTCTGAGCAGGGACGAGGAGAGAACCGAAGCAGCAGGAGAGTTGGGGATTCCCGGCGTAGATTGATGACGCAAACAGTTCGAGACCCGGGAGCTAGCAGGTCTGGCACGGGGTAGGGATGGGGGGCTGGAGGGCCGCTCTGCGAGATCAGAGGGGCCGAATTTGCATTTGAAAGCTTGCTCTGGGACGCCGGAGGGACGTTCTCTCTGGCGGAGAGAGGCACGGGGTGGTTTGGACACGCGGAGGAGTTCACTGGAGGAGCCGTGGAGTCGGTCTTGAGCCCGGGAGGGCCCACGGGTCCGGTCTTTTGAAAGATTTCTAGTAGTGATCGACATACAGGAAATAGTTTGGCTACTGTCTCATCTCGGTTAACAGAAAGGGCATTATATAGTTTCCAGTTCACCAGATCCCAAAAGTCATAAGTTAAAGCAGACTTAGGGTCTATATGTTGAAAGCTCATATTTACCCAAGTCAGCAAGTTTTTTAATTCATTTTTCCCAATCTCTGAGATTTATCTTTTAGAAGAATGTCAAGCTGGTGATAAATGTCCCATTTCTCTTTGGACAAGAAATGTTGTCCCATCCCAAAGTTCCCCAGAGATCCCTTCCTCACCTCAGTCTGAGGTGCAGGAAGGTAGGGAGGGAGAATCTCTTGTTTCAAGAGAGGGTCTGCTTCCTTTCAATGATTTCACCTGATCTGGGGCTTCCAACACAATGACCAGAAATAGTCCACTGAGGAATTCTAAAATGAATTCCCTGCCTCTTGGGGCATCATTCATTGGAGGTTAATTTTTCACAAATGGGATGGGACTGCTGGGTGACACGTCACGAGCTTTTATTTCAGGCACCAGTCTCAGCTGCAGATACAGGAGATGGCACAAGCTCACGTCTGCCACAAGCAGCTCAAGATCTCTGTTACAGAACATTTCATAATTTTTCCAGCCAATAGCATATTGCTAAAGCTTACAGACAATTGTTCTATCCAATCACTAGAAACACACGTATGCCTTCTTCAAACAATACTTGCTTGTTTACTTTCTATTAACAATACACAATACTCTGCTATTAAGCATAAAACTTTCTATTATCTTGGTAAGAAGGATATTTTTCTGCATTCTTAAGGTCTATCTTGGCCAAGCCTTAGAACTCACTTATTGTTTCATGTCCTTGCATACTGTGTTATTGTATCTTCTTTACTTTCAGGCCTTGCAGCTGCAGCTAGCTCTAAGTTCTCTGCTTTTTTTTAGTGAGGTCCATTTTCACAGCTTCTGAAAGTCTTCTTACCTTTACTCTTTCCCACAGGCAGGTACCTTTGTCTGCTCAGAAATGGTGTGGGTACAAAGTGGTGGATCATACTAGCAGGTTGCTTAGAAATGACCTAGTCCTAAAATGCTTTTGTATACCAACAATTAGAGGCATTGAAGACAGAGATCTCTGGCTTTGAGGCTGGAAGATGGCATAGGCAGTTATAAGACTGTAGAAAGACTGAAAAGAGACACAACAGAAATTATGAGAGATGGAATTTTCATTTTTGAGTTTAAAAGAATATGATTGTGTTAGTTCAACAGCACAAATGATTATGCCTAGTATATCTGGAACACTGTCAGTCCAAACGAAGTAGAGCAAAAAGAAGTAGCAAGCCAGTGAACCAGGTCTGGCAGGTGGGAGCAAAATAGAACTGTGGAAGAGAATACTGAGGGGAGATTGACATCTAATGCAGAGGAGTTTGCAATCTGTGGCCATTGCCTGGAAGACCCTGAGTATTTAGATGGAGTGTCAGTAGTTTTGATGTTGTGCACTCCTGTCTTGTTGGCAATTTGTTGGTTGATAGTTGTGGGGAAAGCTGTCTGTCCCCTGAAGAAGTGTCCTCTCTTCTGACAGTGATGTGGGTTTGTGTCTTTATATGCATATAGAAGTAATGTTACTCTTCTCACTTTTGTTGGAAGTAATGCCACCTAACTGATAAGGTGCAGGCTTAAGTTTTGCACTTGATTTCAAATTAAGGAAATTTTTGAGGTCACCTCTTCAATAGTATTTGAGTTTCAGTGCTGTTCTTTTGGTCAAAAATTAATTCATAAGCTATTTTGAATGCTGGAATCTGTTTGAGAGCAGATTACTTCTCTTTGGATGAGTTACAGACGTGAATTTACCTAGCCTACTGGTGTGTAAACTGTATTTTGTTTCTATAAGGAGTATTAGAATTTTGGTAGTCTCTTGAACATAACGTACAGAATTGAAAAAGTAACAACTATGAGCCTTTAATTTCTCCTGTTGTACCCTGGGAGAGGACACTGAAATAGAAGATATGACCAGCTCTATACATTGTGCCAAACTGTACTGCCTTTATAACAGACTTTTACACAGGTAGACCTTGGGGGAAAAAAACAAGTGGTAATACTTGTTTAACTGTATATTACCTTGCAGGTGGGAACCAGCGTGAACTTGCCCGTCAAAAGAACCTGAAGAAAACTCAGGAGATCCACAAAGGAAAAAGGAAAGAAGATAGCTTGTCTGCTTCTCAGAGGAAACAGAGGTAAGATCTCATAAAGCTGAATAAATGTTTAGGCAGAAAAAGGAGAAGAAAATGGGTCAGGAAGAATGTAGTGTCTTGGCTGAATACTTTGTTTTTATTCATTGGCTAATCACTTGCCAGAGCATAAACTGTGGATGAAATTTTGCAGTATCTGCTGTTAAACAGATATATTTTTATTAAGTCCTGTAAAGCTTTTTAATTTTTTTGAGCAGCTTTTTGCCTACTGCAAAAGGGAAAAGAATGTGTAATGCTGTCTTGAAGATGTTCAATCCATTACATCCTTTATTTCTAAATTTATTTATACTCAAGTAAATTGTCTGCCTCATGGAGTAATGAATGCACTGAAGAAAACAGGGTAATAAAAACACCGTGCTCGTGGCTGAGAAATTTTAGACTGATTTTCTTCTTCAAGTGGGGGCTATTAAAGGGAAGAAGCTCTGCTTGGAAAAATTGTGAGCCAGTGTCTGATATCCAACTGTTTTTCCTTCACAGGGACTCTGAAATCATGCAGCAAAAGCAAAAAGCAGCTAATGAAAGGAAGTCTCTGCAGGCAGGAGCAAAATGAGCTGCCGCTATGGAGAATATAGAGTGCACCAATGAAGCAGGACCTAGAAGATCATTCATAAAAGTGTCCGGCCATTAAGTGATTAAACTTTTATTGTGCAGAGTTGTTCAACTAGCATTAGTTAGAGTATTTTCTGGTTACTATAGGCCTAGTTGTCTACAGTGCTCTTTCAAAACTGACTACACTCTTCTGCATGTGTATGAATAAAAGTACCAAGCAATAGCTTCATTCTAGCTTTTGCTGCATTTGTTAGTTTTACGTAGTGGTTCCAGTAACAGAATTTCTGAATCTACAGTTAGACCAGATTTGGTTGCCCAAATTCTTGAAAGTACATCTTCATTCAGAATGGAACACACTTGTAAAATGTGCTTAACCTTGCAGAGGTCTGAACTGTAAATCTCAAAGTATTTTTACAATAAAATGTTGCATGAAATACTGTCTAATCTGAAATGGTAATGCTTCATAATCAGTTGATTTCTAAGTTACCAAGAACATAAGGAATTGATAACCTTGTGGAGAAATGTAGTATAAGAATGTAAGTGTAATACAAAGTATGAATAAAGTTTATAAGAAATACATATTATAAGCACTGTTTAAGTGCCCCATAGGAAAAAATGCCTCTTGAGTTGCAGACTTTGATGGTGTACAAAAGTGACTCAGTCGAGTCCTGATCCTAGCACAGAGAAGCTGTAGGATTGCTGTTAATGAGTTCCAATGGAAGCAGATCTCAAAATTGCTATGCCACTAAAATGATTTGAAATCACTGCTTACACCTGCCTCAGGAATAAGTTAGTGTGGAAAAACTCAGCCCTTGCTTCATAGGCATGCTTTAGTATATTGTGCATTGACCAGGGGAAAACTGTTGAGGAAGCTTCCCTGTCTGACCATCCAGGAGGCACTCTGGCAGTCACATTCACACCACCTGCGCTGGGAATGAAGCCCCTTCACAACTATACCACTCACAGCCCAGGATTCCTTACCAATTCAACCCCAGGTTTCCTGTAGCAGTGTCAAAGATCCTGATCTTTAATATAATTTCATCTTGGTGCAGTGACTGACAGGTGCCTCTGTGGAGGGACCATAAACAAAAGGAACCCCTGCGATTTTATGCTCTCATAGTCTAGGGGTGGATCCTGGCTCCTACCATGCCACAGGTCCCTGTGCCCTTTGTCTTGGCAGTGGGTTGGCAGTTCACAGCCTCTTGCCTTGGGCTCCTGCAGCAGCTGCACTTGGAGCTGCCTCCACAGAATGTGCTCCTCAGCAACTGATTTAGTCTCTAGAGACAGCTTTTGAAGCCTTTGCTTTTTAAGCTGTGTTCCATCTACATGCATTCACTTATTGTTTAACAGGCGCTGGCGCAGCTTGAGGAGAACTGGAGGGAAAATGTAGCTGGTGCTAGCACTGCTGACCTGCAGATGCTGAGAAATTAAGCAAATTCACAGAATCACAGAATTTTTAGGGTTGGAAGGCACCTGTGAAGATCATCCAGTCCAAGCCCTCTGCCAAGGAATGCACCCAGGTGTGGTTTGCATGTCCCCAGACAGCGAGACTCCATGACCTCCCTAGGCAGCCTGCTCCAGTGCTCTGCCATCCGCAGTGAAAAGCTGTCATACTGAGATGGAACTTCTTGTATTTTAGTTCATGGCCATTACTGCTTGTCCTGTCACTGATTACCACTGAAAAAAGTATGGCACCATCCTCTGGGCCCCTGCCCAGAGATCCTCTCTCAGTCTTCTCTGGACTGAACAGGCCCAAGTCCTACATTCTCTGCTCACGAGAGAGATTCTCCAGAATCCAAATCATCTACGTGACCCTTTGCTGGACCCTTTCCAGTATGCCTATCCTTCCTTTACTGAGGAGCCCAGTACCGAGCACAGCAGCAATTCCTTTGCTCGCCTGTCGCTGGCTCGATGCCAGCTCCCGCTCCGCAGCCGCCTAGGGCGCCGCCCAGGCGCAGGCCCAGACCAGCACGCGGGGCCGCGCCCCTTCCGGCGGCGGGGCGCGCTCGGGGCTCGGCGCATGCGCGGCGGGCGCGCGGCCATGGCGGACGGGGTGCTGTTCCGGCGCGGCACCGGGCAGGTGGGAACGGGAATGGGGCCGGGAGCGGGCCGGGAGCGCAGGGCGGGAGCGGGGCCTTGCCATGGCGCTAAAGGCTGTGTGGCTTCCCCAGAGCGACGACTCGGACATCTGGGACGACACGGCCCTCATCAAGGCGTACGACAAGGCGGTGGCCTCCTTCAAGGTAAGGGGTCGGAGCGGCTGTGGCTGGATCCTGGGGCTGAGGCCGCTGGATTGGCATTTATTGTTTTTTTTTTCTTTCTCTTCCCTAAGAATGCCTTAAAGAACGGGGAGTGCTCAGAGCCTTCAGACAAGCAGGAGCAGCGCATGATGATAAAGAGAAAAAACCATAAAAAGAACAGAAATAGAAACAAGAGCAATACAGCGCCTTTGAAACAGGTCGTCTCACTTGTAAATGCCAGTGGTGCTCGTACTGCATGGTGGTACTTCGGTACTCAGAAGTAGTTGCTTTATCACCCTGAGAGTATTTGGGACGGTGGTGTGGGGTGATAACGCTATAATCTTTATTTTTGGGTTATCTATAAGAATTTCATTAAATACAAAGGAAATGCTGTAGGTGGGATCCATATTTCTGGACTTTTTAAAAAGTAGTTTAGGAAAAGGCACCTTCTGTTGGTCCCTTGGTGTAGGTATTTACATGCTTCTCTTGCTTCTGTTGCAGTGGAAAGTTGGTGACAGCTGCAGTGCTGTTTGGTCTGAGGATGGTAATTTGTATCTAGCAACTATTGCCTCCATCAACCAGAAGAGAGGCACATGTGTTGTCACTTACACAGGATATGGAAATCAGGAGGAGCAGAACCTGTCTGATCTACGTCCTCCAACCAGTGATGAAACAGTAAATGGGATGAGCCATTCTGGGGAGGTGAGGGACTTTTTCATTCTTCTATAAAGAAATGGGAAAGCACGGGAGTCACTTATTTTAGTATGTCTGGTAGCACTGCTGGTGTTCAGCATGAGAAGCGATGCGCAATTCTGTTGTAAACAGGCACAAGCTGATGGAGGGAATGAATGCATCCCTTTACTTTTTGAACTCAGTGTGGAAGAAAGGGAGGGGACAACAAGAAATTCACCAGTGAAAGATGACATAGCTCAAATGGTGAGCAGATAAAGCTCCTGAGTAGGTCTGGGAGGGCTAGAGAAGGGGGATGGATGTGAATGGGACTTTCCAAACTATTTCACACTAAAATTGCTTGCTCCTAGACTCCTGTTTAGTGCATTTCATAAAAACATCTTTGTCTTCTAGAATGAAAATGAAACTCCATATTCAACAGATGAAAGTGAAAAATCTTCCCAGTCTTCTCGAAACAAAAATGGCTGCACAAAAGCAAGATTTTCCCCTCAGAACTTGAGATTTCCTACACCACCACCACCACCACCAGGCCTAGGAAGGGTAAGCTTAACCTTAATATAAATACTTTATTACCATTGTTAAGCCTGGTATTTTTGTGTGAATTCTGAGAAAATATGATAGTATTTAGCATTTTCTAGAATTCAGTTAGCAGCATTTTGAGAATGGATGTACAGATATGCATGTCAGTATCTGTTGGTCTGCTGTTTTGTAATAATTTGGCCACACTATAGCCTTTCTGCAGTGCTGCTGTCTAGTGAGGAGAACCTTCTGGTCCTTGGCTAACACTTGCTTTCCTATTGCCTTTTAATTTGTTCCACGGATTCTGGTGGTGTGATTAATGACAGTGGTGTTTATGCTTTAAGATTTTGCATTTTCTAGCCAGTCAGTATGTTAGACTTCACAGGAGATGTCATAAAATCCTCTCAGCTGTAGCTGCTCTTTTGAGTTAGGAGTGAATGGGGTATTAATACACCCTTCAGTCATCCTGTCATGTAGGAGTCCAAGTAATAGTATAGTTGTTCTCTAAAACACATTGTTATGTTTTCTAAATATTACTGTTTGTGCAAGATTTCTTTATAAGGTTTTATTTTATATTTTCTTCTTTTCTGTCCGTAGATTTGTATCCAGATCTTTATTTAAGGACTTTCACTAGCATAGTGGAATTTAGTCAACTTCTGCCCCATCCACACAGGAGCAGAGAAATTATCTCTTTGCCTGTGTGAATATTTGATCTGTTTCTTCCTGTTGAGAGTGTGGCCATTGACTTCCACTCAGGAAAACCTTTTAAAAATGCTTCTATTAATCAGAGCCCTGTTTCAGCAGTGTTTGCCTCAGTGACATGAGTAATCTTAAGTTGTACATCTCATATTACAGAATGTGTCTCAGAAATAGCTACTGTCTGTATTTTCATTAAATTGCTGGGGTATGTTGTCTATTGTTTAAGGTATATGAATTGGTATATAAGCTTAAATAAATTTTCTTAAGTAAAATCCTAATACCCCAAATTCCCTTTTAATTTGTACTGTTTCACTTTTTTTTTTCCCCCATGTAGTCTGGATCAAAATTCAAGGCACCTCCATCATTTTTATCTTGCTGGCCCCCACCCTTCCCAGCAGGACCACCAGTAAGTGACAGAAGAATGGGGAATGAGTATTAGTGATCTCAGGTTTTCTCACTGAATGTGCTCACTACCTGTGTTTTTAGAACACATTTGTTCTGTTTGCCTGTATTTTTCACATATTTGTTAACAAATTCAGTTACAAATATTATGATAATCTAAGGTACAAGGTCTGATTTTTACTCATTTCTGTGACATTTTCATACTCATTTCAGTGAAGCTGTTGGTAAGAATATCAAGGGGTAAATTGTTTGAAAAAACTGCACTCTATATTAACAGCATTTCACTGAAGAAGGTAGTATTTTCCCCTAGAAACACTTTTTGTGAACAGTTAAGCTATGGGAGTCTTGTTTTTCCTAGGCTTTGGAAATCACATATTTTCAGAAAACACCATCTTTGACTCCTTTTCAGAGAACAAATTAAGGATATGTTCCTATTTTTCA
The DNA here is from genome assembly GCF_971803275.1 of Cyanistes caeruleus. Lineage (NCBI taxonomy): Eukaryota > Metazoa > Chordata > Aves > Passeriformes > Paridae > Cyanistes > Cyanistes caeruleus. The sequence continues at coordinate 34,427,822 of NC_141732.1, forward strand.
GTTTTATGCTTTAATCTTTTAGAATTAGGAGCTCTCTATTCTGGGAAACACCCTATTGAAACGTAGACATTTCCTTTGTGGTTTCTTAGTTGATTCCTCCTCCACCACCCATGAGGCCAGACTCCGCTGAGGATGATGAAGCATTGGGGAGCATGTTGATAGCCTGGTACATGAGTGGTTACCACACTGGATATTACCTGGTATGTGCTGCTGTGGTTTTGAAGTGTCTTGGTAATTTTGCACTGCTGTTGGTGCTCCTGTTTGCAGCAAGAAGCCATAGAGGGAGTGCTGCTTTTTAGGTCTCCTATTCTAATTTACAGTCACTACATTTAAGGGTGTTTTCTATTGTATAAGTGTTGTCATACTGTTTGACAGTAGAATTCATATTCTCACTCAATTCAGTGAGCCAGCATGTATATGTATTATATTTATATATATATATATATTTAGTTGATGTTTTTGTAATTTTTCCACTGTCAGGTAGTTTTATGATCACTGTTTTACAGCCATTCTAAAACAATCAATTCTGTCTTTGTAGACAGGTGGAGTAAATACGTTTATTTTTCAGTAGTCTTCTATGTATTTTCTTTATGTATTTTTCTTTAGTATGAGTGGTAGTATCACATTCAAGATCAGATTTGGCACTTTTGCAGAGATAGTTCATCAATAATTCTTTCGTGTCATTGTGAAGGTCCAGTAGAAACTGTCAGCATAGTTGTGAAAATCTGTGACTTTTATTATTGATTCATATATTCATCTGTGCACTTAATGAAGAAAGAAAATTACGAAATGAACTCTTTGCACTGAGGAAGTTGGAAAGGGAGGATTTGGTGCTTCAGATTATATATAATTGTGGATTGCTTTACTTTCAACTGAACAAGAAGTATATATTTGAAGTATATATTTTGTATAGCCTCTGGATATAAAAAACACATGTAGTTTGGCTTTTACTATTTTTAAATTGCCCATTCTGATTTCCAAAGAAAGTTAAAAACTGTTTGTGATTTGTAGAGGACTGAAAAAGATTGTCCAGAAATGTTTTTGTTCTGCAACTAAAGCTTTTATTTGCATGTTGGCAAAATCAAGATTTTACTAAATTGTATCCTGTAGGGTTTAAAACAAAGCCGAATGGAAGCATCGCTGGGGAGACAAACACATGCTAAGTAACCGAATATCCACCATTGTTCTGGAGGATTGTAAGTATTGCAGCTTTGTGGTAAATGAAGATACAGTCAAGTTTTGAACTCCCTTCAAAAACCTCTTGGCTTTGGGACTTCCATCCACTTTAATGGCTCTCTGTAAAGACTACTTCTGCCAGTAGTAATCCCTTCTATGCTTAGCAGCTATGGAATTGTATTTTCGTGGCTAGAATGAAGGAAAGAATTCATTGCTCTGATGAGAGTTTTAATTACAGCGTTTGTCTGCATAAGGATTAACAGTGCAGCTTATTTGAATTATTAATGGTTCATAGTGGGCTGTTTTGGGAACAAAAGGTTGTAAGTGAAATGCAGTTTTTTCATCTGTGTTTCCTTACACAGATGGGATGGTAGGTTGTAGCTAAACTTTATTTTCAGGACAAGTTCAGTCCGGTAATGTCGAGCAGTTCAGTGCTCATTACATCAGTACCTGCGCTTGTATTTGAAATGCTTTGTCCAGAATTCTCCATTGTATTGTTCACTTCCTTATAAAGCAAAACTATATTCTCCTGGGGAATTGTTTTCTGATTTTCTCTGATAACATGTAATTTCTGTGTAATTTAGTAATTCTTTGTGTGTTTAAAAGCAAAAAGCTCTTTTATGCTAATTTTTGCTTCTTTTTTAAAGCCAGGTACAAATCTTTTCCATTGAGAGGTGTATATCACTTATGCATTGGGGATTGATGGTGAAGAACTGAATTTTTATCAAGACAATTAGTCATGTTTTCTTAACACTGAGCTGTCCCTGTTAACAAATAAATAATTTCAGACTAGTAATTAAATGTGCATTGAAATGAGCTATTTCTTAAAAGACCTCTAGTCAAATGTATTTCAGAAGCACTGCAGCAGCAAAGTACTTTTTACTTCCTTGAGGCAATTTCAAGACTTCTTATTGCATGTTAGATTTAACTCTTTTGACCCCATGTGATAGATTTTATTTATCTCTCAACATGTCTTGCATTCCTCAGGCTTTCTGTCTGAATGGCACCACCAGAACGATTGTTTATGGTATCCTCTTTTAGGAGAAAGCTGTGGCAGCAATGTGTGTTGCAGTGGCCACTGGTGCCACTGGCATGGGAAACAGTGTGCTGTTGTAGTAGGAGGGACATCTTACAGGTCTGATTAGAATCATGAAATTTGACAGCTGGTTTCAGAAAGGCTGTTGTCTCATTTCAAATGTGTGAATAAAGTTCTGCTTTTTAAACTTTGAGTTTAGGGATGTAATTTGTTTTGGGGTGCTTTTTATTTTGAGCTTCCATTGGCATCTCTTGGTTGGTTGGATGAACGGCTGAAATACAGCAGAAAGCCGCCTATATACATATATACATTATATTGCCTTTTTCTGAGTACCATTACTGAAAGCAAATCAGGGAAAGCCTGTAGAAAGGTATGTACAGACATGGATTTCAGTCCTTACAACGTAGTGCTGAATTTTACTCTACCCTACTCTTAATAGAGGCTGTAGCTCCAAAACTAGGTAGTAATTTAGTTAATGCCAGTGGTTTTCTTTCCAGGGAAATAGAGATATGAACTTCACTACATTCACTTCCTTTTCCTACTGTGGTCATGTGTCAAAAAGATCAGTTTTCCTACAAGTAATTAAGGAAAAAAATACTTAATCATAACTTACCTAAGCTACTTTAAAGGCTTTTTTTTTTATGTCTAGGTGACATAAATTAAGACTGACTGCAGTAAGGTAAAGCTTCTAAATCATCTTTTCAGATTGCTGAAGAGGCAGAACTGCTCTCTGCTTCAGTCAGTTATATTGGTGTCTGACATTGTTAAAAAAGCGGCCTTCAGTTTTTAACAGTAGTAAAATCTAACATACAATAATTTTACTGCAGTTCTGACTTCAGTAAAGGGGTTTATGTTTTAAACAAATAAATCAGTCACATGAATCAAGTGCAAGCAAATTGACTGAGTAGAATATTAGTAAATGTGTGTACAAGCGCTTACCACACTGAGAACTCCCAACAGCTGACCACTGGCAGGATGTGTGACCTGGAAAGGAGCCTTCTCCCATCCCCACTGAAGATGTGAGGTGGTACAGGATAATCTGGGACTCATAGTCATGTTCTCTCCTGGCTGCTGGGAAAAATAACCCGATCCTGGCTGGAACCAGGACAATGTTTATTTGCTATGGAGGGGTATAGTTAATAATACAAGAGAAGGGAAAACCCTAACACTTCCAAACTTTCCTAGGATTGAAAAATTGGTGAAAAGGGCAAAACCCACTGCTAAGGTAATTTTAAACTCCTACACTAGGGGGATCCTTCATTATGATACTAGACATTTTAAGGGCCTCTATCAAGGAGCCAACCCACCATTGTTATTGTCACAGGACCAGACAATCAAGAAACAGTGACATAAAACCACCATTGCTGCTGCTCTGGCTGTGATCTGATGTGAACATGTGGATAGTTGCCACTTCTTTTAAGGTAGACACATCAAGCATTCTAAAGAAATGTCTGTAACAGTGATTTGCTAACAGAGCTTTCTGAGCTTCTAGAGAAGATGCTCCAAAGCCATATGGAACATGAACAAATAAACAGTGATGCTAAGGTATGGTACATTAAAAATATAATAAATTCGTTGCTGCTGGGTTGAAAACAAATAATAGAACTTTGAAATTACACATTTGAGCACTGTGATACTCAGACTGAGGAGACTGATAAAGGATATTCTAGCAGGCATATCAATGCATAGTAGAATAAGATACCAGTATGGATGCTAATTCTGAAGCAGGCAGTATAGTGCCTGTGAAACTACAAGGCACATAACTTTCTCAGTCTTGCCTGGGAAAGTGGCCTGGGAATTCATAAGGAGGAATTAAAACAATCCTCAGAGACAGAAAACAGCCTTGCAGGTGCTGCTTGTCTGTTCCTTGTTTTCTTGCAAGAGAAAGTCGAGGGGTGGTGAGCCCCACTGACCATTGATGGTGATGTGTTAGTTTACTAACCAATAAGAGTTTTCTTTTCTGTACTTTTCACATATCAGTCTATTAAAAAGAGCTGAGGTAATAAACCGGAGAGAAACTTCTCCAGTTCAACTCCATGAGACAGTCTGTGTCGTTCTTTTCGCCGTTCCCAATAAAGCGACATACCAGTGTCTTTACAAGTGTTCAAATACCACTCTTACAGAACAAAGCAAATAAAGCACCCACTTGTGCAGGCACTGGAGGTCAGACATCAGATCAGCACTGCAGAGATTGAGATACCAAGCATAACTATCACTCTCGGGCCTGAGTACCATCACATGAGCTTTCCAGCCTTGTCTTACGGTCACCCTGCTTACAAGATGAGACTCCTGTAATTAAATTACTATACTGAAATGTATGTCAAAAATAAAGGAAGGTAATGTGACAGACTTGGCATTTGTTTACAGAAAAAAACCAAAACATTTTTCCTGACTGGGTATGGCATGGTTGTTTTAAGACTATACTAGAAAAAAATTACAATCAAAAAATATTCTGGAGATACAGAGTTTTAACAGCTAGAGCTTATAAGCTAATATAACGAGCAACAAAGATATGAAGCTCTATTTTAAGTCAGTCTATTTTCCCACTGATTTTTCTTGTAATTTCCATTGCTTTGTAGAAGGGGAACTAAGAAGGCATTTCAGCAAGTCTCAGCAAAGTCCAGTATGTAAGCAGGCTGAATATACTTTGAGAAGCAAGGTATATTTTGGGCTGTGTATGGAACAGGAAGAAGTAATACCCATTAAAATGACAATTTGCAATTTCTGTAAAGTATACAAACAAGATTAATTTATCCTGAAGCAGTGTCTTCTCTACTCAGACACTTTTTACTTAATTTGAAATTCTCTCCTTTAAACTGACCTACTTCTAACAGGCCATCATCCTGCAGTCACAGGATAAATAGGAAGCATCTGAGGTGCAGCAGGTGTAGACACTGCTAAACTATCAGTTTGGCTGCAGATTTAATTCTTTTACCCTGTAGGAAGGATGCACTCCTTCAGGTTAAGAAAAAGACCTAAATTTTATGCTGCAGAGAGAAGATGACCTTTCCTGTTAAGAATTAAACTACGTAATTTCCTGAATATTGTGCCAACGAATGACAGCAGCAGATCCAAGTAAAACAATCCTTTAAAATTTAGATTATGGGCAATAGGTTACTATCTGCTTTCCTTTCTCAGGTTTGGCTCTGCTGTTGTTCATTCTGTAACTCAATAGCTTATAAAGATCAATAGAAAAGGCAAACTACACCTCCATAGAGGGTGTAAGAGGTCTCATGAGCACTCCAGAGATACAAGGAATTTTCCATTGACAAAATCAAGGCACCCACAGGAAGGGGAGGGGAGGGGGGACAGGGAGGAAATAAAAGGTGTTCCTCCCTTCTCAAAATGAAATCCGTTTCAACTTTTCCCCTGTTCTCTATACACCTGCTTTTTGCAGGACAGTGTTTGGCTTTCAGAGGTGCTGAACACTTGATTCTAATTGAGGACAGCCATGCATCTCATTTGGCTCATCCCCCTCAGAAGGACCTGAACACACACCCTTCATCACAACTGCTTTGGAGACCTGATTCAATGTTCTTCTAGGAACACCAGACAAGTAAGTGTCCAGATAAATGCTTTCTCCTTTCTAAAAACATATCCTCCTTGCCACTCTTTGCTCTGGCTTTAACCTCAGACAAGTCTAAGGCAATTTAATTTTAATCTCCTTGTCACAACTTTTGCAAAAGCCATTCTCATTTGTCAGCTGCATTACTCTCCTAATGGAGAGTAATGGAAAGCCATGACAAGATTTTAGCTAGGCGCCAGGGCATTATTGAATCTCCGCTCCACCTGCATTGGAATGTGAATCTTTTACTTGTCCTGTGTTTATATACCTAACCATCTTGGTTCAAGCTTATGTAAAACACCTGGCTTTAGGAACAGCAGAGGCTTCAACATGGGCTTCTTCAAGGCACGATTTTTAAAAGAGTCTGGTCAGACTCCTCTATTCTCAAAGATGCTCAAGGTGAGATTACCTTTGCAATCAAAGATACTTGGTTAGGAAAGCATTGGCCTGCTATCACATTCTCCAAAGCAGGGACAGAACTGGATTGCCAGCATCTTGGGCTTACATCTTGGGAAAGCAATCTGGGTCTGAGAGTAGATCCATCTGAACTCCTTTCTCAGAAGTTTAGAATATAAGCAGGTCCTTTCTGCACTTCATGTCTCAGTGGAAGGGTCTCCCTGATAAACTTTGTCTGAAACTCCCCTTCTGCCTGTGACAGAAAACATCATTCAAAAAACTGAAGCTTTTTTAACAAAGAAAACATAAGGCTCAAAACCTCTGGGAAAAGAAGTGGGTAAAATAAAATCAGACAGCCTGGGTCTGAGAAATGAAATTAAATGTCTGAGAATAGGTCAACTAATTTAAACCTTCCAGCAGGAACAGAAAGACAGTGAAGAGAGCTGGCAGCACCATCTGTTAACCAAGCTGTAAAGGAACCTTTCCAAAGGGACAATACAATTGCAGAGGATTTGAAGTGACGCTTTTTAGAATAATTTTATTAATGTCTACTGTAGACGAATGCAGGGAGATTCCCTTTGTCTAAATCAGAAGAGGGGAGGGCATATAGCAGAAGGCAGATCCCAAATCAAAGCAATTATGGCCAATTTTTTAAGAGCTGCCTGCATTTCTGGGGTAGATGAAGAGACATTGTATCTGTAAGCTTGGCATCTGTTACAGACTAATAAGCAGAAAAAATAAAATTCTGTCACTGTAAAAACACACAGTTGATCCACATATTTTACAATGCATTTGAAGGAAGTCCCCTCAACTCAAAAAAATACCGTATTAGAACAAAAGGTGCAGGGAACACAGCAAGAATGATAAAATAATTCAACAGTTCTTGCCTGAGGATTGAGTGAGTTGCCTGTATTCTTCATCATGAGGATGACAGCATTTATGGAGAATACAGTGCATTGCCAAACAATGCATGAAAATAAAATGTATATTTATTCAAGTGCTGTAAGCAGACCTGTACCATTCTATAAATCAAACCAACAATCCCTCCCAGTTTTGTTTTCAATGACCTGTAAAGAAAAACCCACCTCTGGCAAGTAAATAAGAGTATGTTCCTCTGGCATACAACAGCCATCTATCAAAGGGCTGTATCCTGCACACTGTACCTCTGAGTGTCTCTGCTGGGTTCTTCAGCTTCTGAACACAGATATCATATTTTGAAATATTACCCACAGCTTTGCCCAGGACAAATTCACGAGGAGGAGAGAATTTCTTGTGCTGTTTGCATGGGGTACATCTAACCATCTTAGTAAATAAATCTAACCCACAGCAAAAACACTGCACACTGGATTGAACAAGGGTATGAGAAAAAATGCAGCAGTTGCCATTTCTGTCAAAGACCATGAATGAGATGTATAGGATAAAAAGGGCTTTATCACACTCATTTCTTACATAGGGTTTTAACTCTTCTGCAGTGTTCATGGACTCCCTGGAATTCTGTCTCCATATATTTGACAAACTTGAGAAAATCAGACTACCTGTGGGAATCAGTACAAAGCAAAAAAATGCAGCTCATGTATTTAATTGTTATTTGTCTCTGCTACAGGATTATTTTACATTCTTTTGGAAAAAAAGACTACTAAATTATATTATGCACATCTTTTAGATAACATTCATAATCACCTCTCTTTCATTAGTAATTCAGCTGTTATACTGCCATTTCTAATCTGACAAAATACAAAGTTCAAAAATTAAGTCACATACACCCAGAGCAACTCAGTCACTGATGTATTTACAATCATCACAGGGTGACTCTAGAAAACCCATTGTGATGTATTGCTTCAAACACTGCACCTGTAGCCTCCTTTTACTGAGGTGTAGCACATTATAATTCTCACAGGTTCAAGCTGCAAACACACTTAGAGCAGACACTGCAAAATGTCAGTCTTGCACTTGTGTCAATTTCTATTCTTCAAGGTTCAGGTAAGGAGGAGCACTTACTCTCCTGCACCCACCTGCCTTGCTGCTTTAGAGGTTTAGAAAAGTTGATGTGGGGTTCTGTCAAGTCAGTGTAGCCTCACAACCAAACAGCAGCTCTTTTTGTATTCAATACTGAGTCCATCAAACAATAGTTTGTATTAACTCAGGTCTTGCCCTTTTGCAAGTTCATTGCCTTTCAGCAATGTCACCCTCCTACAAGAAATTGAAACTTGACAAAACCAGACAGCTGCAGACACAGGAGTAATAGAATTCAGTTAGCTTTGAGTTGCACCATTAAAACCTAAAATGTGTTTTCAGCACATTCATAACACCTGTATTTAAGCTGCCTTAACAAACACCAAGGTGAATACTTATAATACTTGAAAATAATATACATGAAATATCTACAATTAATTGCTCAAATCACCTTTGTTTAATTCTTGCAAAAGAATATTTTGAAATCCATCATCCACCAAAACCAAATGTAAATGTGTAAAATATATTTTCATGGCTTCTTTTTGAACAAGTAATGAAACCAAGATGAATCATCACATTATCATAAAAAACAGTTTTATCACTTACACATTTACAAATATATACATTATTATAGTAACAGCTGGGAAAAGCCATAGTTCTTTAGACAAGAACAAAAAACAGATACAGATAATTCAAGTATATATTAACAGTAATAAAATAATTGAAACATTTAAGTTTGTGTCTATGCCACTGTTTATCCCTCTGTAATCTTCTTCAGAGATGCCTCAGTTAAAGTGATGGCTGAATAAAACGATTTATGCAAGAATGACAAAGACAAATCAATTTTTAAAAATATATGAGATCATACAGATACAGGAGCAGGGTGCTCATGAATACAGCCAGGACAGCAGTGCAGTGAATCATGAACAAACAGATCACATTCCACACAAAATGCATTCTGACACACTTTGCATATGTACACCTGTGTGGGAAAGATAGAAAGACAAGCCAAATTAGCAAAAATTATCATCATCATCACACTACAATAAGACAACAGTTATGTCATCAAGAGAATGTAAACAGACTGTACTGCTAGCATCAAAGAAACTCAATTGAATTAAACCTTCTGATAACAAGTATATCCACAGGCATGAGCTCAGGTCACTGTAAATACTTCCAGTGGCTGAGAGTGGAAGCTTTCTTATGCAGCTCCCCAGGAAATCCCTTCCCACACTTTTGTGGAGGAGCCCCAATCCTCTGACAGGCATCCTCCCTGGAGATCAGCCCCCTAACATAAGACAAAACCGCCTAGTCACCGTGACTAAGCTATGGACCCCTTCCTGTTTTAGGACCTCATGTTATCTCCCTGTTAACTAATGATCATCTTATCCTGGTCTCAGACTGTGGGTTCCCTTCTAGACTCTCCCCTTCCCTAGGAAAATCCCAGCTTTTGCCCAGTTCAGGGGTTAGACCATCACTGGCCCCCTCCGCTGAAGCCTGCACTAAAGCCTTTCTGTGGAATGCCATATGATCTTCCCATCTCTTGTCTGCGTCGGCTGGAGTAACCCCTGAACGGAGCTGGCTAGGCTGAACAGAGCTGATCATAGAGCAGAAATCACTTCTAAAAGAGCTGGGCACCTTAAGCCTTTTTTCCATGCTCCTAAGGGTTACCCGTGGCCGGAGACTGCCTGCAAACCCCGGACTCTGGCTCTCCCCCGGGACGCCTGTCTGGGCTTGTTGCCGGCAGAAACTGGGGTCGGACAGGCCCCCAGGACCCAGCCACATCACACCTCCACAGACTTTGCAGTCTAGAAAGTGTGACTGTTTAACACAGAACTCTAGTTAACCTTGACATTAACTTTCACAAGTATTTTTATGGTCTTTAGAATGTAATGTTACAGGACCATCTCTATTTCTCACACCTCTCAATATAAATTACAGTGCCATTCGACATACTTACATTTTGATCTTTTATTTCTCCCTGGCAGCCTTGACAATACCTAAAAGCAAATTTGTATATTTTAACTGAAGAGTCAAGACTGTGTAAATAAGTGTTTTAAAATAGATCTCATCCATAGTAACAATTTCTGGCAATTATTTCAGCTATTCAACTGAACTCACAGATCATGGAAATGACAAGTATTTCTTAATGACAGAGGTGCCCCACACCACCCAAACACTCAGGATCTCCAGCAGCCAAGAAGCTGTTGCCAGCTATTCTTACTTGTGTTACAAAAACGTTACAGTACACTCATTATCACAAATAAGCTTTGCATACCGTTCCCCCTTGTATTGTTCCAGTGGAACTTCCTGAAAGGCATCTAGAGGAAACAAGTGATGGTAAGACCGAGCCAGGTGAGGTGCAGACACTAATGTAAGACCTGCAAATAGAGACACCAAAATTGTTACAAGGGAGGTTTTACTGAAAGGCTTTTCTGTATCAAATAAAATAAAAAGTCTCATTCTCAGTGGGTAATAGCTTCTAAGAATTTTAAAAAGTAAAATTACTTGTTCCATTAGCCAAACCAGTAATTCAGTCCACTTTTAAATCCAAAGAACAAGAAAATTGCTCAAATTTCTACTGAAAAAGTTTAATTTAGCCTTTGGAAATACATTTACAACACACAGTGGTGAAGTTAAGAAGCTCCTTTTGGCAATGATGGTTCTGCTGTATCACACCACCAGTTAAAATCATGCCCTATTACAAAGTTCTACTACAGCCTGCTGTACTACTGCCAAAGCCACGCCACAGCCCCATATTAGCTAACACAGGTCTGCTGGTTTTAAAAGAGTTAATTTTTGCCACACTAACTATCATGTGTCTGTGTTTGGATCTATGCTGGAAACAGGGTTGATAAGGCAGGAATGTTTTCTTTACTGCTGAGCAGTGCTTACACACAATCAAGGCCCTTTCTGTTTCTTACTCCCCCAGTGAGTAGGCTCAAGGGTGCACAAGGCATTGGGAAGGGATACAGTCAGGATGCAGTCAAGAGAACAAGAGAGTTACACCAAGCCAAACAGTGTGTCTCAGTTTATAAAGCTGGGTGAAGGTGGAAACGGGAGAATGTTCAGGGTGATGGCATTTACTTTCTCAAGCAACTGTTACCCATGATGGAGTCCTGCTTTCCCGGAGATTCTGCTGTGGGGAAGTGGTGAATAAATTACTTGCGTTGCTTGGATCGCATACAGCTTTTGCTGTAACTACTCAATTGCCTTCAATGCCACCCGTGAGTTTTCCCACTTTTACTCTTCTGATTCTCTCCCCCATCTCACCAGTGGGGAGTGTGTGGGTGTCTGGGGCTGAGTCACCAGCTGGGATTATACCATAAGAACAAGTTAGCTGGGGCATGGGCTGGCACAAACGTCTCCATCACTCAGTCACATGTAGTGTAAATGTCCAAACTGTTCTGCTGTTCACTGCAGCTGCTGAGAATCCACTGCAGAGACACAGGATTTCTCCAGTTACACTATTCCCCTGCTGGAACAAAACTTATGCTGGTGGAAAAAACTTGAAATTAAACTGGGATAAAGTGATCCAAAACTATAATTATTTCATCCTCTTGCCAAATACATGCATCCTAGTAATACCTATGGTGTTGTAGTCATATGCCTGTAGGACAGCACCTGCTCACAACAGTAACATTATAAACCAGGCTAATCCTCCCTCCCACCCTAAGAGCAATGGAGGGAGGGAGGCATCATTGGCTGCACAGTCCATTACCATTTGCAAGACCAAACGACTTCTGTTTACAACTCTACAGCCTGACATGTGTCAGTATGCAGCCTGCCCTTGGGGTCAACTTGGAATCTTTCATCCACACACTCCTGGAGGTAAAAATACTTCTGTCCTTCTACTCCAAAGCACTCTTTCATGCCCTTGCACTGAGGACTCTGAAATATGGGTGTGTTTATAAATACTTATTTAACTAAGTAAACTAAGTAAACTAATACTTAGTTAAATAAGTATTCTTAAGAAGTTACCATTCCCCTGTGCATCACCCCTCTTCCACACTTAGCCCTAGGTATATTCCTTATACGAAGGAATATGATACAGCTTTACTGTTATAGGTCTAATCCTGAGAGACTCTTGTACTAAGGTGACATGCCAGGGCACAGGAAATGCAGGACTCCTTAAGCAGAGCTGACTTTAAATTACGAAGTATAGCTGAATTTTTCTACCCCTTAAATCTCTTACCATGAATAACTGCTCACTTCACCTGCTCACCTTTTCTTGCTACTTACCACAGATTTTGCATTCCACAGGAAGCTCACAGTATTTGGCTCTGCACTGAGGACAAAAATATCCACCCAGTGTAAGACCTGGGTCACTGTTATTTTCCAATTGCCTACAGTAGAAACAAACAATTCAGTACTTAAGAAATAATACCACACTACTACATAATTACAAATAACATTTTCACATCAAATAATTTTAAGTTTCACTAGATTGCATAAAATGGCTTAATGTCTAAGTGTCAGAAAACAATTGATATGGTGACACATCAGTGACCACATTTTCCCAGAGGAACCAAAGACCAAATATTTCCATATAAAGGAGCCAATCTTTAAAAATAAAGATATGAACAATAACTGCATGCTTGTTTCTTTTTAGACACAAAAATATTCTATATTACATATAAGATTCACATCATACTTATTCTTTCAAACAGCACAAACTGTTAGACATCATTTCATTCTGAAATTCAGACTCCCCTATCACCCTGGAAAACAGTGACTCTTTTCATTGAGAAGTGCACTGGTACAGTCATCAAATGAGGCCTCTATTTTAAACTTCCCTTTAAAGTCATGCTAAGAAATATGTAAGAAGTACTTATTCAGATAATACCCTTTGGTCCTCATAATTATCTTTCATAATTAAAGTAATAATTAAATCAAGAACTACAAGTAATTGCTTATATACCTTGTAGCACCTGTTTGTCCCAATCACTGTGTAACATAACTAAGTACCATTTACTACCTTAAAAAACAAGTGCAAATTTTAAAACACATATTTAACAGCAGTAACTATGGCCACACACTGGAGCTATCAATGGAAATAAAATGTCTACTGAAAAGTCACAAGACATGGCTTACTCTTTTTTTCATATTATTCTGCAACACTTTTCACTGTTGAGCAGATTTTCTGACTAATTAATACTGAATTCTTAACAGCTCATTGAATTCAAATCAATACTACTTACGCCATGCTAAAGGAGGGCTTTGCATCTTGATCAGATAGAGAAGCAATAGTATGCTGAGGAAAACCTGAAAAAGAAAAACATCCCATAGTAACAATTTTAAACATGTGCCAGTTTCTTACTTCGATGAAGATCAAAGATTATTCTAGACATTCAAGCCTATCTCTTTCCCATTTGTTATTACAGGAGAACTGATACTCTCTTGCTAGGTATCAAATTCTTCCCAAAGGTCTCTAGCTGTATCCACACCTCCCTGACTTTACTTTCCCCTAACAGAAAAAATGTCTTTGTCATAGACTTGGTGTTAACCGAAGTGCACTGGAACCCCATTTTTGAAGAACACTTATAAAGAAAAATGTGTGAAATGGTAGGAAAGCAGAATGAGCAGCATACAAATGCTCACTTAAACAATTGTTTCTAATTAAGGGGGAAATATTTTTATATGCACCCATCCAGCCTATATTCACCTTTCAAGTCCAGTGTATGACAGATGAGACTACAGGACTTTTTGGAGACTGATATCTTTCTTTCTATCATTTATTTTTTAGTTTTTACAGTTCATGTTACAATTCATGATAGGTGGCTTTTCCAACTGCTGCTCAGGCTCTACGTACAAGAAGCAAACCTTTTCATTATCTATACCTAAAAATAAAAATACATACATTCTTATCTATGTAAAGGGTGGATGAGAGTAAGAACTCTTGATCTACTGATTATCTACTTTGTAGAATTAGAGTTCCTATTCTGGTTTAACTCCAAGCTTAAATTTATTGAGAAACACAACAGGAAAAGAAAAGATACCTAATCTACTTGTTGAAAGAACACTCCAGAAGCTGCTAATAAACACATACTAACTACAGCTCTCAAGTCAATTAATAGCTGTAACAGTTGCCCTCTACAGGAAAAAAAAGTAGAGGGAGAAATAAAATAGTTTTTCATCCTGCATTTCTAAGTATTAAATTTATAACAACTACTGTTCCCTCAATATCATTCCACTTTGTTGTTCCCAAATTCTGTTCTTATTCTGTTCTTATTTCTGTTGTCTTATTTAATAAGCTTTATTTAAAAGCTGACAACTTTGCAGGAATAACATCAAGAAAATTGATGCTTATCTAGCAAAATAAAAGTTAAAAAAAAAATAAAAAATTGCACAATATCTTTATTGTGCAATATCTTTATTTGCACGGGATAGGCAAATAAAGAAAAAGATTAAGCAAATCTTGTGCTACAAGTTTGACAAAACCATATCCTACCCATTCGAATAAGGGAGCACTCAGAAGTTGAACTGGCAGGTGGAGGACTAACATGGTGCATCAGCAGCTCCTTATAATGACCTTCATCTAAAATAACGTGGTAAGTTCCTGTCACAAACAAAGAAATGCCTTACTGTCAGGTTATGAGCAAGAAAGAATAAAAACATATATTCCACATGATAGAAAACAACTTAGGTAGAAAACATAATCTATCCAAGCCTGTTCCTAAAAAGCAGCCCTGTTAGGTAGGCTACAGTAAATGTTTTAAAACTGGTAATAACAGAATGTTAAATTAGATATGAAGGCACAGAGCTTTTTCTCCAACATTACACTGCAGCAATGATACTGTATGAGTTACCACTGTAGCAATGGATATTAACATGTTAAATTGATGAAGTTCCACTTCACACAGCTTTATACTTGGAACACAAGGTTTGAAAAATATATCTATTTCTTCTCTCTAGAGCTGCAGCTACCAGCTGATAATGATTTCACTTAGATTTGGGCAACTCTTTAATTTTCTGCCAGCACAACGGAAAATATTTATCCTTAAAAATATCAAAATGCGGTAATAAATATATAACAAATTACTTAATTTTCATTTTAAACCTGTGTGAGTAATATAACTACTGAACTTCAGATACGTACCACCAGTTTCTCGGGCAAGTACTGTACAAACTCGAACTTCAGCACTTAAGCCGATGACAGACACTCTGATCTTTACTGCTTTTAAACACTTAAAATAGAGAAAAAAAAAGCATACTCAAATTTATGTGCAGAACAAGAAATAGTAGAAAGGTTTCAAGTCTTAAATGAAAATTAGTTGGTGATGACGCTGCAACTGCCTGTTTTTCCTCCAGTAGCTTGGATGTGGTAGTCAATGCAGTAGTCAAACTTCAGTTCGGTACCTTAATTAGATCATAGATGTTGGCAGGATCACATGTCGTCAGACTGCTGAGGACTACCAAAACCTCTCGGCTTGTATGTCCTGGCATGTGCCTAAGGAAAGCACAAAGTCAATTTACATCTGCACACTAAGCTATTTCTATGATAACATCTCCAAGAACCTTAATGTATTGAAGTCAAAAGATGACATATGAAATCGTGTACAAGCTGTGATAAGATACTTTTCTGAGCACCAGGTTTTCACTTTCTGAAAGACAAACTTTTGCAATATCTAAAACACAGTATTTAATTGTGTAGTTGTTACCTGATTATTTGCTGTAATGAATCCTTTGTACCTTAGCCATACTACTCACAGGTAAAATTAATCTTCAAACTAGCACACTGTAATGAGTCTTCCTGACTTCTTAAAAAACTCTAATCAGTTCTTAAGCATAAATCCATTACTTTTAATTACTTCTAGTTCTTAGCTGAAAACTCTCTCCCTCCTTTAGTAATTAAACAGCTTTTCATGTTACTGATTATTAGCTTTGTTCAGTGTTTTAGCTGTAATTCCACATACTGGGATACATCTTAATACCACACATAGCAAACAAGTGTTCTGAATCTATCCTATCTGAAAACTGATCTTTCTAAACAATGCCAAAACTCTCACAAGATTATTGTGACACAACACTGTTTCTTTTCCTGTTCTCTTGCATTATTAACCCCTAAGTCTGTCCTCTCTCATACCTCAGCCCTTCAGTAAAAAAGAATTGCAGTGTCTTTCATCACAATATCTACATATCATCATCAACTTGGTTTTCAAATTTCATTTCTATAAGAAACACACCCCTAAATACAAGCAGTAGTGGTAGAAAATAAACTTCTGCAGTACTAGAATATTTAACTTAATGATTTGCATTTTAAGAGGAGATAGTCACCTTTTAAAAACCCACGTCAGCATGATGGAAGATGCTACTGAGAAAAATTACAATTGCAAAGAAAGCAAAAAACCTCCATGTATATACTAACTTTAAAGTCTGCATGGCCAAATTTAGGGAATTATACAGAGAAGGCTCTCCACTGCAGCTCATATCCACTGCTTTCTTCAGCGCAGTTACATGCTTTTTTGAGTTTCCTGTAAGTGAAAAAAAAAAATGCAATCAATTTAACTGATACAACTGATACAAGCTGAAGAACAGAAATATTTAAACTGTAATGAAGTGTATGTAATGAAGTGTACTTGTAATGAAGTGTACTTCTTTACATCAGAATGCAGGAAACAGTAAGACAGACTTTTACTCTCTAGGCGCTCAAACGCTAGAAAGTTTAGAAGCCAAAAAGAATAAAATCACTGCTGGGTATCATTAGCACTCAACATGAGTGTGATGTCTCTCACAAACAGGAAATGAATTTTGTTTCCTCTGTTATCCTCAAAGTATGGTTCAAAGATTGATTGATCCCCAATTTCCTCAATGAAACCTGCTGAAGCCAAAGAGACTGGTGTAACACCAGGCAGGAACCAAACAAAGCTTGACTTAACATCTGATCAGATCTCACAAAAACACAGATGTTGTAACACACAAAACTAACAAACAGGGTAGAAGATTAACCATAGGGAAACAGAACATATCTGAGTTACATTCTGATTGAGACTTGATCACAAACAAGCACACAACGACAATCCTGGATCAAAGCAAACAAAAGCACAGATTATGGTTTCAGACAACTTGCAATAATTTATCTTTTGAATTAAAGTTAATTATGATAACGTAACTTCATTTTCAGCAGTATATCTGGCAGAATTTACAATACCAATGAAAAGGATAAAAACATCTGAAATCTAAGAAAATAATATTACTTCCCTACCTGAGAGTTCTGTCATTTTTTCTGCTCTTTTACTCTTGGTTACAATTAATCCAATCTGAAAAAGGGGAAAAAAAAGACAAAATTGTTCTTTGAAAGTTTTACAATGAGTTTATTTAGAATTTTACTATAATTTTTTTATGTCTTTATGGACCAGAATTATTTAACCATGCAAGTTTTACTTCAAGTGTAACAACAGCAGCACAACATCATGCATAACTTTACAAACACTCCTGTATTTTCATTACTACTGCCAAAAGGTATAAAAAGAAATCTAAAATTCTAAATGCCTGGCAGAAACAGGCAGAAATAAGAATATCTCTAGACTGATGAATAAAGGATGGGAAGGTACACATAAATTGAAAACAGTTTACTGGATAGTATTACAGCCAAAACTATCTTTTAAAATAGTTTTCTGTTATTTGTTTCTTGCATGGTTGTACATACCTGACTAATAGGATTCTGGTCAAAGTACTCCTCAACAAAATATTCCAGTAACTATAAAGGAAAGTTAAGATGGTTAAAAACTAATTATACTTTTATTAGACATGCACTATGTAGATACAATATATCTAGTATAACTAAAAAGCAAAACAAAGTAGTTGGGTAACATAAGAAGGGGGAATGAGCCTTTCTCTTTCACTCTATCCCTCCCCCTTCATCTCATGTAGGTAATGAAATGCAGATTTCAGAAACTACACCCCCCCTTATTTTATTCATGTCCTATGTTGAAGTCCTAGATTGCCACTGGTGCAAATGAAGATTTTCAATATATCAAAACACACTAATCTTTACAAAACCAACAAAACCCAGGATTTCATGCTTTAGTATTGTTGAAGAAGGCCATACAGAACACGATGTACACAGTTCAAATCCTCCACAGTTTGAAACAGCAATCCAGTTCAACTCTCATCTAGCATCCTTTCAAATAAAAATTCATAAAAAAACCCAGCTGTAAGAAAAAAATATAAACCAATTCTAGATACATAAACGAAAACATGTCGTCCCCTTACTATGGGCAACACTTAATTTCCAGTTTCCAAATGTGTCTTCCCATAACATGCCTTTATAAAGTGTTTTTACTGCACAGAAGTACATGTGCAAGGCAAAATAATGCCACACGGATTTTACTATTCAAAAAACAGTGACAGACTAGCAACAGAAGCAAGGAGACAAATGCAGGGATGAGAGATGAGCCTATGCACATACAGGAGACTGCAATTTTTGGAATGCAAAATGCAACCAGTTTATAGAGAAATGGTAGCTCAGTAAGAAAAAACTTGGAAGTGCAGGAATACCTTCAGAGTGCAAGTAAGTCTGTTCGGTTTTAAGTCTTGGTCCTCCATTGTTCTTGATCCATCAACAACCACATAAAGGTGACGCATCTGCAGTTCCACCATATGTGAAAATTACTCACAGAATACGTATTGAAATTAATTCATTTTTCCATTTACTTAAAAAAGACATTACTTCCCCCCTCAAAGAGGGAAAATTCAGTAGATTGAGTGATGCAATTAATGTAAACTGCAAAGTAACGCATTCTTCAACTTTTCTCTTAAAACAAAAAGAAACCCTCTCTTGAAAATTGCACACTTTCCTTTTCCCCTCTCATGATAAGCTACAAAACATGCATAGTTTAAACATTCACATCTTCATCTGAAGAGTTCACTGTTGTATCAAGCAATGTGTTTATTTACAGCACATTTCCATTATGTCCATTTTTCACATGAAGAGAAATGGACAGAGTGAGCACACGTGGCATGACTTCTGCTACCAAACACACCCTGTGTGTCAGACCTCCAACCCTGAATAGCCACGCTTTGCATCCACACTGCCAACGAACAAAAAATGATTAAAAAAAAATAACGAAAAAACGGTGGAAACCATAAGGTTTCGTAAGAAGTACAGCTTTAGCATGAAGTTAGGCCAGCAGAAGTGTATTTCAGATCCAGAATACCACCTCTAGCCAAGCAGTTTTGGACTAAGGAAAGAAGAGGGTTAAGGTATTAACATACCATTCCAAGCCGGACTTGTCCATGGTGTTCATAGAGTCTAACAAAACACAGAAGGATTTAAGTCAAATTCAAATGAGTGAATGGCTCCTAAAATAAAAGTCCAAACAAGTCTAATACTGACTTCTGGCAAAAATGTAGAAGCAACAAACTGCAGACACTTATTCATGCTGAAAAACTCCACAGCTCAATCACAGATTTCACAACTCTCAGAAAAGAAATAAAAGCTATTTCTTACTATCAGGTTTAATGAAGTTGTAAAATTTTACCCAAATCTGACAAATCAAGTTCTAACGTAACTTCAAATAATGCAAAATTTGGGATTTTTTCTAGCAATTTTTCTGAAATTTGAAACAGAAACCTGTAGTCATGATACCAGGAGCTAGATTCTGCTGTGATAGGGCAAGGGACAATGTTTTAAACTAAAAGAAAGTTGATTTAGATTAGGGATAAACATGTTTTTACCATGAGGGTGGTGAGGCACTGGAGCAGGTTGCCCTCAGATGTGGATGTCCCACCCCTGGGAGAGTTCAAGGCCAGACTGGATGGGGCTCTGACCAATTTGGTCCATTGAAAGGTGTCCCTGCTCATGGCAGGTTGCAGTGGGATGATCTTCAAGGTCTCTTCCAAAAACTATCTTGTGATTCTCTGACGTGTATATTAAAAAAAAAATGATGGAAGATTTCTCTAGGCTGTGCAGATTGCAACTGCAGTGCTCTGCACTGTTTCATCAGATCAAGACCTGCAACTTGCATACACATGGGATACACAGCCTGTATGCATTCACTGTTCAAAGATAAAAATTAATTCTTCACCGTTTTTTTCTGGCATGCACCTGCCCCTCTGAAGGAGAAACTACGTAAAAACATCCTGCAGGCATGCCTTATACTTAATTAATTAAGGCTTAATGCCACATGACCCAGTTTCAGGATGATCAAGCCCTTATAACTGACCAAGTCAGTGCTATTAGCAGACTCGTGACCACACCAAGTACCTTTTCCTCTTTGCTTTGAAGAGAATGTCCTCGATGGTTGCTTTCAACGACCCGGATTCGTCTTCCTTAAGAATTTCCCTACGCAAAACAGAGGCAAAAAAGTGGGCACAGGGGAGATTTTTTGCCAGAAAGGAGAGAAAGGTGAGGGGGAAAGAACATACCATGTTCTTTCGTAGCCTCCTTCCCAGCGCTTGGTCCGCTCGGGTTCATCATCCATCTCGGCGGGAGCTGAGGGCGGCAGGGGGGCGCTGAGGGGGTTGTGGGGTGACCAGGGGAGAAGCGGGGCGCTCAGGGAGTATCAGGGGAGCTCGGGAGAGACGAGAGCGCTCAGGGGTGACAAGGGGGACTGCGGGAAGAAGACGGGAGTGGAAGGGGTCTGAGAGGAGCCGAGGGACACTGAGGGGGGTGAGAAGGGCCACGGGGGGCTAAGAGGAGCCGAGGAAGGTTGATTAGAACCGCAGGGCACGGAGAGGAGTTCCGGCCCGCGCCCGCCGCCAGGCCCCGCCGTCCCGGACACGTTGGCGCCCGCCCTCTTCCGCCTCGGTGCGCCGCCAAACCGTGCCGGCCGCCGCCCGGGCCGCGGAGCGAGCGTTCCGGAAAGGTTCCGTTGTGTTTTCCTCAACATCAGCAAAATCCTCCAAGCGCGGGCATGGAGAGGACGGGCCCCTCACGGAGGGAAGGGAGGGAAGCCGCCTCACGGAGACATCGCTCGGGGCCCGCGGTGGCGTGGCCGTGAGGAGCCCCCTCGCTCGTGCCTCCGGACACACCCGCCAGGCCATGGCACTGCCGGCGTCTCGGTGGCACTTCTGTCATTCACCGAAGCTATTTCAGTAATTAAGATATAAACGCAATACCTGGAAAAATCACTGTATTTTTACACGATTATGCTCATACGCCGGTTTATGAAGGCGGCCATCTATCCAGCAAAAGCAAGAAGTTTCAGCTGTTTTGATGTTAAGTAATCACGTTTTCCGTCTACCTAAAATAATTCTGAGTATTCACGTCACCAAGAGTTTCCATTCATTAGCACCACAGTGAGGATGCTGATTGCTCTGCCGAGCGATTAAAACTCTACTGGATACAGTGGAGGTATGCCAAGACTGGGCTTCTCCTCTTGAATTACAGGAAAATTACTGAACATCCGTTTCTAAGGAGTCTCACTCTGCATCCAAGTAAGACAATGCATGAGGAAGAAAACATGTAAACAGTAGTAACAATTCGTGAAACAGGAGTGGGGCAAAACTAACCACTTCAGTACCCTTCAGCTTATTGCATTTATCAAGAGCAATGTATAACTATAATGGAAAGAGAGAAAAAATTAGTTAGTTTTCAGTTAAACCATACCTGGGAAAAAAAACCAATTTTTTTTTTTTTTTTGGAAGGAAAGCAATCTGAAGACTGGAAATGAGGAATTCTTTGAAAAGTCAGGATTTGCATTTTGGAACTGAAATGGCTGTAGTTTGAACAACTCCCATTAGAACATGCACCATCTTTAGAAGGTAAACACTGAAATGAAGTGTCTTATAAGCTAGCAGTTTGAATAAAAGAAGTGAGAAAAGAGACTTCTTTCAGAACAGGAGTAGTTTTTATTTTCAAGACCAAGAATTTCAATGCTGGACAGGAGAACAGGATATACAGTACTTTTGTAAAACTTGATTTTACAAGTGTTTGAAATTCCACCACTATTTTGAAATTAATAAATAACATATTGGACACCTTATTTTACAATTTCAAAGCAATTAGGTTTTTCATTGCCATGAGCATTTGTAGTCAATATGCTGTCATGAAAGCTGGTCAGGCTATTGCACAAGACAAAATTTTGGGTACATTTTTTAGTCACTGCTTTATCTGGCCTGAAAAAAATGTATAGTTTAGTAAAAAGTAAGCCAATCTTGCCACAATTATTTTGATCTAGGATACCCAACTGCTTACAAAGACAAGAAGAAACATAAATCCAGTTTAGAAACTGTAATATTTGTAGAAATGCTAAGAATCTTGAGCATCAAGATTTGTAGATCTGTAGACCAAGATTTGTAGATCAGCCAACCATTCTCTAAAAGGAAGACTGATGTATAAAACTTCTTGTTGTATACACTCAGGGTTTGAGGAAGTCTGTAATGAAAAGCAAGCCCACTGATGTAAGGCAGCCTTCCTTGGTGATTCATGTATTAACTACTTTCTGCAAAAACCCAGTCACATGGCTAAGACCGCACAGCACATTATTTTACACATACGTGCAAAAGTGTGGATTCAGAGCTGAGCCTAGAGGGGCTGCACAGAGAGATTGAGGTGATAATCATCTAAAAATTTCAGTTTTGTCTGGAGTATACCTTCTATTCTTTATGAATAACAAGAGACCATTTTCCATGATAGTTATGGTAACTCAGATTGAGGGATTCTCCCATCACCTTCCTCCTAATTTCTGCCTTGCTCTAAGTTGCTTCAGCTTCCAGCCATTAATTCTGATTTCATGAATCTCAGTTTCTCTGAAATGAACATTAAGACTAATCTTAGACTAACACTTTTTCTCCAGCACATCTGTGGCATTGTAGACAAGACCCTTTTCAGCTGTCCATTGGTAGGTTAGAGCAAAACAAGAGCATGGAATGTACACACCAGAAGGGAACAAGAGCATGGATTGTACACACCAGAAGGGCTATAGCCCTGACACCTGTAACAGATGCAGGACTGAGCAAGTAATTTACTGTAATGGTTGCAACATTTTGCTGCAGCCTTAGGATGGCCTGCGTACCTTAGGATGGTAGCTTACTTCTGTTGTGCCCTACATTAACCCTGTTTAGAACCCAAAAGGCAGGCAGAAGAGAATATTTCTCTCCCAGCTTCTCTTCCCAGCATTTGGAAAATCTACTTGGCCACACCTGCAGCATCTTGCTGGGAAACATGAAAATCCATATACAGATGTTGCCCCTTAATCTCCTAACTCCAGGCACAGGTATGGTGTCCCCTTTTCCCAATCCATTTGCTGGAAACTTTACAGGAAAGAAGCAACACGATGGTTCTCCACAGGCTATGCAGACACTGTCTGAGGGACCAGGAGCCAGTTTCTCAAAGTCTGAAACTCAGACCACTGTCAAAAGGAGCCTGGAGCTGGGTCTCACTGTCCTACAGAAAGAAGACCTATTAAGTGTGCAGACTGTCAATCTTCCAAAAAAAATATCAGTTGTGTTATTGTTAGCACTTAATGAACACCAGTGTATCCTCAAACTTGAACTAATCTTCTGTTATTGATGCAATGCCCAGAAATCTCAATGAGAAAAAATGAGAAACCTGGCTGTATAGTGAGAGGTCATTTATTTAAGTTGTGGAGATTTGGACAAGTACTTCTCTTACAAAGAACAATTTAACAAGTATTCAGCACAACAAGTATAAAAAATTGGCCCATCTCCTTTACAAGGAAGAGCGGTTTCTCCTTTGAAATGAATACAAACCAGAACCAGAGAGAAAGGCATTGACAAGAGAGAGAGAACAAGGCATAGACTGGCTGTCACCTGTTCTCAGAATGATCAAAATACTGAGGCACCTTCCAGGTAGGTGAGACTGAAGGCTTTGAAATTAAGAGGTGCCAAACTTTCAAATTCTCTCAGCATTCCCATGGCATCTTGTGCTATTTACCTCATCCACTAAAGCTCTTGGAATTAAGTGGCTGATAAAATTGGAATGTCAATTTTACAAATACGAAGGTGGGTGCATGGCCATCAGGATTGCAGTGTGAATAAGGGCCAAAAAACCAGAAGGGCTACAACAGTCAGAGTGAGGTATGTTAATGCATTTCCAGCAATGAAAAGCACAGGTAGTACTACCATGACCATACTAAACTGGAAATGGCTTTCCTGATGTTGTTCCTTTAAATTAAGGCAGAAGTTAAAAACTTTATTTCAAAGAAGAAACCAAATGACTAACAAAAATTTGCAGTAACTGTAATCAGAGCACCTTTTTCAAATAAAGTGTCTTTATAAGCAATAGAGTAATATGGCTACTCTGGTGGGGTATTTTTATATTAAAAAACATATTTCAGAACAAATTGCAGTTGTAGAAAACTGTACAAAAACTATCAATGCTTCTAGCAATTTCAGTAAATAAAAAAAGTTAGTGAAGTAAATAAAGATTTGAGAAAGGATACAAAGAGAAAAATTACTTATGAAAATACTTGCACATACAAACTGATCCCCAGCATAATATCCCCAAGAAAATATAAAAATATATATAGAATTTATGCAAATATGCTCTGGAAAGTATGTCTTTTAATACACTTTCTCTGGCCTTAAAGAGGACCCTAACTATACTTTGAATGAGAATTAATTTTGTACTGTGCTGTACTTACTCTCTGAATGCCAAGTTCACTAACAGCTGCTGCAGAGACAAAAAGTCCTGTTACTTGCTGATGAAGAGTGAAGCCCTTAAACATGTGTACCCCTAACAGCATGATGCAGAAGGCAGGCACAGCACACTGACTACAGCAAAACTAATGGAACATTAATAGGTCTCATCCTGTACCTCTGTTCCTTTAAGACCAACTACACATTTGTTGCATCATCTCTGAAGAGGGCAGTACAAAACCAAACCCAAGTCCCCCTCCCTCAGCTGCTTAAATAAGAAGCTATTCTTCCTCTCTTAATGGGCAAAATTCAAGATGATTTCTGGTATAATGTACAACATTTGGAATTAAAATACAAAAAATTTTTATTAAACTAGCTTCTGAATTGACCAAATTATTCAATACAATTAGGCAGTGCATCAAGCCCCACACAGAAAGAACAGCTCAGCTCTTTCTGATATCATTAAGATGTCACATATAAATAAAATTCAAAATTGTTAACAGCATTTCTGTGCAAAGTTTCCACAAGGTATTTGGAAACTGCTTTCTCTAGTTTTGCAAGTTTGCAAATGAAGTATTTTCAAATAAAGTATTCATATTTAAGAGGCCAGGATTTGCACTAAGGAAAGCAGAATGTTAGCAGAGGTTTCTTAACTTACAACTTCAATTACAATTGGATCTGCATACAAAACCTATCAGGAATGTACAATATCCAAATATAAGACAGTGATTAAGTAATCCCCATATGTGTACTGTTCAAAGAGTAAATAAATAGGTTAAAATAAGTATATGGATTTTAAAAACAGAAAATGGTATCCATGAAGTCAAGGCATTGCTAAGTTTCTACATTCCAATTCATAACTTTATCATAGTCCTGAATTCGTTGTTTTATGTGAGAAAGCTTATTCTTCAGATATTCACAACGCTTCTTTTTCTCCAGAAATGCAGGATCCTGCCAAAAAACCAAAAACCTTTACATTAATATATTAGGCTTTCAGACTTTTCCAAGGAAAGTCTATTATCGATTATGTTATTGACTAAAAGGACAGTATGTAAATATTCTCAAAAAATCACACTCTTTTTCCCTGGCCCTTTCTTATTTCCTGTTTCCCCTTCCTTTATGAAAGGCCAGAAGAAAATGTTCTGCCTTTATATTCTGTAGTTAGTTAGTAAATAGAGCTGTTTTAAAACAGAAATCTGCAAATATAAATGGCACCCTACTACATAATTTAGATTTTATACATGTATTTACTGTACATGCCGTAAATCCTTCCCCCCCAAAAAAGCAATGAAGTTTAACTAACATGGACACAAACTCGGAATTCCATGGAGAAAAAAAAAAAAAAAATTGTATTTGTAATGCACAATGTTTTTAACAGAAACACAGATACACGTTTGCTGCCTGCATTTAAAAATTACAAAGAGAAACCTCTTGGATTACACTGAAAATTACTTGTTGAGAGTGTCTAAATTCCATGCCTCAAAAAATACAAAACTTCTTTTCAAGGGTAAGACTATGTTTTCTGGTTTTATCCATTGGCTGTGTCAGTCAGTGAATATAACTGAACTAACATTCTGGATGCAGAATGCTAAGAGATGAAGCGTATTCTCAGAAGATGAAAACGTTCAGCTCTTGGGTTGTGGTTTGGGGTTTTTTTCCCCACATGTGGCTACTGGAACCATTATCCTCAAAAATGCTTGTTGGCATGAGTGTATGGGTTGTGTCCTAACTTTGCCAAAGTTTTAGAAGACAAAATACACAAAGCACTACAGGTACTCTCTAAGATACTGAAATCTGCCTAGTGTCAGAAGTATTGGCTATTTACACTTTCTTTGCTAGTCATTAGATTCAACAGCAGTGTAAATCTAAAAACACTTACGTTTTTCTTCTTCTTGTATTCTTGCAGAACTTTTGATATCCTTTCCTGTTCCTAACGAGAAACCATAGATTTTTAAACTTTGATTTGGCTCCATATATTCATGTAAATTCTACAAAATACTCATGAAATTCTCATTTGATCAATACCTTGTGGTTATAACATTTTAGATGTAAATCTTGTATTTGAGAAACAATGAAAATACATCAACTGTGACTCAAGAGAACTTAAAAGCTACTAGTGTGAAAGAAAGAAACAAAAATCCCCAGAAAACCATGTATATGTCTTAACTGGAACTTGGTATCCCTAATTAATGCCCAGAGATGATGTAACTTACGGGGAAGCTTCCTCTCACACCAGATCACAGCCAGTGTCAGACAGCATTGTGCCCTAGCTAAGGACAGTCAGAAACTGCCTAATACCACCCAACACAACTATTTTCAATGAACCCATTTCACAGGTACTTACGTATATGCTTTCAGGATGGTGTGGAAGCTGTTTCAGCAATGCATCCAGCTCATCAAATTTTTTTAATACAGCATGAACTTCCATAGACAGTTCTTTATACTCAGCAAACTGATCATTGAATACCGCTTTGTACCGGTCTCTCATTTCATTTGTTTGGATTACAGGGTATTTCCTGTAGAAAAAAAATAAAATCTAAGAATAAGTTTTAGAGATACAACTTACTAACAAAATTTAGACTCTTCACCTTGACAGTGTATTTCTGTATTTTTTGCTAATCTAATAACCTGCTGAAATTTGCATGTCTGTAAAGCACTGAAATCACAGAATCAGAGTATAGTTGAGGTTGTAAGAAATGTCTGCAGATAATCTGATCTGACCTCCTGCACAATCAGGAACACTTAGACCAGGACTGTATCCAGACAGCTTTTGGTATCTCCAAGCACAGAGACTCAGTCTCTCTGGGAAACCTGTGCAAACCCTCACAGAGAAAAATATTTTCCTAATATCCAGGTGAAACTTCCCTTGTTTCTATTTGTGCCCACAGAAAAATAGTATAAAAATTAATTTATTATATCAGACTTGGAAAGGCCTACCCTTTAAAAGGGAACACATTACAAATTCAGCACCTAGAAAGTGTAAGAGTAGTCAAACTTCAGGCCCTAAAAGGGCAATTTTCCATGTATTTTAGTTTTTTCCTCTAATATCTATATAGTGGTCTTCTTTTCCTCTGGCAGTTAATGTATTTGCTAGATTATGACATTCTGCTTCAATGTTTGAGGTTTGTGTGGGTTTGTTTTTTTAATTAAGGCTCCTAATTTATAGTTATCGGCCTTATACCACTGATAGCAGCCCCATCCTCTCTACATTTTAATGTTAACTTAACACACAATTACGAGTTCCCATAGCACGTGCATGGGAGAGAAACCACAAGTGTATACGGGAGAAATGCAGAGTGAAAAACATTATTCAAGTGTCCTCCACTAAGCTGGCTCATCAAAATCAAGTCACTTACGCTAAGTAGTCTGGCATCACTATAGGTTTAGGAATGTGGCCTGCAGGTATATGACCATTAAGCAGCTCTGGTTTTCTCTCCAGTGATTTGAGCTGCCTGTAACTGACTTCTTCTCTTGGTCCATCATCATCTTCATACTGTTTTATAAGAGAAATCATTTGTTCTTAATGAAATCAGTTTTACATAAATCACAAACTATGCAACTTTAAGACAGAGATATACATATTGAGCAGCAATATATGTAATAGAAGCAAATCAGAAATATTTCTTCTTATCTCTTATTGTAATTAGAAAATCAGTTTAATGAGTTACAGGAATACTTCTCACACAGTATTTTTCTTCAGTTTGTCTTTACCGCAGTACAGATAAATACTTCTGGAAGTTCAGAAAGATTTGTTTGCGTGTCTTAAAAAACTAGTGTAAGGAGGTTTCCTTCAGTATTCATTTAACTTATGAATGAACTGGAATCATTCAGTTCTTTGAAGTTCCCTTTTCTCCTTGTTTCCTATTGCACAATTCATCCCTTGATCCAGAAATAAAAACATGTGGAATCTTGTTAGAACACAAACAAAAGGATCCTGATCCAGTACTGCATCAACAGAGAAAACATTGGTAGGAAATTCACAATGTCAAACAGGAGACATTTAAGACTGAAATGAACACATCATAATTTCTCTGGAAACCCTATACAAGCTTTGCAGTGTATGCAATGGCACTTTGTGGTTGAAACACTAACATTGCTGATGGTTTAAAACAGGCAAGGGGGTCTTTGGAGCAGTCTCAGAGACCAAAGAAGAAACTCAACTCCCAGGGCACCTACACAGTGCTTCCGCTGGTTCTCCTGCAAATTAAGCCCACAGCCAGGAAGAAGAAGAGTCTGAAACCTGTCACACATCAGACAACCTGCTGTTTTAGTCATGTCCTGTGATAAATACTACAGAACTTGTCACCTCATGGAAAAGGGTAAGAGCACATGGAGAGGCAGCCATCACATCTGCTATTTTATTGTTTTATAGATTTTGTGACCTAGCCTAACTAGGAGTAAGTTCTCTACAAGCTCCTTTTGAAACTTTTAGGCAGAAGGCTGCTGTCCAAATGAACTTAAAAAACAAAACCTAATCTCTTTGAGGTCAAATTACAAGGAAATTACAAGTTACAAGGAAAAGAATAACCATTTAGAATTAGCAGTAAAAAGAAAAATTCCTATTGCCTACCTTCTTTTCTGGAAAAGAGGACTGTGTTTTCATCTATCAAAAAAAAAAAAAGGAAAGAACTAAATTTTATTTTCAGCAAAAATAGTATGCAAAAGCACAGACTCCTAAAATTTAAACATTTTCATAATCATACTGTACAGAAAATTACACTTATATTTAGATATAATGAAATTTAGCATAAGGATTATATATTAATTCTATTCTATTCCCACTAAAGACTTGTTGTTTAAAGAAAACATCCACCCAAACCCCAGAACAACAGGATTTCTGAGAGCACAGCTGTAAGGAGCAGCTTGCAGGAAATACTCCATCCACTTCCCAAGCTCCTTTATTATTATTTCACATTCCAGCCCACGTTAACTCACTAACACTCTGAGCCTAATTCATTGCCTAGAACACACAACAGTGCATTAACCAGTAGCTCAACCTGCAGCTATTTTGCACAGCACTCTCCAGAGTCTAATCTCTATTATTGAAGCACTCCCTTTAGAAATGCTTAGTAACTGGACTAAAAGAACTTGGATAGTAACAGGAAAGAATGAACACCATATGTGTAACTCTGGCAATCATCTCATTCTTGCATGACATACTATCAGTTGGTTAAAAAACTTTTATTGAAGAATTATCACTAGTTTTCAAAAGAAAAGTCTCAATTTTATAGTATACTGGAATCTGGTGTTAAATGAAAATGCTGCAAATCAGACTGCAGTCTCTCCTTCTAAAGCCTTATAAAGGCTGACCCCTCCTTAAGTTAGGCTTATGTACATTTCACATGCATTAACTTTCATGTTATATTAAGTCTTACTCATTTTTTAAAGAGTTTTTTGGTGATGTTTGCAAATTAAGGGAGTTTAACACAAATTACCTTGAACTGTCTAGGTAAGAGTGTTAAATCTCTACTGTTATAGTTTATCATTAACCAGACAAATACTGAATACTTCCAGTGTGCTCAAGGCCAGTAGTCGGGCAAAATATCTGACATTCAAAAGATGTGGCTGACTGAAATTTGAGACATCGAAATCTAGCCAAGGCTGTAACTGCTAATATTTGCTGATAACTATTATAAGGAAAGCTGAAAAGGCATAAAGAAGTTGCTTGGAGTTTTGCTTGTGAAGTAAAAGGAAGTATTTCACATTCTTAGGCTCACTCACACTTGCACACTTGATGTGTTAAATGCAAAGTTTTCAAACAAATGCTAGGTGGCTTTAAGCTACCTAACCCTGCTGAACAGATGAACATTGTTCGTTTCTTCCTTTGTTTGGAAAATACACACTAGGAAGTAGTTCATCAGCTGACTCAAGAAGAGAACCCAGTATTACCAAGGGAACGGAGCCAGGTTCTTACCCAAGGTGAATTACAAACATAAAAGAAGTACCCAAGATTTTGGGTCTTTAAAATGCCTTTCATTTATCAGTTTCTAATACTGTAAGACCGGTTAAAATCAATCTCAGGGCTATAGAGCTGTTGCAGAGAAGAACCTTGATTCGGCTCTCTCTATGCCACGGTAAGATCTCACAGCTGCTCCCCGTCATGTGGTACCCGGTAGACAGGTAGGCAGAAAACGATAACTAATCACTTACCTCCTGTTCCATTAATTCCCTGCGCCTCCTGGCCCCTTCGTGCCTCCACAACTTTAGGGAAACCACCGCACTAATTAGATAGATGATCACCGTGACAAACAAGAAGATGATTGCCGCAGTCTGACCGCCCTCCACACGGCAAAAAGCCGCATTTATCGGCGTCTTAAACAACTGGTAATAGCAGAGCCCACCTCGGTTGGTATCGTTCACGTACACTACGGCAGCCGACATGCAGAGGAAGAACAAGGCCACATTGATCCCAAACTCGGTCAGAGGCCACCAGCTGGAATCGAGGAGGATAGTTCGGTAGTACATGGACATGCCCAGCACGAGCAGCACCATGGTGACGATCCACGCCATTCCCGCCACCACCAGGACGAAAGGCGTTTTGGGCCCGCTGTAGGAGTATCCCCCATAGCCGCTGCCCGCCCCGTACCCGTAGGGCTGCGAGAAGCCGAACATGTTGTACCACTCGTTGTCCTTGTGCACGTAGGCGGTGACACAGGCGAAGACGGCGGCGCCCAGCAGCAGCTCGGCCACGCCGAGGATCCTGAGCAGCCCTGCCCAGGACTTCATGTAGGCGTACCGCTGGTGGTACTCCTCCACCCGCTCGCTGTACGTCTGCCCAGTGCCGGCGCGGCGCTCCAGCGAGCCCAAGGGGTCTGCCGAGGGCAGCATGGCCTCGGCCTCCTTCCGAGAGTTGTAGCTGCCGCCCGACCCCCCGAATGGGTCCGTGTAGGAGCCAGGCACCGCCTTGGTCCCCGGCTGCAGCGGGGTGGGAGAGGCGGGCGGCGAGCATTCGATCCCGTCCGAGATGTACCTGATGTCGGAGGCCGTGCTATCCCAGCTGGAGCCGGGGTGGCGTCTCCCTTTGAAGAAGTTCTTCCACGAGTCAGGAATGAACCGCCGAACCGGCTTGAGCTCTGCCGCCCCGCTGGGGCCCGGGCTGAGCCCGCCGGGGCCGAAGGGGGGCTGCAGGGGCAGCGGGGGCGGCGGCGGCGGGGCGGCGGCGGACCCGGGGCTGGCCCCAAGGGGCAGCGGAGACCTGCCGGGCCGCCCGCCCTGCGAGCTCCGCGACATGGCCGGCGCTCAGCCCGGCCCCGGGCGCTCCCCGGCCCCGCTCGGCTCACCCGACGGGAGGGAACGCCGCGGGGTCCCAAAGGCAGCCGGCGCCGGAGAAGGACGAGCCGGGCGGAGAGCGCCCACCGGCCCGGGAGCAGCCGCCCAACACCTGCAGCACCCCGGCGGCCTCACCTGCGGCGGCCCCACGGCCTTCGCCCGGGGAGGCGGGAGCTTCCGGCCGGCCGGCCGGGAGCGGCGGGACCGCCCCGGCCAGGAGCGGCGGGAGCTTTCCCGAAACCGCGGTGCGGCGGCGGTGCGGTGCCGGCGGGGCGCGGCAGGGCCTCGCGGGAGGGCTGGGTGACTCACAGCATGACAGAATGGGCCAGGTTGGAAGGGAACGCACAGGGTCATGTGTTCCAACCTTCCTGCTCAGGTGCTCAGGGTGGGTCATTCTAGAGCACATCGCACAGGATTGCATCCAGACAGTTCTTGAATTTCATCTCCGGTGAGGGGGACTCCACAGTCTGTTCCAATGCGTGGTCACTCGCAAAGAAAGAAAGAAAGAAAGGTATTTTCCATATTAAGGTGGAACTTACCTTGCATCAGTTTCTGCCCATTGGCTCTTGTCCTATTGCGTGGCACCACTGAGGAGAGCCTGGCTCCATCCTCTTGCCACCTTTAGGTACTTAAGGTCAGTCCCATTTCTTCTCAAGGCTGAACAGGTGCAGCTCTCTCAGCCTTTTCTGGTAAAACAGATGCTTCGGTCCCCTCATCATTCTTGTTGCCCTCCAGTGCACCCTCTTCAGGAGCTCCGTGTGTCTGTTCTACTGGGGATCCCAAAACTGGACACAGCACTCCAGGTGTAACCCTATCAAGACTGAGTAGAGAGGCAGGCTCACCTCTGTCAACCTGCTGGCAATGCTTTTCCTAATGCACTGCAGAATTCCATTAGCCTTCTTGGCTACAGGAGCACTGCTGGCTCACGGACAGCTTGTTGTCCACCAGGACACCCAGGTCCTTCTCCACAGAGCTGTGCTGCAGGCCCAGTGTGTGCTGGTGCTTGGGCAGCACCTGGTGCACAGCCGGCCTGGTGATGGGGAAACCCAAGGCACTGAGCAGTCTGTTTGGACAAACCAGCACTTCTCACATCACTTATCCAGTTAAGGAGCTGAAGGAGAAATCTAGTGTGCTACACCATTGTTTTCTGCAAAGGGCTTTCTACATTCACCACAAAATCTGAAGCTGAGTACAAAACAGCATTAGTGTAGTAGGAGTTTTAGTTACATTGTCAGTAAGGGCTATCAACTTGTTTACAGTATGCTTCAGCCTCTTCCTTTAACAGGTTTAAAGTTCCAAACAGGGATTGTTTTTAAGGTATAAATTCTAATAAAACCTTCAAGTACTCAGAACTTAACAATTGTGGACTCTGGAAACGAATGTACAAATGCAAAGTAAATAAAAATCGTTAAGAATAAAGAGTTATTCCTTAATAAAGAAAAAGTGTTCTTAAAAAGGTAAATTCTAAGCTTATCTCCCAAAATACAGTAGTGTTTTATAGCAGTGTTTTCCTAACATCTTGCATAAAAGATATCTGACCTTAGAAAAATAATCACCAGTACCATATTGGGTAGCTTAAAATGTACTTAGAATTAAAGACACTGGGAAATAATTAATTAATATGTTTAGTTAAGTGGTCCTGTTTATGTTTGCATTATTTTGGATACCAAAGTTTATATATATTTGAAGTTTCTCACATTTTCGTAACATATTTACAGATTACCTACAGATAATAATAAACCCCTACAGTCCAAAAGCTATGTATTTATCACACAGTTATCATTACATTCCTTGAAAAATTAATTAATCCAGATGGTAAAGCCTTAGTTAAGACATAAAGCCTTTTATTAGGAGTAATTAACATAGCTTAGTGACCCAGACATCTAAACACTGTTTTTTGGATTACATACCATACACAGTAATCACCTGGGACTTGTCTCATCGTACACATCCTTAAAATGTACTGTAAGCTTTGCCTTTGTTTATTTTTGCAGGGAAAAGCTTTTAAAGCCTTTAAAAGGATCAGTAAGCAAGGAGGATCTAGATAATAGAGTCTGTGGCATTTCCAAAAATCTTCTCACTAAGTCTCCTAAAGCAGACTTACTTTGAAAGAGACCTTAAGCCTTGAAAGAAACCTTAAGCTTAAAACAAGAACTTCAATCTTAGGTTTGATAATTAACAGATGGGAAGGAAATGGGAGAAGGGAGTATGAGTTAATGGTTAACTCCTGGAATGGAGGAAACTTCCCACTACAGTTCTGCAGAGATCAGTGCTGGGACCTGGGCTATCCAGAACGTTTCTAAATGTAACCTTGTGGAAAAAAGGTACCCAGTGAAGACTGAGATGAGTAACTTTGCTGCTGATGCTAAGTTAGACAGGCCAGTAAGGATGTGGTCTGATAGAAAAATTGTGCCAGGAATTTTTGAGACTGAATAAAATAACATCAAAAATTCAACATGCACAAACACCTGAAATCTGTGTATTAAAAAAAAACGATATAAAGGACTCAAAATATTGCAACGTGGGGACCCTGACTCATGTGTTTATAAAGCGTGACATACGCCTCACTTGTGATGGGATACGATTTTAATTCTATGAAGTTACTTAAGTTTTAAAAATGTTATTGGTGGTGTTTCAAACTATGAGTTGACACAGGCAGCCAGCCAGAACAGCTACAAACTTGCAGTTAGAACAAAACAAATTAATTTATTTCCATTTACCTTGCTAATGAGGGGATCCCCAAAGCAGCAGCAGGCAGAGACACACAAGCAGAGATGGTTCATGCTAGAGAGTGATTTACAATCCTTCTCATCAGTCTTCCAAACTTTAACCCATTCCTCCCAACACAAACCTAACAGGAGAGCTTCAATCTTGGCTATGTGGCTGTGTGACTAGAAGCATATTTATTTATCCACCATATCTATACACTATTTGTGGGATTTTATTTAGGCAAAAGGAGAGACAGTATTGGCATTTGGGGTTACAAAAAAATGTATCAGTATTCCTACTGAGAAAAAAACAAAACCAAAAAGCAACGAATGAACAACTACCTCACAACAAAGTGCAAGAGTTACACTTAAACAGTAGGTTTGCTGACATATCATTTCAAGGCATCTAAAGCCATCTAAGGTAGCTCCATCTAAATATGCTGTAGTTGTAAAAAGCAGCTTGAAAAGAGATTTTGGAGCAAGACAGTTCCCTTGATACTGTAAGGGAAGGACACAACATCAAAAGAGGAGTGAAAAACCTGCTATGCCACAATTAATCTATATGCTCAGTGCAAGATGGGTTTAATGATAATAATCATTATTTAATCAGCTGCTAAAGAATGAATCCAGAAAATATATAAGCAGCTAGAGTTAATATATACAGATCACAAATATGGTGAATTCCCCAATTTCTGTCTTCACTGGATATTAAGATTACAATTTTTATCCTTCAATCAGAAATCTTGCCATCAGTGCATAGGTGTGATGAGGGTATAGGTTGAACATTTTTGCAGCCATATGAGCCTTATTTACAGTATCTTATTAAAAATATCATACAAACAAACAAAACAGAAATGAGAAAATTAGAAAAAAATAGTTCAGTTTTTATGCATTGTAAAAGGAAAAAGCATCCTATAAAATCTAGGATACATTTATATGGTTAGGGAGCTGGCATTCACAACCTGAGAAGTGGTGCTCATATACAAGAGGAAACTGTTTTCTTCACAGCAAAAGCTAATGTTGAGGTGCAGAGACGGAAGGCTTTGCTGCCTTAGCTCTGGTGATTACAGAAAGGTGAGCTCAGATTCCTCCTGACATCGTGGAGCGGAAGGATGAAAGGCAGCTGTGAAAGGTTTCAGCAAAGAAAGTTCTACTCCCTATTGTGAACTGGTCAGAGAGAAAGAAAGGCAATGTCTGTCAGATTTAGAATACAGATGAGGAGCGAGAACACAGATGTGTAACTGAATGAATAACAACTTAACATGTATATTGAAAAAGATTTTTAGCAACTACTGTCTCCATCAACGAATATGTTACATCGTTTTCAGTTCCCCAGACATTGTTGATGCAGATATAAGTACTTAATTGCATAGCCAGTGTTATACAGTCAATATCTAATTAGTTACATTATGCTTCATTAAATTATTTTCATATCCCCTCATCTCCTTATTTGTCCTCAAATGATTTCAGAACTATGCACTGTTGCCTAAACATGGACAGCAAATGATATCATGGATCCCAATTTATCTGAGTGCAGATAGTATTGCAGTATAATAAGTATACAATTCTTATGAACCACAGTTTTTAAATGTTAAAAACTCCCACTGTTGCCCCATACAGGGAGCAGACAGGAAGTAAATTTACAGAACCTTAGTGTATAAAATGTTGAATTTTCAACAGCAGGGAAGTGGAAAGGAAGACAGGGCAGCAAAGAGAGGTGGAAGAACCTTCCAGATCTGAAAGGAATTCACACTTGTTTCTCTCTCACAACAGACATAAAGGGGGTGGGAGAAAAAGGAGAGAGGGAAAAAAACCAGCAGAAGGAATCACACCCATATACACAAGTAAGTGACTGCAAGACTGTTTTGTGATCTTTGAGAAATACAAAACATAACCACACCACTGTGTATATTCTATACAAAAAGGAAATTTTGCTTTTACACAAGGCAACAAATGTGGTGGCTATTTACCTGCCTTGCTGTGTGGGACAGCAGATGAACCTACTGCAATTAGTTATCCAGTTTTATTACATGCATGTAGTAAATCTTTATTGAAGTGTGTGCTATTTAGCTAATAGATGTAGACAGCTGCAATTCAAGTTACCACAAAGTTTTATTGCTGTTTCTATACTGTTCTTATGTCCAAGCATGAATTAGGGGTGAACCTAAGCCTTATTTTAGCAAATCTAGCTACTAGAAGCTGACATTTTTTTCTCATTGAGAATGAATCAAAGCTTTCTAACTTTTGCAGTAAATTATTTCCCCCTGAACATAGAAAACACAGATGAAAGAATCTTTGCCAACTTGTATCTCCTACTCTTCTGAAATATCAAGTATGCTTTCCTTGTTCCAGATACTGCTGTCACTTCATGTTTGAATGGTGAGGTCCCATTCCTCTTTGACCGAAAGTGATTTTTCAATCGGAAACCAAAGCAATAATTTAATCAGGATAAAGAGCATGGTTCAATTTTTTTAGGCTTTCTACTTCTTACATTGCTACTGATAATGTTCTAAATTGGGAAAAAAAAAAGAAAAAGAAAAAGAAAGAAGATAAATGCAATGAACAGAAAAGATTTTATAAATAGAAGCACTAAAAGAAAATTATTTTATTAGGAAGGTAACCTAGTCACCTAAACTGTCAAGCTTCATTCCACATTTGTGTCTTAAGCCAAATACAGGGTGTGGAGTATTTTTTGAATAATGAATAAGAGATCTAGAAGAGACCCTGGCATTCTTGGTTACTCATTCTAGCTCTGATAAGTGTACAGCTTGCCTTTCTTTTAAATTTCTTCTTTATAAATAAAGAAAAAATGCAAACATACATAAATAATCTTTCAATTGCATTCTCTTCAATTATTAATGTCTTGTCTATTTGTATGACCTGTATAATCTTCTCACTGAAATATAAGAAGGCAAGTAAAACCTTTCATTTATATTATTCTTCTAAGAACGCTTCTTACAATGATATGAACTACAAGGAAGTATCTAAGTGAAACACCTGAACAACTGAGCAGTTTTTATTTGACACAATCATCCCTTCTCATTAGTCTCTATTAAATAAAATGCAAGACAACAGTATTTGGAGCAATATGATTTGAGTTTCTAATTCTCTATGAATGTGTAGAAGTTGTAAAACTGTTACCTTTGTTTTTCTGAATTTCTCTTTGTAACTCTGTTTTTTATAGTTCAAGATAGTTTATTGAAAACTGAAAGTTACTTTAGGACTATTTAGTTTTTCTACAGTATATATGAGCTTTTTAAGTAAGCTACAGTGAAGTTCTCTTGTATATGCCCATCCATTTACCCATGTAATGGCATGAACTCCAAAATATTTTAAATGAGAGGTATTTGTCGTCTTTTACTAATGCACATAAAACAATAAAAACTTAGAATGTTACCACCAGAAGAAATTTATTTTCATGTTTACAAGTTAAACCTAGAAACATGACTCTCTCCCCTCTGACATACAGCTAATATATCCCAAATATAATCCCAGCTCTTCAATTTGCCAGCAGCTGTGACCACTTCAAAGCAAAATAAATAATTTCAGAAGTGTGTACATAAAGCCAATGGGATATTTCATAAATGCTGCAACTGTGGAGGTAACGACCTAGAAAAGTATACAGAATATAACAGTGAAAATATCTCCCCTAAATAAAGGTTACATGATAATAGTTTTGGTCTGTAAAATCATAGGGATTAAAAAACCTATCAGGAATAATCATTGCATTAAATTACACCAATATTTACATAACAGATACCTAATACTGGGTTTGGGCTAACTAATTTTGAGGTTTTACATTCCTCTACATAATCATTATCAAAAAATATTACTTGTGCTCAGGATGAATACATCAAAAAGATTTTGCCCTCTTTACTGAGTTTCAACGGGGAGCAAAATACCTTTATAGCAGAACTGGTCAAAACGTCATTTAACTTTCACCAAAATCATATGCCTTAATCTATCATAGAAGAAAATGGAAGTTGTTTATTGCATCACCTGAAAAACCTTGCAAATCACATCCAGAGAGCTTTGTGCATGAATATAACTCTGTTCTTTATTCTGCAAGAATAGCTTGCAACATCCAAGGTAACAGGAAAAGGTAGGAGAGGACCCTAGATACAGGTGTCGTAGAGGATCATACCTACCTTCTTCTTCTGGAAGATAGGAGTGACACTTGCTTTCTCCAGTTTTTTGGGAAGTGCCTACAGTTGCTTCAATTGGTCAAAGGTTGCCGAGATGGGCCTCACAGTTACATATGCCAACTCCCGCAACGCCCAGCATTTGATAGGTGCATCCCAGCAGGGGCCATGGACTTCATTATTTCTCATTTGCTGAAGTATTCCCTGACCTAATCCTCTTGCACCAATGCCAGATCCCTTCTAACCTCAACCATGCTGTGAGTCTGTGTTCTCTACAAAGAGCTAGAGAGGCTCTGGGTCTTTGAATCCTAAGAGCACTACATTCAGAGAAGTAATCAGATCATGATTATGCAGTAAAGAAAAAGGCAAAAGGCGATAAAGAAGAGACATTAAGCATAGTAAATGTTGGAGAGATTCTGCTTTTTGTAAGATTGTTGAAAATGACTGTTAGTCCTTCTGTAGAGGGGGTTTCAGGCTTCTGTTCACAGTTTATGGCAATCTATTAAATAGAATAAAAACCTTTACTGAATGGAGAGGTCTGTAGAGCCAGAGGGGACACCACAGCAGATGCTACTGCTCTGACAAAATAAGCAGATCAAGAAACTGATAAAGTAACATCACTGGGCCACTTCTGGAGAAAAGAGCAGGATGAAAAGTGAAAAATCTGCTGGATAAATGGAGAACACAGTTGAGAAGCATCCAAGCCTAGTGAGAGAAAATGACCTTGACAAAACTATCATAGTTCAGTGACTACTACAAAGATGAATACAGCCTTTCAGGGTATCTAGTATACAGTGAGACAAAGTGTGACAGAAAGAAAAAAAGGATGAGAACTCCAAGTGTGGACACAATCTGTGAAGGAAAAGTGATGGACACAATGAGGCCTCCTAATCAGAAAAAGCAAAAGAAGAAACACTGGAAACCTTAGCAGTCTACATCTTTCTCATGAGGGGAAGTAGAGGGGCAGGCACACATCTCTTCTTCCTAGTGACCAGTAAGTGAACCAAGGAAATAGCATGAAGCTGTATCAGGGGAGGCTTATGTTGGAGAAGTTTCTACCTGTAGAGGGTGGATGGGGACGGGAACATGTTCCCAGTGAAGTAGTTAAGGCACCAAGTCTGTCTGAGTTAAAGAAGTGTTTGGAGAAGGCTCTGAGTAGCTGGAAGGCAGGTTTGGAGGCTCTGCTGGAGCATATTTCATTATAGCATGGCACTACACATGAAGAACAACTCTGGGTGATGAGGAACACTCAACTAAAAAGAGGAAGCAAAGATGGAATGGATGAATTCTGATGCAGTAACTGCAAAATGGCATCATGCTCAGCATGTAAAGCAGAGTGAGGAAGGAGTACTGGGAGGACATCCACAGTTGTCATGTTTGTCTTCCCAAGGAAATTGGATCACACATGATGCAGTCCTGCTTTCCTAGCAATGGCTGGATATCTGCTGACCATGGGAAGCAGTGAATTAATTGTTTTGTTTTCCTTCTGTGTCCAACTTTTTGCTGTACCTATTGTACCTGTCTTTACATCAACTCAGGAGTTTTGTAACTTTCACTCTTCAGATCTTTCTCCCCTGCCCCTGGTAGTAGAGTGAGAGTGGCTGCATAGTGCTTGGTTGATGACTTGGGTTAAAACACAGTACCTTCCCATCCACTGCCACTGGCACTTGCCCACAGTGCCAGGTCCTTCTCTGTTTTCCATGTCTGCCATGCTTCTGGAAACTGGTGCTCCTGGCCAGCTGTTGTATTGGTGGTCCTCAAAAACACCAGCAATGGAACCTGATCCCATAGACACAGGAAGGAGCTATAGTTGTGTCTCCAGAATAAGGTACAAGGGACAACCTACTTTTTACTCCAGGAAGACCAAGATCCTGGTCTTGGTGGGATGTGCTGTCCGATCAATTGTTCTCTTCAGTGAGACAGAGAGGCAGAAGAGAGACAGGGAAGAGAAGGTGGAAAAGAGAGGGAGAAAGTGAGACAGGGAGGAAAGAAGTGTGAGAGAAAAGGGAAAGAGATGGGAGAGAGGAGATAGGGAGGGAGAGAGGAAGTAAGGAAAGGAGGAAGAATCACTCCATCAGCCTGACACTTTCTGACTTTGAGGATCAGCCAAGGGGTCAGCTAAGGAGTGTCTTCCTTGAAGCCCATTTCTTCATGCAAACATAGCTTTACAAGCAGCATCAAGGCCACTGTTTTCTTTTGCCAGAGCCAATCTCTTCTGAGTGCTGTGATCAGTCACAGAACTCTGGTTATCCCCACAAAGTGTGTTTGGATTCAGAGAAACTGCTCAGAAGCCCCAGTTCCCTGTACCCTGGAAGGGACACCATCCCTTCAGTCATATAGCCTGTCATGACAGTCCTGCCAGCCTGTTTTCCCAGAAACCCCTCTGACCAAGGGACTACAGGGTCCTTCCTCTCCCCTTGGCCACAAAGAAAGGCAATGCATGGAGCAGCATGCTCTCTCCATCTGTGCATAGGCACCATCGGCCTTTATTTGGCACATTCTCCTACATAAATGCACCTGCTCCCTCTTCATTCAGAACTTCTTCCACTGTCATGGCTGCAGCAGGATTTCCTGCAGGAGAAGGTACCATCAACAGGGCCCTGGGACTCTGTGGATCTTTGGACTGTGGAGGGTCATGAGATCAGGGACAGGCCCCAGGTGAAGGGAGAAGAAGCAGCACCCTGTGACTGTATCAGGAAAATTACAATTTATTTATTGTCTTTTGAATAAAGACTTGTTGGAGGCTTGATTGTGCCACCACTGGAGTGACCTCTTGCAGGTCTGGGAGAGTTCTGGGTGCCAGGAGCCCTCCTCTTCCGGGGGTGCCAGGACCCCCCATCTGAGAAGTTCCTGCCTTGGATGGAAGAAGAGGGTCTGCATTTGCTGCCCTGGGCAAAATCTGCCTCTTCCACCTCCCTCAGCTCCTCCTGAGCCTGCACCTTCTCTGCAGACAAGGACACAGATGAGGGACACTCAGTATCCCTGCAGAAGGCAGTCTGTGAGGTGCTGGCTTGGTCTTCCATATCAGAGCCTTCAGGGGTGCTTGTAGGGGAAACAGGATTT
Organism: Cyanistes caeruleus; assembly: GCF_971803275.1. Lineage (NCBI taxonomy): Eukaryota > Metazoa > Chordata > Aves > Passeriformes > Paridae > Cyanistes > Cyanistes caeruleus. The sequence continues at coordinate 34,469,675 of NC_141732.1, forward strand.
TGCTCCCAGGAGCTAGTGGAGCTGGCTGCAGGGTTGTGGTCCTTCTCCCCAGCAGTGTGGGTTTGCAGGAGCCTCTGGGCCTCCATGCTGCATCCATGAACAATGACTTTAATAAGGCCATAGACCAGTGGTGCTGTATATCCCTCAAGGTCAGGCTGCAGCATTTGGAACAACAATTTCCCATCTAGACCACAAAGGCATAGGGCCTGCAGGATGTGTCCCTCTGCATTCTTTGCCAGCCACCACTGGGACCCATATATTGCTTCCAGCCTTTGACACAGCCAGGGCAGCATGGGGTCCAGGAGATGCTTTTGACTTTGGAAAAGTTCTGCCCACACCTTGGGCAGGAGGCCACCCACAGCCTCTGGCCTCATAGCCCCCTGCTCAGCTGGAGACAGTGTCCCCTGTGGAGAAGATGGCAGGGATGGCACAGGAAAATGGGGGCTGTTTTCAGCCAAGCGGCTGGGAGCTCTTCCTGCCTGGCTGCAGATCTCTGGCAACTCTCCAGAGGGTGTGACAAGACACTGTAGATAGTCATCTTCTTCACGCACAGAAAACTTAACAATCAAAATCGTTCTGCTGCAGACTGGGCATGCTGGATTCCTGTCTGTCCAATGCATGATACATCCCAGGCAGAACTGGTGGCCACAGGGCATCGCATAAGCAGCATCCTCATGAGCATCATGGCAGATGGGGCAGCTCCACTCTCTCTCTGTGGGCTTAGCTGTACTCCATGGAGAGTCCTGGGGGCTGGGAGCCCTCCTTTCTGTGGGGTGCTGGGGCTCCCTGTGTGAGTGCTCCCAGTCCTGACAAGGCACAGCAGGACTATGGCTGGTGCCCTGGGCAGAGGAACTTGCTACCACCACCTCCCCCTGCTCTTTCTGGGGCTGCACCTGCTCTGTACCAATCAGCACAGATGGCTGGAGGATGTGGAGGGCACAGAGGGCAGCTTCTGATGTGCTGGGTTGGTGCTCCATGTCAGAGCCTACAGGGCTGCTGGCAGGGGTTGGATGCCAGCTGGGAGTCCCTCCCTGGGAGCTGGTGGAGCTGGTGGAGTGGGAACTGGCCTCAGGGCTGTTGTCCTCCTTCCCAGCAGCATGGGAGCGCAGCAGCCTCTGGGCCTCCTCACTGCATTGGCCCACAATGAAATTGACAGTGCCAGCAACCAGCTGTTCTGTATATTCCTCCAGGAGAGGCTGCAGCATCTGGACCATGACCTCCCCATCTGGACCACAGAGACACAGGGTGTACAAGATGCTGTTCTCTGCTCTCACAGCCAGCCACCACTGGGACCCATATATTGCCTCCAGCCTCTGGCGCAGCCAGGGCAACATGGGGTCAAGAACATGTGCTTCTTTTTGGAAAAGTTCTGCCCAGACCTTAGGCAGCAGGCTACCCACGGCCTCTGTCCCACTAGGCCCCTGCTCAGCTGGGGAGAGTGTCCCTTGCACAGGACCCACCCCAGGGCGCTGGCAGCTGTTTCCATCCAGGAGGCCAAGAGATCTTTCTGCATGGCTGCTGGTCTCTGGTGACTCTCCCTGGGGTGTGATGACACATTCTAGGTATTTTTGTTCCTGAAGAGAAAACCTGACAGACTCTATCAATCTTCTGCAGAGTGGGCACTCTGGTTTCTTCTCTGCCCAACGCAGGATGCAGCCCATGCAGAACTCATGGCCACAAGGTATCACGTAAGCGACACCCTCTCGCTCATCATGGCAAATGGGGCAGCTCCACTCTGTCCCCATGGCTCTGTCTGTTCTCCATGGTAATTCAGGGTGTCCTGAGAAGCTGCTCCCCATCTCTGGCACTACCAAAGCATCTCACACACTGCAATGAAATGGAGAAACCTTGGTCCCTTGCTGTCCCTGTGCTCCATCCTCCAAATCTTGTGGACATGCATGGCAGAAAATCAGACCTAAGCCAGCCTAAGTCAGGTTCTCTCTGTGCCTGAAAGAAAGCCCCAAGGGATGTGAAGTCACAGTCTAACCCTTGAGACATCACAGTTCACTGCCAGGTGACAGTATATGTGACATCACAATGGGATGTCCAGCTCATTGAGATGGGGCATTTGGACCAACACAGCATATTGGAGGCCACCTTCTGTGTGGGTCCTGGCTGGCACCTGAGCATGCCCCAAAATTCAGTGATGCTGACCTTTGTTACACTCCTTTTTACTTTAACACATGGGTCTTTTGTCCCCACCCCAATTAAATGAAGCCTAATGCGTCTTCAGGCCACACATTTCCACATGAGCAAACAAGTTAACAAAACTGCTTTAAAATGTATGGCATTCCCTTCCGAAAGTGATTCTTTAGACATATTTTCCAGCTGACAGGTGATCCTGATAGCAGTAGAGTATGTGCTTGCAAGTACTTAGACATCTAATTAATCAATTTAAAATTAAAAGCTCCTTTAAACTTCTAAAATTAAATCTTTGCACAGTGGTAGGAGAATTCAGTGAAGTACCACAAATCTTTCTGGGGAGTTTTTCAAGCAATGACTAACTATGTTTTCAAACTGCCTTCAAAACGCATTTTGTGTTCCCCAGAGAACACTCCAACAACAAACTTGACATCAGTCTCTTCTTGTTTAAAACAAGCTAATTAAATGTTTGTGTGCCCTGTGGGACAGCACTATCAAAAAGGCTGCCTGGACCTGTCAGGGCTGAGAAAAAACAGGTGATGGCTTTGGGATGAGCACCCGAAGCTGCTGACACCATCCCCCAATGCACCATCCAGCAACAGGAGAAGCCTTGCTTATTTTTTCAGTATTTTATCCTGAAGGGATATTTTTGAAGGGTATTTTTTTCCCCTTTTTTGCTACTTTCAACTTCTGTACATAGTCCTCTCATTCCTTCGATGTTTCTACCTCTTCCTTTCTTTGCACTTTCCCCTCTCTGATTGTCAGCAAAGCTATTTACAGGTGGCTTAAGGTCTTTTTCCTCGCCCACCTGGTACCTCATGTGCCAACACCACAATAATTCTCATTATTTTGCCCCTAACTGCCTTCTCTTCGGGGTTTCAGTCTTTCATATGCGTTTTTCGGGCAGTAGGTGGATAAGGGCTCACAAAGTGATTTCCCAAGGCCTACAGAGCAATGCAGTGCAAACCAGACCTCTTCCCTTTCAGGCAAAGCTTCTTTGAAAGGAGTTCAGAAGTCCCATCATGGAAATGAAGCACTGTTGACAGAGCACTAGACAGTGAAAAGATTTGAAAGGGGATGGGAAGCTCAGCTTGTAAAATGAGACATAAGAACCTTTCTCCCCACCAGAATTTTGGCATCACAATAGCATTGCTTTATGCAATTTAGATCATGCTCTAAACATCACCTACCTGTACTACACCTACTTGCCTTGGTGTAATAATTTTATGCTTTGCTCTGAGGAGATGGGAAAAGGTATAAAAATTTGCCTAGGGTAAACTTAGGGAGAAATCTTCTCCAGCCACTGTGGCAACCAGAGAGAAAATACAAACATTTTTAAATACTGTTTGCAACAAACTCATAGAAAACATATGAACATAAATGTCTTAAAACGAGAAACACCCCTAGGAGAAAACTCAGCCCCACTTGGACCTCCTTTCTTAAGTATCCACTTGGTATCCTTTTGCGTTCTATACCACAGAATGTTTTGGTGATCCTTTAATCAAACCAACAAAAAAAGGTATGTAAAAAGAAATGTAGAAGACATAAAGAAAGTGACAATCACTAATAAAACTTATTTGGCAAATGTTGTCTTATTTAAATTATCCAGTGCCTTAATTATATTGATGAGGATTCCTAGCACCATGTAGGCAAACTTAAGTTGGAGTAGCCAGCCATCCTTTTGAGACCTTTTCAGTTTTAGGTAATAGGGTCTTTTTGTCAGATCTACACATTCTGTTACATTCTATTCTGCAGATCTGGACTGAAGTCCATAAACCAAAATTTCTTTTCCAAGGGTCAGGTAGTATTCATTCTGTAGGTGTGACGTTAGAGTGGTCCTTAGGGAAAAGGACATGGCTCTCTTTCTTGTTCTCTTACTCCTTTGGCACTCAAAGCCATACTTGCTATTACAGTCATTAAGTACAAGGTCCTGATAGGATGGTTGACTAATTAAGTAACAAAGAGCCATGCTGCCATACTGGGGACACTGCTCTGGAAATGAGCAGAAAGATAAACCATTTAATGTTTTTTATTTTAGAGCTTCTTGTTCCATTGCAGCTTTATCTGCAGCGGAGGTTGCATTTACTGTACTGTTCAATACAGTTCCCTGTGTCCAGAGCTGACTTGACTTGCATAATTTAGCAGTCTTCAGCTGTTGATCTCACAGCCTTGTGAGAAAGGGAAAAAGCCCTTTCCACTTCTGGTTAAGTGGCTCTTCATTCCAGGTCTGGATATATACCCAGTCTCCTGACTGGTGAGGATACACTGAACATTCAGGGTTATTAGTAAGACCAAAACAACAAACTTGCATAATGATAAAATAATTTTCTCCTAAACGTTAGAAATTTTCTAGCGGCAGATTTCGGCCTCCAGCCTCTGGAGGCAGACAAGGCTCAATACTCACTGCTGCCAGAAGGAGGCACTGCAGGAGCAGTTTGCAAAGCTTCATTAAGACTATAGGGAAGCTGAATCTCCATTTATTTCCCATTTTATTTCCAGGGAGGAATATTCGAATATTTGAATTCACCGCCCTCTCCCAACTCACTTTTTGGAGGTGGGCCCGGGATTTTGGGCCTGAGTCCTGATCCTTAAATTTTGAAATAAATAACAATAATGCGTAAGAAGGTCAACGAGACATCAGCTGCTTCTCATATATTGCTTGGAGGCCAGCTGCCTCCCACACTCACCCAGTAATTTTAGCACGTTTTGGAGTGGGGATAGATAGGGGTTCTCCCCCCTCCAAGGGGTCCAAACTTTTCACGCAACAGATTGTTCCCCGGGCAAAAGGCCAGGGCTTTTCACTATGTGCTTCCTCCTCGAAAAGATTAATTTCATTCTTCTCATTAGGGAAATTGTCTAAACATTCTCAATTCACCGTCTTTGTGATAACTGCTAATTTTGTGACAATTGGTAATTCAACCAATTCTGTTGCAGAGCGAAGTATCACTACCGTGCACTCTGCCGCCTCACAAGCGAATTCCTTCTTTATCAGTGGGCAGGGGTTGGGATGAGAAGGAGAGAAGAAGATTGGCTTTGCTGAGCCAAACCTCTCCTCCAGGCAGTGCAGGAAGGTGACACCATCTTCGGGGCGTCCCATCTCCACGTATTTTAGGGTCGGGCGGAGTTTAGGCTGAGGGGAGGGCTTTGTCTTTGGCGCGCAAAGCCCTCCCAGGGGCTGTGGGGGCGGTGTGGCAGGCCGGCCCGCCCGCCTCTTCCGGCAGTCTGGAAAGAGCTGATTCCGGGCCTTACCCGCAGTGTTAAATTGCATCTCTAAAGCTCTTTGGAGAAGCGGGTTTAACTGGTTTCTCAGGTTTTGGGGGCTAGCTTCTTCCCAGCCTTCAGTTCTTGCTCCGGCCTGAGGCCGGCTGTCGGTCTCTGAGGCAATTTGCAACTGATTCAGCTCCTCTACTTAGTGGGCAACATACGTCACTCTGCCTCGAACCTCCATGAATATGAGTACCAGGCCTTGTCCTTTACTAGGGTTTTTTTAAATTTTCTTTTACCAAAGTTCATGTTTGCTCCACAAGTAACTGCAGATGGTGCTAGTTTTTCTCAGTCCCCATCTCTCCTTAGGGTTGGATGAGCTTTCTTTATAAGCTTTTAGCAAGTCTGAGCGGAGAGCAGTTCAGATCAGTTTTGGTGTGGGATTCCATTACTTTTCTGCCAGAAAATAGCAGCTTTGGCTGAAAATTTATTTCTCCTTTATTATGTAATGAGCAATTACTATTGTAGAGAATATCCATGTCACCTTAAGAATACCCTGCTTGTTGCGCCAATTAAAATGTTAGACCCCAAAAACATTGCTCAGTGAGACACTTTAAAAGTCCTCTGAATTAAACAAGCAGGAGAAATACTGATGAGATATTCTCAAGAGGTCAAAACAACAAAAAAAACCTTCACTGGCAACTTTTGAAAACCAGAGAACTTTGGCAAAAAACTGAAAGCAGCATTCAATCAACATATAATGTTTCATAAAGCATTAACTTAGCCCATTCAACTCAATAAACTCCAAGCCTGTTAGATTTTAAGTTACTTAAAAATTTGAGAGGAAGGAATTAGAAGAATTAAGAGAAAAAAGAGAATGACAGAAGATACAGAAAAGAACCAGCATAGGTATCCAGGTTCCAGTAGTATTCAGCTGATAAAAATTCTAAGAGGAGGTAGGGTCAAGACATGTGGTTGCCACATATCCTGAGTTAAATATCTTTTTACTTTCCTGGGGCCTTCCCCCGTATGGAGCTCCTACTCACCTGGCCATTTTGGAGCTGGGTTACAGGGCTCCAGACACAGGTGTAGAGCATTCGCTCTGGTGTGCCAGGGATCAGCAGCCACTGCTGGATTTGGATACAGGTCTGGGGGTGTGGGGTGTGCAGAGCAGGGTATCACCTCACCAGAGAAAGGCTTGATCTGCCCCTTCCCCCACATGCAGGCATCTGAAATGTTTTTAGCCAGTAATCTCTAGTCTCTTACAAGGTTTCCAGGTTCCTGTGCATCTTGGCTGTCAAGACTCCAGAAATTTGTGGCTGGATATTAAGAAACTTGCACTTTTATTCCTTTCAAAAGAGGTAGCATGAGGGTTGTTTCTTCTTTCTAAGGCCTTCCCTCCTTTATATGTCCCTGTCTTGAGATAGTTCCTGTAAAGCCTCTTCTCTCCCCTTCCCCATGAAAATGGAGGGGGACAACAGAAAAAACAATCTATGAGAGGCTAAAAATGTTAGTTACAATGTAGTAAAAAAAAAAAAAAAAAGAAAGTAGTACACCACTATAAAAAAATTGTACAAAAGAAGTAATGGCTTGACCAACAGAGGTGAAGTTTCACATGTGGCCCCTGGAAGAAAGACAAGATGGTGAGGGGCTCCAGAGTGGTTCTGATGGTCAATGGGGGCTGCTGGTGCTGCCTGGAGCAGCTCTGGACCTGCAGTGGCAGTTCCCTGCACCCTCTGTGTGGCAGTGATGGTGGCAGTGGTGCCATCAGTCCACCACGCTGGGCATGTGTGTGGGGATTGGTTCTGCCACTTTGCTGCCTCTTCCTATCACCCTGCTGGGCTCCTTTTGGCTTGGTTGGACCCAGTTGGTGTCAGTGTCACCACTCTGGGTTGCCTTGTTCTGCTGGAGCAGAAAAACAGTCCTACAGGCCACCCTGGCCCTGATGCTTTCAGCTGTGTGTCAGAGCTGTCACTTCCATGCCACCCATCCTCAGCCCTGTGTTCTAAGAAATACCGTGAAAGGACAAAAATGTGTGTGGGGTGGAAATGGTGGTGGGGCTGGGGTGTCAAGGCCTCTCCGCTAAAGCAAGCCAGACAGAGCGATTCCACTTGCATTTCCAGTCATGGCATTTTCCTGCTAAAATGTCACACCCATGTTCAAAATGTTCTGACTAAATAGTGCTGAAAGATCCATGACCTTGCCTCTGTAAACAGCAGACCTGTAAATGTAATGAAATTAGTGCTTCTCCTTGTTTGCTGCTTCTAGAAATAAGGAAGGTCCAGCTGGAACAAGCCTTTTGTTTTTTCTCTCAGAAGCATTAGTACCCAAAGATCACAAATGTGGTTCCTCACATCCTGGTTCCTTCTGGGTGTTCAGCATCTCAGTGTGGGTTATAGGGGCTTGGTATGTTTTTTGAGTTACTCTTAGACGCCTGGAGCAATAGGTTAGGAACTAGGGGGGCTTTTTGCATTGCTTTGTAGTACAGGAGAACTTTGCAGGCTTTTTTTGGCGTTAGCTGTAGAGGAGGTCTGGTTCTATGCATGACTTCACAAAGCAGCCTCATGTGGCTGCTCTTGTGATGTCAGCAGCCACATGCCAGCGTTGTCAAGGCAAAGTTGCTGTGCCGAGGCGCGGAAGGCCTCAGTGTGCAGAGCGGCTCTTTGGCACGCTGGCTGCAGGCGGGACCTGCTGATCGACGAGGTCTCTGCCAGCCGGCTGCACCCGGACAGGACTCGGAGCAGTTTTGCTTTTGCTCACAGGTGTTGTCCGGTGCAGAGTTGCTCAGCGCTGCTCAAGCCATGGAGAGAGTGTGTGCTGCAGTTTGCACGGCTTTCTCTGTGGCTTATTCTGGGTACTTTTTCACCCACCTGGCCCGTAAGTAGGCATTTCTGTTCAGTGCAGCGTATGGAAACCAAAAAGGCCATGAAGGGGCCTTTGGTTGGGTAAAGCTGCTGTCAACAGCTCCAGCTAAGAAGGGGGTGTCTCTAGCCAGGGAGGCATGGGGCAGCATTTGTAATGTAGCCTGCAGGGTTTTCTGCTCCCACCACGGCATGGCCTGTGGCAGTGGAGTCTGGAATCTCCTCGCTTTGCTGACTCAAGGAAGACAACTTCCAGCATGGGAAGAGTGAGAGAGCTTGGCAGGAGGCCTTGTAAAAACTGTGCGCTGCTCTCTAGGACTGAGGGGAAGCATTTCTTGTCTGCATTCCCTCATGCCAGGATGTGCCTGTGAAACTTGACACTTCCTGTGTGCTAAAGAGTCCATTAGCTCTGTGATGAAATCACAGAATCAGCTTGGAAAAGGCCTCTGAGGTCGACATTTCAAAAGATTTCTTGTGTGCTCCGTAGCCCAGGAGCTGTTCCCATGCTGTGTCACCATAGAACTGCCACCATGGCTGAGGGGGACTTGGGTGAAGCTTTTCTGGGCAAACGTTTCCAGCAAGCTCATGGCAATTGTTGCATGCAATGTCTTCAGAAAAGTGAAGCAGAAGAAAGAGAGGAGCTGTAGCTCCTGCTGGGTGGGGTGGGGCAGGAGCAGTGACTGTTACAGAAGCACTTGGACTTTCTGGGTCTCAAGTTTCTATGGGCTGAGTGGCCACAGAGGACAAAAGGTAGGCACAAGGCAGTATTTTGTGCTGTTGTCTTGCTTGCTGTGTGACACAAGTGTTGCTGCTGGAGGGACGTAGTGAAAGCAGAATGCTCTGGTTTTGGGTTGACTCTTTGGTGGGCTTGCCCAGTGTGGGAAGTTTTCTTACAGCATCCATCTCTTTTTCCCCTGTGTGTTGCAGGTCACATTGCCCATGCCTGGAGAGAATCCGGTCCATGGGTGAGTGGGAAAGGAGCCTTTGGCATTGGTAGCGTTTGACGGTTGTGGAGTAAGGTGTGAACTGGGCCTGGTGCAGCCTGGTGCCAGCCTGGTTGGATGAATGAAAGTAGGCTCTTTGCAGCAGCTGCAGCAGCAGCAGCAGGAGGAGGAGGATCCCTGGTTGTTTTCTGGAGTTGCATTTCAGAGCTTTTAATCAGATGAAAGTTGGGTTGCTTGGTGCTTTAAGGCATGATGGAATTGCTCCTGCACAAGAGAGTGCAGTCCCATGTAATTGGCCCATTTTACTTGGGTTTGAGCAACTTAGAATCCCATTTGTCTCCAGATGATTTCTCCTTACTGCATCTGGGTCTAGAGCTGAATAGAAAGAAGGTTGCCTGTCCCTCACGCTGCTGTCTGTCTGCAGAGCCCAAAACCAACCTCAGAGCCTCCAGTGGCTGTGTGTCTTCCTGAAGAAGAGGCCAAAGGGAAGGAAGATGCCCTCCAAGCTGCACCTGCTGCCACTGCAGGGCCTGAGCCTCCAGCATCAGTGAGTGGCAGCTCTGGGTAGCCCTGTGGCTGGAGGAAAGCAAGAGGTGCACGTTTCTGATCAGACAGCACATCCTCTGTGTGGCTGCAACTGCTGAGGGCTGGAATCTTTCCAGCCCTTCCAGGGCATTTCCCCAGCCGATGAGGCCTGGAAAAGGGGTGTGGTACTTGGAGGTTCAGGCACCAACCTCCACTGTTGTGACAGGGGCCATGAATTTGTTTCAGGAAGAGATGAGAGGTAGCATTAGGATGTCTTTGGATGCTCCTGGGGTCCAAGTGAGGCCCTTTGTGCCCAGTGGCTGTGCAGGCGCCCTGTTCCTGGTGAAGAGAGCAGTGCAAAGATGCAGTTCACAGCCTTGCAGGATATGGAGGAGACACTGTCCCCAGGAGGGACCTGCCCTCTCCTCCAAGCAGCTGTTGGTAGCTAAAGGAACAGCTGAGATGCAGCAGGGCCTGTAACTGAACATACATAAGGTTGTGAGTGGCAGGTTCTCTCCTGTCCCTCACGCTGCTGTCTGTCACTCCACAGAGTGCAAGGGCAGCGTCAGCACCTGCTCTGGCTGCCTCTGTACCTGAGGAAGAGGCTGAAGAGGAGGAAGGTGCCATTGAACCTGTCCCTGCTGTGAGCCCACAGCCTGAGCAGGCAACATCAGTAAGTGCCTGCTTTGGTTAGCAGTGTCTTTGGTATCATTTTGTCCGTCATGTAAATCGGCCTTTGGGTTTTGTGCCTTGAGTTGGAGAAGTGGGTAGCAAAAGCCGAGAGGGGAAGAGGCCTGCATGAGGCCTGCAGCATCTTCCTAGGGGCTTGCATTTGAAATGGAGCATGTCTGCCCGACCCAAATTCTGACCCAAATTCCTGTCTTGTCCCAGAGCTCCACCTCCTCAGTCGCTGCACCTGCACAAAGTTCAGCTGCGGGCTCTGAAGAAGCCTCCAGGCCTGAAGCTGGAAACTTCAGCACGAGCAGCTCGTGCACCTGGAGCACGAGTAGTTCCTCTGGCAGCACAGATGGTCTGCGTGAGAGGAAAAAGGATGAATGCCTGGCCGTGCTGAGTAGGTCCTTTGTGATCCTTGTCTGCTGGAGCAAGTGCCTTGTGTGTGCATGTGTCAGCATGAGCTGTCCGACCTCCTCTTCATCTTCCTCAGCTGAGTGTCAGGAGCTGAGGCCTCCACGCAGGACGTGTTGTTGTGCTTTGAGGTGGTGAGGGAGCCACGGGGGTGTTGCTGCTGCCTCTGAGGGCAGCTCGGCCTGGCTTGGCTTTGCCTGAGCTTCCCTCCATGCAAAAGGCAAAAGAAGGATTGTTTGTGGCTCTGAAGCAGGAGGCTGTGACCTAGCGAAGGAGGAGGCCTCAAGGAGCTCCTGTGGGGCCCGGCTGCTGTGGGGCACAGCCAAGGTCATCTGCAGAACTTAGCCTGTCCTAAAGGCTGGGGGACCTCCTTCCTAAGGCCCATCACGCTAGGTCAGAACATGAGCTGCTGCTTCTCTTGAAAGGCAGGCGGGCATTGTTTAGGCAAAGTCCAGCTTAAAGGTGGAGATTGTACCTTTGCTGGAAGCACTTTGCAATGTTCTTCCTGTTCTGGAAAGGGCAGCTGTTGATAAAAACTGATTCCAGAACCCAAGATGCCTTTGATATTTGCAAGGTTTAAGGCTTTTGTTGAATGTCACAGGCTGTTTATTGCCCAGAACAGAAAGGTTTTGTTCTTCCTGTGGCCCTTAATGTTTATAGACAACAATCACTTTACTTGGTTGTGGTTTTCTGATCCCTGTCTCCTCTGACTGTTTCTCCATGTGCTTGGACATGTTTAGTTTAGGCTTTTAGTTGGGTGCAGGCCGTCTGTGCTGCAGAGCTGCTTGTCTTGCTGCTGCTGTTTTTGTGGTGGTGGTGGTGGTGGTGGTGCGGTGGTGGTGTTGTTCCCCAGCTGACTGAGCTGAAAGGGCCCAGTGTCCCAGAGAGTGGCCCTGCCTTTCTGATCTGCTGCAGGGTGGCATCTCTGTCTTGAAATGAGCATCTTCCCTTTGGATTTTTGCAGGGATGCTGGTGAGCGAGGGAGATCCAGAGGCGAAATACACAGAACTGGAAACTATTGGCAAAGGGTGAGTGCAGCCACAGTTCCTTCCTCAAAGGGAGGGGCTGCGTATTTTGCTGGTGTCACATCTCCCCAGAGTGACGTCAGGCAAGCTCCAAAGCTGTGCAGACGCTGTGTTGAGATGCTGCCATCTCTCAGAACTTTAGAGCTTAATTTATAACATTTATAGCTGTGGTCCGAAGGCATGGCAAGGACATCTGGATGCTGGCAATGTCTTTTCTGCAGCAAAGAGTAGCACCTGGCAGATGTCCTGTCCCTCAAGTGTGTTGTGCCTGTTTGCCGCTTGTCTTAGGAGAAATCACGTCTTAAGAGAATTGAGAATATGTGGGAATGAAAGGATGAAAAACTTCATTGCCTCAAAGGTCCAGGTAGCGGTCAGGTCAAGATAGCTGTCAGGGGACAGCTCTCAGTAACATTTCTTTCCAGTGTTTTGCGGAAAACAAGATTCAGTGGTCAGGATGAGCACCACCTAGTGTAGAAGGCAAAAGCAGAAATGAAAGCAGCATCTCTCTTTTGTAGCTGAGGTGGCAAAAGCCAAAGCTTCAGGGGATGCCCAGTGCCAGTGCACTCTAGAGGAAAAGGCATCATCTGCCCTGATGGCAGAACCCCTGTGGATCCTGTGGCGTTTAGGCCTTTCCTGCAAAGAATCCACCCAGCTGTTCCCTTTTGAAAGCCAGCTCTGCTGACTGTAAATGGGATTGATTTGCAGTATTTCCTCTGTGAGGAGCCAAATGTACAAGAACTCACAGGAAAAGTGGAGGCCTTCCTGTGCCATGGGCAGTGAAGAGAAGCAGCTGCCGATGGCTCTGGACCCAGAACACAGCTGTCTAAGGATCCTGTGTTCTGAGTACCTCTCCATTTTGTCTGTGCAACAATGGAAGCCTTTGCCTGCTCTGGCTGTGGCTGCAGCTATGGCTGGAGACTTCTTTCCTTGCCAGCTGGAGGAAGGATGTGTGTCTGGAGGCTTTCCTCCGATGGCTGTTACATGGCTTCAGGCTTCCCAGAAGGCCTGTGTGGTGGTGCCTGAGTTTGGCATAACCTCCAAGGAGAGGTGTGCGAAGGCCCAAGTGGCACGTGTGTGCCTGGAAAAATCCCACACATGCAGAGATACAGGAGGAGAAAAGGTAAAAAAGACCCAGACCAGGTTCTGGGCCATGTTCCATTTGCTGCTTGCATCAGGGCTCCTTTTCCTATTGGACTGCGGTGTCTTGCACTTGCTTGCAGGGACTAAAGGACCTCGCCTTCCTAAGCTGTTGTTTTGTTTCTAGGGGTTTTGGCATGGTGTTCACGGCAGTGGAGACTGCCACAGGAGAAGAGGTAAGCGTCAAGCAGCGCTGCAGCTGCTGCAGCTCTCAAGTGCCCTCCCCTCTGCTGTGAGCTGTGCCTGAGCTTTGGGTCGCCGGTCGAGCTTTGCTGCAAAGGCAGATGAAGCACAGAGTAGCGTCTGCCTACCAAATACCGTGGGGACAGATTTTGTTCTCCTCAGCTGCCCCAAGGAATGCAAGGAGGCCAAGCAGTATCTTTCAGAGGAGGACACGCTGGCTGGGTCTTAACACCAAGGTGGTGTCATAGAGCATGGCACTGCTCTTTGGGGCTGCAGCTCGGGGTTCCTGAATTCTCATTTCTGGCTGCTCGCAAACACGTGGGAATTGTGCTGGTAGCTCCTTAGCCACCTGTAGTGCTGTCCTTGGGAACTGTGCTTAGAGAAAGAGGTCTGCAAGGAGTCCCTCAAGGGCTTAAGCCCTGCTCAGAGCCTGCCTGGCGTGTATTGCTAGAGGATCAAGGAGTGGGTTATTTCTTTTTACAGTCAGGCAGTAATTGCAAATGTCAGCGATGTGAAGGAAGGTGTTTTAGTGGAACGGAATGAAAGTTCCTGAAGCGAGGAAGAGCTAGGATTGTCTTTTTTGGGGGTGTACTCAATGATGTTTTCATGGTCATGGCATTTTTTTCTGTAAAGTATGCAGGGTTGTATTTCTTAGGGGGAATACCCTCAGGATGTTTTTAGGACGGCATTTTATCTGTCATGTCTGTAAGAGTTTGCTTTCTGTTGTGCAATGGAAAACAGTGCCAGTGGCTGCTGGAGTAATGATGAAGCCCCCTAGAATTGCCAAAGCTTTGCCAGCAGTTTTGCTCGGTTTTCACCAGCACAGAATGGCTTCCTGCTTCCAAGAGGTGTGTGAATGAAAATGATGATGATGATGATGAAATAAGGCCCTGGGGAAGACTGTGGGCACAGGGAGTGATGTTAGAGTTTTGAGGTGGAGAGTTTAGGACCCGGTGTTTCTCCTGGGTTTACAAGGCAAAGGATGTCTGGCTCTGTGTCCTGGGACAGGCGCCCAAGGAAGCGGTGTAAGAGGCTCTGGCAAGCTCAGTTTCGAGTTCCTCTGATATCTAGTTGGAAGGGAGTTAAGCCAAGCCCAGCTCTGTCATCCCAAGATCACTTTCTCCATGTTCCCCTTGTGATCTTGTGCCACAGATTTCTTTGGTTCATGGTTTTCCATGGTTGTTTTAGGTGGCCATAAAGAAAATTAGTCTGGTGGAAGACAGCAGCAGTGAACTGTGTGTGAATGAAATCCAGGTCATGCGTGACAATAAGAACTCCAACATTGTGAACTACATAGACAGGTGAGTGGTTCTGCTACTCTGCCATGAAGGGTCCTTCACACCCTGCAAGCCAGAGGTTCAACCACTCCTTTGGCGGGTGGCAGAGGATGGAGCTGTTAATTCCTGTTTCTGGGCTGATCTACAGCATCTTGGGAGGAGATTGCATTGGGGCTGCATTAATCTTTGTGGGCATACATAGTCTGAAGTGCTCTTTCCAAGACCTGACTCGGCCCTGTCTTACTGAGCCAAGAGCCTGAAAGTTCCTGCCCTCTCTCCACATTGTTTTGTTGGGTTTAGGGTTTGATTTTTTTTCCTATGGGTCTTAAGTGCTGCCCAAGCACTGTAGATTGTATTTCCCTCAGCCTGTTCCCAGTGTTTTGCACGGGTGTGGATACCAAGAAGTCTTTTAGACTGCACAGAGTTCAAGCCCTGTAGAACCTAGTGAAAGACCATTGACTTCCTCCTGTCTTCCTGTGTGAGAGACAGGGAAACAAGAATCCGTCATGTAAATGCAGGCATTCATTCCCGGGCTGTTGCTTTTTCCTTTCAGCTACCTGGTTGACGAGGACCTCTGGCTCGTGATGGAATACATGGACGGAGGTTCTCTGCACGATGTCATTCGAGAGACTCGTATGGCAGAAGGAGAGATAGCAACTGTCTCTCGGGAGGTAAGGGATGGTGCTTGTGCCTCCCATGGCTTGGGCGGGCTGCTCCTTCCCCATGGCTGCTAAGGAGAGGAGTGGTGTCGTCTTCCAAGCTTCCTTTCTGCCTTTCTGTTACGACAGGCAGTAGCAAGAGCACCTGAAGTGCCTGCCAGTGTGCCTGCCCTTCTTCTGGTGTGTTTGTTTGTGTTTGCCTCTCTAAACACTTGCCTGGAGCGCGTGTGAAATGCACTCCTGCTGGAGGGGGCACAGCCACTGCAGGAGTGATCTTGCAGTCTGTGTTTGCAGGGCCAGAGGAACAATTGCCCTTTCTCTTTCAAAAGCAACTACAGCCTCAGTTAGAAAGGCAGCGCTGTCCTTGTGTTGGAGCAGCAAGCTCTTGGCCTTGCCAGCACCGTGTCCTGCCATGGCTGAGCATCCCTCAGCAAGTCAGTCTTGCAGATGTGCCACTTCCCTGTTTGTGGGATGCAATCTGAACGGGAACTCTTAGGCTGGTGTTTCTTTTTCCTCTCTCAGTGCCTGCAAGGCCTGGATTTCCTTCACTGCAAGCAAGTCATCCACCGAGACATCAAAAGCCACAACATTCTCCTGGGCTTGGACGGATCTGTCAAGTTGGGTGGGTGTCGTTGGCCAGGCTGAGCTGCGGTGGGCTGTGGTGTGGGGCTGCCTTTGGGTGACTGCCAGTTCCTCAAGAGTGGTGCCTGTGGCAGGGCAGGCTGCCCTGCTGCCAGCGCAGAGCGTGGCTGCAAGGTGCAGGGAGATGTGGCTGGCAAGAAGGTGGTGTCAGGAGTGGCCTTGGGCTGTGTGTGTCCCTTCCTGAGCGAGGCAATTACAGTCTAAAGCTTCAGGCAGCTAACAGCCACCGCATGAAACTGGGGGCTTTTGCTAAGCGGCCAATTCCATAGTTCCTTGGCTGCAGGCCTGATGAATGCCCATACGGCCCCTTTTGCAGCTGGATTCCACACTGCTTTCTTGGACGTGGTACCATGGGGAATTCTTTTGTTGGCTTTCCTAATTTGCGTTGCCTTGATCAGAGTGGTTTCTTCTCCTCAGCTGATTTTGGCCTCGCTGCTCAGCTCACTGCTGAGCAGAGCAAACGGAGATCAGCTGTTGGCACTACTTACTGGATGGCGCCAGAAATTTTCACCAGGAAGCCCTATGGCCCCAAAGTGGACATCTGGTCCCTCGGCATCGTGGGGATCGAGATGGTGGAAGGAGCGCCTCCTTACCTGATGAAAACCTCCCGCACGGTACGCTGCAGCTACTCTCTGTCACTCTAACAGAATCTGTCCCCATCCTTCTGCCTGAGAAGCTTGTTAACACCTGGAGACGATAGGTTCCAGGCTGCATAGTCTCTTGAGCTTCTTGTCCAGATCATCCCCCTGCCATTTCATCATGAAAACCACAAAACAACGTGATGCCTTTTGCTAGATGGAAGCTCTGCCTAAGGGAGCAGGGAGCGGTGCTGCGCTGCCTTTAATGGAACAATACTTGGGAAAAGTAGAGTTGGAACAAATTCTACCATCCAAGTTGCCTGTAGAGCTAGTGTCAATGCTCAGAGAAGCAAAGTGTGCTTCTGCTGATGGAGTTGCTCCTAATTCCATCAGGCAGTGAAATCGGGGGTCAAGGCAAGGGCCTTTGCATGTTGGAGTAGCTGTGGCTGTAAGTGGCTTTGGGGTAGTTCTTTTGGCTGGGGTAGGAAAGACATCTCCCAGCCTCTGGCAGGCAGGCAGGAAGATGGCACTGGAGAGTGGAGCTTGTCTGGTGGGGGGTCTATTTGAGCAGTTTGGGCTGCGGAGGAGACAGGTAGAGTTTGGTGTTTCCTTCTTCTCTAGGTTCAACAGCTGATAAGCTCCGGGGGCTCCCCAAAGCTGCAGAACCCCAGGCAGCAGTCGCCTTGGTTGCGGGACTTTCTGCACTGCTGCCTGGAGACAGATGAGGACAGGCGCTGGTCTGCCCAGGAGCTTCTGCAGGTAAAAGGCAAAGCGGCTGCAGGGTGTGCCAGCTGCCCGCTGCCAGGGGCTCCTCATCTGCTCAAGTGCAAGGCATCAGATGGACCCCGCTCCTAAGAATGGTCTGGGGGCTTTCCAAAGGAAAACAAAGGAGAATCCTGGCCCGGGGTGGGTTGGAAGGAGCCTTTCAAGGTCTCCCAGACCAAATCTCCTTAAGCTGAAGACATCTGTGTCAATGGAGTCGTGGGATTGTGAGCCATGTTTGCCTGTGGTCACAAGGTCCTGGATGTGGAGACAGGTGCACAGAGTGCCCTCATTTCTGCATTTATTCTGTAGCCAGAGAAAGCCTGTTTCAGCCTGTGAGGAAAGTTCATTTCTTGTTTTTCTCTTGGTCAGCATCCGTTTGTAACCTCAGCCAAGCCACCCTCCAGCCTGACGCCTCTGATCATGGCAGCGCAGCAGTTTATGGCCGACAGGAGATACTAGCCCTGGAGGAGGCCATTGTTGTTTTTTGTAGTTTGTAGTTTGTTTTTCGTAGTTTGTAGTTTGTAGTTTGTAGTTTGTTTAGATTGATAGTCAAAATAAATAGTTATCTCTGTTTTGGAAGACAAGTGTCTGCTAAAGAGGGCAGGAGCCTCCCCTGGAATGAGAGTGTAGACCCCCTCCCTCCGAATTATTATAATTCTGAAATCAAGGGGCTCTCAGGCAGAGATCTGGGGATAGGAATAACAGTTCTTTGCTAGAATTCATAACCAGGCAAACAAACAACAATAAGTTCAGCGCTAGGAAAAAAAACAGAACCAGGGACCCCATGACAGCCTTCTGGGCTGAGACAGGAAGGGATGGAGGAGAGGCTTTGCTTCACAAACCCCCTCGGGCGGGCAGTGCCGGTGCTCCTGCAGGGCTCTGAGGAACACTCAGCTGGAGCAGCAGGGATGAGCTGAGATCCTGGGCTGGTGGATGAGGTGGATCAGCAGCTCTGCAGCGGTGGCTGGCACTGCCACACGTCCTGGCAGGACAGGGGTGTGAGGCCACCAACGAAGAGGGAAGAAGGAGAAGCAGCAGCAGCTCCATCTGGGTGAAGGCGACATTCCCTTCTCCACACTGCAACAGCTCTGCACACCCAAAGTGTCCTTCTCCAAAGCTGAAGAAGCCGCCAAACTGTCCCCACCCTCCCCTTTTCCTGCCCCATTCTCCCCTTGGGCCCGGCTGAACTCTTTGTGCTCTTCAAGTATCCACCACGTACCCCCAGTTAGGTTTTCCCCACAACTAATGGGTAAAAATTCCACAGGTAACTGAAAGACCTGAAAGAAGGACACCTAACCCCCAACAATAATACAAAACCTTCACTGTGTGGGAAGCTTCCCTTTGTTCTCACCCTGTGAATAAACTCTAAATTTGCTTCTGAATGGCCAGGTGTTTCTTAAACATGGGAAGACCCATGGATGGGGTTTGTGGCACGGTTTGGAAGTGGGCAAAGGTCTTCTTCCTTCATTGCCTCCAGGCCACAACCTCTTGTGGACATGCAGGCTTGCAGCTGTGCACAGAAGAGCAGAGCAGGACGAAATGGAGCAGAGCAGTGGTGTCACTGCTGGGGATGCCACAGGGGCTGTGGCTGTGTTGCAGCTGCTGGGCAAGGTTGGGAGTGTCTGTGTTGCTCTGGGCAGAGTGGGAAGCAGCCGGGCTTCTCTTCAGGCTCAGGCACAAGTGAGCGTCCAGCGAGAATGGAAGTTCTGCCATGAGAACCAAGGCTGATGTGAGGGAGGGAAAACTTGAGCAGGTTGGATCTGTGCAAGCCACAGCCTCTCAGCCTCTCTCTCTTTGAGACTGAGACTCCATCAGTCTCAACTTCACACTCTCAGCAGTGTGAAATGTGGCTCACTTCTGATTGAATTAAGAGGGGACAAATTCTTTGAAGCACAATCTATTTAGTGATCCCAATAAATCAGCTGAGTTGGGTGTGTGTCTCTCCTCTGAGAGCTGCACACCCACTTCATTGAAATGGCAACCTTTTTATACCCTTTTGTGGCCAGAGGTCCCTGTTCCCTTTCCCATTGCTTGGGTACTCAGGAACTTTCCCTATCTCCTGACTGCCTACCCTGCTCCCAGAACCTCCTTTCCCCTCCCTTCCCACCTTTCTCCCTTTTCTGGTTGCATCTTCAAATGCCTTTCTTTTTTGGTTCTGGACAACACTTAACAGGTGCAAAGAACAGATCAAACAAACCCCATCTAAACCATAGAAAACTGACTGGAGATCAGAATTTCATTTTTCCCTTTTTTTCCTCCATTTCTGTTCTGGACTGAAGCAAAATGCTTTCTCATGTGGTCCCATGGCAGCCACCACATCTGAAGGAGCTGCCCAGACAGAGCTCCCTTGGGCTTGTGCTGCATGAGAGGCTGGGAGGAGACGCAGCCAGGACAGGTGACCCAAAGTGGCCAAAGGAATATTCCAGACCATCTGACATCCTGCTATGTAGTTCAAGCTGAGTGCAAGAGGGAGGAAGGAGGAAGGAGGGGATATTTGGATTGATGGCACTTGCTCTCCCAAGTCACTGTGAGGCGTGAGGGGGCCCTGCTATCCTGGAGATGTGAAACACCTGCCTGCTCCTGGGGAATGGTGAATGAGTTCTTTGGGTTTTTTGCTTGCGTGTGTGGCTTCTGTATTCCCTATGCAACTGAAATGTTCTTCACCTGTGAGTTTCCCAGCTTTTACCCTTCCAATTCTCTGCCCAGTCCATCCCCCTGGTGGAACAGTGAGCAAGAATGGCTGTGTGTGGAGCCTGCTTGCTGCCTGGGGTTAAACCACAACATGAGAAATAGAGAAAAAAGTGGTTTAAAAGCGAGAGGCAGAGGGATGAAGCTTCCAGACTTTGGGACGGTGGTGGTTTTTTTGTTTTCCTTGTGGGGGCCGGGGAACCTGCTGGCTCGGCGATCCTGGCTCTCCCCTGGAGGCAAGGCATCTTGCAGTCAGAGAGAGAAGAAGTATCACTCCCAGGGATCTTTGAGTTAGTTCTGTTAAACTGTTACACTCCATTGGTGTTCCCCCCCTGCCGTCCCACCCCGATACATGTATCCCGGTCTCCCCGCGCCCCTCTCCTCCCCTCTAAATACCCCGAGTTTTCCTCTGTTCGGAGGAGTAGCTGCCACCGGCTCCCTTCGCTACTGGCTCTGCCTGAATAAACACAAATCCGGAGCGGAACACCAAACAGATTTCCCGTCCCTTCTTCCGTGTTGCCTGCACGCTGCCGCAGAGCTGGGCTGAAATCACTCGCTGGGCTGAAGACGCACCCGCGCTTCTGGCCAGTCCTTTTCAGGACAGCTTCTCCAGGGAAGTCGCGGCGCTCCGGCCACCTCCGCGACATTTCCTAAGGCTGCCTTCCTGTAGCCTGTCCAGCACCTGATCTATTTGGTCTCTGCCTCAGCACTTCCAGTTTTTCTGGGACCAGCCCATTTGGGCCCACTAGCTAGCATTTTGTAACTTGTCCCACAGCGTGCTGCAATTTTCTTCCCTTCCTTTCTTCACATCCATAGCAGGCAGCTATGCTGCATGGCTGTAGCCAGGGAAGCTCCCTGAGGTGCACCTCAGGTGGGCAAAGCTCCCTGGAAATGCCACAGCAGTGCAGCAGCAGCATGTCTGTGTATGCAGTGGGTGTGTTGCTTGGCTTTCCATGTTTCCATCAATCCTATCCTTTGGAGGCCCGTGTCCCGCTTTGTTCTGTAGTGAACATTTGAGAAGGTCTCTGAATGGCTTGGGGATGCAGCAATGTTGAGGTCATGTTTTCAGTCCTGTCTCTTCCTGATGTTAGCTCTGAAGTAAATGGAGCAGAATGACAAGCTGTCAAATAGATGGTATTACACTGGTTGTTGGAAGCAATTATTCTCCAAATGCATTTCAACACAGTGCTGCAGCTTCTCACCATTTGGATCAGTTTTCCAATGCAGTCTCACTCACAGTGCATGCAAGAGTTCATGCAAGGCTTTAGAACTCCCACCCTCTTTTCCTGGTCCGTTGTGTCGCAATTGACCTGATAGGGTTTGTGATGTTCCTTATAAATTCTTCTCAGGCTGAAAACATGAGATCATGTCAAGAAACTGTTACTTGGGAATGTGGTGAACAAAGAGAGCACAAGAGACTAAAAGAGACCGATCTGTTTTCTTGTATAGTTTTACTGGTGTACACCTCTTCTGTGGAACAGATTTTGCCGCTGTTCTGGACATGTGCAGTCAGCCCTTCTTGGTGCTGTCCAGGAAGGGAGTCAGGAGTGGGAGTTCACCTATCAGCACTGAGCACAAGTCTCAAGGCAGAAAAATAAGTTGGCTTAAAAGCTCAGCGCTTTCCCATCTCCACAGCACCCTCTTTTCCAGTCACAAATTTCTGTTGGAACAGAATGTTTGAGATAAAACATTCTTATGCCTTGTACTCCACAACAGGTGATCATGTAAGTTCTCATCTTGTTTTGCACAAGACCAGTGGTTTACTATTCTCGTCAAGAAAGTACTTGAAAACATGGAGCTTTATAATATCTTGAGAGATTTTGAAAGAGGAAGGTATTTTTTATGTTTCTTGAAGAACTGCTGATTTGGAGGGTGAAACATGCAATAAATAGCACCAGTTGCCAGTATGAAGAAAGCTATTTGGTTCACCTGAAATCATAGAATCATAGAGTGCTTTGGGATTTCAGGGATACTGGAAAGAGCTGTAAGGTCTCCCAGAGTCTTATCTTTGCCAGACTTAACAAGCCCAGTTCTCTCACCTGTCCCTCACAGCACAGGTGTTCCATCCCTCTGACCATCTTGGTGGCCTCCTTGGCACTTGCTCTAACAGGTCCGTGTCCTTCCTATGCTGGGGGCTCAGTGCTGTAGGCAGTGTTCTGGATGGGGTCTCACCAGAGCAGAGTGAAGATGCAGCCCCATTGACCTGCTGCCCACACTGCAGATGTGTGATGCAGCCCAGGACACAGGCTTTCTGGGCTGTAATCCCAGCTTTGTTGAAGGTGATGAGGTTCCCATGGGCCCCCTTTTTGAGCTTGTCCAGGTCCCTCTGGATGGCACCTCATTCCTCAGGCATGTCACCCGCTCAGCACGGTGTCACCCACGAATTGACTGAGGGTGCCCAAGATCCCTCTGTCTTCTGTCCTTGATGAAGATCGCACTGGTTCCAATATGGGCCCCTGAGGAACACCACTTTTCACTGATGCCCATAGGTTCAGCAAGCCATGGACTACTACCATTTGGATATGCCCGTCCAACCAATTCCAATTCCACTGAACAGTTCTATCAAAGCCACCTCTCTCCCAATTTAGAGCAGAAGATGTTGTGGGGAATAGTGCCAAAGTCCTTACAGAACTCCAGAAGATGACGTCTGTAGCCTTTCCCTTGTCCGCTGGTGTGGGAAATGCAGGCACAGCAAGCTCTCAAGGCCTTGAGCATCCAGGCTCAGAGGTAGAGACAGATACAAAGTTTGACCTGAGACCTTGGAAAAGGCTTGGAGATTTAGAACAATAAAGTTGCACAGACATGAAGTACGACATAAAGCAGGAATGTGTTTTAAGCAAGCAGAAATACGCCTCGTGTAAGGGAATAAATACGTTATGCAAGACGGTAGGAAATTTTAAAGTTTAACAATAAAATCTGTTATAGAGTTAATAGAAAGCTCAATGTAAGTTTCTGTATTGTTATATGATTGGTGTTATATGTATATATGTGTATATATTTATGTATATATGTACATATATGTATGTGATATATATTAGTGTTATATGTAGTGTTATATGATTGGATGAGAAAAAATGCATTACGGTAGAATCGTGTGAGATGAAGCAATTAATGATTGGTTTATGAAGATGCTGGTGAGCTTTGTTTGATTAGCTAAGAATTTTATAAAAGATATTGTAACTAGAATTTAGATGGCTTCTGATGTGGTGGCACTGAATGTAGCATCTTAAATGTCTCACCCTTCCATGAGACTGATTATTCAATAAAACACCTTTTATAACATCTCTCAGCTATCCTCATGTATTCTGTATCCCTATACACTAGTGTAGCCACTCCATCATTGAAGACCACCAGGTTGTTCAGCAGGACTTTCCCTGGATGAATGTCTGCTGGTAGGCCAGCTGGGCACCTCTCCCTCCTCCTGAGAGAATTTTTTGCCACCCAGGTTCTTGTGGTCTGAGTCATGCTCAGAATGCATCTCACAGGATGTTCATGGGGTGAACAGCACATAGTTGGTCTGAGAAATCAGCACAGGCTCTTGCCAGGAACATGCAGCAGGACAGCAACTGCCTGTTCAGTCACTGAGCTTGCTGCTTGTTGCAAGCAGGTGGCAAATCTACAACTTTCCCACTGTGTTCCATCATCCAACCTTTTCTGTAGTCAGAATGAACTGTCCTAGAGACTGTACAGACACAAGAAACAAAAAGGCAATGTGCTAAATGTTATTACTTCTCCTTCCTCCTTCAACTGCCTGTAGTAACTTCTTTCTGGTCTCCAACAAACAGATCACCCAAAATATAAACTTACTGTGTCCAGAAACAGCCTCCAAAGCTTTAAAGAACAACACTTACATTTTTTGATGGGTTTTGGGGTTTTCTTGGTTGACTGGCTGGTTTTGGTTTTGTTGTTTATTTAGTTTTTGAAACATACCTGCAAAATGTATAATTTGTGTTCTTATGAATAGTGCTTCTGGTATTACCTCCTCTTCCACTCCCCAGTTTGATACATATTTCCTTTTCCTCCTGCCCTCTTTTTGTAGCGCTCTACGTTAATATAGATTAGAGTACATTCTACATTAATGTGTAGGTCTTTTGTCTCCCACTGATTGAATGAACTGTTATTGGTACCTTCAGGCTGTACCTGTCCTCTGAGTGTATCTGACATCATCAAACTGTACATTTGGCACTAATGTTTTAGGCAGAAATTGTGTTAGGCACTATCAGAGTTTTCCTCTTCTCATGTGATAAATGCCTGGTCAGCCTTTCACTCCTGATACTTCTGGTAGCATCACCCCAGTGCTTGTTTGAAAGTTTTTCAATCATCACAGCTGCAGCATCATTTCCTGTGTGAGAAGGCACTGCTGAAATGACCTTGGAGTCCCGGGCACTCTTGGCTGATGGTGGAGTATGGGGGCCAGAGAAAGGCACCAGAAGGGGGAGAAGGCAGCACTCAGAGACTTTGTCAGGGAAATGACAATTTATTTCCTTTTTCTTGGTTGAATAGTTCCTGGAGGTCTGCTAGTGCTGCTGCCGGGGTGGCCTCTTCTTTGGGCAGGGAGAATCATGGGCGCGGCGGGCTCTCTTCTTCCGAGCATGCCGAGGCTGCCTAGAAGAGTGGTCCCTGGCCTGGTCAGGAGGAGAGGGGCTGCAGCCCTGAGCAGATGGACCTGCTGCCACCACCGTCTGCTCCTGCTCTTCCTGGGGCTGGTCCTGCTCTGAGGAGGTGGGCATAGTTGGGGGGTGGCTGGGACTCTGTTGGAGACCAGTTTCTGATGTACTGGCTTCCTCCTCCACCTCAGAGCCTGTGGTTCCACTGGTAGGAGTCACTTCCCGGGATCTAGTGTAGCTGGAGCTACTGGAGTTGGTACTGGCATGATGGAAGCACAGCAGCCTCTGGGCTTTGTCACTGCACTGGCCTGCAATGACATTCATGATGCCATAAACCAGCGATGCTGTGTGCCCATTGAGGAGAGGTTCCAGCAGCTCAATTAAGATCTCTGCATTTGGACCACAGACACAGAGGCCATGCAGGATGGAGCTCTCTGCAGCCTCTGCTCGCCACCACTGATCGTGATAGACTGCTTCCAGCCTCCAGCGCAGCCAGGGAAGCACAGGGTCCAGCAGTTGCTGTTGCCTTTGGAAAAGTTCTGCCCAGACCTCAGGCAATAGGCCACCCATGAACACTGGCTCTACAGTCCCCTGCTCATCTGGAGACAGCATCCTTTGTGGAGAAGGTGGAGGGGACACCCTGGGGTGATGGAGTCTCTTTCGGGCCAGGTAGAATGGAGCATTCCCTGCCTGGCTGCTGTCCTCTGCCAACGCTTCTGAGGCTGTGATGGCAAACTGTAGATAGTCCCGTTTGTTCCGCTCAGAAAACCTGACAGTCTCCATACGTCTGCTGCAGACTGGGCACACTGGATTTGTGTTTGCCCACCGCAGGATGCAGCCCAGGCAGAACCGGTCATTACAGGGCACAGCAGATGCCACATCACTCTGACTGCTGTGGCAGATGGGGCAGCTCCAGTCTGCCCTTGTGGCCATGTCTTGCTGAAGCAGGCTGGGGAGAACTGAGAGCTATAGAAGGAGCTCCCACTTGCAGGCACACTCAGCAGAAGTCCAGGCTTGAGCTAAGCTGGCCCAGCAAGGCTCCGCAGGCACACACATAACCAGTGAAGGATGTGATATCACAGTCCATCTTTTGGTGATGTTTTTTTCCACCACACAGTGATGTCACAGTCAAATGGATGTCTGGCCCCTGAAAATAAGCAGTGAGGGATGCTAGGTTACAGTCCATCTCCTGATGATGCCATCCTCCCACCCAGTGATGTTACAATGAGATACCCATCCCTACATTTCCTCGTGCCTCTACACATACATCCAAGGCTACTGCAGCTCCATGTTACACTCTCTCTTCTCACCCATGTCTTTGGCTCACCACCACAGTTAAATGCTAGTCACCAAGGCCTTGGCCATGTCTCCAGTTTAAATATCAGTTCATCACTGCATTTCTTTGGATATTCCTGTGAATTTTTAGGTGGATTTGGTTTCCTTATTTTGGGCAGGATTTGTGCTTATGGATCTGACCCACACCCAGTTTCATTTTTCCCTTTTCCTACCAAGTATTTCAGCACTCTTATGAGGCCAGCATTGTTTCTGGAATGAAGTAGTTAAAAGATGTACAAGCATTGTGGAAGCAATAGAGTCCCTTTGAGGTGGGAGACCAGGTCAAACCCCACAAAAATAATGACCTGAAGGAACAGATATTCAACTATAGAGTCAGATCCACAACCCGGCTCCTTTCGCAGAGATCTTTGCAAAAACATTCTAAACTCATTTCCACATTAGAAAGATGGGTCTTTTGGTGTATTTCTTCCACTTCCTTTGTTCTCCACTTTCATTAGAAGTAGAGAATTAGAACAATAAGAACAAATAAAAAATATACCTTCTCTGATAAAGGAAACCCCACAACAAAATGGGTCTCTTGCTCTTCAATCTTCTCCCTTTTTAGGCTGCAGAATTTTTTTCAGCTCACAATTCAACTGGACCAGGTGGGCAGTATGAATTAGTGCTCAACAGGTCTTTTTCAGTGAATGCATCCTTGGGTTTATATCTGAAAATTAGTGTAAAGGGAGATGATTACTACAAAAGCTGTTCTCAAACTTACAGAGTCAAAGGTAGGTGAGTAGGTGGGTAGGTAGGTAGGTAGATAGCTGGACAGGCAGATAGATGGACAGACACAAAAGATACTTTTTGTTAAGTTTCAAACTACATACTATATACTACTGTATTTAATACAATTTTTTAGTAACCCTAGAATGCTTGTCCATTAGAAATGTAAAGAAAATAAATACATACATTAGTTGTATATGTAATTGACAGGATCCAGTGGCTGAAAGGAAAGAGCATAAAATTGGACAATAACATCACAGTTGCCCATCATCATGAATAAAAATTAGCAGTATTTTATCAAATAAGAAGTATTTCAGGAAGGGCCCCATGATATGGGTATTGATATGGAGGACCAAGAGAGAGAATTGATGCCCTAGGCAGCTAAGAATGCTTACTGAAGTAATGATAAATTGACTCCCTGTTGGAGACTCTGAAATGGAATTTTGTCTTCCCAGCCTTGTGAAAGAAGATTCATCACTTGGAAGAACAGTGATGGTAGTATTAAAGTCAATAGCATGTGACAGAGGTGCATTGAAGCAATGATTTAGGAAGTTCAGTGTATAAAATGGATTATTAGTATCAAAACAGGGTCAAAAGTCCTTGCATTTCATGGCTCTGTAGAAATGTAAGAGGAATGGGAAAAAAATCCTTGCTCCAAGTAAGTGAGAAGAGAATGTTTCCCTGGAGTTTTTGGGCATGCACCCCCACATGCACAGGGATATTGTCCAGGCTGGAAATAACTGCAAATGATTCTGTGAAGGCAGAACTTTTTTAGTGATCTTGCCACTTCCATTGTCTTTTGAATTGCGATAATCAAAACAGAAGTATACACATTTTGCATCTGACCTTTGATGCCTGTAAATAATCAGAGTCTCTGATAAAATAAAGCAGAATCACTGGTGATGCTAAAAAAGCATCAGCAGTTTGGCTTTGAGCCTTGTAGTATCTGTTTCTACACACAAAAGGACTTGCTGCTGTTGGTAATCAACATGTTGGAAGTGGTTAACACAAATAGATTGAGATACCACTCACCACCTGCCCCACCAAACCAGCAGAAGATATAAAATTTATCCTCCAGGCTTTCATATCCTCAGTGTATATATGTATTTTGTCAGAAATGGCTGGAAGACCAAATTTAAACCACATTTTATTTATTTAGTAGTGTAAGGAAGGAAAAGAAAGTCAGAAAATACTGGGGAGAAAATATCTGTAAGCCATACAAAAAAAAAAAGTTCTGACACAGCTCTGTCTAGGATTGCTAGATTAGCATTCCTTATTCACTAGAAGTAAATTGTAATCAAATATCATGCTTTGCAGAATGTCAGTAGCATGTTCCCTGAGAAAACTGATTACAACTAGTTCATCTGTAATAAGGAGTTAAAAGGGACATTTTCCTCTATTAACAGCTTTACTTACTGGTACTATCCTTCTGTCTTACATATGTAAAAGTGGTACAAAGTATTACAAAATAAAAAGTTCAAATAAATATGTCCTCTGTCTTCTCCAGTGCTATTCTAGCTGAGTCTAGTGAAATATTCCTTTGCTTTTTTGTTAATTAGTAAATGTCTCTTAATTTTCTTTATCACATGCAATTTCACATGTAACACAAGCTCTCTCAGCTTGCCCTTTTTCTTACGTGTGAATGTCTAAACAACAGATACCAACTCAGTGTTGCCAGATGTGGATATTCATCCTGGCACAAACACAAGAAAGTCAGTTAAATCCAATACCCATCTGCTAAGACATTTAGATACAAAGAGGGCTACCAAAGCTGCAGCCTACAGCAGAAAAGTCATTGGAGTGAGCATTCAAATATTTGCTGTCAAACACATGCTAAAACAATGTGCAGTAGACAAAGACTTGTGTGTGCATGCTTTATAACATGGCACAAAGGCAAGAGCTGCTCGTCACCCTGAATGAAGCACATGATAATTCCTCAGTCCAGGTTATGGCAGTATTGAATTATTTGCATTGGAAAAGACCCTTAAGATCAAGTCCAACTGTAAACCAAAAACCTTGTTATAAGTACAAATGCAATTATTTAAACTTTACCATTTCCTGCAGGGTGAGGAAAAGCGTTGTTTTACCAGATGCAGCAGAAATGCATATGCCAAGAATGATTCCCGACAGCAAAACAATGAAGGAAATATCAAGCAACAAGTGCAATCCAGCAGGGATCTAACCTGGGATGTTTCTTGTTTTACCTGTGGGCAATGGGCAAGACAAAGGAGACCCATTGTGATGCTGGCAGATGATGATAAACTAGGAAAGAGGAGGAGGAGGAGGAGGAGGAGGAGGAGGAGGAGGAGGAGGAGGAGGAGGAAGAAGAGGTTGTCAATATGTACAGGAGCAGGGCTATCATCCACAGGCACCAGAACTGGGGGATGGAATGAGCTAAAAGGAATCCCATCAAATTCAGCAAGCTAAAAAAGGGATTATCACTTCTGCTTGGCATATGTCAGACCACAAACAGTCCTGATCCACAGGACCTGATCCAGGTCCTGATCCACAAGTCAGGATGGAAACTGGCAAAATATTTTTTTCTCACAAACTCAGGGAAGACCACCATAAGAGTGGGGCTGGAGCACTGACTCTGATAGGTGAGGCTGTGGGTCCAGGACAGGTTCACTCTGGAGCAGAGTCAGCTGTAAGGCATTTGGAAGCACCTTGAGGCTATGGGCTGGGATCAAGGGGCTGAGGCCAAGCTCTTCACAGAGGTGCCTGGCAGGAGAAAAGAGAAAGTGGCATCAGCTGAAGCTGGAGAGGCTTGTGCTGGAGATAAGGAAAAGCTTAAGACAATGTGGTGAAGTGAGGGCCCAGAGAGGATTTGCATCCTTTAATTGGTAAAGCCCCAGGCAACCTGGTCTGACCCGACGAATAACTGCTTTGAACAGAAGGCTGAAGGAGAGATCTTGTGAGCTGACTTCGAGCCTGAAGGATTCCTCAGTTCTAAATTTTCCGTGACTGGTGACCTCATCGATGTTCCCGAGGTTCACTGTAGGGTGGCGCCGAGTACCTGAGGGACGGCGGAGCACAGCGCCCCCCGCTGGGCCCGGGCTCGCGCCGGGGGGCGGGGCCAGCGCAGCCCTCGCGCCGCGGCCGTTGGCGCTCGGCCGTTGGGCGGGCGGGGGCGCGCGCCCGCGTGTGTCGCGACTGTCGCCGACTGCGGGCGGGGGAGGGGCCGCACCCGCCGCCGTCAGCCCCGGCCCGGCCGGCATCGAGGTTGTGTGTCAGGCGTTCCTTTGTCAAACCCTGAACTATCTGCCTTTTTGGAGGCGGCCCTATTTGATGGCGATGCTGGGGTGTGCACTGAGACCTCTTCAGTGGCGTCACATGCCCGAGAAGTAAAAGCATCTTTAGTTCAGTGCTTGCTTATTAAAGCAAAATTTAAAAAAGACAAGCGAATCAAAACTATCCCGCATTCCGGTGCACGACACCATTGCTTGTGTTGGCCAAATTCGGTGCTCATTTTCAGAGAAAAATGCACATAAGTAGATTCATTCATGTAGATGAAGTGGAAGCGTTTTAGGTTATGTCTTTGATCCTAAAGAGTATTTTGAGAATTGCCACTGAAGGCAAACATTTTTGTTGAAAATTCAGAGAAGTGGTTAGATGGAGTAACCTGTTTAATGTTTTCTATGGAATTGTTTTATGGAATATGTTTTATGTTTTCTATGTTCACAATTTGTGAACATTTGGTTGGTACAAAGCATCTTCACAGGTTCTTACTTTATGGCACTTAACAAGCTGTAAGTGTCCTCTACCTGTGGCTGGTCCTTGTGTAGAAAACCGTAAGTCTCGTGCAGAGAGGGCCATGAGAGAGGTCATTCTGTTACAACACCAAATGCAGTCTCTCCTTTTGCTTTTGAACACAAAGGAAAAGAAAGAGGTTGGCTGCATCTCTTGCTGCTTCATGAGACCTGCCTAAAATGTAGGCACTTGAAATGTGTGTGTTGAAGCTACTGTTTTACTGCCCCCTCAGTATTTTGATGCCTTCAATTAAGTTTCTAGGTGGTAAACCCTTGGCTGGTGCAAACTTGCCACTGTTGCCCTCTGTGTTGCAGCAATTAGTCATCCTCCTCTTGGGCATCTTTCCAAATAGATGTATATTCTGATAAATCCCCTACAAAGCTCCAGCCCGGACTGGGCCGTTCTGTTTAGTGCTGGGTACAGAGGAGCACATCCTTGTGCCAGTGCACACAGTGGTGGCAGAACTCTTTCCTTAGTGCCCACTAAGTGAATTTTCTTGCCTGCACTTTGAACTTTTTAAGTTTTGACAGCTTTTGAACAGTGTTTTGAGAAGTATATATTTTCCATTTCTGAGGGCTTTGGCAATTAGGGCCCAGATTTCTTTCTTAGTGATAGAGGGGTTAAGTGTGTGGATCAAGGAGTTGTTGGGGAACAGGTGTTTTGGGTTTGAGTCCTCATGAGTTATGTATGTATGTGGTAAGAAGGGTGTTGTTGGTCCTGGATATAAAGTGGTTAAAGATTTGCAACTTATTCTGTGTTGAAGAGTAGTTTAGGGACTACTATGCTTTTGGTTTGATAGGTTCCCTCTTTTGGTTAAAAATTTGCTTTCTTTAACTCTTGGCTCTTCCCAGACTTCCCTGGTTGTTTAGTTCCTGTGTTGACCCAGCCTTTTTTGCCTATTTTTATATGGCTTCATCAAAAAAAGTCTTTTTCTATTAATATACACAGACATTGCCCTTTAAATATTTGAGTAAGAGCAGGTACAAGGTGGGGAGTGTGATTTTTTTGAATTATCCATATCCTATTACCCAGTGTGATGATCCTATTACCCAGTGTCCTTTTGTCTTCTATAAACTCATACATTCCAGTTTTCAAAAGCCTTCTTTTCCTTAATAGAAGGAAGTGTTGCAGGCTCTAAATAATCTTTCATCTTCAAGGTACTGATGGCTAGCCTGTTTGCAGAAGAGACTTTTATTCTTGAACAGATGATAATGAGAATATCTTTCTGTCTAAAGTAAATTCCAGGCACTTAACTTCAGGCCTTTACTTCCTCAGCGGAACAGAAACCTAACTAGGTTGTCTAGCTTTATGAGGTTTTTTTAACCCTATAGATTTTTGCCACATAATCATGGAAACAGACCCATGCAGTAAATAGTTGCCTACAAAATACATATGGAGCAGGAGAGAGCAGCTCCAAAAAGCAAGAAACATGTTATAATTTAATAATTATTAAATTATTAATTAGACTTATTATTTGGATGATGTGGGGTGAGATTCACAGCCAGAAATGTATGGCTCATATATTTCTGCCCGTGCAGTTTTGCACCACACAAACCTGTGCAGTGGTTTGATTGAGATGTCTCAGTATAATACGTGTGTAAGTCTAGTGATAACTAGGAAGGTGACTAACCTTGATTTCTCCCTCTGGGTTTCCTCTTGTTTCTCATAGCTAGTGTCATAAGCAAGAGCAAAGTTCAGACTGTGAGGACATGTATTCTCACTTGCTGTGTTCTGTTTTTTTGGTTTTGTGTTTTGATCAATAGGTACTTTGTAAGAGTTTGAGTTTCAATTTGGCAAACAGCTGAATTTAAAACACTTGCCATGTAAACCATGTTAACCTAGTGTTACTTGTCCTTTCAGGGTGGAGAAGAACAGTTATAACTGTGTCCCAAAAATTATTACAAGAAAATAGCAAGTGATCTTTGGTTTTGCCTTGCCTTGCCTTGCCTTGCCTTGCCTTGCCTTGCCTTGCCTTGCCTTGCCTTGCCTTGCCTTGCCTTGCCTGACTATTTTGGTTCAGTGTGAGTCTTCAGGAAGTAAGCCTGTGAACATTGTGGTGGAACAGAGAGCTTCACTTGGCAACATGACCTGTAGGAACAGTTCCCTTGAGCCAGAGGACCCTTGTAAGAAGAAAGTCTGTATGTTTTTAGAGATGACTGAGCTACTCTGAGCCTGACTTTAACAGAAAGGGGAGAGCAGAGTAGTTGATCCAGGAGAGCTGATGGTAGAGTTTGATGAGCTGTTACTCACTTCAAAGGGTAGTTTCTCAATCCTGTAATGTTAGTTAATAACGCATCTCACAGTGCCTATCTACCAGGTTTTACCTTTTTATGTAATTACTGGGGTCTATTTGTCAGTATAGAGAAGAAACAAGGCTAGAGTTCTTTTCATGAGATGTGAATGTCTGTTCGAAGTTCTTGTGGGTGCCATTTACGGGGCTAGAGCTGCAGTTTTTATCAGGGTACTTCAAAGCTTTAAAGTTTTGAAAACTTGGAAAAATCCCTATTCTTTAAACAGCAGGCCTCAAATTCCCAAGGCAGAGCCTGCCTTTCAGGACATTGTTGGGAAAGAGGAAAGTTTGGCAAGAAAGTTTCACAGATATGTATGCTTGGCAGAAAGCTCTCTGAAAGTAGAACCTGAAAGCGGAATAGAGATGAAAGCAAGCTTTGATATAAAAGAATAATAGATGTCTAAATGAGGAATTGCTGAGCCAGTTGTTACTGGATAACTAAGAAAGCAGAGGTTAAGTCAAGCTGGACAGAGCTTTTATGGCTAGAGGAAAGGATATGTTGGGCACAAACAAAAAAGATGTTTTTACCAAGCAGAAATAGGTCTTAGGAAAAGCAGAAGATACCACAGGCAAACAAATGTGCTGATGTAGCAGTAGAAAAAATGTCTAAGAATTTTCTACTGCAAGAAAACAGAAAAACAACTTTAAGCTTCAACTGTAACATACTAACTCATGTGGTTGGATAGTAATGACCATAATATGGTAATGGCAGTAGTTATGATAGGCTGTAGGTAATAGTAAAGGTATTGTGTATGATGCTGATTGGTTGTTAGGCATTAAGATGCTCAGCAAAGAGAAATGTATAATGCATTCTAACCAGAATTAATGGGGCTTCAGGTTTGCCTATAAACTGGAGCTGGCAGGTTTAGGTGTGGCTGTTACCCATGACCCATGGGTATAAAATCATCTAGACAATAAACAGCATTTTGAAGAGCCACCTGTTGTCCCACATCTCGTCTCAGGCTCTTACAGGCCATGTTTTATAGTCTCTGATAGAAGTCAAATTGCTAGGTGTGCTGCCAAGGGAGATATAAACAAGGTCCAGTGTTGACTCAGTGTTCACTTTGCTTCCTAGGTGTCCATCTGCTGTACATTTCCAGAAGAACTGCTCTACTGGGGGAAAGATCATGAAAACGGACTATCTGGGATCCCTTTCTATATAGTTATATTTATAGATGTATTATGTTGTTGTATTTAAACTGCTAGAGGTAGATGGATATTTAGATAGATATACAGATATTTGCATGCTTAGATGCAGGCAATACGGTTGTAGCAATCTGCAATTAATTAAATTTTTTAACTGAAATTGGTATTTGTGTATTTATGTATATTTAGCAGACTCTCTGCCCTTGTCTATCTCCTGGGCAGCATGTACATCCTGTCCTGTTCCTGAGAGTTCAGACCAGTCTTCCAGGGTGGGAAGGAACAGCAGAATCACTGCCATCACTCTCTGTAGTCCTTGGAGACCCTGAGAGCTGTGGACACCATGCTGGAAGCAATGTTGCTCAACTCTCCTCTCTCCAGAGTTGTTGAGGTGCTGCATGACATCTTTGAGCTCTGGCCTGTGAAAGAGTGGGCATCACAGGTCTGTTCCTCACCCTAGATAGGAGGGATTGCCCAGTCCTGTGTCCCCATGTGAGGAAAAAGACACAACTTTGGGGGTTCAAATAAACTAGGGTGTTTATTAAGGGAAAAAAAAAAAAAACAACAAAGGGGAGGAAGGGATAATGGGTGAGGGAGAAAAAAAAGAAAAGAAATAAAAAAAGTCCCGGGTCTGAGGACTGAGGAATCCTCTGGCTGAACCGGCGTTCTGGTCCCAAAGCAAGAACTCAGTGGCACTGCAGTGAATGCAGCTGATCTGCACTCAAATTTATATAAAAAAGTCTCTAAAAGAGATGTAGACCAGAGTCTGCAGTGTTGGGTCCTCAGCTGCAGCTAATCCACAGTTAAAGGGCAGTTTTTCCAATTTCACAGGTCCTTTTATAATCTCTGTCCTCTCAGCTTGTTGCTGTCAGTCCTGCCAGCTGTTGTTGATTGGTGCTGGTAACATCTTCTCCTCCAACAGTTTGCTGTTGTTGGGGTAACTGAGGTTTTGGAGGGAAAGTTCCTCATTAGAATTAGCAAGTTGACACGGTGTCAAGCTACAAGTCTTTTGGGACAGGTTAAAATTCTTTGTAAGATGCTGCTGGTGAGGGCATTTGCTTTGAAGACCTCTAAAGTCACAAACTTAAAAGGGATTATTAAACTTACAAACAATGCATCAATAACAACAAACAAATGCATAAGGGACCACAAAAATAGGGATAATGCTTATGACAGTCAAACATTCAATTGGAACACACAAAAAAAACAACCAGTACAATTCTACAATGAACAACTTCTAAACAACAACAACAAACAATCTCACATGCAAAAGCCAGCATAAGGTTTTATAGTCGACACCCAGATCAATGCTATGCAAGCAGTGTGCTGTGGGGAGGGTGCTTAACTCCCCTGGGGAAGCACCAGGGGCTGGCACCAAGCTCTTTTGGAGTACAGTAGCTGCAGAGGATGGCATCTGCCTTGCGAGAGGGTTGGCTGAGGGCCTTTGTCCCAGGCCTGCAAGGAACTCCTGGAGCAGGAGCCCACCAAGACTGCTCAAGGGCAGAGCTTGAGGGACCATGCAAGTCTTGCCCTGGAGTGGAGTCACGCTGCTGCTGCTGCTTCTGGAGTGCATGTTTGCTCTCAGGGCTCATCTGCAGCTTCTCTTTTCCCAGGTGCTGCTGGACTTCACCAACTCTGACACCACTGTAGGAGACTGGTTTGGAAATCAAGAGATGACCCAATTTGAGTTAGCTGCTTGTTCCAACTTTATTACAATCTTAGCTACATTTTTATAGTATTTTGAAAAGGTAACATGCCATCTATATCCTATTATGATTGGAAAATTGCTATTTTTCATGTGTTAACTTCTACATTTCTATTGGTCCAGCTCATAACACCCGAGCTCTGTAAGATACTTTTTAGTGAAACTTATTAAGATATATTAAGCAGTTATATAGGATACATTCTGCAGAATTCACATCCTGACAAACTTCATAAGATACATTCACAAGATACATTTAGCTGATTTATCATCCTAAATTATCAGCTATTCTTCATTGTCTTATTAACAATTAGTCTTCTTCATTTCTTTGATACAATATTTTGCCAAGGACTCATGCTAGCTCAAAGTCAGGGTTGTGCAGGCCTTCTAAGGAGCTATGGCCTCGAGAAGCAAGCCATTCTTCAACACACCACTGCTGTGCAGAAGAGGGTCTGAGAGAGGATCAGGAATCTGAGTCATGGGCTGGCTGACATTTCCAAATGCAAGGTAAGGTTCAGGCAGTTTCCAGCCAGGCCATGCTGCCCACCCTGCAGCTTTCCCCATAAGGCTGCTGTCCAGCTGGCTGCTTCTGAAGACCCACAGGGTCTTTCACAGCATGGTTTCACCTGGATCCAGTCCTGAACCCTGCTGTGAAAGAAGCTTCCCTGTCTGACCATCCAGGAAGCACTCTGGCAGTCACATTCACACCACCTGAGCTGGGAATGAAGCCCCTTCACAGCTATACTCCTCACACTGTCAGACCAGGATTTCAGCTCAACCCCAGGTTTCCCATAGCAGATTCTCAGACATCCATGTCCTTCAAACAGCTTAATTGTGGTGCAATAACTAAATAACAACAGCTCCAGCTGGTGCCTCTGAGAAGGGACCCTGAACAAAGGAACCCCAGAGCTTTCATACCCTCACAGCACCAGTGTCTGGGCGGGGGGGGGGGGGGGGGGGTCTCAGCTCCTTCTGTGTCTCAGTGTCCAGTCCTTGATGGTGCCACAGGTCCCTGTGCCCCTTCCTGTGCCAATGGTTACCAGCACATGGCCTCTTGCCTCGGGCTCCCAGCCAGAGCTCAGCCTGTGTGGGAAATGGAAAAATGAAATTTTCCACAGATGTTGAAGGGTTCAAACTGCAGCCTTGGAAAGAGCTTGGGTTAATGAAATGATAAAGGTACACAAACATTAGGTAGAAAAATTATAACTTATGTTCCTATAGTTATAAGAATGTCTTGAGTAAGTAAGAAATTGCATTAGGTAAAATAGTGTGAGGTTTGAGCTGTAATAATGGGACTTATAGAGTAGGCTGGGGATCTAGAAGCTATAATAGAGCTGTGTATGAGCAGGTGACCTGTCAGTTTATTGGCTAGGAGACAGATGCAGTGCAGCAAAATTAAACAAAGGTGATAGGTTAATAAGTAGAAACAAGTTTTGTGTCAACTGTCTATTGAACCAAAATGTTATATATTGCTGTGTGAAGAAGAAACCGTGACTTCCTTGAGCTATGGCTGACTTGTTGCTCCCCTCTAAATCTCACACCTTGGGAGTGATATCTTATCTGGCTACTTGAGCAATAAATCCTATCAAAGTAAGGTGGTCCCATCCCTCTTTTTTCATCTTGACAAGCCTGCAACTCTCATTGCAACTGCAACTTCCTCAATAGCCTGCCTCCCTAACAGGCAAATGCCACCACAGTGGGGCACGAGGGGAAGGGGAAAGGCACCAGAAGGGGGAGAAAGCAGCAGACAGAGACTGTGTGAGGGAAATAATGTATTTCCTTTTTCCAGTCTAAAAATGTGCTGGAGCCCTGCTAGTACTGGCAATGAAGTGGGTTGCTTTCATGGCTCGGTAGAATCCTGGGGCCAGAAGCCCTCCTGTCTTGGGAATGCCAGGACCCAAGTGGGAGTGTGAGAGTGTTCCTAGCCCTGACAGGGGGCAGTGGGGGGGTGGTTGCTGCCCTTGATACCCAGAGATTTCTGCTTCCTATACATTTTTCATATATTTGTAGATTAGTAGACTACTAATATATGGCTTGTAGCATAGGTTGTAGCTTCTAGTGCTTTTCCTACTCTTTCCCTCTACTTTTTAGAACAGTAAGCTAACCTTCTAGCACATTCCTGAAATGGTATTTAATCTTGCTTTTTAGGCTAGCAAGGACACTGTGTTTTCCACTAGAACTTAGAAGACATAACAAGAAAGCCCCTGGAACAACTCCAGTGGGGGGGAACCCAGAGAAACTAACCAACTGCTCTTCTAATGGGACAATATTTGCTAGATATGCTACTTCGTTAAACTTACAAAAATTGTAGAAATACAGTGCCAGGTGTGCCCATGACCTTGGGGGCACCTGGAAGCTTCTAATGAAGACCTGTGGGTTTTTCCTATTTTAAGACTAGTGCAAGAGTTTTCTCTTTTGACATTAGGCAACACTCTGGGCAGAGGAACTTGCTACCACCACCTCCCCCTGCTCTTTCTGGGGCTGCACCTGCTCTGTACCAATCAGCACAGATGGCTGGAGGATGTGGAGGGCACAGAGGGCAGCTTCTGATGTGCTGGGTTGGTGCTCCATGTCAGAGCCTACAGGGCTGCTGGCAGGGGTTGGATGCCAGCTGGGAGTCCCTCCCTGGGAGCTGGTGGAGCTGGTGGAGTGGGAACTGGCCTCAGGGCTGTTGTCCTCCTTCCCAGCAGCATGGGAGCGCAGCAGCCTCTGGGCCTCCTCACTGCATTGGCCCACAATGAAATTGACAGTGCCAGCAACCAGCTGTTCTGTATATTCCTCCAGGAGAGGCTGCAGCATCTGGACCATGACCTCCCCATTGTCACAGATCAAGTGGTAGCTTCAGGCAAGCCCCGTCTTAAACTCAGAGTTTTGGCAACAGCTTAAATTTAGATGGCCCACACCTAAAATCACTCTGGTCTGCAAGTTCTAAGGATGGCAGATCAGGTCTATTTATAAAATGAGTTATTTATTGAGTAGACAGCAGATAACTGAAACAAGGTCTTAATCAGTTAGTTACTACATGATATAAACCAAACAGGTCATCTAATAGATGACATAAAACTGTACACAATATTCTTGCACCTATATTAAAGTTAGTAAATGAATTAGTATAGATTGGGAGTCAGATGTAATTTACTGCTGAAATTATGTTAGTGTACACCAAATCCTTTCACTCAACCTCAGAGGAGTAACCACAAATCAGCTGTCTGCACTTTGGGGGAAAATCCCATACATTTTTAGGGACTTCCCGCTTTGTGAAAATTTGATGTAGATTTTATGATTTGTAAGGTGAGGTGTCCATCAGTCAGAAATTCCAGCTTATTTTTCCAGATGTCCCTCCCACAGCAAGATGTTTGTTGTCAACTGGGAGTGTTACTCCTATGGTGAGAAAATAACTCACTATAGGACAGCTTATCATGTTTTGCATGTTTTTCTACCAATTAGCAAGAAACATATAAGTTCTTCTGGGGCAAGATGCTCTGTTATTCCACCAGCTAAAAGCAACAGATAAGCTGTTCTGGGGCAAGATGTCCTGCTACACCCATCTGGACCGCAGAGGAACAGGGCATACAAGGTTGCTCTCACTGCCAGCCACCACGAGGATGCTGCAGGCGCCTGCTTAGCTGGGGAGAGTATGGAAAAATGGACAAGATAAAATGGAGAAACATTGGTTCCTTGCTGTCCCAAGGAGGAGATAAAGAAATGCCCAAGCCCCTGGAGCAGGATACCGTCCTGACTCCTCAACCTTTCTCACTACCACTGTGAGGACACTCAGCCCTCCTTTTACAGATAAGCTTTCCCAGTTCAGGGATTAGGTTTCTCACTCTTCATACAAGTGAGCATGTGCAGCCCAGTATTCTGGACCTTTCTGGGAATGGGCTGGGGGGCTTTTTGGGTTTTTGGTGGATTTGATTCTCCCTCTATTGGTCTTGCTTGCTCCTTGACCCCATTCCTGCACTTAAGCTGTCCTTTATGTTGTGTGGTCATCATGGGCTGCAACAGGAAGTTCAGCTCCAGAATGGTGCTGCCTTACCTTCATATGGCTCCCCTTTCCAGGCACATCCTACTATATCTGGCCTGCCTGATGGTTGTTGGTGTTTAGGGCATAGAAATGCATTAACTCTTTACTGCTTAGGTTTCTACATTGGTGAAAAAAACCTAGTGACCATCTGATAGGGACAAAAATCATCTTTAGGGCACAGAGGTCAGTGGAGGGCTTCACATTCTTAATGTCAGGGCAATATCTGCACCCTTTTTTTCCCCCTTTCTCTTGTTTTCCTAGTGTTTAGTTTCTTGCACTTGTTGCAGACTTCAGGTGCCAGATGCTACTTTTCTGCTGTAGATGTATCAATATCTGCAGGGAAGGCATTGATTTGTGCAGAAGGGTGTGTGAAGCCAAATTCTTCTTAGATGAGGGTGAAGGGACCCCTGTGTTTAGGGCTGCCTGGGCAATGACCAAGCTAGCAGGAATTTCTAGAATTTGGATGCAGAATATTCTCAGAGCAGAAAATACAGTTTTCTCTTTTTTTTTTTCCTTACAATTTAAAATTTAATTCAGTTTAATGAAATTCAAATTAATATAACACAGAAGGAAAGGGTTGTGGTCCACAATACCCTGAACTGCAGCTGGTCCATTCTGCTGTTCAAAACATTTTTTCCTTTAGGAACTGCAAGATCTCCTTCAGCAGATTAAAGAATTGCCGCAGCTTTTCACGTGGAAATGGACAGGGTTGTGTTGGTTTTGGCGTCTGCAGGGGGGTTGGAGTAACTGTTGGTGCTGGCCTTGTTCCAATCTTTTTCTGGATCCAGTCGTAGTAGTACTGAGTGGCGCTGGACACTGCAGGCCGTTTAGGTCTAGCACAGCCCACTCCCCAGCTGGTCACACCAATTTGCCAGAAGAAGTCAGCATGCTTATCTTGGCAGACAAGAGGACCCCCACTGTCACCCTGAAGCAGAGCAGAGAGGATTAAGGTGCTTTGGCATGCCACTGTCAGCAGTTAAGAGTTGGCTCCTGTATTCTCCCAGCTCCTGCCAGAACTGGATTCCTGGCAGAGCCAGGCTCAAGTGCTGGAACCTGCAAAACCTTGACACCTCTGGGAGCAGGTTGGAGGCCTGTAAGGTAGGGCTCTGTCTCCCCTGTGCTTGGATGTCTCAGGGTTGGCGTCTGGACCTCGCTGAGCAAGGATCCATGGATGGGAAAAGGGGTGGAAGCTCCAGCAGCAGTGCAGAACTGGGGCTGGGTGGGAGAGCCAGGGAAAGCAGGTGCTGGGCTGCGTTTGGGTGGTGTGATGGGGCTGCCCACAATGCTGGGGTGTGGGGGACTCATAGCACGCTCCTACCTGGCAGGTACCAACGCCGCCCTGCCCAGCACACACATGGAAGTCGTAGATGTACCCATGCAGCCACTCACTACTGTTGCAGAGCTTGTTATCCACGACTTGCACCTTGGCCTGCTGCAGGATATCGTTACCTGAAGCTGTGAGCAGAGAAAGGAATGAGCTTCCAACAGTTCCTTGCCCTTCTCCTGGCCTGTCTCTGTGTTGAAATCCTTCCCTAGGGCTTAGCTCTGTCTCTAGAGAGGTGCTGGGAGTGCTGTGTCACTGCTGCCTGGTGTTGGGCAGCAAGCCAGACCCACCTCTCCAGAGGCATATGTTGCACGGCCCAACTCTCATTTTGGTCTCTGCTGTCAGGAAGCCCCAGCGACCTTTCCCTGGTGTACCAAGCTTGCCCTCAAGGCACAGGTCCTTTATAGGAACTCACATTTTACAATTCTGTCACCCCAGCCAGCAACGTAACAGTTTTTCAGCTCAGACACTTTCACTCCAGGACCAGGCAGGCAGGCAGTCTGAATGGAGGAGCTGCATGGGACTGGCCGGTCCAATTCCAGCAAGGCGATGTCGTTATACTCAAGTTGAGGAATATAATTTTCGTGCATGATCAGCCGCTTAATCCGGCGCACTACCACATCAGGGCCTGACTGGCCCAACGAGGTGGCCCCAAGCACGATGGCCCACTGGCTGATGGGACTGGAAGACAGATGGAGAGAGGGGTGAGAAGCAGCACTTCCCTGCCTTCTGCTTTATGAGACAGAGAGGTAAAAGCACGGCAGAGAGTGAAAGTAGGCTCAAAATACATTAAGCTGGAGGCTGCTAGGAAGCAGTGGCATGAGCCCAGTCTTCTCCTTGAGCACTCTCAGCTGTGCCCTGCAATGTCCTGGACACTGAAAGGAATGGGATGGGAAAGCACTCACTGGTGGTATGGGTATATCCCCATGCCCAGGTCCTCCTTACTTTGTGATGTTGATGAAGCAGTGGGCAGCTGTCAGGAGCCACTGTGAGCTGATGAGGGTCCCTCCACAGACATGCGCAGATACTGGTGGGTCCCAGAAGCAACGGATACTGGCAATCCCAGCCCAGGCTCCTAAGCCTGGTGCGACATCTATGCCACCCACAACGCGTGATGAGCTGAGGGCAGTACGCATGGGCCGGAGCCCACAGGTTTGTCTGTAAGCAGAAAGTCATTACTGTCCTTTGAGAAGGCTTCAGCTGCTATGCAGGATGAAGGTCAGCCAGCTTCCCTCCCAAGGCTTTGGGCCAGGGAACTGCCTGGAGCGTGCATATGCCTGCCTGTTTCTGCTACAGCGCCGTAGACAAGTGGTGCCAGCAGTCTGCGTGCTGGTGATAAACTGAGACTCCCCCCCAGGGTTTTGGAAACTGGTATGGCCACAGGTGGCAAGTGGGCACCTCAGGGAAGCCTTTGCCTGGGCCCCCTTAGAGCCTGGGACTACTTACCCACAGATGCCATGTGCAGGCCCGCACATAGCCAGCAGGATGAGGATGCACAACAAAATCATTGTTGTCAGAGACACAAGTTAGCTGCAAGGAGAGAAAGCCTGTCACCACCAGTGCAGCTGCTAATGCACTGCCCACAGAACTTCCACTGCTGCTCTGCCCTTGGCCCCGGGGCTGATGTCACAGAGGGACTGGTTCCATCTTCTGGGTGTGGTGCTGGGCTCTGGAGGTAGGGGGGGAAGGGCAACTTAAAGGCACAGAACCACAGAAACCAAAACACCTACACACCACCCAAAATACCTACAGAATTTGCAGCAACAACAATTAAAAGCAAAACGCATTCTGATTTTTAAAATCAATTTGTGACATTGTTTTCATTAGCTTTGCTTGAGATAGAAAAATCAACTAAACAAATACAACCATCTTAAGGCCTAAGCTCTTTTGGTGTTTAGAAACTAAGTATGAAGAACTCTAGTGAAAAGTCATTCTCCTTCAAGAAGCTTGACCCCCTTTACAGTTGAGCCTGTTTATTTAGTTGCTTCCATTGGACTGCCAAACAGCCTACCCCTATTTTGAGAGGTACAGCAGAGGTTGTGCATTGGACTGCCATTTCAGTTACTGCCAACAAGTTCCTCTCTTTGATGACCAAATTCCATTTTCCTTAGCTTTCTTTTGATGAAGTTTAAGGAAGACCAAGGAGATGGAAGGTTCCTGCCCAGATATCCAGACTCCAATTTCAAGTTCCCTGGTGTGCTGTACAGCACACACACAGAAGGATCATACGTCAGCCACCTAAAACACTGCATTTCCAGCTGCAGTTCCGGAGACCTGGAAACCCCTAGGATCCGTGTTCCTTTATTCCACTGCACCCTTGCCCTCCTCTCTGAGTTGGCACAGTTCTGGCCCTTTGGTGGGACCCGTTCCCTTAGTGCCTGACCTGCTGTCCCCCAGCTGCATTTTGAAGGTCTCAGCTCACGGAGGTCTTGCCTCACACAGGAGAATGAGTGGGACTGTATACATGGTTATCTGTGAAAACAGGCCACTTTATTTCTACAGCACCTAAATCACCATCGGCCATTGCGCACATGTGGAAGAGGAATGTGGGCTGGACACAGTGGGCCTTTGGCACTGAGGCTGCTTTTGGATCAGCAGGCATTGCCCCAGAAGGAAAGGGCTGTAGTCCATGCAGCCTGAACTGCCTAGCATGCCTTAGGCTCCAGGCTGCCTGCCTGCCTTCAAGCTGCAGTTAGACTTAAGTGTGAGATGTGGCTGGTTTTTTTCTTTCTCTCAACTCAGTAAGTCTGGTTCTTCCAGAACTTCTTCCCCTTCTCCTGCCTTGGTTACAGGGGAAAAGAGAAACAGAAATATTTATTTCCATTTATTGCTGTAGTTCTTTGGCTCTTAAAGCAGAAATGCTCTTCATGCAGTGCCAGCAGTGGTATTTTGGGTGAAGTAGGCATGAGCTCTAGGCCTTTGGCTTTTGCAAAGGGAAAAAATGAGAAAAAAAAGAGAGGAAAAAAAATAGAAAAAAAAAAAAAAAAGAGAGAGAGAAAAGGAGAAAAAAAAAAAAAAGGAGAAAAAAAAGAGAAAAAAAGACAAAAAAGAGAATAAAAACAGGATAAAGGTTTTCCCTGGAATGTGTGTTTACACCAAGGGAAGCCTGAACCTCGTGTGGCTGAGATTCCATCCTTGCAGGTTCCTGAGGGCCTTTTTTATTGATAGCCATGTCCCATGGCCAGGTGTGATCTAAGGAGACCTGTAGGCATCACCTCTGGACACTGAAAGTTGCTGTGGTCAAAACTGCAGGTTTTTGGTTTTGCTTAAGTTTGGTATTTCCCCCAGTTTGGAAATTCCCCCCTTCCCTCTGCTCACCTTTTATTTTCCCCATAAGGAAATGCAGGAACAGCGAAGGAAGTTTATTTTTCGTTTGAAACTCTCAGCCTCTCCCTCTGTAATAACTACTTTCAGATTCCCACTGCATACAATATAAGTGATATCATAGGCTATTTAATATGGGTATGGAAAAAACTACAAGCCTGTGTTTTCAGAACTGTGCTTGGAGGAGAAGCCATGTATGGTTATGGACTCGCATGGATGCAGGGGTGGGTGACGCCTAGGAGGACATCAGAGAGCTGTACACACCCAGCCCCAGCTTGTACCTTCCCCCTCCTCTACAGATGAAGGCGGCAGCAAGTAACCAGGGAATGATGAGCAATGCCTTCAACATTCAGTCTGAGAAGCTGGGAGTCTCTGCTGCGATCCTGGTAGAAGGGTCACCACTCTTGTGGGTTTGTCCACTGCACAAAGTCCCTACACCTGTTGCACA
Organism: Cyanistes caeruleus; assembly: GCF_971803275.1. NCBI lineage: Eukaryota > Metazoa > Chordata > Aves > Passeriformes > Paridae > Cyanistes > Cyanistes caeruleus. The sequence goes on from NC_141732.1 coordinate 34,514,064, forward strand.
GTGTTACAGCATACGCAGCAGAATGTGCTGTGATACTACACAAATAGTCAGGTATTTACACATGCTTTTAAAAAGTTCCCCCTTTTAAACTAAGGGGGAAAGCCTCCCCAGAGGCTCTGGTGTGAGCCTTCACCACAGGGCTGGATAATTCATAGTTCAATTTCTCACAGAGGCTGCTCCTAACTTGGGAGCAGACAGAATGATGTGATGGTTGCAAACACTGGTCTCTGATTTTTTTGTTTTGGTTTGGTTTGTTTTTTTTTTTGTTTGTTTTGTTTTTGAGTTCATTATCACAGGGCTGCTTTGATCTTAGCACATGGTACCACGAAAAGATTTTAAAAAACCCTGCTGCATCATGAACAAATCTGAGTTGTCCAGCCAAAACTGAAGTTTGAGAAGAGGCTTCATAATTTCAGGAACACTTGTTGCCAGCACTTGTTGCAAAGCTGGAGCAAAATGGATTTGGAAGAAAGGACAGGTCTGCACCATTGAGGGATACAGTGAAAATGAAATCAAGAGAAGTTGGTATTTCCAACTGGGATGGATACACTAATTTAATCGTGGTTTCTGCATCAGCTGGATCCCCAGTATCAAGACCAAATGCCACTTTTCTGCAGAATCTCTGTCCGGTGCAAGGGTGTGCAGATACCAGTGGTCAGGCACAGCCACTGGCATCATGAACCCGATAGCTGGAAGCATGAGAAAGAAGAGAACTTTGCTCCCAAAGACCAGGACTATTATGTAACAATCCACATCACTCACTAATCTCCTTGATGCACTACCTGAGGTCTTCTACAGGCAGGTCCCATGGGGCTATTTCTTCTGAGGGAAAGTGGCATTGTTTAGCAAGATGACCTTTTTCCAGACTTTTTATTTTTTTAAGGCAGTTTAAGTGCGTAATTTAGCTAAACACACCCTCCTTAGAGGGATCCTGCCTTTAAAAATGGAAGTGTTGGGGAAGAAAGCATTCTGTCCTTATGCAGAGGTGAAATAGATGTTTCTCCTCCGTGGCTCTGGGCAGGCCTGCAGAGACCTAGGGGAAAGTGCCTAGCCCAGTAATAATGGCTGAACCGGTGCGCATCTGATGCCCCCTTTGAATGTGAGCATGATAGCTACAGTAATAGGATGGAGTTTTGTCTTCTATCCCAGACACCCCATCCAAGTGGGTACAGTTCATCCTCGGGACCAAGTTGGATGAGCACCACATCCCTCATGACTTGCTCTCTGAGCTGGGTGGGATCTGTATGAAAGAGGTGGAAGATGCTGAGTGGAAAGAAATGGCAAGGTAAATCCCTGCTGCTGGCTACGACGGGAGAGAAGTGCCCACGCTGGCAGTACCCTCGGGCTCTGCTTTCTGCTGTCTGCAGGAAGAACACTTTCTGCAGCTGCAAGTGCTGATGTGAGCAGCCTTCTCCCTTGCCACCCTAGAGCTTTAAAAATGGAGATATGGAGCTGAAGAGGAGGTGAAGGACAGTATGAAGTGCAGGATCAAGCCCTATGTGGCCACTCTGTCCTTGCACAGCCGCTGAGCTGGGGAGATGCACCACCAATTAAAAGATGTTGCTATCTTTTAATGGACAACTGTGCCAATAGCATCAAAGACACTGAAGGTAATTTGGGAGCCACATCACTCTGGGAGTGGCCAAGCTTGGTTTGTCACATGGCCCTTCACTCCCAAATCAACCCTGCCCCAATGACACACCCCTTTTTCAGAAGTCCTGCTGTATCTTAAAATTCTGTAGTCATCCCTCTAGCATGGCTAAGGCTGCTTCATTAAGTCAATTCCTAAGGCATCCAAGGAAACATTTACTTACTGCATTTCAGCCTATTAGTCTGCATTTTGTACAGCCCCTAATACCTGGTGTCCCACAGTTGGTAGTCTCACATACTAAGTACTTAGTTATACAAAGAATTCCATGATCCTGCATTACCTGGGTTAGCTTGAATGGTTCAAGTTTTTGTCCTATCTATGGCCATGCTTAACTAGCCGAACTAGCTAGCCATACTCACACTAGCCCTAACCAGCATCCAGCTAATGGGACATCCAAGTCTTTCTGGCTCTCAGGGTGGAGTGGCAGTCTTCACTTTCCCTTGGGGGTTTTTCACAGCCCTCCTAACAATTCGTTTCTGCTCTTTGTCTTTCACTGACACCTCACCCTTTTCCTGACCCTCACCCTGTCACATGTCCAACATGAGCCTTGCCATGAGCTGTCTGCCTTGCACTGGGTGTTAGCCATTTCAGACTTCATCAATTCCCAATACACTCAGAAAAAGGAGAACTATATTTAAGCATTTCTCATGGAAGGAGGAATGGACTCCAGTACAATTTACTAATAGAGCAGGAGACTCTCCCTTACAATTGTTTCTCTGTAAGACCTCTACTACTGACATAACAAAAGTATGAGACAAATGGTAAAATGAAAAAATCTCCCCAACCTTCTTGGTACACTTTCATGTCTAAAACTCAACTCCATGTTATTGCTTCACAGTTGTTACTAAAGCATTTTAATAGAATAGTATATTTTATAAAATTCCAGAACAAAAAATGGGATCCTCTTCCACAGTTTTGATTTTAATTTTTTTAAGACTCAATACTGTGGTCAGGGATAAAATAAAACACATGTGAGGGGACAGCAGGGATAGAAAAGTAGAAGTTTAAAACTGACTTCTCATTTAATTTAAGAAGTGACTAGGAAGAAAAAGTTGGCACATATATATGTATATATACACACACATACAAACACATATATACACACAGAGAAATAGTCAAAGATGGAAATAGTATTTCTGTAGAATTTCAAAAATTTAAAATAAAGGAGGAATCAAAGTAGCAACACGTGACAGTATAAAAAGTCCAAGAATATATTTAATTGCAATTCTCATTCCATAACTTAACAACAGTTCTAAATCTGCTTGCATGAATCCACAAAAGATATATTGGAAGTGAAATGAAAAGATAAAAAAAGGATGTTTACTCTTGAATATATATATATATATATATATATTATACCTCCCATATGGCTTTTTTCACACCACTTATGAAAGACAGACAGCACTGCACGTATTTCATCTTTATAGTGTTGCACATTAGGGTTTTAGCTCCTATTCTTCAAAAGACTTTGAGGTTCTTTCTCACAATATATTTTTACAGTAGTAGAAAGTAAAATCATTAAAATCTAAATTAGAAGCTTTCTTAAAACTAATGCCATGAAGAGTGAGTAATGATGACTAATTACACAGTGATTTACGAGTTACCAGAAGTTTACAAAAATGAAGTGAACAACTAATCTGTCAACTACAAACCCTCTGCAACAAGTGGTGAAATCGATAGTCAGTAGTCAAAAGGGCACAAACTAATACCAGCCTAACAAATGAACGCACCTGAGAAAATACTATTTTGTGCAGTTGGTCAGAGACCAATACAGCAAAATCAGTTAAAGTTTGACGATTAGTGATGAGATTCTCAAAACTTTCTATTAAATTCAAGGTAGAAGTTCCAAAGTCACACCACTGTTTCTGGAAACATCTTAAAAATGCTTGTTTTTGATGCTATCTGTTTCTTCTTTTCCACACTACTATCCAGCTGCTTCTGTATATCAAGCTGCATATTATTAGCAAAGGATTTATTTTTTTATGTGTAATTCCTTAACAGCAATATGAAAATAAAAAAATCCAAACTTAAATGGAATTATCATCGTATTTATTTCACCTCTTGAACTTTATAACATTCACTACTACTTACATATCCGAAATATAATTCTTTTTCACAACAGCTTCTGTATCTACAAATGTGGAAACCACATACAGTATTGCATTAAGAAAAAAATCTACTGCTCAGTGAGCAGTCAGCAAAGAAGTAACAGTTCACGGTAATTCTTTCTTACCTGTCAGCATTAACCCACTGCCAAGAAATTCTAACACAACTCTGAAGGAAGGGTCTAAGTTTCACATATAAAATTATATTTAATCATTTGTGCAGATGTTTGGTCTATAGATGAAAACAGTTTCAGGGTAAATACTTATATATTGCTCAAAATGCTTAAAGGAAAATAAAAATTTATCTGAGACATGCCCTGAGCTATCTAGATTCCTTAATAGTGCAATGTTGTCATGATGCCTGGTTTCACCGTGGCTTTTGCAAATGAAACACAATAACTGCTCACAGAGCTGCTAAATGGCTGACACAGCACAGTATCATATGCACTACAGCAGTTCTTGTAGCTTTGCCAAGTTTCTCTCCATCCACTGGATATTGAGCTGAATTGTGTCAATTGCCTCTTTTACACAACGCAGTTGAGAACTCTCCTCTGATTTTGACTCAAAAAATGACTTGACCTGCATAGCAAGAATAAAGAAGGAAAAAGAAAATTGTAATTAATTCACATTAATTAATTAAATTAATTAAAAAAATCAACACCAGTCAAACAAATAGGTTCAGCAGCAAAGGATATACACGTGTTGCAGGAAATCCATTTTTGAGAATTGTTTGTATCTCTGCAGTAAGCAAACCCCTCAAAGGAGTTCCCAAAATGCAAGGAAAGCATTTTTCATGGATACAGCAGCAACTCATTTGGTTTCAATATATAATTTTGCCAATAAACATTTACCCTATCACATTTACCCTATCACAAAGCCAACAGAGAGTACACAGAGTAGTTCCATTCTGTGACAAAGAATTGGTCGTTGCAAGCAACCCTGTTCAGCATTCTGTAACAGCTTCCACATCCAATCATCACTATAACTGTCAATGCTAACACTTAAATTTTTATAGATCAAACCATTAACACCTATCTCTACCAAATTATCTGAATGAAAACACTAGACTAAACTGTAAATGATTCTTGATACAATAACTTCAAGGTCTTTTTACGGAAGACAGCTGAGCTTTCTAGAAGCTATTAAACTCTTGGCAGATACTCAACTTCCACAATAACTCTTTTGGGTTGTTGACAGAAAAAAACGGCATAAAGCAATTTTTATGGCACAGTAACGCATTTCAGTAATACAGAAAGCATAGCTTGTTTACAAAATCTAAACCAAAATTGCATATAGTTCAAATCATTATTTTGTGAGACAGGGTGCAGGAACAGGGTGCATTCCAGTGCACAGGAAAACACAACAGTAAAAACCAATAACTGGGTTCAACTCTGTAATGCAACTCTGTCACAGACTCAGTATATAATCCCCCAACGTCTATGCGTATATTTGCCATGTGTGAAACAGGGAAAGCAACTGATACAAATACTTGCACCAGGGTGTCAAGAATATAAATAACATGTGAACATGTGCTTCTTTCATCCTTCAACTAAAAGAAAACAGCACCAGCACTAGAACCACCCCTTTCTAGCAGATTGAGCCACCAACCTCAAGTAGATGTGCCTTTGTTGCAAACTGGGAAGTTGACCAGCTAATGATATTCTGGATGGTATATGAGCCTAGGTGAAACCTGAAAGACAAACAAATATTTTCAGCTAGGAGACATTTTAAGATGCAGTTTTGGTATATGTATGCATTCTTTTCTACTATTTCTGTTTTTTTATTTAGTAGTTGGAAAATACTAAAAGCACTTAAATTTAATACCTTACAATTACATACCTTATTTTTCAAAAGAAATACATGGTCTTAGAAATCCAAGCTTCTAGCTCCTTATTCCCTCTAAAAATGTAATGTTAGTGCAAAAGCCATGGAAAATTTTCCAACTTCTATCACAGATCAAATAGTAAAGAACTGAGGACACCACACAGTGAATATCAAGATCTATATCTGTGGTACTGTATGTGCTCTGAAGTCCTACCAGAACTGAATTTGCAACCAGGTTGTCTTCCAAGTGAGGTATCTCTGTAATATTGGTTACAAAGAGCTTTCTAGAGCAGAAGTTTTCACAGAGGAGAGATGTTTTTAGCAGCGTGAAACTGTTAAAAATCAAAGCTGGAAATTAGAAACAGAAGTTTTTAGTACTGTTGGCTTTCTGAGGACTTGCAGGGCCAGCTTTCCTGCTGGGTACCCTCCAAGGCCAGTGAAAAACAATGTATTTCTGAAGCAAGTGGGTTATTTTGGTTACTTGGTTTTAGGAGTGCTGTGACAGTTCAGAAAAAAATAAATACTGAATTAATTCCCTGGATGTCCTTTTGGATCCATTTGATCCACATAAATATCTTGCAACTGAACCAAACATCTTAAGAGACAGAAACCTTTCAAAAGAAATTAAGATCAAGATTGTTTAGAGTTACTCTGAGGCTCTAGTACAATTGTTGAGACTTCAAATTTTATGTAGCAAGTTATATTTGTAAACTCTGATTTTAAAATATTAGAATATTTTATATGAATTTAGAATTTATATGAGTTTAGAATTTTTATATGAATATTCTTAGATGAATGATACTATTTATTGTCTTGTTTGAAAGAGACAAACAGGTGCTTTTGCCACTGTGAGTTTGAAGTTTCAGCTGCATCAAATGCCTTACTTTTGTGTAAGTTTTTCCCAGTTCTCTTTGACGAAGTCCCAGGCCAGCAAATATCCAGGCAAACTCTGGCTAACAGTTGCTATGATATGTGAAAGCTCCTGTGACCTGATGATTTCTCCTTCAAGACTGTTCTGCATTAGCCTAGGAGACAAAGCATATACAAAGAAACAGGAAAAAAACATCTATTCATATGGACACATGAGTTTCCTGAAAGTCCTCAATTAGATGGAAAAGATGATATAATACATCAAGCAAGCAGCTTCTGGCATCTGGAAGAAATTAATGTTACATTATACCACAACAACTGTATTTACTTAGCTTTAATTTCCAGAAATTAGAGTGACCTTAGCTTTAATCCAAGTACCTGAATTTTCACTGGTGTTGGAAACGATGAAGTAAATTCTAGTAACTTGTAAAAGAAAAACAGTTCATCAAAGAGGTAAGAGAGGGAAGCTGAAGACTAAATTAGCAGTTTGTGTTCTCTATGCAGTATTAAGATTTAGTCTACAGAAACGAATATAATGTAAAGTCAAATTTTCACCCAAAGAAAGAAATGGAAAAAAAGAAGAGGAAAAATAGCTAACAAAAAATATACCTCAACTAGTTATAATTTTAATTATAAAGACATATCAATCTTTTAGGGTTCTGCAGAACAGCTTGCAAGTTTGTTACCTGCACTGCAAAATCTGAAATTTTGTGTTACCAGTAGTGCAAAGCCTTTACGTTCAATTCTTTTCTCTTTATGCATATTCAGAATTTGTTTTTTTGTGCTGCTCTGTTACGTAAGTTACTTTTAAGTGAAAAATCTCAAGTTCTTTCTGCGTATGGAAGCCCGTGCAAAACATTTGCATGGATTTTCTTTAGCAATCAGAAATTTTTTCAACAACTGAAAAAAGGCAATGCACTTTTCCAAGAACATTTTATCACTTGTAATTTACACAGCATACAACTTTTTTGCTCCTTCCTACCAGATCAGCTTTCTGGCATCCTCAGTGCTGGCCAAGGCTTCAATCATTTTGCTTTTCTCTGCTTCAGAAACTGAAGAGAAGTACATCTTCAGGAGGAATTCCCAGCCATCATTAGACTTGGCTCCAACTGCAAATATGGCTTTCAGAACATCACTAGGCAGACTACAGGGAAAAACAAAAGCAACAAAACAAATAAGCAAAGGGGGCAGAAAAATACTTACCTGAGGAAAGAAGTCACAGAATTAAAAGATTAACTTGAAGGAGATGCCTTTCTCTTTGGAGAAATTTGATTCTGTAGCAATTGTTAAGATTTGGCATGACTCAATTCATGACAATCTAATACTTTCTGTCACTTGGAAAAGGCAAATCATCTAGTCACAAGAAAACAAAGAAAATTGTATACAAAACCTGAAAATTTTCCATGGCTCAAAATGCACGTGAATCCAAAGCAGAATGAATTCTGCATGATAAAAGGTGTGCTATGGCTTGGCACTAAGTAATCTTCTTTCAGCATGCAGCTCAGGAATTGCAGATGAAAGAAAATTTTATGGCTGGTTTTGCAGTTTAATTAGGGTGGAGATAAAGTCTAGCAGTCATCCTCTCATTGTGAAACAGCAATTACTTCTACACATGGAACAGTTAAAGACAGAATTGCATTCTTTATCAATACTAAGTTGTTTTTGGTGGTGTGGTGGAGTTTTGGGTTTTTTTTGATTGTTCTGTTTGTTGTTGGGTGGCCAATGGTGGTGTTGTTGCCAATGGTGGCGATGTAATGGGAAACCAGATAGGTAAAGGGAGTGGAAGGTCAGTTTTTGTGGTACCTTATTGTTCCATTAGACTTCATCCATGTCTCAAACTTCTCAGCAGCAGTTGCTCTACAGTTTCTTATATCATGGGTGCAGGCAAAAGCCAGCAGTGTTGACCGGAGATCTCGTTCAGACAGGGCCCCATCATCTGTCCAGTGCTGTTGATCAATTTTATCTCCAAACAAGTGCTCTATCCTATGCTAAAGGAGGAAAAAGTTACTAGCAATAGCTAATTCCTTCCAAAAGGATTTTCTATACACAAAACTAGTTTAAAATAAGAAAAAAAACCCCAAACAACAACAACAACAACAACAACAACAACAAAAACCCCAAACCGAAAAAAAAACCCAAAAAACCCCTTTTGAACTGTGGAAGCTAAATGTAGTAGTTTTCCAACTTACTCATGCTATTTCTTAACTGTAGGAATAAGCATCAGATACCACATAAATCCAGAAGATGGGCCAAGTTACATCTTAACTTGCACATGGAAACTGAAGGCTACTCTTGGAGCCAAAGCTCAGACTTGCTTGTAATCAGCTTACAATCTCAACATATTACAACTTCTGTATGTTTAACTGCTTTTAACTTCACCAAGTCGCAGTAAATACACCTTTGTCTAGCAAAAAGAAACTACTTTTGTATGTCTATAGGCTGAACATCCTTCAGTTTTGTAGTTTTGCAGCTTGCCAAAACCACAGCTGGATGCTTGATCAGCTACCACATCTCAGCTAAAACTTTGGAACTTAAATAAAACTGATGACACTGCAAACCAAAGCTTGGGATGTTTATAGCAGATACATAACAACTTTGGGTAAATTAAAATAGTGCTTTTTTTCCTTGTTTACTTAAGCACTCACTAATTATTCCTATCTAGCATAAAGGAAAAACATCTGCTATTTTGTATAATAATTTAATAGTTTTCTTATAGACTAAATCTCTTTATTGATGTTTTACACCGTAAAGCAGCAAAGGTAATTTTAAACCAGTAGCTGAATATGGAGAAGAAGCTCCATAATAAGAAGGTAAACAGAGGAATAAAAGACATGATCATCAAGAACTGAACCTACAATATTGGTTTCACTGTCAAGTCTGTAAAACTGTATTGTGTTACTCTACTGCACAACTGGAACAGGACAGTGACAACTATCCTTGTGTTTCTGTTTATACAGAATACAGTTTTGTTTTTTTCTCTTGTCTCTCTACAAAGCAATTCTAGCCACTCTTACTTTTGAAAATAACTTTTCTGTACAAAAAAAGTACATGGAATCTGTTTAATTACATATTTATACTAAATTGACCTGTATGGGAACTTTAAGAAAGGACCAGACACCACTGTGTTCCCACTGCACCACACTCCCTACAAACCATTTTGGGACATATGGGTATGGTGTGGAAACAGGGGAAGGAGAGGGGAAGAAGCTAGTCCAAGAAGTGTAGCATTTTGGTAAGAGATCATTAGAAAAAGCTGGCAAGACTGGCAACTCTCTAGAATCCCCATCTAACGCAGTGAAATTAATGACTATGTTAAGCAGTCAACATGTAAAAAGAGAATGTAACTAAAAAGAACATTATAGCTAATTATTTAAAATTATCATTTATAAAAAATAAAGACATACCATGACTCGTGCTGCCAGCTGTTGTTCACCCTTTTTGTCTAAAAGGCTGTATATAAGACTCAGCTGAAACAAAGCTTGAGTAAGTGGTGCAGTACTGTTCTCTTTGTTGAGGTAATTGATCAACTCAAAGGCCTTTTCCAGAGACTCTCTTCCTAGACTATAGGTCAATGAACACAAGCATTAAAATGGATTATGAAACAGAAGAACTCCCTGAAACAATCAAAAGTGATGCTTTTCCATTACACTAATGGAGAGATATGCAAATAGAGGGAATGATATAAGCAACAATTTACATGTAGAACTTTTCATACTTTTAACTTCAGTAAGATTACAACAAAGCAACAATGGACACTAACATGCCTTCAATTAAAAAAAATTGAAAATGGGTAAGGAAGTGTGGCATAAGAGACAATCCATAATGTTCAGCCTCGCCTGTTCTGACAGTGCTGGTGAACACATGAGAGGGCACCCGTAAAAATTCAAGAGGGAAACAGCTTACTTTTCTAAAGTGAAGCATTAGAGTACAGGAAAAGAGTCTAGCAGGCAGATTATTGGACACTAAACAAAATAGTGTCTTCCAGAAATGGAAACTATGATGTGGCTGTGATCCAAATAAACAGATGATGCTATAAAGAAGAGGGAGATAACATCTAGAGCATCAGTGACCAGGCTGTTGAAGACTAAATTAAACTTTCTCTGAAGTAGCTGTCTTTAGAAACTAAATCTGATCTTTGCTGACTTGGAAAAAACTTGAAACACCTTCAATACCTTTTCCAATATAGAAGTCTTACCGTGCAAGGTTGAAGATATTGTTGATCAAATTCGCTCTGTCTTTAGGACTCAGAGCCGTGTGGTTTTTTTTCAACAGATCAATCAGTGTTTTCCAGTCTTCAGTATAGTGTACCATATAATAGCCATTCATGTCCACATTGAATTTTATCCATTCCACCTCTTCTGGAAGTTCAATGACAGCTAGTGGACAGACAATATGTTATTAGCAGAAACAAACATTTAGCAACTGTTTGTTCAAAGTCTATGAAGTAGACTAGTTCCAGAGAGACAATAAATTATTTCACACTATTGGCCCCTACAATGAAGAAGGAAAAGCCAGTACAAAAGTTTCAAAAGACATCTCAAAAATTCCAGGTTGTACTTTGTCATTCTTCTTCCTACATCTGATTGAATGAACATTATCACAGTCTGCCCCAAGTCATGTCAGTTAATTTTTCTCCTTTTGTCTAGTTGTTCTTTCCAACAGTTTTATCTACTGTTCCAAATAAAGTGTCTTCCTATACAATTAAATGAACATTTCAGTGGAAAGTTACTTCCTAACATTTCAGCAAACTGGCAGATCAACTTCCACATAACTTGCTCTCTAAAGAACATGCAGTTTGAGAGATTGTGTGTATGCAATGTGATGAAATGCACAGGCTTTTACAAATTTCAAACCTGTGCTTCTGTTCCAGTTGCTGTCATGTATTTATACACACAATGCTACAGGGAACCAACTCCCTGATGGCGAAAATACCAGCAATACTTTGCTCCATATCTCTGGAATTATTTTGTACCCTGTATGTCTTCAGCTTCACATCTTACTCAAGGGTGTTCTCAGAAAAATCATGTATCTGTAACACTTACGTAACTTGCTACCAAAGCTTTTAGTCACGTACCTGACTTCTGATCCAGTAAATATGCATTAGTACAATGGGTGAAGTTGCACTTATTTGTTATATAAGTGAGAGGAATATGCCACAAGTAACTGCAAAGAAAAACAAATGTTTACTGACATGCTATACACATTATCTCCCTTGAACGGTTTGTTTTCAGTCTATGCACTTCTGTATACTAATAATACTAGGATCACTGAATGCTGTGTAAAATAATAAAGTATAAATCTCATTTATATAATCAGAATATGATGAAAGAATAAATGCACAGCATTCATAGAAATTATTCTTTAAAATCCCACCATGTTGATAAACGGGTACATTTTAGAGAATAGATTGAGTTCAAAGTAACATTTTAAGGTCACCTAGCTCAGCTCCCCTGCAATGAGCAGGGACATCTTCAACTAGATCACATTGCTTAGAGTCACAATGAACCTGGTTCTGAATGTTTTCAGGGATGGGGCATCAACCACTTTTCTGGGCCGACACTGCCACTGTTTCACCACCCTTATTGTAAAAATACTATTCCTCATATCTAATAGTCTAAGTCTATCCTTTTTATTTTAAAACCATTATTCCTTGTCCTGTCACGACAGGACCTGCTAAAAGGTCTGTCACCATCTTTCCTTTAAGCACTTGAAAGAATGCAGTGAGGTCTCCACAGAGCCTTTTGTTCTCCAGGGTGAAAAGCCCAAACTGTCTGTCCTTGTATAGAAAAGCGTTCTGTCCACATGATTGTTTTTGTGAACCTCCTATACACTTGCTCCAGCAGGTCCATGTCCTTCCTGTGCTGGAACCCCAGAGTTGGATGCAGGGTTCCAGGTGGGATCTCACCAGAGAGGTGAGGAGGGGCAGAATCCTCTCCCTCCCCTGTTGCCCACGCTGCTTTGGATGCAGCCCAAGATACAACTGGAATTCTGGGCTGTGAATGCACACTGCTGGTCTCTGTCTAGTACCATCATGCCCCTCCCCCAGTCCTCCTTTGCAAAGCTGCTCTTAATTTGTTTATCCCCCAGCCCGTGTTGATATCAGAGGTTGCCCTGACCACGGGCCCACTGCTCGTGTTTGTCCAGATTCCTCTGGATGGCATCCCTTCCCCCAGGCACACCAACTGCTCCACTCTGCTTGGTGTCATCTACAAATTCTCTGCAGGGGCACTTGATCCAGCTGTGTATGTCACTGATGAAGACCTTAAACCACACTAGTCCCTGATGGACTCCACTTTTCCTTGTACTTCTTTCCCAGTTCCAGCAGGCTAGGTAGCTTGTATAAAATCTTACATAGTAAATCTCTGGCTGCATCAGAAATTCATCCAGTATTATTTTTACCTGTATATAAGTTTCTGATCTTTTACAAGTTTTAAATAAAAATAAAATATTATCCAAGTACAAGACTCAAATTCCAAATCATAGTATAGATATCATAATTAATTGTATACCATGAAGACTTTCTTAAGTAAACTGTCAACTGGAAGAATAAATTATAAGGAGGCTCATGATGATGGTAAGAACTTGGCTATTTAGAGAAAAACATAAATCTGGGTGGGATCAAAGACACTGCACATATTAATCCGATTTTGACAGGGACCCCCTCTGTATGTACATATGACTCACATGTAAAAAAGAAAATTCTTTTTGAAAAAGAGTGCTCTTTTTCAAAACCTTTTCTTGCATGCTCCAAATCTACATCAACTAGAAACAGAAATTATGTATCTTGAAAATCCTTCCCTTCTTCCCTTACCTTTCAACCCCACATTGCTTTTTTTTTTCTCCACATAATAAAAACAAAACAGAGCCCTCTAAATTTCTATGTTTCAAGAGACAAATTTCTTTTACAGACCTAATTTTCTGAAAGAAGATGAAATGGACTCAGTTCCTGTTGAAACTCCAAATAACTGAATAAAACCAGCAAAATCTCAAAAGAATTCACACATATTTTTGTTAGAAGACATTGTTGAGGGTCATAAGATAAGTTACATTTGCAGTAAACGAAATTTTAAAACTATCAATTGCCACATCTTTGCTTCTTCAGTATTTGCATATGTAATTCCTTTTAGGTTTTGGTACAATGGATATTGTCTCTGTTATATATTCAGTCACTTGTTGTCATGCAGTAGTGTCATCTTATAATTCTGAAGCCAAGGAAGCATTGATTCTAGCTTCTCTATATTCTTGTAGCAAAGCCCAAGGTATACACTTGAAATTCAGAAGTAAGAAGCAGAGGCTCTGAAGTAGCATACATGCATTAGTAACTTCTGTAAAACTTACTCAACCTGACTTTCTACAGAGTCTTGTTAGATACACAAAACTTTCTCAAATGTAAAGAAACCTTTACTTATGAGATATGCCTTTTTGTACTGAAAACCAACTCACGGTGTCAAGCTTAAAAGCTTCAGGAAAACAATGCACGTAAAAAATTCAGACTACAAAGGGTGTCACTGATTTTTACCAGTTGATTCAGTGGAAATAGACATCAGTATCAGTATCAGGCAGATACTATATGAGTGCATTTCTGTGCTGAATTCTCTATTACGACCTGCCTTCAAAGGAAACACTAAGAGGCCTGAATACAAGTGAGAAAGATGTACAAGGTTTAAGACAGCACCTTTCTTTTAACGGATAAAAGGTATTAAGAAGATAATAACCTTGCATCTGATGTCCAGTTTTCTGGTTCTACACGATACAAAAATTTCTCCTGTTGCACTGAAATAATCTTTCCCTTTCGGACAACAGTGACTAAAGGAAATCCTTTATGCACAATCCAAGTCTTCATCATTTTCTTTACATCTAGTGTTCCATTGGTAATCTGTAAAAACAATCATAATAAGAAAACAGCAAATGGAGAACACTTAATTTTCTTCTAAAGTTACCAATTAAGTGGTAGCATGATTTTGCATCTATAAACAATCACTTTTGACAATGAACTTGTACATTTCCCTCTACTTTCTGGGCTTGGCTGTGCAGACTGTTTTTAACCCAACAAGGAGGGCACCTGTCCAGGCTCTGAGCTGCCAGTTTTTCCAGGAAAATGCTGTGGGAGACAGTATCAAAGTCTTTGCTAAAGGTCAGGAAGGCAACTTTGACAACCTCTCCTTCATCCACCAGGCAAGTCACCTGATCTTAAAAGGAGACCAGGTTGGTCAGGCAGGACCTGTCCCTCCTAAATCCATGCTGGCTGGGCCTGATCCCTGGTTGTCCTGTATGTGCTGTGTAATGGTACTAAAGATGATCTGCTCCATGAGCTACCCTGGCACTCAGTTCAGGCCAGGGTAGTATAGTGCTTGAGACGGCACCTCTGAAGCATTAAGCAACAGGCAGACCTGTAGTTCTCTGGACCCTCAGTCCTTCCCCTGTCTTTCCTGCTGTCTCTCCACCCTCCTTTCCCTGGGCTCTCTGACTCCCACAGCCTTGCTGCCTCTAGTCTTCACTTGCTTCTGCCCAAACCATTGCTTCCTTGAGCCCTTCACACTCAGTTTAAAACTAGACACAGCCTTATGCCTGCCTTCTAATTTGAGAGCTGCTTGTACAGTCTGCTTTCCTAAAATTTCATCACACTTATTAAAACAGAAGCTATCACAAAAAAAATTACAGTAGTATAGAGTAACCCTCTGCAAGGCTGGATTTAGCTGTTCCTTGAGTGTAAATTTTATCCTGAATTTTATTACTTTCATCCTGGTCTTAACACACTACCCATGTAATTCTAGAGACACTATGTCTGCACTGGATGGACATGCATGGCAGTACATACCCACCCACAGTGCTTTTTTGGGATGATACTCAGTGTACCTCTAGAAGCTGCAGTAGTTTCCCTATGCATATGAGAGAACTTTGGAATAGGATGAGCAAAAATTCAGAGTATTTACCTGCAGTCCATTATCCTATTTTTTTCATAAACAAGGAAATAAATAAAAACATGATACTCTTAAAGAAGTGGAGATAAAAAAAAAAAAGAACAGTGAATCAAGGATTGATACCTCATTCATGCTGTCCCACAGGTCATCGCTATGGGCAGTTCTGTAGTTGTGATTATGCAAGTACACCTCAATGCCAGCTTGGAAAACATCCTTAGTGAGATAATGCTTCAGCATCAAAAGAAGTGAAGCCCCCTTTAGGGAGAAAAAAAGGAAAACGAATCAGTAAATTGAAGTTACAGAACTTTTTTAAGCATATGCATACTACAGCTCTTACACAGTACAGGAGTGAGAAGCTAGCAGATTTTATTCCAAATATTATCCTGTAATTAATTACTTTTATACTCAGCTATCTTGGAAAAATATTCTTTTACTATTTTATAAACTAAAATACAGTTACAGAAAAGGTTAATGGAGTTTGAAAACTTTTCTCAGCTGCTTTGGGAAAAAAAAAATTAAAGGCTCAAACTACAATTACAAAATGGACAAGTAGAATTTGACAATTTTTCCTATTAACATAATCTGAAAAATATTGTCTTCTTACTGTCTCTTCTGGCTACCATTTTTCATTACCAATGCTCATCTGTATGCTACAGAACGGCACTTATGAATCAGTGTTTAACAGTCTTATGATGTGAAGTTATATCAAAAACCTAAAAATACAGGAAAAAGATGAGATACACTTGGTAGACTGGAATTGACTGCAGAAGAACAAGAACACTTTGATGTGTTTAAATACAGCCATGTCTTGTAAAGAAAAAAAAACAAACCTGAGTAGTTTTAGTATCAATAGGGCTGTGAATGCTTCTTTGTCAAAGCCACCAATAAGTAAATTTACTGAGAACTTGCATACTGTAGAACTGAACACAGAGGAGCAGCCATAGATCAAGAATAGTTTAAAGGTGCACTTTGTATTTTTTGGTACTACTTCTAGGAAAAAAACAAGAAATAAAGGACAAAATATTCAAGAGATAATGCATTGTTCTCATGTATTCCGAACTCAAGTTCTGGAATTTGAGTAACATCCTATCTGAAACTGAAGGCTGCCTGGTTATTCACTACTCATCAAACATCAGGAACAGCTCTTACTACAGGTTTTAATAATATGGCTGCAATTTCATCTCCTGTATGCATCCATACTTAACCTACAGCTCTGTTCCTTTTTTTCCCTACTGTCATATCCCCCCATATACTCTGTTGTTACAGGTGGATCTTGTCCCACCCATGGGTATTACTAGCAGTCTGCAAAACAGTCAGACAAAAAAAATATTGTACAATTATTTCTATTCCAGACAGTACAACGTAGAGGTCACCTATTAATCTGTGTCAGTTGGCAGACCAGTAAAACAAATTATGCCGAACAATTCAATAACAGACAACTACTTTGCTTAGGGACTCATTGAGGGACTACACTGCAAGTGTCTTCTCATGTGAATTGCCAAGAACTTCACGTAAGTTATAGGGACAAGAGTAGTAGAATACAAAAACTTCATGCATGAATGAAAAGATTTGCAATGAAATCCTCTGAAACATAGAAAGCAACTGTGAAAACTATAGAAACACTATTTCTGACAATGTGCAAAACCTCTTTTGGTCAGTTTTTATAGGTGTAGGCTGGTACAATTCTATTCAAAATGTGCACATACTTATTAGTAGAAATGAAGTAATAAAATAATTCTCCAAATATAATGTTATACTAATTGACTGAAACTCCAATCCAATCACTTGCTGAACTTTTCCAGTAAAATTATATAGAGAAGTTTCAATCAAAGACTGACAGAATTTGTATCTCTAAAGTTGGCTAAAGACACGATCATGCCAAATGCATAGCTTCCAGAAGCTCTCCAAAAAGGGAATTACTTGAGACAGCACCTCTGAAGCATGAAACAACAGCCATGCCTTTTGATAAAAGGAGAGAGTCCAAATTCATTTGGCAACCAAGGTAACCTGAAAATCTCACCTATCTGTTCTTGCAGCTGAGAAAACAGAGCTCAAAATAAATGGAAGCACATCACTACCGTAGGTCTATCTGGCATCCCATATTATTCAAGGATGCCAGATAACATGCTGAGACTTGCAAAAAGAAGTCAGAGGAAACAAACCAAGACTGTTATGGGAACTGCATTCCACTAAGCAGAGGAAGATGTAGTATTTGACTATTTTCTAGCAGAAAATAGCTGTTGTCATGATTTCCAATTAGATGAAAGTACAAGACAGTGATAGAAAAAAATCTCAGCTATTCCAAAATAAACAAACAAAAGCCTGTCTTCCAACACTACCAAAATCTGGTATCTAAAATCTGAGACAATGTGAATAAAAATTTTGCAAATACAGATATTTCTTTCATGCATTTTTAAGCAAGGCACTGAGATGTTTTAATAACATAAGACTCACACACAACTCTCACTAGACATTAGAAATAATCCAATTTCAGACCATCAGGATATGCAATATAATAATCTGCATTCAGAGGTAAACCTCCAGTTCAGGATATCTCTAAAATACTGCAGGTTTTTAAACCAGCAAGAGTATAAAGTTGAGTGATTACTGTGTGGTGTTTTGTTTTTACTCTTTTTTCAATCACTTGTTACAGTCTGCTATCAGAAGAATATATGCATAGCTGGTTATGTTGCTTCATTTATTGGTTCCCCTCCATCTTCATGAATATTACATTTTGTGCTCAAGCATTCAACAAGGTGGTAAGTAATGCCAAAAATACATATACATAATATTTTCCTAATTAAATGCTATATAGATTGTTGCTATATTTTATATATTAGTAAAGGCCTGTCTGCACAAACCAGTCTTTGAAATAAGTCATGATATTAAAGGCTAGAGTCCTTGAAACCTTCCTGCAGAATAGAGAGTAAAGCAAAACAATATCCTTGTGTACAGGAGAAAAAATGTAAACCTGTGTGTATTAGCCAACAGTAACTTGCTTGGCCCGTGGACCCTGTAAAACCCTATAAAAGTGTGCTAAAGGTAGAAATAAATGGCGTTCACGTTTACTTCTGTGAAGAGTTGTGAATAGCTGGTGGTCTCTCAATAATAGATTCTCAAAAACATTGAGAAATCCTGCACTGAATTGGCTGTAAATAACCTCCAAAGGTTTGTCAATACATGCCTATTTACTTGCGATTCCACATTCATATTTTCAATAGCTAATGTATAATTTTCCAAATATTCTGGAATATTTTTAGTTACCTTGATATAAGAAAGAGCATCAAACATTTCTTCGATTTGCTCTGAAGACTGAACAGCAGAAGAGACTGGATGTGAAGAATTCAAGGCATCCTTCATCATAGCCTTGAAAATTAGAGTAAGGAAATCTTCATCCTAGAAGAGAAACATTTTTAACTGTTTAGGAAGCTGAAACATATGTGTTAAGCAGAAAAGTAAAAGCTCTCTCTGCTTTGCTCCTCCATTGCTCTAGGCAGCGAAAGAATTGTCAAGGTATCATTTATAAAAGCTATGATTTCCCAGCCACATTTTAGCAGCGGGATCTCACTTCTGAGTTTGCATCATTATACAGACCCTTAAGCTCCTGTCTCAGGCAAATGTGTCACTGGACAAAAATGCATCTTCTAAGTGTGTGCCTAATTTCACACTTGGCTCACCGCTGTTTTCAGTTCATTTACAGGAGGCAGGGAATACCAAAATATGACCTTCAGGTACTTCAAACATGAAGTCTAGTGAAATTATTCACTACTGTAATGTTCGGGAGAATATAAGCACCACCTTATCTAGTATTACCAGTCTCTTACTTATTTTCCTCTAGACTGAAGATATTTGACTTTAATACATTGGTACCAGAACAAGAAAACCCCAAACACTGAAAAGAAGCTGATCATATCGGTATTTGTCTATTTCATTTCATCAAGGCAAGCAAATAATTCTCTATACAGTAGAATTTAAAAAAACCAAAAAAACCCAACAATAACAACAACAACAAAACAAATCCATGAAAACCCTCTGTGAAATACAATAAAAATAACTGCTGGTTAAAACAGAAGTTGAAGGCTATTCTTCTTGAGTGGAGAGGTTTAAGACAATGTCTTTTATTTTTACCAAAACACATTCTGGCACCATCAACAATTAAATGAGATATTGGTCAAGGCAGCTTGTCAGACAGCTTTTGGAATGAAGTACACAGATGTTAGATGTGTCCTTGTTAAAAAAGGACACTACTTTTGGCTCCCACCCTCAGCACATATGCACCCAACAAGCAGAATGGCTACATACTTTTGGTGACAATCCAACTGAACAACCAAGCTAGGCCAAATGAAGAAGTTTTGAAACATCCAGTGCTGTAAAAGAATTCTACTGTACCAGGTTAGCAACTCAAGTTTCTTAATACTAGTAAGAGTGATTTAAGAACACAAAACTCACACTTCTCCAGAACGCTGAGAAGAACACAATCTATCCAGGCAGGAAAGAGTTAGTACAAATCAGGTTTTTAATCCCATGACTAAGGCAAATCACATAAACACTCCTAGAAGTTGATTTCAGGGCTCAGGTATGTCTTCTCCTTGGAGATATCTTTATCCTGAATGCAACACTACTCCCTACATTTAATTCCACTAACCTTTGTTTATCTGCCTGTCATTCTCAGTGACAAGAAAGTTTTCTAACAGTAGCTATAAATCCTTTCCTTGGAGAAGAGAGACCAAATTTGAATCCATCATGTTTTCCAGTGTCTAAAAAGCTAGGTCACTTAGTATCCAAGTGAGTTTGTAAATAATCAGTACATTATTATATCAGAAAGATTCTATCCTTCAGCAATATATGTAAACAGAAGTGCCTGTGGGAGCAGTGCTTTGTATTAAGTGTAACTCAGTGCTATCAGAATCCTTTGTGGTGGGCCATTTGATCCTTTTATGCCAGGTCAGCTCATTTGTGAAACCCAAACTGATTAAGACACAAGCAAGTACCATGACGATGGGAAGACCGAAGTTACCTCTTGTAGGGAAAGAAAACAAAGGGAACTTGTAATTGAGAGAACAAAGAGCATTTAGTTAGAAAGAAAAGACTATTCACTCAAGGCAGCAGAGATGTAATGAAGTTTTTAAAAATGTAACAAGTCGCAGGTACACAGCAGTTTGCAGAAGGACCTATTATTATAAGCATTTACTTTGATAAAAGTCTGATGTTGCTACTGGGGAATTGATCACAGATATTATTAGTTAGCAAGCTTATTAACAATTATAACAATGGCTATCCAGGCTCATGCTACTCTAACCCAATGGTGAAAATATTACAAAAGCTATCTGCACTTTTAATAAACGTCTCTGGCTATACCATGACTGGGGATTGGGCTTCCTTCAAGCCAAATTGCTTGCAAATGGCTCCTTGAACAGGTACAGACAATCTCCTAAGGCAATCCTGGACTGGCAGTGCATCCTGACTATACCAATGGTGAGCTCCAAGGATCACAGAGGACCTCCTTCCGTTGCTGGCTAATAAACAGGTTAGCGACACTGTTGGGTAATTCCCTCATAAAATATCTCTAAACTAGAAGCCTTCTATAAAGACTTCTTATTATGTATGGCAAAGGAGCAAAATCTTAAAATTCAGGAAAATAAACTAATACAACTTCTTGTATGGATGAAAACTAACAGTTCCCGGTACCCGCCCTGAAGAGTCCTATGACCTCAATCACTGGAAGTGAGCGGGGGATGCTTTAAAAGCACATCAAACACAAACACCTGAGATTAACTCAGGTGAATTCATAACATGGAAAATTATATATTCTGTATTGCAAGTTTTTCATAAGTCTGAAACAGTAAATTTTCCTCCAGATGCCTCTCCTGCATCCACACCAACGCTTTCATGTTCTAATTCACTTCCTTTGCATGTGGAGGGGACCACTGGGGAGGAAAAAGAAAGAGAACTTGTAGGAAAAAGCTACGATTCGCATTCTAAAATACCATCGCAACAGCTGAAAATTATGGCTGCAGCACCATCTACTAACACAAAGATGTCAAAACAACCCTTTGTGACTGATAGTGAATTTTTTCTTTTTTTGAATTTTTGATAGTTTTCTGTTCCCTGAGTCAAAAGACCAAAATACCTTTTAGATACTTGCAGAAAAACACCTTTGCTTCAAGGGGATGTTGAATTGCTCCACCCCTTGCCTATGGTTTATCAAGGCAATCTGCCTCAACACAAGCAACTTTCCTATGAAATGGTTAAAGAATTAAGAAAATCTGTGAAAGAGAATGGTTTGCGATCTTCCTATACATAGAAGGTATCACAGATAGCTATGTTATGTTACCTGTTGACTGGAAAGCTTTATTTAAATCAATTATGACAGCAGCACAATATTCTATATGGTGAACAGAGTACAATGGGCTTTCTGAAGATCAAGTATGGGCTAACAAAGACTGCTAACACTGTGCTAAGAAAGGATCATTTGACAGGGACTGGAGATCAGATAATGATAAGAGAACAGTTAAGGATGTCCCCAGAAACATATAATCAAGCAAGGGAGATGGCTATAAGAGCTCTGAAAAGAGTGCTGGATGTTAATAAAACTGAACCTGGCTTCTCTACTATAAGGCAGGAACCTCAAGAGCCCCACATTACTTTTATTGATCGTTTGCAGACAGCTGTGACAAGGCAAATTGATTTACCAGATGCAGCAGAAGTTTTACTCAAATCCTTAGCTTATGAAAATACTAATACTGACTGTCACAAGGCCCTTGATCTACTTAAATACAAACCTGATGATTCCTTACATGACTTTATCAAAGCTTGTGCGTGTGTTGGTACAGAACAATACAAAGTAGACTTACTGGCAACCACCTTAGCTCAACAGCTACAGGTTGCTAGGGCAATAGTCAAATGTTTTGACTGTGGAGAGGAAGGTCATCTGAAAAAGGAGTACTCAAAGAATAAACAAGGGAATAAAAAACCTAGTAAACTGTGCCCTAGATGCAAGAAAGGTTACCACTGGAGGAATGAATGCCATTTTTAAGTATAACAAAATGGAAAACCTCTGCTGCAGCAGGGAAACTCAAAGACAGGCTCAGAATCCTTTGCTCTGCAACAAAACAACTACAGCTAACCCACACAGCTCAAGCTCAAGGAACATCAGGGAACCCCAAGCAGTGCTCGTATGGACTTGGCAGTTTCCACCACAGCCAGTAAATGACACATCGGCTCACTTTATACCTACAGGTTTAAATGGACCCCTTCCTTTTGAATGTCATGTATTGTTACTAGGGAGATCATCATCATCTAAAGGTGGACTTTTTATTTCACCAGGAATTAGCGACTCTGATTCCGGGGCTGAAATAAAAATCATGGCTTGGACTCCTAATCCACCTTGTACTATTCCAGCAGGATCATGCATTGATCAACTGATACCATCAACTGATCAGGTGATCAGCTGTCATCTGTCAGTGCTGACAGGGGCACTGGAGGTTTTGGGAGCACAGGCACTCCTCACATTTAGTGGTCTAAACTCATTCTGCACAGCAACCTTTTCTAACCTGTGCTGTAGATGGCAAGTCTCTTACAGGATTAATAGATACCAGAGCTGACAAACCCATCATCAGTGAATGTGAATGGCCACCTACCTGGCCTTTGTCAATGCCATCAGTGATTGTCACAGGCATCAGAGGTCAGCAGATGCCCCAGCAGCCAGCTAAGGAGTTCATGGTATATGGGCCAGAAGGGAAACAAGTGCAGCTCAAACCATGTATATGTACCTTCTACTACAGGCACACTGTGGGCTACAGATCTGTTATCACAGTGGGGACTGACAACAAATTTTGAAAAGGGCTCACTGATGTGCAGCCGAGACTAAACTCACATGGAACATGAATACTCCAGTGTGGGTCCCTCAGTAGCCCCTCAAAAAGATAGGCTGCAACATGCACAAAAATTGGTCAAAGAACACCTGGATCTGGGAAATACAGTTTCTACTGGAACCCCGTGGAACACCCCAATATTTGTGATTCCATAAAAGATTGGCAAATGGAGACTCACAAGATCTGAGGGCTGTCAGTGCACTAATAGCCCTGATGGACACCCAGAATTCCTAATCTAGCAACGATCTCTGAAACATGGGAACTGTAAATCGTTGACTTAAAAGCTTGTTTTTTCACAATTGCATTACACCCTGATGCTGCACCTCATTTTGCTTTTTCATTATCATCCTTGAACAACACTGAACTTACGCAAAGGTATCACTGGATTTTGTTACCAATAGGAATGAAAACCAGTCCTACAGTATGCCAGTTTGTGGTGCAAGTGCTTTACAACCAGTGCAACAGCACTTTTCAAAGGTTCTGTTGTATCATTATATGGATGATACACTGCTAGCAAAAGGTGACTCTGTAGTATTGCAAAAATGTTTTGCGTTTTTGCGCCTTTCTCTTGATAAATTTGGTCTTTGTATTGCAGCAGGCAAGGTTCAAACTGTCCCACCAGGGGAATACCTTGGGTTTCTATTACTTAAACAGAAAATTGTTCCTCAGTCCATTGTGCTGAAGACCTCTATTACAACACTAAATGATTTGCAAAAATTATTAGAAACTATTATTTGGCTCAGACCTACCCTTGGTATGTTCACTGAGGAACTGTCACCTGTTTAATTTACTAAAGGGAGACACAGATTTACTATCTCCTCTCCTCACAAGCTGCATGCAGAAGCCCCTGAAGCATTGCAACTTGTAACAAATGAAATTCAGACCTCTTTTGTATCCAGATGACAAGCAGAGTTACCACAGAGGCTTTTTCTTATCCTGGCTCAATTCCAACCATATGCAAACTAATTGCACAGTGGTGTATAAGCAACAACTGTGGATGATAGAGTGGGTATTTTCACCTCACACATTTTCAAAAACAGTAACTACACTGCTTGATGTGACTGTTAGACTTGTTTCCACAGCACGAAAATTATGCCAGACCCTTAGTGAGGAAGATCCTTCTCACATCCACATTCGTCACATTCCTTTATCTCTTTTCAGGGTGTGTTCTGAGAATCATTATCTTTACAGGCTGCCCTTACACACTTTTGGGGAAATCTTGTCAATGTTTTGCAAAAAAACCACCCTTTTGCAATCTTTAAAAGATTCAATCACAGACACATTTTCTAACATTGTCACAGTCCCTGTCTGGAGCAAAGACAGTTTTCATTGATAACTCTGGTAAAACTCAGAAAGCAGTTTTTGTTTGGAAAAACTCCACAGGGGATTGGGAAAACTGTGATTTTTCAGCCACAGTCAACACAATTAGTAGGTTTAGAAGCCATTTCTAGTGACTATATATGTTTCAACCTTTCAACTTAATATCAGATTCCTTGTATGTAGTAGGTATTTTAAACCATATTGAACATTACCTTTTAAAGCAGGTACTCAACAAGGATTTGTTTATGCTGTTACCTACTCTGTATGATTATGTTTGATGTCATATCATCTCATCTTTTTTTATGTTATGCATCTCAGGACTCACTCATCATTGCCTGGACCTCTGGTGGAAGGCATTGCAGCTACTGATGCTCTGACAATGATGGCAACAGTTCCGAATCAAATCATACAAGCAAAGTTGTCACATGACTTTTATCACCAGAATGCAAAATCTTTGAGTAAACAATTTGATCTTACCATTTCTCAAGCCAGATAAATTGTTCATTCTTGTCCTGATTGTGCTCATTTAATACTCTTACCTGCCACAGTAGGTACAAATCCAAGAGGTTTGGGTGTCAATGAAGTCTGGAAAATGGATGCTACGCACATTTCCTCTTTTGGCACCCTAAAATATGTGCATGTATCAGTTGACACATATTCCGAATTTTTATTGCCTGCACTCATAAAGGGGAAAAGGCAGGAGATGTCATTAAACACATGTTGCGAATTATTGCTACCTTAGAAGTCCTGAAAGTAGTGAAAACTGATAATGGTGCAGCATATGTTTCACGACCAATTAAAACCTTTTTTTCATTGCTGGGGTATATGTCACTTAACTGGTTTACCTCATTCCTCAACAGGTCAAGCTGTTGTGGAACAAAGGCATGCCCTTTTAAAGAATATTAAACAAAGAATTAAACAAAAGAGGGGGGGATGCCCTTGGTACAGTGCCTCAGGAACAACTGGACAAAGTAACATTTGCTTTCAATTTCTTAAATATTTCCAGATTTGATAAGGAAACAGCAAATGAAAGCAGATTTTCCCACGGTGCTTTAATGGATTCTCAGCCACCTGTCTATTACAAAGACTTGCAGAGTGGACAATGGCTAGGCCCTGTGCTTTTGCTAACATGGGGGTGTGGTTATGGCTGTGTTTCTCTAGCCACAGGAGCTCACTGGCTACCTGTGAAGAACATAAAACCCATCACAGAAGGAATGAAGACTGGAAGGCATCACAATTTTGGCTTGGTAATCAGTTGCAATGGGTTTGGACACAACATATGTGACCTTTTTTAGCACCCTCCGCATATTCTCAATGAATGTGAACAAAACATTGACCAAAGACCAATGTTTGGCTCACATTAACCAAGCAATTAACCAATCTACCCTTCATATATCCATGACCAGTCCTAGTGATCCAGTTCAGGCGTGTCTGGTTGGTATTTCTTTGAAGAAGGATGAATGGAGCAAGTTTTACAATCAGCTTAATGTGATTGTATAACTCCAGGTAAGTGCAGATCGTTGTGGTGATTTGGATCATGGCAGGCTAATGCTGGAGAGTCTGTGGGATGGTACCTGGGCAATACTGATGAAGGCATGAGAAAAGTTAAGTAACTTCCCTGCTCTCTCACTGTAGCCTCAAGAGCTGGACATACTAGGCTCTATAAAAGCTCCTGTGTGCTTTTACCTTAATTATCTAAAAATGATCCAAAAGCAGACAACACGGGGGTTGACCTAAGTGGCACTGGCATTTATTGTAATGGCTTCTGCCTGGTGCAATTTTACTACTCCCTCACAAATCTCAACAGAGACCAGTGCAATAAGCCTGCCTGATAACATATTTTTAGTATGTGGCAACAGAGCATAGAAAGGCATTCCAAGTAACGCAGTGGGAGGTCCATGTACTTTTGGTCATTTGACTGTGTTTCACCCCAGTCTCAAAATTCTAACTGGACAAAATGACACAGACGAAATAAACATGACGCTGAGTCATTTAGTCTGACTGTGACTCTGAGTTTGAATTCTGGAATAGAGCAAAGAGATTTTTTAATTCCTTAGCTAACTCTACTGATACTGCACATGCCTTGAACACTATTAATAAACTAGGTTGTTTGCTTGCAAAAGAAAAGAATGCTATTAGTAATGCTTTAACAGGATTGTTAACAGATGTCAACTGGATACGTCATGCAATATTGCAAAATATTGCAGCAATAGACTTTTTACTGTTAGCCCAAGGACACAGTTGTGAAGAATTCAAGGGAATGTGCTATATGAACCTGAGTGACCACCCCAAACCCACTCACAAAAGCATCGAGGAATTGAAGGAGCTGTCTGGAGAACTGCAGTCAAATCAGGGATGGGATCCTTTCGGCCTGTTCTTCAGGCTGGGAAGATTTCACTTTGGACTTGGGTCAAACACGTAGTTGGTTTTGCTCTAGTAGGACTCATAGCACTTTCGATAATTATATTATGTTTACCATGTGTATTTTCTCATATTCAACCGCTTATCCATCAAAATGTAAAGCAGGTAATGCTTATGCAGAGACACACTGTACTAGCTTTGCTATACTTAGTAAAAAAAGAAAGGGGGATATATAGGGAAAGAAAACAAAGGGAACTTGTAATTGGGAGAACAAAAAGCATTTAGTTAGAAAGAAAAGACTATTCAGTCGAGGCAGTAGAGATGTAACAAAGTTTTCAGAAATGTAAAAAGTAACAGGTACACAGCAGCTTGCAGAAAGAACTATAAGCATTTATCTTTTAAGAGCAGTCTGATGGTACTATTAGAGAATTCATCAGGAGTATTACTGCTTAGCAAGCTTACTAACAATTACAACATTGGCTTTCCAGCCTCACACTATTTTAACCCAATAGTGTAAATATTATTAAAACTATGTGCACTTCTAATAAATGTTACGTATTTATAAATACATAAATGTATTTATAATAATAAATGATACCATGACTGCAGACCAGGCTTCTTTCATGTGCTTGCAACCTCAGGCATACTTAATAACCTAAAGCTTCCTAGGTCCATTAGGAAAAGCAGAAGTAGACAAACTTGTTCAACAACATGTCTGGACTTGTTCTAGAAAGATTTTAAGTTATAATTTTATACATAGACATCTACATGTCTTAACACCTGCCATTTTGCACAGAATATAACCTTCACAAAACACAGTAGACTGCATGTAGCTTACTACCAGAGAAAAAAAATTTAAACCCCACAGAAACAATGTACCCTTCTCAAAGACACTTCCAATATAATAAACTGCCAAATCAGAGATGTAGCATGATCTCAGTGGTGCCCAAAACTAATTTCAATACCAGTTGAAGTATCAGTAAGTATCAGTCATTTATAGGCAGCACTAAAATCAGGTAATAGTGAAGGTAATACAGAAAAGAGTAAATGTAATTACAGAAATTACTTACTGAATGTAATTCTGGAAAAACCTCCTCCATGGCGAAGTATTCCATGAACGTGGCAAATCCCTCATTCAGCCAGAGATCATTCCACCACTCCATAGTTACTAGATTGCCAAACCACTACAAAAGACCAAAACATCATTATTTTCTTAGAATTAAAATCAAACGAGAAGTACTCAATCCATCCTCTGCCTTATCTTGTGGTAAAATGAAGGTCAGTTAAAATCACAGTAAAACCTTTGCAGCAACAACTCCTTAAGCATGGCATGAGAGTTGCACTCTGCCTGTTGTGCTGTAGAAAACACACCTGCAGGTTTTCTGAACAGATACGATAAACAACCCAGTCATGATGCCTGAAGTTTTAGCTTTCATATTTTCCAGATTCTGTACTCCATTAGTATATACTCTGAACGTCATACAGAGCATTAGCAGGTTCTCTTCACAGTGTAGACAAAATAATCCTTTTCCAGCCCTAGAACCAAGGACACCATTGCATTTTCAGGCCCAAAAAGTATAAACAGTGAATTGAGGAGAGCCATTTGGGAGGATGGAACTTCATACCCTGAAGCTGTAATTGGACAATTAATCCCAATATGGAAATGGACCAAAACGTATAAAAGTGTGAAGACGTGTGACCCATCATCCATCTCGGGTGTAGCCACGGCTGGGCTCTTGTACTGCCCAAGGTGTATCCTTTGAAGGGTATTTTAATAAATACCTACTTTGTTATTTTAACACTCTCTAGCCTCTCTTCTAGGTAGCCTCCCAAGGCATCAGTCACAGTGAGGGGAGGGGTGAATTTAAGGACAGAATTGCACTTAAAAAAACAAAGAAATTAAAAAAGAAAACAATAACCTTCCCAGACTACTACCTGATGGGCAAGCTCATGTGCTATCACTGCAGTTATTAGCTTTTTATCCCTTGCTGAAGAAGTATTATTGTCAAATAAGAGTGTTGTTTCTCGGAAGGTGATCAAACCCCAGTTTTCCATTGCACCAGACTGAAAATCAGGAATTGCTACCAGATCTGGAAAAGATTTGAAAAAAGATTTTGAAAATTGCTAGTTAAAGCAATCCCGTATTTCAAGCCTAGCTATTCTATGATATAATCATTAAAAAAAATTCATTATTTAAACCCTGTGATGTGGACATACACTCAAATCTCAAGTACAGAAGCCCCATAGCTTTATGATCATGTTTCTCTAGCAGAACTCTGATACAAACAACTTTAAAGAGACCCTGCCTATAGATCCTACATGAACAAAAGTAGCATGGAAATGAGATGGCCTGAAAAGTACTCCAATGAAAAGTAGTATCTTAGATGACTGCATTTCACTATCTTTCCAGTCAAACTAATGCATGTAGAAGAGTCAGTCTACAGATCTTGCAGCTGTGAACATGGTTCACAGACAGAATTTCCTCACTACCAAACTGAGTACCACTAAAGAAGTTCTTCTGTGTAAATTTACAATGAAAATATAAGCAATCTGGTTCCAAAAGCTTACAAAAGCTTTCCAATTTGGGACTCACTTAATATTTGCACTCAGACAAACATGTAATTAGTTTAAAAAATAAATTAGTAATTGTAATACATTTTTTTAAATATGAAAATTCCCATGCATTTTTCAGATCTGAGCTTCTTCTGTTTGGTTGGTTGTTTTTTTTTTTTTTGTTTTTTTTTTTACAAAAAAAGTCCTAAAAAAAAGTCCTAAACTTACCTAATTTCTCAAGAGGGTATTTCATTAAAAAGTATTTTTGGTAAAATTCCAGAAGCCTCACTGCTGTGTCTAGGGCATACCCAACTTGGTTTAGATGCTGCTGTATGGCATAGACAGATACCTAGTCGAAACAGAGAAGAGAAAGTATTTTGGAACTTATAGCTACAAAAGGTTTAGAACTGAAGAAGGACCTTGCAGGAGTTCCTGAAACAGATAAGACATATTTTTGTGAGTACATACACAAATTACAGACAGTATGTATGCAGCTGCTCATAAAAAGCTGATTTTTCTTACTAGAACTTATTAACTAGTCAAAATACAGACTCTGTGTATCCAGACTTTCATTCAAGGATGAAAACTTTAAGCAATGTGTTTAAGAAGGGTCTACAAAACACAAATTTTAAAATCCCTCATGAGTTATTAAGTAATCCTCCTGTTATACCTCAAATAGTCTTTAGGCTATGATAGCATTTATAGTATGATAGCAGTAGTATAATCTGCAGGAAATTCTCTCAAAAAGTAATAACTGGCATAAAGCTCAATCCTGTTAAGGTATGGCCACATTAGACATGATGTAAGAAGGAAAACTAAGAGGTTACAATATCCCTCTATTCATGTTGAATTATCTGTATCTTTGATTAGGTTACAGGTAGATTCACATTTCAGATACCCTGTCCTACACAAACAAAAAAATATATGGGAAACCATATTCCAGATCTATTAAAAAGGAGTCCCTCTTCCTGTGCTGTAAATTAGTTCAACAAACAACATTTCAAACAGATGGAAAAGGTCACCTTTTAATTTTTGAGTTTGAATGAAGCACATGTAAATAATAATCTAGTCTAGTGCTCCTGGAATACAAAAGTATTGTTTGCTGCAAATTTGAAGCTCAAAACCAAAACATAAAAGGCTCCCAGCATTGTCTGGAGTTGAGAAAAATCTCAACTTGAATTACAAGCATGAAGCAACATTATTTCAACTCCATATTATCTTAAAGCTTTCATGACAAACTTTTTCTGTGTGAAGCTCAGATTATTTCCATCTCCCAGTCACAAATTATTGGAAGCATTCTGTGCCGGTATTTTCTGTAAGATATCAATATATGCTTCTTTTTTACTGACTTCATTGGCCTGTAGACACGGATGAGACCTAATAAAACTCTGGCCTTACTTGGTATTCTTATGCTTTCTCCCTTCAAGGTAGCAAGTACTCTTAGTAAGATTAAAATACTGATTTTAAAAAAATAAGAATTTGAAAATAGTAAGTTAAAGGTAAGTAGGAAGTATTCTTATTAAATTGAAAAGTTACCTGCCTCAAAGAACCAACTGTATGGTTTTACCAGAGTACAGTTCAAACACAGACCTGAATAAAAGCCACAAGGCGAAACAAAGAAGTATAACAATCTGCTCTATTCAGCTTTTATTAGAAAAACTTGTCTAGTACACTTACTTGGGTTTGTTTATTGGATTAGAGAGGGCTTCTCCTTCTACAGTGCTACTGGCACTACTCCCTCTGTCTTTTTCTAGTAGCACATAGAAATAGCACATTTCATAGGCACTTCTGACATCTCACCACAAAGGGGCAGTTTCTGCTTAAGATTCATGGAAGTCATTGCTTACATGCAACTTCTGCGCTTTCTAATGTAAGATTAAGGAACAACTACTAATGTTACCATGTTTATTCTTTAGTTGCTCTAATGGCATACATTGTAGAAAGAGGCCATACTTGCAAAGGACAAAGCTCAAGCAGGACCCACTGTGTGATGTTTGTAACCTTTGGAAAAACAGAATTAAATAATTATATTTAAGTGACTAAATGCAGATTTAAAGTCAGCCTAAATTTGCTTTACTGTAGGGCATGAGTTTTTTAGATATGTTGCTTATGTATATGTACTTGCCAGGTACAGAAAATTTTTGTGGCACTGCTGGAAACCACAAGCAGTGTAGGTGTTCCTGGAAACTTCTCACATTTGTTCACATCCTCAGAACATCTCCTGGTTTGCATGACATTACTGTTCACATATGAAGCAGTGAAGAGTTGAAGGCTTCCAGCTCTGAAAGCTCTTAGGAATTTTATATTTTGTAAATTTCCACTGTTAACAAGACCTGATGCAGGGTCCCTTGCTGTAAAAGTATATGCAGTCTGGTATGACCACAGTCCACTTTACAGCAAATGGCTTTTGTCCCTTACCTATGATGAGTATAATGAAACCAAGAAGATAAATAAATTTAAAAGATACAGTTTGCTTGTTGGTTTGAGGATCTTCCTGTTTTGTTTAGTAGCCTGGTCAGCTTGGGAAGAGTGAAGGAGAACTTAAAGTGAAACAAACACATACCAGAGTCCCATTAGTTTCCCTGCTGATGTTTTTCAAGTCTGCAACAACAAAAGCTACTAGATAGGTGCTCATCTTCAAACTCACAAAAAACTCATCCTCAACAATTCCATTTGTCACAGGTGTTGTGGCTTTCTGCAGGGGAAATGAAATATTGTTAATGCAGACAAAAGAACACTAAGAGATAAAATACATCAATGTTAAAGAATTATTTCATGCTATAAACAGTTTATAGGCAAGCATACCTAGTATCTTTGGTATATTTCAGTGAGATTGATGATGCTTGCAACAATGTAACAAACTTAAGAATACATGAAACCTTTACATTTATCTACACAAAAAGTATTTGTCAAGTTTTATTATGTATTATTACCAAATAACTCTGTTTGTTACCAAATAACTACTCTGTTGTAGAAAAACTAATCTAATTTGGTTCACATTTAAAGTCCCAGTATAATCCAAAGCCAACATATAGATCAGCACTAATTCAAGGGAGCATTAGGCTACATCAAAGACACAGTTCAGCACAGCCTACTAAAAATAGTGGTGTTACATGAGTTAAATATCTGTCTCTTTCCATAAGTCTCAGCAAAACTAGATAACCAGACATGCTTACTATTCTAAAACCGAACAAAATATTCCTCAGAAGCACTTTTACAAATCAAAATCGAGAACACATTTTGAAAACTGATGAAAATCTAAGGTCTCAGTTATTTTAAAGCAAAAACATGCCCAGCTTAAACACACTGACAAAAGTAACTGCCTGCCCAGTTTTCTGAGCACACAGTAAGATACCATACAGAAGATACTGTACCATACCTCAACTTACTTTTTGTGCAGTTGTCTTTAATACTAATCCTAAAAAAGCATGCTATATGCCTTAAAGTACTTTTCTATGTATTCCCTCAAAAACATAAAATACAAAAAGAATAATGCAAAATGTTTAAAACCACTACAGTGCAGAATACTAAAGGTTTGCAGAGAGAGATAGCAGTTCATAAGTTCTGAAACTTCATATATGATTTTTTTTTTGGAACCCACACACTTAAAAACCAACAACAATAACCTTAGTTTTAGACAAGATCATTTGAAACCAAACAATGTTTTGATGTTTAACTGTCACTGAAAACTTAACTGTCAGCCTTAAAGAGAAATGTATTTTTAAACCTGAAGATATAACCACCATAATAATTTATTCTGACCATTATATATGAGCAGAATGCCATCTTTGAATTTCTCCAGTGAATTAATAAATTTCTGCCTTTATTATAGCTTTTGTTTTATAAGGAGGTGACAGTCCATTCAAGAAATTAAATTTAAAAAATAAAAAAATTAAAAAATGAAATTTCAACGGAAATCCTTCAATCATTCAACTGCCTGTCAGTAACATCTTACACTGTGCAATGCATTGAACAGCTGTTATCCCTGAAAAGTTCAGGTCTTCGAAAACAAAACAGTTGATAAAGTAATATAGTTTGCAGCTTACCCACTCAAGTTAATCCCCTGGACATTAATGCAGTAAAAACACAGTCAAAAACACTGAAACAGATAACCTAGGCAGCAGCTCTACCAAAATTTCCCTACAAAAGCAGGTACCTTTGGCATATTTGACAGAGTGGAAAGTTTCTCATCCCTTTTGATCTTGATTAAAAAAGTAGCTTTAAATGCTGGTTCATCAAAGCATGGAAAAGCAGACCTTGCTGCCAGAGGTTCAAACTGAGTTGCTGCAAACCACCTAATTGGAAAGAGTGGAGAAGAGGAAAATAAGAATTATTAAATGTCAGTTTATTTAGGAAAGAACAGTAATTTTCCTCCCAAACATTCTAAGAGCTTATTATGGGAATAGCTTTCTGAACAGTAGATGACAAGATGATGCCAGTCAGAATAAATGTTTCATTCACAATTTTTTCCTTAAAACCCAGTAACACACTTAACTGAGAAGTAATCTTCTTGGCTATTTTTTGCTCCCTGAACAAAGAAGAACGCGCCCGGAGTAACACACTTACAAAACAATCGCCAAAATACAAGCCAGCCCGTTTCCAGAGAGAGGGAACAAAAGGAATACTGAAAAATTAAATTAGCAAGCAGGCCTACTAAATAAGAGTTTGGAAGCCTCTGCAGTAGATAGGACTGCAAGGAAGCTTTTTCATCTAATTGCCAGGCCATTTCCTGCAGATGTTCCCACAGGTCATCTAACTGTATGCCTGCTCTCTGTGCTGGCTAGAAAATGGATTCTGTCCAAGTTCATGTACTGTCCTGTCTCTAATTCAACAGCTGTTCATACCACAAGGAAACTTCTCAGGACTTCTCCATTACTTTTATACTAACTAGCCACAAAAATTACAGCTTTTGACAGAGAGCATCTCTGAGTTCTACACCTGCAGACAACAAAAGTTCAACAAGTTTTTAATTAAACTATTTACTGGAGCTAAATGGAGAAGATGGTACACATTGTGCTTTTTTTTCTTTGCTTTTTTTTTTTAACCTGCCAAGCTACCCACAAGTGTTTGAGGGGTTTATTTTTTCTGCACTATGATTCAACCATTTTTGAATATACAGCATTTCTGAAAAGGCACAGTGCTGACAACTCACTAGATTAAACTGCATGCCACTTTCAACTGCTAACTCTTTTCTTCCCCCTGACAAATTAACGTAGTTTCACCCCAAGATTGTGCAGAAGAAAAATAAAGAATAAAGAACCATTCTGGATAAAAATATAAATAAGGCCAAATTTATATATTTTTTTATTTTGCTTTTGTCAACAACAAGCTAAGTGAGTTATTTTGCCATTTGGTAATTTGATATTTTTGTGATGATATAAAAGAGATTCAAAAGAAAGCAAAACTAAACTACAGAAAATGTATTTTCTTGCAAAATCAACTTGATAGTTTGAGTTTTATACAGAAAGTGCAGTTAACAACAGAGGTTATCAGAGTAATCTGCATTTTTGTTAGAACTACAGACAACAGACACACAGAGATAATGCCCCTGCAAAAAGAAGTGGCAGGCAAGGCAATGGAAATGATTGAATCTAACTAAAGAGTTATCTGAAAAGTATTTACTGAAAAACACACAGGTTAAAACATGTGTTACCATTCTGCTCTTGAACAAAAGCAGGTAGCATGGGACTGAAGGGGAGAAAACCTCAAAAAATTACTCAAAGATCACATTTTTTCTCTGTGAACAACTATGCATTATCTTTCTAATACAGTAAATACAAAAAGAAAAGAAAGCTGCAGCTACATCAGAATAGGAAAAAACAAGTTTCAACCATTTAGGTGATTTTTACCTTCTACACCCACAGCACTCGTATGCCTGCTTACTTCATGGGAATACATGTTTTCAACGCTTCCAATAATAGCTTACCTGACCCACACTTTTTTTATTGCACCACACTGTTACTAGAAGACCTGTGTGGATAGTTACTTGCCCACAAAGGTATGAACCCTCTTAATTACATGACCAGCATAAGGCCCATTTGAAGTGGGGAGGGAGGGCCATTTTTTAATAATCTTAATAAAAAGCACTAATTTACTCTTTGTAAAAGTAAGTGTGATGCTTCCCTCTTGTCCAGTCACCTGAGACTTTGCCTGTCTGCTATGACTTTTTCATATATGATTGAGAGCTTCGTTGGCAATAACATCTCCCAGTTCCCCTAGGACTGTGTGATGCATCCCTTTGGGTCCCACAGGGTTCCTCTGGTGGTCCTGAACCTGACCTCTTTTTATGATGATGGGACTTCATTTCCTCAGTCCCTGTCTTGAAGCTCAAAGGCTCAAGAAATGTCGGAAGAATTTCCAAAGAGAGAAATTAAAAATTTAACAAACCAAAAAAGCCGCACTACAGCTACCTACAACCTCCACACTGAAGTACATTTCACAGTGGGAGAGGCTGCCCTGATTTAAGGAACTCATCCATGAAAGACATTTTTCAGGTAGATTAATCAAGAGATTTAAAGACTTATTTTTCTCAACAGGAATAACTTGCATAAAATGTCCAGTTAAAAAAAACAACCTTTTTACTTCTGTTATCAAAGGACAATCTAGAAGTGACAGAACAGAGAAGCTGTATTAGTGGGCATACCTTTGCTTAGAGGTCTCATCCTTGTAAGAAATTTTGTAGAAGCCGTAGTAGGTGTCTGATAAATTAGATGAATATTCCATGTTGACAGTATAATTCTGTCCTGCAAGGAGAACCTCTGGAGCCATGAGTGCAATCTGGTCATGCAATGGATATTCCAGGAATTCAACTGGCTTTGCTTGGTGCCCTTGTGCTGAACTAATTGTTGCCTTGGTGATATTAAGTCCTGAGCTGTGAAGTACAATCTTCTGAGTTACATGGAGGATGTTGACAACTATTTTTACAGAGCCTTCAAATTTCAGAGTAGTTAAATTTGGCTGCAAGACAAGATCATAGTGCAGTGGTACAACATCAGGAGGAAGTCTAATTTTTGCCCATGGAAATAGTTTTCCATTGGTTGCCAAAGGGTATATTAGTTCCATTGTATGATTTTTTTTATGGCAGCCTTCTTTGGTAAATGTACACTTGGGAAGAAGATAAATCACTATGATTAATGAAAATGCAATCACAAAAACAACTGTGCAAACTACCATGGTCCTCGTAGAGGGCACTGAGCATGGTCCATTTGTATTTTGTCTATATACAGACATGTTATTCTGCAGACCCGAGCTTCTGTTCATGAAGGACATCCCCAACAATTTTGCTGATGACTCATAATCCTCTTCATCATCATCCATTTCATGCTCTCCAAGGCCACGTACTAAGAGACGGGAGCTCCTTGGCTCATATTCCACTTCATCAGGCTCCAGTGGATGTAAACAAGGCTCTTTTGCCAAGTCAACCACATCAGGCTCCTCTTCAAACATACTGTTTTCAATCATATTCCTGGGTAACTGGATTCGATCTGAAAAAGAAATGACCATCATAAACAACAGGCTTGAGTGTAACACCTTGAAGACATTTTACTGAATAACAGTATATAAATACCATCAAGATGTCTTCTATTTCCTCTCCTAAGTTTGTTTCCCGGAAATATTTCTATGCTTTTCTGCTGACTCTAATTTTGCTTTCAGTATCTTCAAAAGGATGCTTTCTTTGTGCGTAATCAAAAGCATCTTATACTGTAACTGGAAGTCAGCTATACCACTGCACTGCTCTCCCAGGCCACTGATGTCACTAGCTTGGCTGCATTTCATCTACTCCAGTAAACTATATTTGTATTCAACTAAATTCTTTAAGTAGGATTATTTCTTATGTTGCATAGTAAAGCACAGCAGCCAATACAGCTCCAGAAGTGTTTCACATATGCTACTTTTTGAGTTCTTTAGCAAAGGAGAAAATCTGCCAATGGCAGCCACACAAATAAAACATCCATTTGACATTTTTAAACTTAATTTTTCACAAACATTGCAAAAAGATAAAACTATTTCTCATGTAAAAATATCAGTATAAAAATTATAGTTCTAATTGACATGTTCATGTAGGATTTAGCTCATACAACTGTTGAAACAATCCACACATCTAAAAAGTTAAATCTGTGCCAATAGACTGTTTGCCTCCATAAAATTTGTCCTTAATAGATAATGGACCACTGAATATAAATCAGGAATTGAAATTCATATCCAATTTTAAAATCACATTTTTATAGCATGCAGTTACATTTTAATGACACTTCTGATCCTATCTATCACAGTTTATGTAAAAGGTTATCTCTTAGCTAATTAGTCTCCTGTCTCAGGTTCTGTCCAAGGGACTAAATAATACTTTTGCCCAACTGCAAGGGTTCAGAAATTAACCTAATCTCTTTCAGACATTCATGTCTACTGTCAGCAGAACAATATTCTCATCACACCTGTACCTTCCACATTATTTGTTTCCAGAAAAAGAAAGTTGGTTTTTGTTCTGGATGTAAGCATATTGTAAAGTAGGCTAACTTTTATTAATTTCTGTAAAGAATGTACATTAGGCAATCTATAAACAACCTAGAATATAACTCTTCCTCCAATGTATTATTTATTTTATTTTTCATTTTATTAAAGTCAAGTTTCTATATGGCTGAAAATCTCAAAAGTGAAAATAGAACACTTTAAAGAAAATAAGGCAAGAATGTTTTCAAACCAGGTATACTAAATTCCTCAACATTCAGTCTAAATGTATCAAGACTTCCTGGTTGAAGGCCACAAACTCAAAAACGGGAGTGTCAGTAGCTGTAGCAACAAAAAGGCCTTAAAATAGGGTGAAAAGAAAATAAAAAATCTTTCCCCAGAAAATTTAGTAAGAGAAAGGTGAACTCGTCAACCTGAACAGGAGCTACAGTGAGGTATGAAAGCAGGGAGTTTCGTGAAATTTGGATCTACCTGCTCTAAGAAGGAACAAGATCAGAGGGTCACAAGATAACCTCCTGAAGTCCCTTCCAGCCTTAGATATCTGCTCCAACCTCGAGGCAAAAGCAGTTTCCAGAATTTTCTATGGCATTTCCCAGCACAGTGCTCATGCAGCCTTCAGGCTGCAGTTGCATAGAAGTCTAGCATTATGATCTCTACACTGGAGCATGAGCACTTACACGTCAAATTGGGGGCCACACAGGATAGAGAGGACAGAAAACCAAGTTACAAGTGAAAACACATAGGCAAACTAGTGGAGGAAAAACATGGCAAGAAAGTATTGTGCAGCAGAAACTCTTTACAAGTCCCCAAGAACAGTTTATCAGGAATTCACTATACTACTTCTAACAGAAGTTCTTGATTACTACCCTCAGCTGTTCACTTTTGACGTCTGACTAGCTTTGATCAAATTTGAAAACAGACTCAAGACCAAATTCCTTCAAATCTCAATGTAATCCCACCCCAAAACAACCAACTGTTGGTGGAAGACACCCAAATCCGTATCTGCTATGTAGAAAAGGCAGGTATTAAGACTCACATCTTAACCACTCCAAAAGGTAGCAGTCAATCAGTACACAGCTCCAACCCCAGCCATGGCATGTGCAGCTGCATGGCCAGCAAAAGAGGTAGAAGACAGGGGAGGCACTGCAGAGGGAAGGAGGAGAAAGATAAAGTGCATAAATCTAGCAGAAAGTAGGTTTCATCAGCTCTGATGCTTAGAAAATAGTTTGCTTTTCAAAGACCTTATTCTCTAATAGCTTCATGTAAAGACAGTATTTTCAAAGTCACATGCAGGTACTAACAACTTTCTCAGTCAAAAAGAATCATTATACTAAGAAGTCTCAAACTGAAACTAAGATAGAAAAGTTAAACTAGAAGTTAGTTTCAAGACAAGTCACAGTTTTAATACCTAGAGACATCAATTTCTAGGAAAACAACAGTTACAGACAGTTTCTACACAAGTATTTGCAGAAATTGGAAGTAATCAAAATCTGTAAGATCAAAACTTTACTGCATATCAAAAACATCACCAGACTACTACTCTACACTGGAAAGAACATATACCAAGATATCAAAAGCTTACTAGAGCTATTTATGCTGACATAAAAGTCTTTTTATCATTTTCTTTATTCAGAGAATACATTTTTTGGAGATGAACCATGGAAAATTTGTTTGACACTCCGATAAACTCTGAACTCTTTGCTTCCTGCTAGTTCACTGACACTGATAACATGACAGTGTGACTGCACTGAACTTTTATGACATTTCAATTTTAACCCTTGAGCTGTTACATGAGCTGAACAGCCACATGAAGGGGGAAAAAAGTTTTCTTAAACTGAAACATGCCACAAGGAGTAAGGAGAAGCTTGAGGAGCATGATTGCAAGCATCACTTTTCACTGCCATCTCTCATACCACGTATGGCCAAGCAGCAAACGTTTCCATTTTAAAACACATACAAAGCTGATAAATTCAGATTCCAAATAAAACACAGGACAAATTAGTATAAATACAAGAGTAGGAAAATTAACCTGGGAAGAAGCTGCTTGGTTCCAGTGAACTACCACTGTCATGCCAGAGGTTGCTGGTGCACTAGAGACATTCATGGTTACACAGTCCACAAAAATGGAAGTACTGATCTGAGCTACTAAAATGCACTACAAAAGCTATCTGCCATCAAGCATGGCAATTTAAATCTAAATCTTTG
This sequence comes from Cyanistes caeruleus, assembly GCF_971803275.1. Taxonomy (NCBI): domain Eukaryota; kingdom Metazoa; phylum Chordata; class Aves; order Passeriformes; family Paridae; genus Cyanistes; species Cyanistes caeruleus. The sequence goes on from NC_141732.1 coordinate 34,554,214, forward strand.
CTGAACACAAGTTAGTGTGAGAGTAAACAAGGAGGTAAAAGAAAAAAGTCTTGGAGACAAGTCTTGTTGCTCTCTAAATAGCACTAATGAAATGCTAAGATCCTAAAGGTTAAAGCTTAAGCTCTCAGCTATATCAGCTAAAAGCTTGAACACACCCAAACAGAAGTGATTTTACACAATTCTACAAATTTTTATTCTGAAAGCAAGACATTTTAAACACCTTCCCCAATACATGATCTAGCACCACATTTAACAGTGAGTAATACAAATACTCACAGTTAGAAACAATTCTGAGAAAAGATGTGAGGTTAACTACTATATGATCGACAAATCCAGAAAACTAATCTTCCTCATACTGAAAAACTGAAGGAAGGCAGACATTTTCTCAAAACTGAATGGCTCTGAAAGTTTCTTTAGAGCTGCCTCCTGCATAACAGACTCCCAAAACCCCACTGCAAGTTATCTCCTCATTACAATATTCAGGGATCATAACAAGCTGGGTCTATTATTTTCTGTGAAGACACAGAATGATTAGATGTGAACTTCAAATGCAGTCTGCACCAAGACAACAGTACAATAAACTTGCTATATGTACTGCAGTCTTTGACAATGTTATCTCCATAGGTTTTGGTAATGTGACCTAGGTGGTACAGAGCAGCATGACTTAAGGACACAAAGGCAAACCATTAATTAGGCACACAGCTTGTTCCTACAAGACATACATTCTGCACTTGTTCACACTTTCATAAGTCTTTAAATTTTTAAAGCAACTTTACCACACTACTCAAGTTCAGTATGAAACATGATCCTATGGGAACAATCAGGTGTTGGAGTAAAACAGTAGTCTAGCATTTGCTCCAAGAATTTACTTTGTCTGAAGAGGTCCAATTGCATTAAGGAGAAGAATGTAAACTTTTCCTTGAAGTTTAACAGGCAACACAGTATTTTACATCTTAGTGTGTGCAACAACAAAGTATCTCATGATGTTTGGTTTTTGGAATAGATTATAAATATTCTTTAGACTACAAAAAGCAATTATTCCTTTATATTTCAGAGACAGTATCTTCCTGTAATGCTACTGATACCTTTTCAGTTCTAGACGTAGGTACTTTTCCCTTGCAAAACAAAATCAGTAGTCTCTTGTCTATGTCTATCATGTCTGGGTATTCTACCTCAGAGCAGAAATCTCACCACTCAAAATTCTTACATGAATCTACGTTACCCATTAATTGAGTTCATTCCTTTTTAAAAGATACGCAGAAAATGCTCAAAGGCATTTTATTTTTCAATTTCTCAATTCTGATTAAAAGGCTAAAACTAAAACCACCTGAAAATCCTATTCAATCCTATCCAATTCATACTGATTGTTGCTGCTTTCTGAGACTGAAATTCAGCACAATACAATCTTTAAATAGTGAGTAGATATCATACAATATTTTAGCTGAAAAAAATGTTAGAGGAATTACAGTAACAACTTACATGTTGTAGCAACTAAACTCTCACTGCAGATAAGTGAGAACCTTTCTGTAATTCTGGAATAACCTAGGAGCAAAACAACTATCAGATAGCATGTATCAGCAAAAGCAGCAAAACACAAGGCCAGACCAAACATGTAAAGCAGTATGAAGTGTGGGAACCAACGGGAATAAAAACTGATTCCCAGTGAACATAAACTACTGCAGCTACATATAAATAATGGGAGAGAAGGTGAAGAGTTAAGCCTGCCCAAAACCAGACACCAATGCCTGGTGGCTCAGGAAACAACAGAAAAACTGTGAGCCAAGCTACTTGTTTTGCTACGAATCAACTCACTGATATTATGTCAAAGAATAATTTTGTCCAGTGATTTTAGGAATATAAATTTAACAATGCCAGTGATTTTAGGTATAGAAATTTAACAATGCCATTCATAATTAGGAGCCATAATACTGTTCTGTATACTTAATTTTTATGTCCAAATTTGAAAGCATTGGCCCTTTTCTTGGCAGAAGCAACTGCTGACAAAACAGCAAATTCCACAAACCACATAAATTTGCTCCTATTAAAAGCCTGGTTGCTTTGGCTAAGGCCATCCAGCAGGGCAAAAAGCAACTTCAGATGGATTTTTTTCCCCTCTAAAGATATATTTTATCTTCATGTAACTGTCTAAATGCCACCTCAGCTAGAAGTAGCAGTGAAACATTTGCAAGAGTTCAGTACAGGAACTAAGATCAGAGTATATCATTCCTAATACATGAATGATCTTGCTGCCAGGATGGTAAAGTGAATTGGAGGAGAAGATGGTATTGGGCACAAATATTGTATCACACAGTCTAAAACTAAAAGAACAAAGGTTCCACTATTACTTAATAATTGGAGAATTATTTCTACCCTGTTAAGGTTTAGCAAACAGCATAAAATTCCTTGTTTCCAAGACTCTGAGGAATTATTTGAAGCACTTATGAGCACTTCAAATACTTTGTGTATGGCATGTAAGCCCGCTCCAAGCAGAGAGATACATGCTTGTATGTATGTCTAACTCAACTTTAAAAATAGTAAGACTGGTTAGAGTTCATGGAACCTGACCTTCTCTCCTTTACTTGGTCTTTGGGACAAGCAGTAAAGGAAAGGAATGTGGTAGTTACAACTAAAGCAGGCCACTGATACATAGCCATGGATAAAAACTGTACAAATCTACTCTCTTTCAGTTATTTAGTCCTTGCCAGTAACTAACATTATATCACATGGAAAAACCAATGAAGGAATTTTGCAGAAATAATGACACATATGGAGTCACTGCCCTCTCTCGTATCAAAAGCACTGCATTCAGTTTATTTCCCAGAAAAAGAAGAAAAAAAAAGAGGTTGAAAAGTGAAAATCAGATGTTAAAAAAAAAATAAAAAAATATCAAAATTTATACTTTGCTTAGTGAAATAATAATTTCTCATTGTATCAGGAAAAAAAAATTCAAAACACTGCACAAATTTAGAACAACCTATTAGTCATGACAAATATATTTAAATTTTCTGCTACAATTGCACTGCCTTTAAGAGGTAATATGATTTGTGCAGACATGGCTCTAGAAAGTTTGCAAATAATAGGTGAACCTGCCACAGAATCTGTTATTTTAGGGAAAAGATGAACACATCAGTCACAGTACAGTACTCATTTATATTTATGAAAGAGGAAACCAAAAATATACCCACTTAGTGAAATTGCTCACACAAATTTTACATTTTCACTCATCCCAAGCTAGTGACCAGAACAAGATTAAATATGAAGCCAAATTAAAACCAGATGCATTTGCATTGTACAGTTTGCATGCAAGAAGGAACAAAACAAGCTATAGGAGAACAGTATATTGGATATTCAGCAAGCTTTCAGAAATGTTATTTGTTTTTATTATTACTTTCAATTTAAATTTAAAATAACTCAACATTTTAAATGCACAAACCACTAAGGCTGTCACAATAAAAAAAAAAATCTGGACACTCCTTTCTCTCCTAGAAAGGCTTGACTTGACTGTAGAAACAAAACCATGATTTTTCACTTTAAAGAGTCACCTAAAGTGTGTTTAAGGACATCTGAGGCACTAATGATTTGAAACACTATTAAAGCTTTATACTTTTCTTCTTGAACTGTCTGATGCAAATCTTCAGCCTTAAATAGGGGGATAGTAGAGACAGAAATGTTTACTACACCAAATCTCTTTGGATTGCCCTATCTAAAATTTCAGAAGTGCTACTATGGAAAAGTAACATAGCATCTGGTATTCAATCACCTTTTCTAAGTTTTGGGGATTTTAAAATTAAATTCAGCACAGGCCAAACTAAACACATCTAAGTAATAAAAGCCATAAATCTATTTATTTATGCCAAGTTACTTAGTGATAATATAATTTTAACACAATTGCAAAAATTAAAACCATATACTTGGGTTCTGCTCTTAATAATGGCAGTTCACTAATTCTACTTAATAGGAAGCAGCAAACATCCCAATTCTGAACTCCCAAACATTAATGTTTTTATAGAAGACAGAAGGGAACATTCACTCTTACTTGTGCACCTCATGCCAGACTCAATTGCTTAAGATGTGCTCCAAATCTTACATCCTATTTCCACCCCAAATCATTGTCCTGGTTATTGTTTCTATATTGTCTGAGAGGAGAGATGAGAGATTCGCAACCAAAAGGAGAGTGCCAAAACAGATTCATTGTCACAGATACTCAAACTGGCATACATTTTGAAGAAAATTTTGATTCCGAATATTAACTGGAAATCCAAAAGGTGAGAAATATTTCAGAAAGAGCAATCACTTCCTCAAGTGCAGACTAAAAATCACTAGTTCCAAACATCATTAGTTAATAGGTTTTAATTAGTGCAAATCACCATTACAGTTTAAGTAAAAAGAAAAAAAAGAACAGCTAGGGGTATAAATAAAATAAAATGGTCTATAGATTTTTTTTTTCCAACAGTAAAATGGCCAGTAAGGAAGAGGTTAAATTGACAGCTGCATTGGTAGACTTTGAAAATGCGCACTTAAAACATTGATTGTTAACATTTTCTTAGATATAAATGTAATCTTTTTCTAAAACTAAAGATGAAAGAAGGCTAGAAACTTTACCTAATGCTGTTTATGAATTGTATAACCTAATATGATAGAAATGAGTTTCAAAAACTCAGCAGAGAAGGAATCAACATTCTACTCTACTTGACCATTTCAGCAAATGAAATAAGAAAAAAACAAAGATCAATAAACAGAAGTGACAACTTAAAAAACCATCAGTATTTTCTATGAATATTTTAAGACTAAAACTCTCAACAGATGACTGAGGCAATAGGGGTTTTTGTTTTTCACAATCCCACTTCCCTATTTATTTAGGCATCATTCAAATTCATATATATCTATTATGTCCTACTTATATGCCGAATTATAAGATATTTGGCACAGGATTTTAACACATAAATGACATTATCCCATCATTAGGTGAATCTAATTTTTTCTCTTAACATTCTGAAAGAATACAAATCATCGGCATTGACTGATCTCTGGCAGCATATGCCAGTAAATTCTCAGTATATAAGTAAATGCTTAGGACAAAACACCCTCCTGGAATCAAAAGCCTTCCACTATGTTTGGATGCAGATTCAGAAATGCTTTCTGTGTTACTACTATTTCAAAACCTACTGATCAAATCAGAAATAACCTCAGCTCTGTAATAAGGCTTATAACAGGTTGCTTGCTCAGGCAAGCACTTCAAAATCTGAACAAAAATTATACAAGAGACACTTAAATCAACTGGCTAAAAGCAACCATACTGGTATGTAACCTTTAAACTGCAATTCATTGTGGTTGAAGCATCAGCAGCTAGGGAAGGAAAGCAAGGCTTTCTCCCCATGGAGTATAAATATGATGCCTTGATTTTTAAAGGTAGTTAAGCAAACAGATAAACAGACCCACTCATAAGCAGAAGTACCTGTCATATTAATGTTTATGGCCAGACCAGAACTATGGGTTGGAGCCTCTCTCTCCATCCACCTGAATACTGAGTATGAGTACATAGAAGCTCCATTACCTTTTGGCATCTGAAAGGAGACCAACTCCAAAGTCACTTCTGAAGCAGAACTGGTTCCTGTCTCTGCTCAATCAGAGAAGTTAACAGTAGAAGTACAGTACTGACTGGATCCAGACTGGAGCTATGCAATACAGTTGCTGCTGTTGTCACAGACACACAAAACAGCTGATGGTCAATCCAGACAGATTTTACATGCAATCCATTCCGCCTCCGCCCAAAAAGTGACAATATATGAATCTGAAGCCATATCCCACAACCCTTTACAGTGCCTTAGCACTACCTTCTGTCTATTTCACTGATTACTTAGCTACCTCAAGGAAAAAAGTCTTCAGCATACAAAAAAAATGGTGCACTTAAAAATAAACAATTGTATCACTAATGCTACAGATAGTACTGCAAAGTTTCTGCAGTTTATTTGCTAGCAATATTCCACGCTCAGAATGGAATTATTCCCAAAACTGCAGGTTGCCCATTACTGCCTAGCAACCATTCTTTAAGGATTAGATTTGCCTTTTATATGAACTGTTAATTGCTGGGATTTAGTGTCTTATTTTTCCTTGACGAATTGTGTACATCATGATAGTCAAAATCAGCACACAGCGGTTGCTGTAGATTGATTACAAAAAAAAAAAAAGGAACAAAAGAAACTGAGGAAAAAAAAGGAAAAAAAGGCAGACATTTTATACCTTTACCAGAAAATGGTAGTAACAGTTGGTCAGACCTGTGCTTATTAACAGTTAGGAGAATTGCTATATGATTTCATCTTAAATTCTTTGTTCATTGCTTCCTGATAAGCTCTTCTGGACAGTCTGAGCAAGCAGCATTCTGTAAGTTTACGCCCAAGAGTATAAAATTTTGGAAAATAAAATTCTGACCGGTTTAAAATAGTTCCCCTAGTGCACAAACTCTCCAATCTATTTAGAATTGAGATAATTCCTCTAAAGACATTTACTCCTATTTTATCTGCATTTAGATTAAGTTGCTCCAAGGGAACCCTTGGCCTAAAGGTTTCATTTGGCCTGTAGGTTAGGCTGCAGTGAGAGTAGACACCTTCAGTGACAGCTGTTGAGTCAGATGCAGCACTTAGAGGTTTCGGCATCAGTTAACTGAACACAAAAGACTTCTAGTGGCTCAACAAGTCTTGAAGTTGTAGAGTAAGTACTAAAAACTTGTCATCACACAGGTGTTGAGAGTCTGATTTCTGAAACTGCTCATGCAGACAACAGAAAAATAAAATCAAAGGCTATGCTCAACAACATAATGATACCAGCTCTTCAAGGCATAGGCCTCTCTCCTCTTTTATAAAATAGAGGCCTAAAATAGAGATGAAGGTGTTCCTTGATAGTTCATCAATGATCTTCTCTGGGATGAATTACTTTGAATCTCAGCAGTCCAAGTGAAAACAGCATCTCATCTGTGCTCTCTTCTATGCAGCAGATATTCTGATGTCCTCAAATTTCTCCAAGAACAGTCACACAGTGTCTTGTGTTCGTCAATCCTTTTTTCCTGGCCTGTAAAGCCATTTTTTACGATTTCATTATATGTAAACTCCAATTAAGACCAACAAAAATACTCAGAAAATTATTTATTACTGACATTTCCACTTTTCAACTGTTCTGCTTTTGTAGCTGTTCAAACTTGTGTGAAAGTACCCAGGCTGTGTTTTAAAGATTTCTGCAGTTCAAATACAGCAAATATGGGTAAAGACTGGGTTATTTAAAAGAAAAAAGAAACAAGCAAACAGAAGCCTAAAACTAATTTCTTGCTGAGAAACAAAAGCCCCAATTTGGAGGCTTGACAGGCAACTTTGCCATTTGCATTTCCATACCAAGTTCTCAGAGAGTCTGAGTTACTGTATGGGCGTGGGGTCAAAACATCTAAACAAGTGTAACTTTACCATTCAGTTACTGTTGTGAAAAGTCTTCCGGGAAAAAAATGGTGATCAGTAAGCAGTTTCTCTTCAGAGGGATTAAAATAAAGCAGAACTTTGGTTGAAGTTATTACCTCATCAACTCACAGAGTCACTGCTGAATGTTCATGATGAAGGAACTCAGGTGAGTATATAAATTTCATGTCTTCTATCCAGAAATTTAATTCTTATTTGGTTAAACCTGGTTTGGGGTATTTCTTTTTCATTTCATTTTCTATCAGCTGGTAAATTAGTCTAAATCTAAGTGAGTTTAACTAACAAGGAAAAACGACGAGCCAAAATGCTGAGTTAAGTCTTAACTCTATGTCAATTTCCATACAAGACAGAGAATTCACATTTTTACAGGAAATTTCAATTACACATTATGGAAAAAAACAAAAACCACATCAAAACACAAAAACAAACCACAGTTAAGTGGGATAGGAATTTTCCAAGTTACGTAGCTTCTCTCCAACTACCTGAAAGGAGGTTAGTGAGGTGGGTGTTGGTCTTTTCTCTCAGGTAGTAAGTGACAGGACAAGAGGAAATGGCCTCAAGTTCATCAAGAGTGGTTTTGATTGGATATTAGGAAAGATTTCTTCACCAAAAGGATTATCAAGATTTGGAACAGACTGGCCAGGGAAGTGATGGAGTCATCATCACTGGAGGTATTCAAGGACATGTGGAAGTGGCACTTAGGAACATGGTTTAGTGGTGGACTTGCCAGCATTAGGTTAATGGTTGTACTCCATGATCCTAAAGGTCTTTTCCAAACTAAATGATTCTGTGATTCAATAAATAATTGCTTAGCATGGGGACTTGTAATATTAAGTATAAATTCTAGAAATCTTACCTAATTAAGTAAAATGCAAAATGTGTAGACCATCTCAATTTATTTGCTGATGCCATCCTGTACTCCTAGATGTTAAAACTGGTAGAATATCACCCTGAACATTGTTTGGCCTATTCCCCGACCCAGCTCACCACTTCCTCTAACAGAAGGTACATTACCCCTTTACCACATCCCACTATCCTTTCCCGGACACCCGTGTTCAGGATAATGCAGACACTGTCTTGTTTTCCATCCTCCTCTTTGTTCTTTTTTTCCTTTCAGAGTAACAGTTCTGGACATCCAGCTGCTGCTATCCAGAAGAAGATTAAATAATTAAAAATGTGAGCAAGCTCTTCCTACTTCTCCTCTGAGCACTACATTCACTGATCCACTGTAGGACTGTACACCTATTTCCAGGAGCAGTCAACACAGGAATTCTTGTACTTACTTATTCTGAAACTTTGGGACAGTCATGAACTCTTAACTACCTCCTTCCTTACCTTGGTTTCCATGCAAAGATATAGTACTCAACCAGCATTTCTAATTGCCAGCTCTCCCTGCTCTGTCACTGTGTGTCTTGTCTGGTCACAGCTTGGAAGGAAATGCCTCAAAATTTTGGAGGAAGCAATTAAAACAAACAACTTTGAAGGGAAAAAAAAACTTGACTAACAAATACTAATTTTAAAAACTGCTTTGCTGTTCTTCTAAAATATCACCTTACAGAAGTTATATCAGTTTTGCTGAATTTTGCTCGTAGAAAACTGATTTACAGCATAGGCAGTAAAAGATCCCTGTCACCGCCTGCTTGCTCTTTAGGACACGGAAGTTCACTTGCAGAAAGAGTACAAGGGTACTGGCACATCATCTTGATGATCACATGCCAAATGTCTCAGTATATTGGGAAATCTATCTGAAATCCTAAGTAAAACCTCAAGCTTTTGTGGGTCAGGCAAGCAGTGATGCTTCTGGTTCTATCCACCCCCAGAGGAAAGGAAGTGTGAGGAGGAACGTCAAGCAAAGAGTTACATTTATTCAAAGTCTTAATGTAAGCAAATTACTCATCTCATGCCATCTCTGGAGCCAGAACTCAACATAAAAGCTCTGAAAATTGACTGCATGGATCTTATAGGAGAAAGGCACAACTCCTTAAACTCAAGACATTCTAAAATTTGAGTTCACACATTTACAGGCAAAAGAACCCCCTGAAGATTTACTTGAAAAATTAAATCAAATTTTTGAAAGATACTGTACTTTTTTAGTGGAACAGTGTGTAAGTGAAACATAAGTGAATAGTAAAACAAGTAAAAAACTTTGTATTTTCAAAATTCTTTCTGCAAAATTGTGTCTTGTAAAAGCAGTGATTAAGGTCACTGTATTAACACTTAAATATTGCATTACACTTTTCCTTCTTGTAAGTATCAATAGATACATCAAACCAGACATTAAAAATTACTGAATTGAAGAAAGCATTGATTTTTTACAAGGCTGTCTTTTAATTTTATACTCTTTTCAGCACGCTCTAAAAACCTGTTTGTTTATGATTGTTATTCCCTCTCATATCAATTTAGCTCTTCCTTCTATAATGCAGATTACTTCCTGCACTGTAATGCTCTGGGCTGTCTCCAATCATCCATTAAAAATTCTGTGTTTGGAGGGAATGAAGAAAAGCTTATCTTATCTTTTCCAACAAGCTTGTTCAGCAAACAAAGCCCATGTCTACAAACATGTTAGTTATGCTAAGATTCTGACTAAAGATTTCCTCCTTCTTTACTGTGTCTCCCTAATTATTCTATACATTTTAAGTTCCTTCTGAGCCAGAAAATAATTCCATACACAGAAAAATTATTTGCTCTTACTAAAGCAGGACAGTACACAATGTCATTCATGCAATTTCAAACTTGCATCTATCTGCAATACAAAAATAGTTATAACCTTCACTCAGTCAACAAAGACACAACTAGCCACTGGAATGTCAAGGAAATCACAAGTCCTACTGGAAACACCTTTGCCTTCATTTCACCATGGTTCCACGGTACAGTCAATGTAAAGGGTTAATATACATCCACTTACAGGAAAGCACATTTAGGAACTAAAACTTTCATGCCTGCAGTTATTTTGAATGTGTTAAACCTTACTTTAAGAACCTTTAGGTTATAAATGTTGTTAGTAAGGCTAACAACATTTCTGTGGGGAAAAAAAAAGTTAGGCTGCTACAAGATAGATGTCACCATTTTTCTCTCTCAAATTACTGAATTCAGTTCAAAAAAAATGAATAATCCAATGGAAAAAAAAATAAAATGAAGAAGTATTAGGCACTATGAAGCATTGGTATGAGAATCTGAATCATCCATGAGATTTGCTGGCGTTTTAGATACACAACAGAAGCAACAGGTAAGCTAAAAGCATGTTCTTAATTCCCACTATGCAGCAAAATTATATATCCATTGCATATTTTTAATAGACTGAAATAGGACATATATATGCTTATCTATACTTCTGTATGCTGAATGCAACAACAAAAAATAATAATAATTTTTAAAAATAATTAAATATAATAATTAAGAAAAATAAGGCACAAAGACTCCAGTAAAACAAAAGAGCATCTGCTGCTTTTTGTACATGCAAGATGTGATGACTCTGTGATTTTAATAAATATTCTTATCAAAAGGCAGACAATACCTAATATACGCTCACAACTTGAACCACTCTGCAAGGGTTTGATTTCAAAATACAAATAACTGGTAGAGGTTTACAAGAATCTGTATAGTTAATCATATATCATGGCTTCCACTGGAAAGACAAAAGGTCTTCAAAACAGATGCTTGTTTTGGGGAAAAAAAAACCAACTTCTTTCTCAAAAAAACCCAACAAAAAACCTAACTTGAAAATTAATAGATTTTCCTGTATTGCAAAGGAGAAGAAATTTTGCTTTCCACTCCAAAATGCGCAAGGGAACTCCAGTTCCAAGTCTTACAAGGTCATTGCCCCTTCAAGCTATCCTGCAAGGCCTATTTCTGCTGTTTACTTGCTCATCTGAGTTTTTAAAACGAATGTGAGATAAATACTTCAATGACAAGCTTCGGCACATAGACTGGTGCAAAACCCTTCCAATTCACTGTATCATGGAAATTAAAGCAGTGTGTGATTGTGTATTTTAAGACCCACCCTTATCTAAAGTTGCCATAAGAAACATGAGCAAGGAGTGTAATTTCAAGGAAGTCACTGTTTATTAGTCTTGGGTGCTTCTGAATGGTTCTCGGAAAGTCTCTTCCTGATTTTTAAGCAAAGTACCATTGCTTTTTCTTCAGCAGGACCTCAGGCTGAAGAACCACTTCGATCAATTACATATCACCATTTACCAATTAGATTTACACGTAAATATCCAAGCTACTATTGATTAATTCTTCTCAAATTTTCATTTTTATGTTATCAATAAAAAGTAAGTATAAGAAGGGAAAAGGTGACTGGATCATTTACTGAGTACTCCACCTGTACAACTGGCAAAAAATTGTGACTTATTTTTGTCATAATTATTCATCCGGAGCTAAGAGGAAATAAGAGAACTTAAGGCTAACCAAACCAAGTTTAGCCTAGATTTTGATATCCAACAGATATATATCATGTCCATTCACATTTAACTATATATTTTTAAGTTTAAATCTGGTACTAGTTACATTTCCTATGAGAAAATGTGGGGAAGTGGAGGGAAGGAAAGAGTAAGTGGTTTTAGATTACACTTTCCTCTTTGTAAACTACTGAGAAGGAAAACCTTACACAAGGTTGAGGCAGTGTTCAATCCTCAGCCATTGGTTGAACAAAAAAATGGATAGGAAAGAAGCTTCTGGCTTTAATTATAGAATATGGCTGTTTTAGTTTCCTGTTTCCAATCTTACTGAAGGCATGTTTTGTAATTCAAATCACATAAAATGTTTAACCACAATCTAACGAAAAGGTCCTGAATCTTAAGACACACCCAGGAAGTTGTGTCTCAAATTTCTTGAGCTACTCAATTCTCATATTCAGAACTCATGACCATCCTCTTCACAACATCTGTCCATAAATTTCATGACTGATAAATACCAGGCTCATCATAGCTAAGGATACAAAACATCTCTCTGCTGGTACCAGTTGTTCAGAAGAAAAAATTTGAGAGTTTTCTGAAACATCTAACAGTTAGGTATAGAATCTGATAGACTGTAGACAAACTCATGCTTGACTAATCTTTTTGTTCTTTTGTTTGCTTTTAGCAATAAATGGGTAGAATCACATCCTCTTGTCTTGAACACTCTCTATTGAAGCAACCCAATGTGCCTTCTGGATTACTACTGTAGCTTAATACACACTTGACAATTCCAACTGTGCCAACCCTTTGTAGGTCACAAGCAAACATTATGCATTCACTGCTCTGTAATCGGCAGTCCAGTTCACAGAAAGCAAGACTCAACAAAATATCTAGAGGTTACTGCCTATGATTCTTGACAGAGTAAGTTTTGTATCATTCTTAACAGAGCAAAAATATACCTACCTACATTTTTCTCAGTCTCATGATATAATGAGACAAAGGTATTGATAAAGAAAGAAGTGGCAGTGTGTCTGCCTGCTAACTTAGGACATACTCAGATGTAAATTGCTCTAAAACCCTATCCAGATATCATATATCAGCTTTGAAATTATCATCATAACAACCATCACCATGGGGGTGTGGGCAGCTCAGATATCAGACACTTTTCAGAAGGTCCCTTGCAAACTAAATCATTCAATGATTCACATTTATGATTATTCATTTGTGCCACACAAGATACTAAAGCCTCATTAATATTTCCATCAATGATAAAAAGCACACCTTTTTATGGCAACTCACAGTTTACACATACTGTATTCACAGTCCCATTTTCTAAAAACCTACTCTTTGTTTTTCTCTTGTAATGGTTTACAGGTCAGAAGTATGAGGCCTCTAAAGCATATCAAAATGTTTTGATCTCCTACTAACACAAGTCTTGCTAGGTCCAGAACTTTTGTTTTTCAAGCATGAAAAATAGTAAAAGTGGTTCTACTAATGCGCTACCAACTCATTGGTACTGAAGAAACTGACAGTTTTTATACAAAAAAAAGGCTTAAATAAAAACCACTATTAGTCCCTAGAACAGTAGGTGAACTAGGCACATTCTTTGAATTTTGAGTTTTGAACACAACTGATTCTCCATAAAAGTCAATGGTAGTCTGGTAGAAATACTGTTACACAAAAACTCCAGTTAACAGAATATATGTTATATAATCCTTCAATGTTAGAGCGATTACAAACAAAGGAAAGCTCTCTGCATACAGTTATACTTAGTAAAGCACACTGAAACATTCCTCCAAACATCTTGGTGGGAGTTTTGATTGGAATAAAAAACACAAATCCCAAAATCAGAACTGACTTTATTTCCACAGGAGCAAACAGGTGATTGAAAGCATCTCATGTTTCAGTGGAACCAGGATTCCACTTCTTCACTCTCCACCAGATGTAGTAAAGTACACCACTGCTTCAGTAGACTACTACACGCCCTGAAAAATCCATAAGACTCTGAGGTCTTTCTTTAACATCTATTTTAAGACAACACTCATGATGCAATAAAGAATCAGCTGTGCCCCACAGACACAAACTGCACAGAGCCCAGCACACTGTATTACGCTGAAATTCCTCTCTCTGATCAACTAGATGAGTTTTCCAGACATTTTCCCTCCCCTCCTTACTTCAGATTTCCTTCAGGAATATCCATATTTCTGTGTAAAAAAAGGCAAAAGTCACAAATATTTTTTTTATTATTACAAATTTAATGTTAATATACTTCCATTATTTAAAGCAGTATCATAAGTAGTCAAAACACAACTTCAAAAGGTACATATGTACTCTTTAATACTTTGAGGCAATTAAAACCCAGATCACACAAAATCCTGGTTTATTTTAAAAGTTAGTATGGCCTTATTTTAAGGTACTGTTGGAAAGAAGTCTAAGTAGCAGCTGCCATGCATACATTTCTTGATAGACAAGGGAATAATACTGTTCCCTATCATAAAGAAATCTTAATGTTTTTGCTCTTCTATACAATCTTTACTTTTCTACTTAATGAAAAAGAAATTGTGCTGGAGAACTGGAAATTCACTGAACTTTCTTAAACCAATGGGTAAAGGATGAAAGGAGAAACTTGAATTCTCTGAATTCATCACTACTGAAATCAGATGATGCTTTAAATAAAGAAAAATTCAGCTTCTTTGTATGCAATTGTTACACCAATGTCCATCTGATATGAAAAAAGTATTCTGACTAGTGAAACAAACAGAGGCAGTTTTATCCTTGCTTTTATTTGTTTCTACCATTTTTTATGGCATTCATTACAGGGCTTTGTCCACACATTGACACAGCCTCAACAATGTGGCTTACTCAACTTTACATTATCTTCCCAAAAAAGAACACAAGTTTGTCCTGGAATACTTTTACAGGTAGATACTGTGGTCAACACAAGCATTCATAATTTTTTTACTTATGAGATAAACACACATAAATACTCCATGGTTTAATTCTGCAAGTGGAATACTAACTTAGTGGAAAAATACAAATGTTAGCACCTACACTCTCATCTTTAGACATTCTTTAAGTTACTGAATTCCCCTTCTGAACATCCATTGCTTGGCAGGGAGTTCACAGTGAAGCAGTAAAAGCAAACACATACCCAACACATTATAAAAACAGGTTCCTGTTCAGTTGAGCTGACACAGGAACACAAGAGCAGATACTACAACATGGCTTTGTGGAAAACTACTACCCAGAACCATGCACTCAACATAAAACTCACACTTAACAGATTAAACCAGCAATTTTTCTAGTAATAATTGATGGGATAGGCAAAACACAGGTCAGAAATAAATACATTAAGAACTGACCTCTTACCAAAAAAAGATTACTCAATCTGTTGTTTAGGACTGAGTAACAATTTAAGACAAACAGGAACCCTTCTGTTTCATGACACAACAGTGTAAAACATTGGCAGTCAAGGCTATGCCTTCTGCCCCCAATACAACTAAAGCCATCAACACAGGAACACGCTCCTGCAACCTCCAATACATTTCTGTACTGAACAAAATTAACACAAAGACCAAGAACATTTTAGAATTGACAGGAACTACCTGAAATAACTAGACTTTGCAAATGACACTTTCATTTTGTAAAGAGCATTACCTAACTTGATTTATTTTTACTTTCCAAAAAAACGCCACATTCCTTCCCAAAAGAGTTTTTTTATTTTGTTCATCAATTTAGTAATGTAATTAATATCAAAGATTGCATCTGTTGTGCATAAAAAGGATAAAAATAATTCAGGAATGTCAGTGAAAGTGAGCGTGATTTGCACTTCAACAGATCATCACAAGTTATCCCAGCTGCAGTTGCAAGTTTATGCATGTCACTTGTCTTAAATGAGAAACTCAGTAATAGTTCACTTGTACCTCTTTTTTCCGTCTCAAGTAGAAAACTTACACATTTAATATATTCAACAGGAAATGACTACATGACCTTTCAGAAACACATACAATCTTAAAAATAAGCAAAAGACTTGCTAAATAATTTGCAATGATGGCCAAAATAGATATGTCCAAAACTACATTACATATTCCCTTTAGTCTGTATTTCACTTTATTCACTTGTTTTTATTTGTTTCTTTAAATTTTAGTGAAACTGCTTAGGTAACAAGTGACTAGTCAAAATAAATAAATCCTGCTCATTGATTGAGAGCAGAATTCAAAGGAATGTGAGATCATATAACTTAAAAAATAATGTGCAATAATAAAGAAAACTTTAATGAACTTTTAATTAAACTTTGATTACTCATTCTTGGGGAAAAAATCTCAAATTAAGAACAGTCATGCAAAATAGACGAATCCATCTCATAAAAAATCCTACCAGTAACCATTTCTAGAATATGTATTAATTTATAGCATTCATAACTTTCAAGGGGAAGTGCAAATGGGACATCAGGAAAATGCTGTTCATTGAGAGGGTGGCTGGTCACTGGAACAGGGATGTGGTTATGGCATCAAGCCTGCCAGAGATCATGGAACTAGATGCCACACTTAGTTCTATGGTTTAGTTTTAGGTAGTCTTAAGAGGATCAGGGAGTTGAACTTAATGATCCTTATAGTTGCCTTCCAACTTGAGATATTCTATGATTAACTCAGCCATTCCAGGCGCTAAAAATAAATATGCAATTAACAGTTCTTCTAGAGCTACAGACCTCATACATTATCTCCACCTAAATTCCTAGGCAGGGGGGAAGACACAGCCTAGATCTCTTCAAAGAGGTCCAAAACTAAGTCTACAGTACATGGGTAAGGGGTGAAGTAAAAAAAACAAAAAAAGTTTAGTTTATCAGAGCATTTCCACTGGAGAAGCTATTCAAGCAGTAAAGAGTTTAGCACACCCACTAGGATTTCAAAGAAAGGATAAGGGTTTCTTTGACTTTTCAAATGGCTGCGCCTTTTCCTTTTATTTAGGGAAAAGAAAAAAAAATATCCCACCAAATGCTGGACTAGAGAAACCAGGCTTTATATCCACTATAGTGCATTTGCTGCCTTAAAATCTATTTTAAGATACATACTCATTCTGACACAGCTCTACTTCCAAAAAGTGAAACAAGAAACTGTCTCATTGCTAGTTTGCCCAGTGGGCATCACAGTTTTGAATCCAACTAAAATGCTTTTGCAAAATCTTAATATCCAGTCTTTTCTCTCTTCTCTGTGTTTTACAAGGCTAAAAGCCCCAAAGAACTGGGAGATCAACAAGTATAATATTGTAAGCTTCCGGTGATAGGCATCCTTTCTTCTGAATTTAAACAGAACTTTGCAAGTCAACATAAACTCACACACAAAACTTGTAACTATTGTAAAAGACAAAACAAAAACACAGTTTTTATTTGAAAAATCTGATGCCCGCAAAAGCTTTCAAAAGCTTTCCAGGTATGAAAATTCTATTCAAAAAGCTAATAATGCAAGCATCCTCTTCACTTCAGATTTTTGCAGCTGCTATTGAGCACCAAACATGCTTCAAGATCATCAGAAATATGGAGCAACATCTTTGCTCTAATATTTGCATATTCTCTGAGGTGTCCTTTCCAGCAGAGCTTTCAGAAAGAAATTTATTGACCAACTTCAGGTCCATATTTTCTTTCAGTCTTCTAACCATCTGCAGGCTTTTCATTTCAGGGAACAAAATTAGGAAGCTCAGTGCATGAAGACTGCTTTTCAGTACATGCTCAAGCCCACAGGTCCATTTCTTCCAGTTGCATGGAGGAGAATTTTTATAATGTTCTGTTGCACAGTGCAGCAATAGTATTATGCCAAACAGACCTTTTAAACAACATTTCATCTCTTTCAAAGGGCATTGCCTTAGCAAGATGACTTCAAAATAAAATTCTCCCCCAAACTGCATTACTATTAAAGACAAGCTCTTTACACTGTGCATACAAGAATGCAGAATACAATCCTGTGACTGAAATAGGCTGTAGTTGAAAGACCTTGTACCAAGGCCAAGATTAACTAGAGAGCCAAAACATCAACTGTACAAACTGTAATTTTAACATGACAATACATAGAGAAGAAAGAGGGAAAAGGTCTCTCTTGCTAGTTATGCCACCAAAATATGCCCAGAGCTCATAACCTTCAGTTTCTTTCAGATTCTAAACAGCAACATCAAATTATAGGAGATATTTCATGTGTTTGAAAAAAGGGAAATGCAAAGCAATGACGATATATTTGCAGATTCTTAACAGGGTTCATAGAACCACAGAGCAGATTGGAAGGAACCTTAAAGATCATCCAACCCCCTTGCCATGAGACAGAAAATTTATTTTTTAGTGCATGGGGTTGTCTCTGAATTTGACACAAATTTCATACTCTGACTTGGCAGGTCACTGAGGGGTTAAAATACGATGCAGCAAACACTACTTGGTACTCCAGCGATGGCTATCCAACATGTCATTTAATAGACAAAATCCTACCTGTAACAAAAGTGCTGCGTTTTCAGCAAGAAGGCTAGTTTTTTACCCACTGTCTAATTCCATATTTGGCCATGGTCAATCTAACCAAACATACTTCAGTTTCGGTTTGATCTGAGAGCTGCATTTCCTCCTCTGTCCTGGACGGGTAGAATGTGTTACTATTAGTAGAGGCAGTAGCAACACGGACTTTTCATGGCTTAATTTCAAGCACAAGCACAGGATGCATACACACTGCTGTATCACGATGCCAGCAAACGCTCCCGGTATGCTTATGTCTAAGCATATGCAAACCACGTCGGTATTCCAAGCACTTCTGTCAATGCACGGGCAGCTCTGAAAGCTTTCTGGCTTTCATGAAGAACCTGAAACACTATTTCGTACACCGCTAATAGTTCTGTATTTTACTTCTCCTTTTGCTCGGGGGGGCGGGGGGAGGGGGGGTGGTGGGGGAGGCACGTTCTGGTGAGAATGCCCCGATCAGGAAAATGCTATGAACAGCGGGTCTGGTTCCTATGGCTTTGGAACCCCAGACGCCTATGAGGCTCCTTCATTGGTGCCACACACGGCGAATGTACAGCTGGCGTACAAGTGGCCCCGGCTTCCCAGCGCCAGTGAGACCCCGGCCGGGCAGCGAGAAGCGCAACAGCGCCGAAAAAGCGAGGGAGCTCCTCTCACCTCTGGCGTTCAAGACACCTATTCCTAATTAACCTGAGACAATTTTCAAGCCGCAGACCACAGGGGCAGCAAGACTACGAAGCCTCTCGTTTCCTCCGGGCAAGCAGCACCCGCTGGACGCGGCTCCGCCGGGAGGCCCCGCGGCCCCGTCCCGGGCTCCGGCGGCCGCCCGGGTACTCACCGCTGGGAAAGGGCTCCATCTTCCTCCCGGAGTCCGCTCTCAGCGGAGGCGCTACCACAGCTCTTCACTCCTCCTCCTCCTGCCGTCGCATGCTCCCAGGACGGGCTCAGTCCCTGCCCACCGCCAGCACCGCCCCACCGGGGCCGCAGCGCTATCGGCCCGCGGCTCCCTCCCTGCTCGGCGGCTTTCTCAGGAGAGGCAGCTCCCGCCAGGCACCACCCGCCGCTGCCTCGGCGCTCGCTTCCTCCTCGCCCCTGGCTGGGCCCCGCGGCACCGCCTCCTTCCCGCATGGGCCCGCCTCACGCCGGGGATGCCGGGGCGGGCTCCGGACCCGAGGGAGCGAGTGTCGGAATGTGGTAGCGGCCCCTGGGCCGGTCGGCAGGGCCGGGGGGACCCGGCCGCGGCGGCGCCCGGGCCTGTGGCGCAGTAGCCGCGCAGGCCGTGGCGGTGCCGTCCGGCTGGCTTTGCCTGCATCTCCTTGCCGTGCCTCTTCGTCGCAATTTAACCTTACTTTTTATTTAAACAAATAAACAAATTATTCCCTTATCCGGTAGTGTTCTGCTGTGCGAGATGCAGAAATCAAAAGGCATAACCAACTGTGTGAAATGTGATCAAATGATGCTACAAAGAAAGACTGGACAGTGTTCCAGGAACCAAACACGGGAGATCAAAACAATGAATTACACAAACGGGACCTGGTATTTGTTAAAGAAAACCAGGAATCCATGCTGGATACTGCCAGAAAATATGAAAGTATTAAAACATCATTAGAAATGTCTGCTGTGGGAAAAGTAGAAGAGTAGAAACATCTTGAGGAACAAATCCAAAAACTAAAACATGCTACAAATATTTCATTTATGGCTTTTACACTTAGCACACGTGGGAAGTGGCATCATGGCAACTGTGAACTTTTGAAGGCCATGGGTCTCTCCAGTTTGAGGAGAGAGGATTACCCATGCTTTGGTTTTCAAGGCACTTTTTACTTCTGTGGACATTGTGTACATGTTTGCTAGTAAAGCATGTAGTACTGTATCATCTTAACTTACATAATATTTAATATCTGCATAACATCTTGTACTACTGTGTTTATTGCTGTAATATGTATAATGAAATACTGATAGGTGACAGTAATATCTGCTGCCAGCCCCTGCACCCCCAGAGGACTTGGGGCACAAGAGACAAAACTTGTGATTGTGGCTGAACATCAACAAAGAGCCATAAGATTGAAGGCAAACACCATGAACCTAAAGCTGCTGCAATCCTCTTGGCATCAGGGAGGGATTATGTGTAGAGATGACAAAGGAATCATGCTGTGATATGTCACATATCATCAATTTGGGACAAAATTTCCCTGATGTTGATCAAGGTGGACAGGCCATCTACACTTCACCTGGAAAAGGAATGTATATAAATTACATTCAATACCTAGGCTCATTATTGACTTGCCTGCCCCCTGCTACCTGACAGCTATGC
Source organism: Cyanistes caeruleus (assembly GCF_971803275.1). Classification (NCBI taxonomy): domain Eukaryota; kingdom Metazoa; phylum Chordata; class Aves; order Passeriformes; family Paridae; genus Cyanistes; species Cyanistes caeruleus. Next base: position 34,574,869 of record NC_141732.1, read on the forward strand.
TTTTGCTATCTGATTGACTTTTTATTAGGGAAAGAAGAAAATGGAAATTGATTCCTCCCAAAGAACACAATTTTATTGTCCCATATTTATTTTAAAAATTAAAAAAACCCTGAAGTTAATAGTTCTTTGGGTAAAGAAAGTGGCAAGGGCCAGGGGTCGACAAGAGCCCAGGCGCTAGTGCAGCCCTGCACCTCTTCTCTATGTTTCATAAACCTAGAAGTGCACTTTTTCACACATGATCATGTTTCACAGACTTAGTTATGGTGACAACCTTGTAGCACAATGTAGGTCAAAGTCATGTTTCACTCTAAGTCCTTGGAGTTTAACACTGGCCCTAATGTTGGCACAGACCTAAGTGAGTTTTAATAACCATTTACATATTCTCAGACACCCCTTAACAAATCACAACAGCCCATCCTCGAAATAAAGGCCTCTTTACATTATTGAATCATCAAATAATTTATTTTAATAGGATGACAGGTCGCTAGAGCTTTCTTTTCAAAGCACTAACCCTGGCTGGCCTATATTTAAATAAATTAAAGAACCAATACCTGTGTAGCTAACTATGCACAGATTCTACAAAGTGTCATGCAGAGGCTGCTGGGTGGCCTGAATGGAGTGTTTCGAGCTTGCTCATCACTTGCTTTCTCCATTCTTAATTTCTGCCAATCAAAAATCCTTAATTAGTATCATACAACTTTAGGAAGCTAAAAAGCTAAAATAAGATCATGCTCTGTTACATGTGCAGAGATTTCTATATCCAGATTTTCCTATTAACATCAAGTTTTAAGATAATACAATGGGAACAAGTCATACAGAATTAGTCAGTTATAGAGCTCATTTCACAGTAGCACTGTCTGTACTGTAGTAGAAGAATAAAGGTTTCGCTGTAGTTTTGTATAACATCATTTAGGAAAAAAATTGAATGTATTTAAAAGTCCATCTTTGCTTGTGTTGGTAAAAAGCTAGAATTTCTATAAAGTAGTTTTAAATAGTGTCTAAAAGTTATAGGTCCTTTCCACTATAAAAAAAATACAGTTTCAAGTTAAAGCTTGTGTATTTGTAGAAATTAAGAATTTTAAATTGTTTATTTTTTTTTAATTTTAAGTCAACTATTACTACAATCTTTTTTTTTTTTTTTTTTAAGATGCAGAAAACCTTTCCGTGGTTGCTTAAAGCCCTAAATATATCCTTACAGCATGTGCAATAACCCGTATTGTGCCTCAGTTTGGTAGCATTCATTCAAAAATACCTAAATTAAGATTTTTTCATGGGTTAAAGTATGTTTATATGTTTATGGTGCAGCAAAAAAAAAGCAAAAAAGCCTGCACTTTCTGTTAACTTTGAAGACAAGCCATCTCTAAAGAATGCTTTAGATTGTCCAGCTTTTAGGCACATGAAAACATAACTCAGACTGTTTTTTTCTGGTTTGTTTTTCTTGTGAAAGGCACAGATGTTTCATGAACAGTACAAGTGTCAGCAGACACTTGGGTGCTTTGACCCAGTGGAAAGTCTTCACTTGTTTTCAACCGGATCTGCACGTAGAAAGCAACTACACACAGTAAAGCTTTGTAGCTGAGAAGTTGCCAGGCCTCCAGGGGCTGGACGGTGAGGGTTCATCAGTCTTGCTGAAACATGTCAGAAGTAGCCCAGACTCAGGTGTGGAACTGGTGAATCATTTGGCTGACAACCTTAAAATAAGATGAAAAAATTGTCCTGACAAATACTTGTGCCTAAAGCTTGAACTGCGAGATAAGGAATAGGGAAGTTATTTTCATTCATTGACTGAAGTGGTTAGTATTATTGATTAAAACGTTAACTTCTTCCTGAATGTGAGGTTTTGGGTTTTTGTTTCTTTGTTGCATGCACCGTTCTGAATAAATCTGAGACCCTCATCCCCTGCCAGCCATAACTACAGCCCCTTGTAGGCACTTTTTGCAAAGGGTACTGTCCCAGGCAATCCATAACACTGTGTTGGCAAAATAAATATCCTTATCTATGTGTCTATCTATTTCTACAGGTGTAGCCAGTTAAATAATTCAAGTAAATAATTTTGTAAACAGTGGAGCTAAATGAGGCATGGTTGTTTTTACATACCTTAACTCATTGGAAATTCTCGCTAGAAGAAGCAGCTGCTTCCACAGAAGTGTCATTGCTATCTGCTTTTTATTTATATTACAACCTACCTTTCAGCAATACTTCCTGGATCTATGTTCCTCTTTATAACAGAGTGTGGTTAAGTTAACACTGTTACCCTGCCTCTCTCCATGTCTCTTTCAGAAACATTTAGTCTACTGTGTATTTTCTTTGAATCCAGAAAGCTTTTGTTCTCTGTGGGCCTAGAGCAAGGATTTGACATGGTGTCCAGCCACAGTTGCAGTCCCATTCTCAATAGTCATGTAGAAATAAACACCTGTGGCACTTTTGGTAGATTATAGTGCTACATTACAGATAAAAAAACCCCAAGCTATTGTAAGGAAGAGTCATAACAGGGATAGAACAGTGGAACATTTTATTGCAGTATAGTCACTTTGCCATAAATGCTTTTCATGTTTTGCTGATTTTGTTTAATTCATAAAAATAAATAAACTACTGTAAGAACTTTCAGTTAAACCAGTGTAATTTTCTCTTTCTCTTGGCATATTGCTAGTATATTTATAATTAACTTCTAAAGACCTCCATCTAGTGTTTCATTTCTTTAAAAAATCATGTACCAGCTAGAAACTATCATGTACTATAAATATATCCACCAGGTAGCACAGAAGTAATTTACCAGTTTTTGTGGCATGCTATGGGGCATGATTCAAAAGTTGCTTTTTCCATAGGAGAAATTAGGATACAATTAAGCGTGATGGTTTAGGCAGATCTAACAGCTTGCCACTTTCCAAAATGGCAATGTCCTTTTCCCTGCTCAGTTCTTGCCTCATGTTTCACTGCTTACCTTTCACTAACTCTAGTGCTTGTTATATTCCTCTAAAGGCTGATTTTAATTCTTCAGCTGCCTGACCTGGCAGAAAACTAGTTCACCAAACAATGGGTAATTTCATTTTGGGTCACAGAGTTTTGTCAGAATCTGCAAAGTATCTTTATAACAATAGCAACAAGAGAGCTCATAAATATGCAGCTAAGTGACCTCAGCTCAGAATTCTCCTCTGCTTCCAGTAATAAACTGTCTGTGCCAGTCTACCCCTTCGGGTTCTGGTCTTCAGCTGATCCACAGATCGTCTCTAGATTTGTCTCTCTTTCCAGTGATTCCATTCTCAATTCAGCTCAGGAAGCAGTCACTTTCTCTTATCCACCATAAACTGAAGCTATATGGCATTGAAAATAGCCATTCTTAAATACTGAGAAAAAAAATGGTAGTAAATTGCTTCACTAAGACAGAAGTTTTATAAAATAGGAAATCTGCCCAGAATAAATCCACATTTAAAGAGCGTTTTAAAAGGACTTAGTATTGACAAGACTTATTTTTTCTTGAAATCAACAATAAGTGACATCAACAGTAGTAAAGCAACAATGGTTATGGATTTTTAGAACTTCAGTTACTGCTCTTAATGAATAAGATATAAACAAGATGCTTAATAAATAAGATACAAACATAAGTACCCCATAGCCAGAATAAAACTGGAATTTAAGTCATCCATGTTCATGGCTTATCTCCAAAGTACCCTATTAAGCAACTGAATAGTATTACTTTCTCTTTTTCAAAATGGAGAGCTCTTGAAGAGCTGTGATCTGAAATTATCAGCCACTTATCAGATGTCGTGAAAAACCTGGCACGATTTATTTCATGTATTTTTATTAATGCATTTATTAATCTTTGTCTAGTGATACAAAGTTAAGTGATGTGAATCAGGAAAGTATTGAATATGAGAAATATGAGACTGATGAACCATCCAGGATTACTTTGCTCCTGATATGCTGAGTTCTGTGAACATGCCTACTATAAGATACTAAGCTGGTTGATGTGTCCTCGATCTTCCCTATAGCAGAAGTAAGCACCAGGTGTAGTTGAATGGTCAGTGTAACACCATGTAACACATGTGTATTATTACACATACTTCTCTGAAGTGTTCAGTGTCGACACCCCTAGTTGGATTCTATTTGCACAGGGCAACGAGGACAAAATCCCTTGCAACCATTAAAAAGATTATAAAAGAAAATAATGCGAAAACATCGTGACTAATACTTCTGTAGCAAAATAGTCTACTTCAGTGATGCTCTCAGTCTTAAATTATTTAGTAAACTGTAGAGCTTTTATTTGCAACAAAATTGTAGCCCTCAGTCAGATCACATATGTTGAAGGATAGAGAATGTACCATATGCTAAATAAGGTGCCCATGCCAGTGGCATCTATTAAGCCAAGGTAATCTAACTTAAAACATCTCAAGACAACAACAAAGCATAAAGTCTGGCCAGTGTGTTTGAGCTCTAATTCAAGTATATATTCAGAAACTAGAGTTCTTTTGACTTGCCTGTGGTGAATTTTTCAGTGGTGTATTTATTTCACTGAAAGTCTATCCATATGTTGGCAGTGTTCCTTTAAAAACAAATCTTTGAGAAAGACAGGTAGCAAATTCCTTTAATAACACTGTGTTGAAGAGACATATCCTTGCTTCTGATCAAACATTGTAATTATTTTACAAAGTTTTTAAATAAAAAAATTTCAGGTATTAATACAATCCTTTTATTTTCTTTCTTTTAAGGAATAATGCTTGAATGGTAATGCCTTAATACTAAATGCTAATCCTAATGCTTAAATTGTAATGCTTTTAGCTCCTTTTTATTCCTGTTATTCATTCTAAGCAGTAGATTGAAGTTAATAGGGACTTGCTGCTGCTGCTTGATGCTAATTATGTTCTTTTGTGAGAAACTAGTTATAGAATTGTTGCTGATATTAAAATTATAGTCTACATCTGTCCTTTGTAAACTCTCTGTTCATACATTTAGTCCACAACCACTTCTTATTAGAGTAACAGTATATTTACAAGACTCCTGCAGAGAAAGTAAATGCAGCCTGAGTCACAGAATAGTAGCATGAATACTCTTGGGTAAGAAATATGATCACACACACAGGTATGTAAAATTTGCAGCTAATGGCTGATGGGAAAGATAGTTCTGGGTGGTGTACAAAAATATAAATTTAAAATCAACTGGCTATTTGGTCAGGCTAACTTTGACCCAGTAGATGCTATAGATGTGAACTGATAGACAATCCAAATAGCTGAAAAGCAACATCATTTACCAGATAGGTATCACTATCAGTTAGCAAAACTTGGTATGGATTAGAAACTCATAATCCTCCCACCTCTGGCTCCAAATGCAGGGAGTAATTACCAGCAATGAAAGCACCGTTAATGTACAAAACTGTTTCTGGGCATATGACATAGTACTGGATAATAATGTGTTATCTGCAATACCTTTCAAGTATTGACAAGCCCTTGAACTAAAAAAACAAGTAATTTTGTAGTTCAGCTTTCCTGAGGGGATTTATCTGAAGTTCTCATGCGCTAAAGAGGGGCTGGTGCTCCCTTTATTTTCTTGACATCTTTCACTGTTGTAATTTCTTTAGGACTGAGTCATACAGTAAAATAAGATATTGTCTCAGAGGGGAAAAAATACACAAGAAAGAAATAGAGCATAACTTATGTAAGAATCAAATAATATTAAATGTCAGCCTAAGGACTCAGAGTTAACTAGTCCTGTCTACTTCTATTCCTTTACACAATACTTTAAATGCATCAATTTTTGAAAATGTTTTACACAGACCCCAGTTCTCAAGACTCTGTGTATATTATAGTGTTAATGGGCCACACTGCGGATATGAATGAGTAGACTGATGTAGCTCTATTGGCCTTCAGAAGTTTTACAATTAATTCCAAAAGCTATTGATTTAACTACATAATTTCCAGACTGATGACTAGCTTTCCCATAGACTGGTATGAGAGAGTGAAAAAATTACTCTCTTTCCTGAAAGTGAAACCATGGAAATAAAACATGATACCAGTATGATGCAATAACGTATCTCCAGCATAGCTGCCAGCTAGTGAGAGGAGAAACAGAGCTCTGCGTTTCACAGTAGTTTTAATTGTTATGATTTGGTGAACTAGAATATTCCATTGCACCTGTACATTTCCAACTCAGACGAAGGCAAGGCAAGGCAAGGCAATAATTCTCTAGAATTAACTGCAAGTATGCTTATGCAATTACTAGCCTGATGTTGTAACATCATAGCTTGTTTTCCAAAATACCCACAACATGTCTGCACTTATCAGTCCCTTTCATAATTAAAATGGCATTCTTTCTATCCTACCCTCTCCAACCACTTTATTAACCTCAATAGTATAGGAAACCTAGGCAGAAAACCTAAGCTACTCTTCAGAAACCTTGGACCTAGCTCCCAAAAATGGTGTATGGAAAACTGCTCGCTTGAAGGCTACAATTATGAACATTTCACACTAACCCACATCCATCCACAGGGACACAGCAACAACAGTGACCAAATAGTGGTTATAGATACTTCAACAGTCTTAAGAAGGGCATATCTATTAAAAATAAAATAGATGGTTGTGAATAACATCCAAGAGTCTTGCAGTCCGGTTTCTTAGGAATTCATGTGACTTGGATTATGCATGCAGCAGCCTGTTTCACTGTTTCACAGTGGTCACTGTTCTGAGAAGTTTGGCACTCACTGGTGCTACCTTGGAAAAATATCAGTATCTTGAAGGAAGAGAACTGTGTAGAGGTTACAAGAAGGGTTGTAAGACTGTGCTGTAGGTGAAACTTCCAAAGTACTTTTCCTGTCTGGAGGGAATCTTACAAAACCCTCATGAATACTAGGAGATGCACGCAGTATTAGAACAGAATAATGCTGATAGAATGTTTGTCAGGAATGGAGAGCATGCATTTTGAAACACCACTGTTCTATGAAGGGATATAATACTAGGAACATGCAATATAATCAGTGCATAACAATGTAGGGGGGTAGTCAACTGAACATCCAACAACTGCCTTGAATCACTTAGCTCTGATTCACAGCAGTATGTTCCAAGCATAGATAATGCTTTGCAACTGCCAAATGAGAAGACAAACTGCAAACAAAATCAGTTACATTAATATGAGAAGGCTACTAAGAGATAAAAATCTCCATAGGCAGCAGACAAGATGTCACTTCCATATTTAACAAAAAAATGGTGCGAGACGAGCGTGTGCCTGAAGGACGCTGGTATCTAATAATAGCATTGCCTCACACAATCTCTTTCTATGGCAAAGGTTTCTGGGCACACCCTCATGAGGAGAAATCTGAGCTGATCATAAACAAGCAGAGCTGGGGCTGGAAAGAAGCGGGAGCATACTGCCTCCCCAAGACAGTCAGCTTTATGGCACTAATGTGGCACCTGAGCTGCATTTAACACTTGGACTGAATTCCTCAGAAAACACTGGAGTCTTCTGGAAAGGAACTTTCTTGCATCCATATTCCCCTTCAAAAGAGTCTTGCAAATGCAGGTGCTTAGCTTCTTACAAATCCAAGTGAAAAAGAAATCAAGTAGGAAGACAAAAAGTGCTTAGGCACATGAAAGGTATAAACTCTCTACGTATGATGAGATGGTTTTATGCATGTACTGTTTATGTGTGATGTTAGTTGGTTTTACAAAGTGTGTGTTTGTTTGGGATTTGAATATATTTAGCTTTATTTAATTTTGCTTCGATTTCTGTTCCTATAAGCACCAGAAAATAACATCCTACTGAAAAACAGGTGCCAAGCTAAGGAAAATAACTATTTCTTCATTCAGTTGTGATAAGATACCAGCAAGAAGTTAGATTAAAAAAACTAAAAAAAAAAAACAATCCTGAGGCTATACCAGCAAGATGAGATGATGTCACATTAGGGTTTTTCTATATCCCCTTTTCAAATGCCAGCTGATCAATAACAGGCCAGAAGTACAATATTCTTAGAACAAATTTAGGGTGTCATGTGCCTGATAATATAGAAATATTTCTACTCACTTAACTACTTTTGAGATCCAGTTATTTGGTATATTTCATCTTTTGGACAATGTATTTAAGCTACAGAACAAATATAGGCTTCAGCTGTTAAAAATCAGAGATACTCTGACATACATCTTGAACATTTATGCTTGGAAATACTGGGGATGAGAAATAGCAAAATATTTGAGGAAAACTTGGACACTTCCTAGAACCATTTAAGAGCTTTCAGAGTACGGTATACTGTTTGGAAAGGTATTGCTTGCCAAACTGCAATTTTTCCCCAGAAATGTGCCATTAGCAATAAAATGGTAATTGGCAAAGCATTTTGACATTAGATGTAGAATTCCTAGATGGATTTAAAGAGAAAATAATCTAATTAATAATTAATTAATTACAGTAGTCTTCTAAAATGCAGGTATCTTAAGATATGTCTGCATTGGATCTTTAACTCAGCCTGAGGAAGACAATCATTGCCTGTGCTGAATAAGAGGTACCAGCGATTTGTTCTGTCCCTGTTAGACTGTCCACTCTGTTGTTCTTTCTGTCGTATCACTAGGGAGCAGGGTGACTGGAGACAGAGAATTGTCAAACTTGGATCAGCCATGTTCTTTGGCTTAGCACTTGCCTGTAAAATACTCATAAGAAAGTAGCTCATCCTAAATCTAAAGAGTCATCTGATCCATCAAGATGTTACTGAGATACAGTGCTTAGATCATATATATCAGACATCATATCAATAATTTTTAACCTGGATTCAGCAGCCAGTCTGAGGCTGTTGATATTTTTGCCCAGCTGTCTGATACTTCTAATGATGGTATCTAACACAATCCCGCTGGTTTACAGTCACAGTCCATAATTATCCAGAGGCTTACAGACAACTAAGTAAAGACTTATCAATCAGTGCCTGACCTGGGTCAGCTTTAGTCAAGCACCTCTATCAGAGGAATATTTTCTATCAAATACAGTAGACAAAGTAAACCGTGACTTTAAACTGTGTAACCACACTAGTGACTTGTGAGTTTTTATTATCCTGACTTCTAAGGCTGTGCATGAGGAGAGGCTGCATCTTCCTTACCAGTGACTTGTGAAAATTCGTAAGGTTACAGGAGTAAGATGAGTTTGTTTTTCTGCAAAGCAATGCTCCAGCCCATTATGGCTCTAATGTATATAACTTCTGCTCATGTCTTTTGACCACATCTTTCTTGAGATAGGTTTTATATCAAGGAACAGAGGAAGTTACCGTACCATGCAATAGAGCACCTGCCAAATTTTGCAGAACTTTTTAATAGGGACTAAAATAACTCCTTCTAGGGCAGTTTCCTCAATGAGATATTCACTTTGATTTTAATTAGAGCTTACTAGTGTAAAAATTGCATTCGGTTTTAAATCCTTTGGCACAGTTTGTGGTCCCTAAATAGCCCACTGCTTAATAAATAAGTGTAGGAAACTAAAGAAGAAAAACAAAGACAACTTAGCTTCCAGAAAACTTGTGTGACACAGTGATTATTGATCACATGCATGTCTGTTTTGTGAGCTATGTATGTTTTCCAAAGTAAAGCCTGAACACAAATACAGTTACAGCTACACATACTGCAGTAGTAGGAAATATTTGCTATGGCAATACATTTGGAGGACATTAGGTCATATCATACTGTATAGGTGAAGACTGAACTAACACAGACATTGGGCAAAACTGTCAACCTTGATTAGCTAAATATCCAAACTTTACTTCATCTTCTTTCCTCTAATCATCCAGTTACGCTCCAGTACTCTAAAACACAAGTTTAATGGGATTAATTGAGGTATTCTATGCTTTCAGTTTGTTTTTATGTCTAAACATCTTCTAACTCACCCCCAGAAAAAGTAAAATGCACTCCCAGAATAATTAGTTCTAAAAGAGAAAAAAGCTGATTCATATGTGTGAAGATGAATATAAATATTTTTCAGCAATAGTTATAATATTGGAACTGTATCCTTGCAGTGTTTCTCGTAATTGAGTTTCTTTTTCATTTCCTTTTATGTACAACATCATTCTAATTAAAATCACTTCTTTACTGTGACAGCCAGTAAGAGTGATTTGTTAGACAAAATTTTTGTAAAATTAATTTGTTTGTTACTATTAGAAGAATGACTCAGTTTAATCATTCTGTAAATTAAGTTAAAACTGTTGCCTTTATCTAGTTCTTCGTTAATTTCTCAGAAGAATGTATGAACTTAATGCTTACATTTCTTCTGCAGTTGCAGTAGACAATCAGCTATCTTTTCTATTTTGTTTCTCTCTGTCTCTGAAAGAGATGGTTCCTTGGTCCTGACAGCTGTTTACATTATGAATAACTGACATTTTAAAAAGTGAAAAAGAAAAGAAAAAAGAAGATACAGTTTATTAAAACCTGACTTAGAACAACAAAAAAATAAAGCTAGAATCACACTGGGAAGCACTTCTCAGTAGTAAATCTGGCTAGTAGATAGCTCTGTAGCTATCTACTTCTGTCCCAGAAGGCTGATGCAACTTGAATAGCACTACATTGCTTGTCAGAGGCAATCGAAGGAGAAGAGAAGCACCTACAGCTTCCTCAGAGTTTTGCTGGTGATATGAACACCATCTGTGATAATCAGAGTATTACCATGTTGACAGGATTTTAGAGATTTGACATCATTCTGTATTTGCAAGTGTATTTTTCCTTTGAAGGTTCAAAGAACTGCAAATCACTTAAATCAGGTGAGAACACATGCCATTGAGGACTACTTACTGAGCAGTTCAAAGAACAGGCTGCTTGTTGGTACTAGTCATCTCCAGCATTTTTAACTCTCTTGAGCTGAAGGAACAAGAACCATACAGTATTACAGTAGAACATTTCAGGAAGCAAAAAAGTGTTTTTACTAAAATATAAGTGAATTCAGTTAGAACAAATCACACAGAGACCAGAGACACAAAGAATGAGGTAGACCCCCTTGTTAAGTCACAACATTCAGAATAGGCCACCTTCCTTTCTAAATTCCTTAGGAATCCTAGGGAGGGCTAAGTCAAATCTTAGTGTTGGGTTTTTGTGCAATGAAATTAACCTATACAATAATAACAAAATAATAATAACAATAATCGTCATAATCATGTATTAATAATCTTTCATTACTATTAAATCAGCATTATTTCAATAATTTACCAAGGATCTGTCAAATATAAGGGATCTCTCCATGTTGGGTAAGGAAGGCTATCCTAATCTCAGGTAAGGAATTTCAAACCTCATGAGACATTGGTGCTGAATGGGGGAGTCACCTGGCATGCAGTTCAGCTGCAGTTCAGGGAAAGCTCAAATTGGGCACATTTTGGCCGTCATATTTACAGAGTGAAGTAGTTGGCTGCTAATCAGTAGTAAAGACAAGACAGATGTGTTCATTTCGGTGGTACTGTCTTGTTCTGTGCTTTAGTTATCTTGTACTTTTGGGTTTTGAAACTGTCTCTGGAAATGTTTTTATGAGACATTTCACTCCTTTATAACAGGAGCCAGGAGCTTAAGAGCACACACCACAGGGCATGAGGCCTGTTTCTCCTTAGACAGTATGAACAAAGGTATGGGTGGAGGTCAAGTGTGTCTGCAACAGCCATCTTACATAATATTTGCTGTGATTTTGTTTAATGCACTTTAATGTACTTGATATTTTTCTCTCATATTGACTTAGTGGTGAAGTATTATAAAAGTCTGTGTTTGAATTCAGAAAATAGCTTGCAGTGAGATGACTGCCCATGATTTTGTGGAGTTTTTCATAAATATAATATGGGTTTTATAAAAACTGAAGAAAATACTCAGAATTTTAAATCTGCAATGTAAATATTTCACATGCATATAACGAGGTAGTATTTTCACTCATTATTAATCCTCCAATGAATTTACACTTGGCTAATATAAAAGGCAGACAGGTTTTCATGTTAGAAGCTAACGATTCCAGTTCAAGTTAACAGCTGAATGAACACACATACTGCTTATTTTCAAGCAGCTGGAAATCTGCCCAATATACAAGACAGAGATGATTTCACCGGCTATTTATCACTCTGCCTTTCTGACAATCTGTTCTTCCTGAGCAAGCTAATTGTTAACCAGCTATGGCACTCACTGCTGAGCTGGGGTAGCTCATGTTAACCCATGAGCTAAAGCCTCTCAGACCATGAGATCACAGAGGCAAGGTACAGTGTTCTGGTCCATAAAAAGAGTGGCTGATAGAAGAAAATACCTGAGAACTTTTCATCACTCACCAGGGTGCAGAACTGCTACACTGTACTATATAAATGTACCAGCTGGCAGAATCAAGGAATAAGAAAGGTCAATGAAGGCATTTGCATTCCCATTACATGGCAAGCATAAGAACTGCAAATTAGAGAGATGTGTTACATTGGAAATGGCCTTGTTTGACATTATTGCAGCTGACAAGCAGCAGATGGGACAAAATAAAGACTATACCTAAGGACAAACTGTTATTAAATATTAACCAAAACGTCAGTTCTTTGTACTGTAACTATGGTAAAGTTCAGTTTACCTTATAACAGAAGGCCAGCCTTTCCAAGCGAATCTTCATGAGACTGTGTTTCACTAAACCTCTAAGGTAAGAGATATGGGAAGGCATGCATTGGTTTTGATTCATGAATTAACGCTCATGTACTGGGTTTGTGTGGCCAAGCTTTGATAGTCAGGAGGTACAATCACTTCTGTGAGAAGCTACTGGAAGTTTCCCCTGTGTATGGCAGATCCAACGCCATATGTCTCCAAGACAGACCCACTGCTCACCAAGGCTGTGCCAATAAGAAATGGTGGTAATGCCTCTTTGATAACATATTTAAGAAGGGAAAAAAAGTTATTGTGCAGATGTAACTGTGGACAGAGAAGAGAGGGGTGAGAATATGTGAGAGGAATGAAAGTATGTAGGAGAAACCATTCTGAAAGGACAAAAATTGGTGGAGATGGAAGGGTAGAAGGTGCTTCAGACCCCGGAGCTGACATTCTCCTGCAAGCCATGGTGCAGACCATAGTGAATCAGCTGTTCCCATGCACCCCATGGAGATCCATGGGGATGTAAAGATCCACCTGCACCCCATGAAGGGGCCCCATGCTGGGGCAGGTGAATGCCTGAGAGCAGGCTGTGACTCTGTGGGATGCCCAAGCTGGAACAGCATCCTGGCAAGGACCTCCAGACCAGTGGAGAGAAGATCCAATGCTGGAGCAGGTTTCCTGGAAGGATTTTGAATCCTGTGGGAGACCCACGTAGCAGACTGTGCCTGAAGGACTACATCCTGTGGAAGTGGTTTGTGGAGAGCTGTTGCCTGTGAGACGGACTCACATTGGGTAAACTCATGGAGAGCTATCTTCTGTGGGAGGGGCATCAGAGTGGAGCAGGGGAAGGATGCCTGTCCCTGAGCAGCAGCAGAAATATGTGCTGAACTGACCACAACACCCATTCCCTTGTGCTGCTGAGTGGGAGGAGGTAGGGCTGGTAGGGAGGGAGGTGTGCAAGGGAAGGTGTTTCTAAGGTCTTTATTTAAACAAATCTCCCCAATTCAATTTTATCTCTGATGGTAATTAGTGAGTAATCTCTCCCTGTCCTTATCTTGACACATGAGCCTTTGGTTCTGTTTTCTCTTCTCTTCCCTTTTCAGCTGAGAAGTTGGGAAGTGATAGAGTGGCTTTGATGGGCACTCGGCATTCATCCAGGGTCAACCCACCACACTGGCTACTGAAAAGTGAGGAAGCATCTATATACACTTGAGATCACCTCTTCCAGGCAGCTGCATTATGGCCACAGTTGTAACAATGTCTCCTCTGGGCAACAACATATGTGGGAATAGTAGCAAAGTCTATTCTTATTTGTTTCTTTTTGCCAGCAGACATCTAGTAATGTCAGAACCAGTGGCACACATAAGGCTCCATGAGATTCACAGCCTGCAGAGAAAGTTTCTCTGTCAGTTCACTTTGAAAGTTTCTGTTGCACCTACTCCTCACTTCAAGAAGATGAACGACCAATTCTTTGAGAAACTAAAAATGAGTAAACTATTTGCTTTAGAGCAATGCAGAGTGCATGTACATTCTTATTGTTTCTCTTCACAGAGCATTATGTCTCAGGGCTAGCAACAGATAGATATAAACTCTAGTTTTGGTAGGTCTGTTCTTTCAAAGCGCATGGTAGCACTGACAGATGGAATTTTGCTGTGTTATAATAGCTGATGTAGTACTCATTTCTTACTGTTCCACATAAAAATTTATAGGTGATCGGGATAGTTAAAGAGATGCAGTCCTCAGGAAATTTTTTTCAAATACTACTTTTTTTGCTTTGGTCCATTCCAGAAGTGGTCAGGTTGGACAGAGCTCTGAGCAGCTTGATCTAGTTGAAGAATATCCCTGCTCAGGTGTGTTGCAGGGCTGAGTTGGACTAGATGACCTTTAAATGTTCCTTCAAATCTAAACTATTCAAATGATTCAGTACCTCAGGTTTTGCTGTTGAAGAAGAAAGTCTAATCTGAATTCTCCTGAAGTTTCATTTATGTTTCAGTGGAAAAGTATACAACACCCTAAAAATACTTTTTTATATTTAAAAGGCCACTGCATTTCACTATTCTTTATTAAAAGTGATCACACACACCAGCTGACAGACACCCTCCACTTCAATTTGCAATGAATGTTTTAACCTACACTTTTTCTCAAAAAAAGGAAAAAGGTTTCTTTGCCAAAGATGGATTGTTAAGAAGTCCTCAGTGGATAATCAACAGCCTCTTGTCTCTTTGTGGTTATGAATATTCAAAAACTTGGTGAACTCTGGGGGCTTCAAGGGGACAGTGATATGGTGGATTGACCTTGTCTGGGACCCAGGAGCCAACTAAGCTTCTCTATGATTCTCTTCAGCACAGTGGGAACATAAAGAAAAGAAGATGTGAAACAAACTCTCATGGGTTGAGATAAAGTCAGTTTAATAAAGGAAAAGAGAATTTTGCATGTGTGCAAGCAAAGGGGGAAGAAAACCTGAAAGATTTTATTCTTTATTTCCCACCAGTGAATGATATCCAGCCACTTCCTGGGAAGCAGGGCTTCAACACAGCAGATGGTCCAGAATACAAACACCACAAACAACGAAGGCCACACCTTCCTCCTCCTTCCCCTTAGGTTTTGTACCTGGACCGACATCCTATGATGTGGAGTACCCCTTTGTTCAGTGGGGTTGGCTGTCCCAGCTATGTGCCCTCTCAGGATCCTGCCCACCCCCAGCCTTTGGCCTCTGTGGGGTGGAGTGCTGGAGAGAGAGGCTGGTGCTGTGCCAGCACTGCTCAGCAGCAGCCAAGGCAATGCTGTGTTGTCAACACCTTTTCAGCTCCTAAAGCAAAGCACAGCACCGGGAGGGCTGCTGTGGGAAAATGAACTCCACCTCAGCCAGACCAAATACAAGTGTAAAGGTAGGTAATAGGTGTGTGCAGAAAAATCCCTGGCATTTGGGTGAGTTACATTATTTGTGTGAGTTACATTATCCTAATTGAGAAGTCAGCCATCTGACTGCATTTGAACAATCTGATTTTGTTTAAAGCTCCTTTTATGGTTTCCAAGCATGTTAAAATGCAAATCTGCGTCTGGATTACTCACAAGGCAATTGCAAAATCTCTCATTATGTAAAATGGCCACGTTTGAAGATCCATAAGCCAGTAGACACTAATTGGGAGCAATTAAGCTTACATTGAGTCCAATGGATGAAATGTCAGAGAGGAGGACAGTGACTCAAGGCATAGGACTAATTTATTAAAGAATCAGAGCTGTCTTGGTTGTCTTGCAGCATGTGCCAGTGTACAAGTCACCAAACTATCTCCCTCTGTAGAATGAGAATTTCAGGCTCCAGCAACTATTGTGTGTATGTTTCCATTGTAGGAGCTTGATTAATATGAAACTCCTCAGTATTTGATATGGTTAGTGATCATTCTCCTCTTTTGTAAAAGCTACAGAAGAAAAATAACCTACAAAAGGTACTTGTAGGAAAATGCAGGTGTTAGACAAAGTCCTTTTTGTCAATACAGTTTGCAATCAGGAGCTACAAACATGGTTTGTGTTCCTGATAGATACTCAGAACCTGACAGGAAAGCTGTGAATCAGGGAACCTGTGGGCCAGAGAAGGACCATAGGAGCTGTTTACTGCACAGAAGAGCACCAAGAAAGACAAACATGTTGTAAATGACTGTTGCTGAATCTCAGAAGCATGAAGCATGACCTGACACAGATTATCTGGAATAGTGTTCTTCTTCATTAGATCCACAAACAGCAAGAAATTAACAGCAAAATCTGCAGGACCATCTTCCAATAGTAGTACATGTATGGTGAATGTGAAAAATAAAACTGCAGAACTGTTCCTCTTTCTATGATAACTAAAACCTCATGAAAATGAGGTAGGACAAGACTTCTGAGAGTCATTAATTTGTTGTTCTGCTTGAACCAGGGAAATGTTAAAACATAACTGATAACATAATAGTCTGTCTGCACTGCAGATTTGGAAATGTTAAAGCCAATGTTGCATGCAGAAGCTTAATATCTTACTTGCACTTGCTATGATTTAGCCTTTAATTACAGAATGATGCTTTGTGTTTTCATAGAATCCAGACTACACCAGATATATGGATGGCTTGTTGGAAGCCTGTGTTCAATATCACTTTCCTTCCTACTTCATACAGACCAGTTTGAAAAGAAGATTATGAAATTTCTCACATCTCTTGTCCTAGTAGCTGCCACTAATGCATTTCAGAGGTCTGATTACTTGCCCATTTGCTGAGGCTGTATTCATTGTGCTGCAGTGTCTGTTTCAGCTTTTCAGAGGAATGTTTATGGCTGCATGTGTTAGTTTCCTGATGTCTCTTTATTTGAGTTATACCTCAATTCCCTGCAAATTATCAAGGAAGTGAAATGCAGAACTGTCTGTGCTTCTGTTCCACTTCTCTGCTGAGAAGCTCATTATGAAGAAATCTTTCCAATCTCTGACCAGTGAAAGCTGGTCATTAATAAATGATGAGGAATTATCCTCATGTTCTGATATTGTTCTGATAATTTTCTTGAGAAGTACACAGGTTGATCCCTGTAAAGTATTATTTCTTCTTCATTATCATCTTGAAAAAGTAATTAGGTATCCCAAGCCTAGTGGGAACAAGAGTTAAAAGGAATGGAGATTTTTTTTCCAATTTTTCAGCAAATCTGGGAGCTCTTTGTGAGACTCCAAATTGCTTTTTCCACACATTCCAAAAATATGATGTGAAACCCTTTAAACCAGATGTGTTTCCTAATTAGAAAATCTATTTAGTCCACAGAAACTAGAAATAAGTTCAGAATGAAGGGGATTTTTTTTTATAAATTAATTTAAATTTTATTATCAGAAGGGTCTGGAATTTAACTGCAATGATTTCAAAATCACGGTTCCTGAAAAAAGGACCTAAAGCAATGCAACAGGACCACTGCCAGCAGGATCTTGCACCTTTTCCTGTGGTATATCAGAAATGTCCCTCATTATTGAATCTAGGGGTCTGTTCTTTCCCTGCACAGTTTCTGGTGCCGCATTTCTGTGCCCCTGATACATGGCAATATGATTAGCACAACTAATGCCATTTAATATGGCAAAGAGCTGTTCCTGTGACTGAGTAGTCATGTCTCAGCTCCCTTTTTCCCCTTTATCAGGTCTTGAAGATACCACACACCAGGCAGACTTACCCACCACCATTTCATCCCCAAGTTTCCTGGGAACTTCCAGCCCACCTTCTCACCTCCTTACAGCCTTGAAGGTCTCAGGCACCTGGACAAACAACTTGTGATGACCCAATCACAGAAAAATGATACATAACATCACACAGAGAGAGCACTCTGTAAATTGGAGAAGTACAAGCTCTAAGTGTGACTTGGCCCACAGCTGCTGCTGGACAACAAAACCCACAATCCTCCAATGGCGAGGGACTCCTCCTCTGTTGTCTGTTTCCTCTGAAGATTGACTATAGATTATGATTGTTTTATTTACACTGCAAGCCAACCACCCAGTCTGCAGAGAGTCCAGGTGATTGGGAAACATCAGTTAAGATGTGGTTTCAATTTTGGTGCTATGATACTTATAAAATCTTGCTACACTGATACCAGTTAAAAAAAATCCTGCACTACTGTGATCATAAAATTCTATACTATGCTGATCACAAAATGATGTTTTTAAAAAATAGTTCTTTAATTGTAATTACAATCCAGTTCCATCATTCTGCTGAGGTTCTCCAAATGAGTCAGTTTGTCCCTACAATTGCAGTTGATAAGAAGAATCATGGAACAACCATTCTCAATTTAATGTTGAATAGTGGCATCTCAGTGGGATAGCAATCAGGCATATCCATATGGAAAATTGTCCTGTTGCTCCAGAGAGGGCTTTTGGTCAGTGTCCTGCCTGATGCAGCACAGGAACACAAGGACTGGAAAGAATATGGATAGGGGAGCAGCTTCATTTTAGGTTGACCGGAACCTCCAGATATCTCTGGACCACTGTCTTGCTGAAAGCTGGGCCAGTCGAAATTGGGGTATTCAGGGCCCTCTCTATTTGAGATCTCATGAAAATGGAGATCTCATTACCACTCTGTACCAGTGATCAACTTCTCCTCACTGTGCAGAGGCCCTGTTACTACCCAAAGGTTCTGTGTTGCACTGAAACACAGAGAAAACATGTCAGAATCCTGAGATAGTTGCACATTGCCATGTGCAATTGCAGGAAAAAAACAAAAAAAAAAAAAACCCACAACCAGAAAAAAGCATGGAAAAGTGCTTGCACCAAAAATGACAGAGCTCCTATTTATCCAGCTGAGTTCAGGCTAATTCAAGGTCTTAGACAAAATCTGAAACCCATGGATCACAGGATCATGTAACTCAGTGCTGTTACAGCTGCATCTTTGCCAGAATTTGCCATTGTCTGAAGAGTAGCTGTCATTGAACTACATCATTCCAATGACAACACATAACCTGTGCTCAAAGCAAATCTGTGATGCAGATCATAGTGGTCACTTCAGCCAGAGCTTTCCAGAGAGGCACTGAAAAATGCAAACAAATGACAAATGGAATGTCTGCAGGCACCCTGTACTCTAAATCCAGCTGGCGTAATGAAACTGCTTTTGCAAATTCTGCAGGATATCTGTAGGTGACAAAACCCTTCAAAATCTGATTTTATACAGCCCATGTGATGTAAAAAAACTAAAGATGATTGTTATGAACTTGTTCTAATAGGCAAAGAGGTCAAGACAAAAGAATAATTCAAGAGGAACCTGGCTAGGTTTTTATTCCTGCAGCATGAGAATATGGGACAAATTGGTTGGACTTAAGTAACTAACACATGCTCACAGTATAAGAATTTCTCGTTACTCGGGAATAAACTAATTGCAGGAAGATGTCACACTGGAAAACAGGAAAAATCAGAACTTCCTAATAATCCTATATTTAGTCATACATATGCACAAGGAGGAAAACATTCAGCATTTTGATAGCCTGTAGACAACAAATGGATCTCTAATCATTGCCTGGGTATGATTTGTGTGATCCAACATACACAAATAGGAGGAATCCAAATATGTTCTGGATGACACATACCCTTTCTTAATTACCTGACAATAGTGACCAAGAAAGAAGTGCCTCAAGAAAGAGAACACTTCTCTGTTTTGTGATGGCTGTTCTTAACATGGTGAATGCATTTGATTTATTTTTTTGCCTAGCCTAAAGCCGTATGAACCAGAAGCACTATCTGCTTTCTGTCTTTCTTGTGGATACCTCAGTGTGAAGGGTTGATCAATACTAAAAATTTTGGACTTGTTTTCCTGCAAGATAACTGCAAATTTAGACTTGGCAGCACTGCTTAAGTGTTTATTAATACAGAAAATACTTTGCTCTGCATGGTACTTGCTACTTTTTCTTCTTTATCTTAATTTGATATGCACTGCAACCTGTACTACACGTGGAAATCAGTATGAGAGGAAAAAAGACCTTATAAATTCCAGAGTAGATGCTACTTAACTTCCTTATTTAATTAAATTAATATGATTAGGAGTGTGAACACTTAGCACAAATTAGTGACTTGTGTGCAATAAAATGCCTCTATCGAAAGGTAAGAGTCTCTTTTTTGCTAATTCCCTAAGCTGAAATAAACTTAGGGAATTAGTAAAATAATTAGCAAAATAACTTCAAGAGATGCAGGTCTGAGAAGAAGTAGATGTTCTATTCAGATCATAACATTTTATGATTTGTTATTTCACAGGAAAAGTTCACTTTCACTATCACGACTTTATTCTTATGTTTGGTAAAAAAATATGCTGGAAACTCGCCAACCAGAACTCAAAAATGTGATCAAAGCTCTGAAAAAGACAAAGCCTGATTCTTCATAAATCCATGTGAAAATTACATGAGAAGACATGACAAAGAGCAGGGACTTGGGAATCCTGCAGGTGTAGATGTAACCTTCATGAGCAGACAGATTGGAAAACAGCTTGTGCACATGCAAAAGTGTTGTGGACCTTGCAGATTTATACTGGAACAACCACTGAGATTAGAGAGACAATGGAATTCTTGATTTTACTTCTCTGCTATGCCTGTTTTACAGATTATTCTGTACTCATTCGTAGATATTTATCCAGGTTTGGGTTTTCCTAGGGTTATCTAGTACATCTATAGTTCCTATCCTCCCACACTGCTGGAAGGCAACTTAAGAGAGATTCTGAAGTATTAGAGAAGCTTCCCTGCATCGATGTGCTTTTGCTGACTTGTCACCTCACAAACTGCCTGTCGATGCAGGGAAGAGAACGTGGTTCCTCACTGAGCCACGAGGGACAGTATCAGGCTGAGTTTAGAGCTCTCCTGAGGCTTTCTTGCCCCTCCCATGACTGGCAGAATAGGAATTAGGGAACTGCTAGACTTCTGGGTAAGGAGAAGTTTTAAAGAAATTGGGACTCATCTGCTTCAAGGCAAAAAATCGCTGTCATACAAAGGGCCTAGAATATAGCATTCCTGAATCAGCATCTACTGGGAGTCTTGCAACCCCCTGAGAGACCCAGGTACTAGCCAGTCAAGAAACATGACACTGCTCAGGCTCAGGCTGAGAAAAAAACTCACAAAACTATAGTCAGACAGGATGAATATGCTGAGCAGAGACAGGAGACCAGCACTAAGGGCGTCAAAAGAAAAATTTGCTGATGATAGTAAAGGGAGCTGCAACCCTTCTTTCCACAGAAGCTGATGAAAATGGTGCAGGAAGGAATTACAATTCAAGCCTGTACTCACAGGGGAGGAGGTTTGTTCTCAGGAGCTCATTAAAACACACAGACATGCTTACATTGAGCAAAATGTAAGGATAGCGCCCAAACTCAGAGAGAATGAGGTTTCTTATAGGGAATGTATAGCCTAGAGTGAGGTTAAAAGAGTCAATAAAACCAGATAGAAACTTCCTCTGTAAATCCAGTCCATCTTTATTTCATGAAGATAATTAACTCATGAATATAACTAAGTCCATTTTGCCCTCATAATTCATGTCTGGCGGTGGGTGTGTAAATGCACTACAGACTGACATTGGGCTTCAACAAAGCCAACAGGGATCCAATAGGTGTTTGCCAAAGTGCAACAGGGCAATACACAAATGACTTGTAGTGACAAGTAGATAAAAGCTTCCTCTTCTCTTTCCTCCACTATTCTGATTATAAAAAGGTTAAAAGAGCTCTAACTCCCAAATGATTAAAAACAACAGTGCAAAACATGACTGTGCCTGACATCTTCACACCTGTCTCCAAACAGTACATGATACTGCCTTTCTCATCTTCAAAACAGGGTTGCATCTCAAGTCCAATTTTGGGCCACCCTTCTGTGCAGAAAGCATGTCAGGGAAGACATACATTAACACTTTGAACATCCCCCCCTCCCCCATCCTTCTTCTCCCTCCAGTTTTATATGCTGAGCATGATGCCATATGATATGGAATATCCATCTAGTTGGCTGAGGTCAGCTGTCCTGGCTTGTGTCATCCCAAGCTCTTGTGCACCCCCAGTCTGCTCGCTGGGGCAGTGTGAGAAGACAAGGCCTTGGCTCTGTGTAAACACTGCTCATGAGTAACAACCCCCTCCCCCCATATTAATAATGCTGTTTCCAGCACAAATAATCCTTTAACAGCTATTGTGAAGAAAAGTAACTGTTCCTGAGCCAAAACCAGCACATCATATTAGGAACATGTCCACAGCTCCCAGTGAAACTGCAATGTTCTTGTGCAGATTTTTAACTATATGAGAAGGGTTCTCCTTGCTCATCTCTCTTCATTGATGGACTTGATAAAGCAAAGGGAAAACAATACTTCACAGGAAGGTATAGCTCTGGAAAACTGTCACAAATTTGCACTGAGGGAATGAAAAACTTTTTATTGCTTTCATGGATAGGACTGAATTCTGATTAGCAGAAGATTTCTAAAAATGCAATTGTGAGGTGTTCTCTCATTCTTCATTTGAAACTGCATTCCACTATGCAATGTAGACAGAACAAAACTGGCACAAACCTCTCTTGTCACTGATCATAATGGACAATTGAAACACCACTGGTCAAGCTATCATCTGCATGGTTCTTCTGTCTGCTTAACTTTTTGATTGTGGCAGAGGCCAGAGATGGGCCTGGAGAGCCCATCTCCAATACAGCATGCCAGTATTCCTATCCCTACTTGAACATCCATTCAATGCCTCCAGCATTCCCTAAAACCAGACCAGTCAGCACTGGGATGATGATAAAGTCTCAGCTGTAAAGATACAGGTGAGACTATCACGGCTGGGCAGATAGAACTTGGGAAAACCTGTCGTAGTATATGTTTACCTTTGGGAAGATGGAGAAAGATTAGAAGAGCAATACTAAGTGATTGTGACTGTGGTGGCCCAGATCCTTCTGGCAACACACAAGCTGAGCAGCATGATTCACACAAGTATCATCTCTGCATTTGATTAACTGTAGCCCTTACCTAGGAACACACACGGGAAAGGTACCTTCCAAAAAAAAAAGCAACATCCTGTTTGTTTAGCATCGACCCTAGCCAAAACCAGGGATTGGTTCCTTTTTAGGTGCCAGCTGGAATCCTCCTACCCCACCACGGATGGGAAGGGGGACACATGGGTAGTGGTAGTAGAGAATTCAGAGTTCAAACTGTGCAGGTGGTGGCTACAGGTACCACAGCCACTCCAGACGACAGGTGGAGACACCTGGGAAAGGAATGGTAAGGCTCCTCTGTCCTCTTCAAGGTGACAGCTCTGCTCCCCAGCCGATTCCAAGCGGGGAAGCCCTGGAATGCAAAGCGCAGCTACACCTGCACCGGTACCTACACTTGCACCAGCACCTACACCTACAGCAGTACCGGCACCGGCAGCTACAGCGGCACCGGCACCTACACCAGCATCTCCATACCTACATCTACATCATCATCATCATCTACATCTACATCTACATCTACATCTACATCTACATCTACATCTACATCTACATCTACATCTACATCATCATCATCATCTACATCTACATCTACATCATCTACATCATCTACATCTAACCCTACCCTTACCCCTATCCTTACCCCTGCACCTGTACCTGTACCTGCACCGGTACCGCCCCGCGCAGGGCCGGCCCCTCGGCCCCGCCCCGCGGGCACCTGGCGCGGCCCCGCCCGGCGGCGGCGGTGGGCGGGCCCCGCATGCAGATGCGTCCCCCGCCTCTCCGGTGCGTGCTGAGGTCAGGCTGGGCTGCGCTGCCAGCGCGGAGCAGCGGGGCTGAGGTCGCGGCGGACCCGGAGCCGCGGGGGCGGGCGCGGAGCTACGGCGAGCGCCTGGCTCGGGCCGGGAGCGGCTCCCTCCCGCCGGGAAGCCGGAGGGCTCGGCGGGGCCCTTCCAGCCGCTGGCAGCGGGAGAGCGGCGAGTGCGCGGAGCGGGGCGCCCGGCCCGCCCCGCCGCCCCGCTCCTCCATGCGGGCGGCGAGCGGGGCTGGGGCGCGGGGCGCCGGGGGCAGCGCGCAGCGGTGCTGAGGCCGCCACCGGGGAGAGACGATGGCCAAATGGCTGAACAAGTACTTCAGCCTGGGCAATAGCAAGACCAAGAGCCCTCCGCAGCCCCCGCGGCCCGACTACCGGGAGAAGCGCAACGGTGCCGGCAGCGCGCCCCGCCCCGAGGGGCCGCCGCACCTCCACCTCCACCACCACACCTCGCCCGGCTTTTCG
Organism: Cyanistes caeruleus; assembly: GCF_971803275.1. Lineage (NCBI taxonomy): Eukaryota > Metazoa > Chordata > Aves > Passeriformes > Paridae > Cyanistes > Cyanistes caeruleus. The sequence continues at coordinate 34,599,091 of NC_141732.1, forward strand.
CGGCGCCGTCTGCGCGACGACACCAGCGACCTACTCCGCGCCTACCGCGCCCAAAAGGACCGCGACTTCGAGGACCCCTACAGCGGGCCCGGCTCCTCCCTGCGCAAGCTGCGCGCCATGTGCCGCCCGGACTACTCGGCGCCCGAGGACCTGGGCGAGGCAGCCCTCAAGGCTTCCTCCTCCTCCTCCTCCTCGTCGTGCTGCGCCACGCCTCCCACCAGCGGCTCCCCGCACCTCTTCCGCAGCCACAGCGAGCGCCGCCCGGCGACGCCCCCCGAGGTGAAGTACATCTCCCCCAAGCACCGGCTGATCAAGGTGGAGAGCGGCGCTGGAGGCAGCGACGGCGCGGGCAAGAAGCTCAGCAAGGGCTCCAAGCAGCCGACGGCTGCTGCCCCCTCTGCCATGAAAGATAAAGTAAGTCTTGTGCTCCCCTTCCCGCCCCTCTAGGCTAGGTAGTGGGGCTGGGGCTACGTCAGGCCCTGGAAGGGTTTTGGCGAGGGGATCACCTACTGTACATCTAGCTGTTCTCAGCTATCCTTCATTGGGTGGCCTGGCCCTTTTTAATATCGCAGGGCATGTGCAGAAGTAGCGCGTGGAGCGATGGTGCCCTGCCCTTTTGGCTTTCGAGCGCACCTTCCTGCTGATGGGGCAGGTTCACAGGTGTGTCTGGCCCCGCGTTGAGGCACGGTTCACTGCCAGGCTCATGATGGGTACCAAGGCTCTTGGTATGCCCCATGCGGAGCAGAACAGACCCTGAGTAGTTGGGGAATGTTTGAGGAGCGCTAGAGGCCCTTGAAAAACCTTGTGCTTGCGACCCTAAGTTGAGGCCTCATCTCCACCGCATGTGGTATGGGGTAGTCATATATCAAAAGTAAACTGGTTTTTCGGAGGCAGTTTGTCATTTCTTTAGAAACTTTTTTGCCTCCTAGTTCAGTGTCAGAGGTGAGGAGGTTCAAAGTCCCGTGTTGCAACGGCATGGCAACTTCCATGATGCTTCCACCATACTTGTGTTTCCAACTGGCTGTCAGGTGAAGCAAACTCCATAGATACTTGCCCGCTTACAAATGTTACCCTGTCTTTTACTGGTAATTCTCTTAAAATTTTAGCAAAATATTCTAGACACAACACTGGAAAGTGCTGGACTTTGGAACTCAGGTTAGAGGGGGAATAGCAGTGCTTGTTTTTTTAAGCACAGCACATCCGCCCACCTGTGTTGGTCTTGTGAGTATAGTTCAGTTTTTCTCATATATTATAAATAAATGTTTTTCTATTTTGTTAATTGGCATTTTCAACTCCAGGACAGTAGTCACATCACGGGAATTTCAAGTATGTGCTGAATGTTATCAGTGTGAATGATCTGTGTGTACATGTTTAAATGTGTAACTTGATTGCGCAGCCACACTTCCATGACAACTTGATAAATTATATCTGTCCAGGAGGAATTCCAAAGAAATCTGCTTGTGACAGTGATGATACAGGGTGAAAAGTCTAGGATTTTATTCTATTGTCTTAGTAGGTGTTCCTGACTGGAAGCAACTTCTTTTTGTGGAAGCAAGTGATTAAAAGTTAGCATCTCGTTAAGTTTTACAATATATGTTACAATTTAGTCAGTTTTCATTAAATTTCCCACATTGACACCAGGTATCTTCTTTTATAGAGCACCTTTCAGCAAAAGCAACCGCTTACGGAAAAATGTATCTTTCTTTTTCTTTTTTTAAAATCACTGTTCAATTTTAGACCCTACTGAAGCAATTTTCAAATCAGAAAATACATAGTTGTTGCTAGGTAACCTGCTGCTTTGTAATGGTCATAAATCTGTATGCTGCTCCCAAGCGCTTGTAGCAGGCTCTGAAACTTGTAGGAAAAGATTTTCAGTCATATTCAGGTTTTTTTGCAATTGTTGAGAGAGAGAACTATATGTGACAGGCAAGAAATCTGAATATATTTGAGAGACAAAATCATCCTGTGCCTCAAAAAGCCAACTGTGCCTACCTGCAACAGCATTTGTGTGTTAGAGGCAGCATAGCTTGCCATTTGTTCAATTGTGTTATTTTATCCCAGCAATGGATGTGAAATCTCTGTTATTTCACAGCCCTGAAATGGAGAGTTTGACAGGTGAACAGGGGTCACTGTGGTCCATCAGAGAACTGCTTCTCTTCTATACCTGTGATTCACTGAGGAAGAAAATAGGGAGTTTAGTTAACAGAGTGTCTGTACTTCAGCAGTGAGCAAAGCAAGTGAAAATAAACTTCTCTAAGAAAGATGTAATAAGGAAGACAGTAAAGTTGGAATAAAACCCCCCAAAGCTAGAGGTCTGCTGCTCAGAAGAATTCACTGACATGCTAAAAACATTTAAAAAAAATCTGTGTGTTACATGGTATAAGCTAGTAAACACTTTAAGAATTAAATCTGTAAACAAATGCTGTATAGTTCTGTCTTCATAGAAGTAAGTTAGTGTTTAATGAATGATCCAGTAATGCCTGTTAAATGTTTGTGTTTCATTCCAGCATCCCTTTTTCAGTGTTTTGGGTTTTTTTCTCCTGATTTCATTTACAAGGATAGAGTGCTGTTTTCTTTTATGTGTTGATGGAGAAATGAGAAGTAGAGGTTTCAGCAAATTCAGTGAGCAATTTTATATCTTCTGTGGTTCATCATCTGTAAAGAGTTTGGTTAACAGCTCAGTTGTATGTCATACTTGAAAGAGTTACAGGAATGGGAAGGAGGTTCAGGAAGGTGCTTGTTTGGTGTGGTTACTTAAAAAAGGGCAAATGGCAAAGTAGGGATAGTGGCAGATGGGTTAGCTGAAATTCCCAGAGGAAAAGGAAAATTGTAAACTAGCTGATTCATGGAGTAAAGGGGGTGGAGATTTAAAGCAGTGGCAGACATGATTATATTTTGCAAGATTTTAGACAAAGGCTGGTAAAGTAACCACAGAGATGTAGTGTATCTGGGATTCAGGAAGTTTTGATGTGCAGCAGTAGAAATACCAACCAAAGCTGAAGCAGACAAACCCAAATTGCCATGCACCTTTTAGTAATGAGGTGCCTAACCTCTACAACAGATGCCCAGTGAGAGTCATCTTTTTCCAGATGAATTTGAATTCAAATTATTGGGTAGTTTTTTTGGTTTTTTTTATTATTATTTAGGTAGTACAATTAGGTGGGTTTAGGGACTTCAGCTGTGGTGTTTATCTTCAGATAAGGGAGAGCAGGGTGAGTTAGAATTCATGGCTGAAGCAGTTCAGGTCCTTCAGTACGGTGGATAAAGAAATTATTTGCTTCCATCTTTAGTGCTGGCTTGTGAGAGCTTAACTTGCTTGCCACAGAGAAGCTAGGGAGTGTGGGCAAGTTGAAACAACATGTGGTTGTATTCTGGATCAGTCTGGCATCTCCTGTATTTGTGTAAGAATAAACGCGGGACATGGTTTAAGACCAGCTCAGTAGGCAAACCGCCTGTGAATGGAGATCAAAAGAAATAATCTGAAGCCTTCCTGAGTGATTGTCCTCTACCTGGCATTGTGGTGTGTGTAAATCCATGAAGTAATAATACGGTGGGAAGTGCCTGTGTGAAAGGATACTTCAGATATGTTTTCACCTATTACGTGTTTGAACCTAACCATTTCTCTGCCAGGTTTTGCAGCTGAAGAACCTGGGATGCTTCCCCAAAACAAGGTGTTTCATACTTTGTCGCAGGAAGTTGTTAAGATTTAAAAGCTGGGATCGTAGCATATTGCTCTTTAAAAGACATGTATTTCATAATGAGGAGCATTTTTCACTATCTCTCTTCAGTGGAGACAGACCAATGCAACAGTTCTGTATATTGAATGCAGAAGATGCTGCAAGTTGCAAGATCCATTTCCACAGGTGTTAAAGAAATTTTTGACATTAATCTCTCTTCTCCATTAGATAGGTTTGTTGGCACAGGTCAGTTATGGTATCTGGTAGTGCCTCAAAACAGGGACTCCGAACAAATAAATCCCTAGGCAATTATACACTTAAAATTCAAGCTCCCTATCCTTCACAAGAGAGTCTGGACAAACACCAGCATTGGGCTTTGGGGCCTTCTTACTTCTGGTTTGCTGTTTTGTTACCTACTGCTTGCTGTATATTTAGTTGGTTCTGCAGTCCATGTTGTAATATGGTTGTTGCACTCCATAAGCTGTGATCTATTATTTTTTTAAGTAATATTTAAAATTAGAGCTTTGTCCAGTTTAATTATTATTAGTGTACATATCGTTACCTCCAGGCTGTACTATAATCTCTGTTCAACTTATGCAGTATAACCTTACAGTTTAAATTAAATAAAAATAAATTAAATTTAAATTAAATATAGTTTAAAGTTCAACCTAAAGCCTAACAATTCTAGCTACTTTTGTCAAGCAAGCACTTGGCTACTTTGAAATAGTACAAAAATTTCAATGATATGACAGGACATAGCTGATGCAGTAGAGAATAACTTGATTCTGCAGTCAGAGTGGATCTAGTACAAAATCATGTGAATGTTGTGTGGCAGCAGCAATCAAGCAAGCAGCTGCTCAACCAATCAGGCAACTGTTCAGGACAGCAGAGTTGCTGACTTGGTGTATAAAGTTCTGAGAGCACAAACTATGTGTGAGAAACAAGCGCCTTTGCACTAGACTAGCAAAGTAGTCTAGCTTTTTGAACTTCTGACATCTTGCATAAAAGTGATTAGACTCCATGCAACATTATTAATATCTTTAGATTGTTAAAGTACTGTTTCAGGGTTGAGCAAATGCTTGTCTTATTTCTGTATATGGAAGGTCTGTATTTTATTTGATCTTCAATATGTTAAAGATCATACAAGCCACATACCAAGATTCAACAGAATCTTGCAGCTGGTATTTCAAGGTGCACTGAGAAAACACTTGAAAAGACATCTACGCAGTGTTGCACTTACTTATATCAGAGAATATTATTTCTAGAGATCCTAAACTACAGACGTACCTCAGCGTCTTATTCCCATGTTTAATCCATTGCAGCAGAGTGTCAAGCTGCCTCTCCATGCAGCTGGTTCTAGTTGGCTCAGAGCTGGACTGTGAGACATTTCTCTGCATGCAGTTTCCATTAGTATATGTCTCTTTAAGTAAAGAAATACTCGTGGCTGCTGGTCTTGCCTGAATTGCTTAGGCAAGGCTATATGTAAAGGCAGCAAGTTATATTTTTTCTGCTTATCTATGTTCTTACAGGGCAGCTGTAATGCAGCTAGAAATGCAATTTTTTTTCACTTTTGTCAGTCTCGTGATTAAGAGACTAGAGCAGTCTTGTGAACAGGAAGATATTCAGATTTGACCTGAGCCTTTAGAGTCTGAGTGAATTCGGGGCTTTCTTGGAATGATGTGGTAGGCTGTTCACTTACAAGTATGCCCGGCATCTGCACTGTATGCACAGCTTGGAACACTCTCAGCTTTGGAAGTTATCCAAATTGTCAGAGTTATGGGTACAAAGAGATCCAAACAGAGAGAGACTATCAGGAAGCAGTTGGAAGACATGGAGATTTAAGGAGGGAGAGGTAGACTTCTGGAAAAATGTATTGTGTATACCTTTACAGTAAGCATCTCAACCCATTATAAGAAAATTCCTTAGCTGCTGTGTTCAAACAAGGGGACAGACTTGCTGTTCTGAACTAAAATATGCTTATTGAACTATTTACTGGCAGACTGTAACCAATCATGTTTCACGTGGTGTTATTCTATAAAAAGGCTAATACCTAAGTGCGAATGACCATAACGGAATGTGGCAGGGTGGTGGACCTTTGTCCAGTTTCCACCCCTTTCCATGCAGCTTGTGTATCTGATCACTTGAATCGCTCCCACTTGGCACCCAGTGATCAAGAACATTACTGCATCACTCTTTCATCTGTAGATTGCTATGGCACATAAGAGCATCCTGCAGGATTCCTTATAAAAATTAAATTTCCTCTTGTGAAAAAGCAGTAGCTTACCAAAAGTGTTAGCTAAACAAATAATATTAATAGTAGCAGTGAGCTATGTCCCTATAGTTGCACTTTGTCATTGCGATTTTATGTTAATGTACTCAGAATGATAAAACCACTAAGGGTAGGAGGTAAGGAGAAAATGTATTGTTTAACCTCAAAAGGTAGCAATAACGTATATATTGCTAAATGTTGGATAAGGCTTGTGAATTGTTGTTGGATAAGGACTGTGAAACAAAAAAAAATTACCTAAAGAAGAATGCAGTGTTGAAGTTTTCATGAGTGGTAGAAGAAGACAGGTGAAAAGAGTCAAAATGCCAACATGTATCTTAACAGGTTCCGAGTTTAAATAAAAGCAAAAACTGTATGATGAATACCATGTATTGCCTATGAAAGGATTTTTCTAAATTATTGAACTGAGTCCAGAGTAGTCCATCAGTGTAGCACTTAAATGTCTTCCATCTTAGGGGAACCGTAATATCCACGAATGGATTCTAAATGCCTGCTTAATTACATCCTCTAATCTGTGTGTCTTACATCTCTCTGGTGTACACATCTGCTGTCTGATCTCAAACTTGTTACAACAGTCTACAAGTTTATTTAAGTGAATTTAGGTTTTCTTGTTACCTATGTTGAAATTATTTGTAAAGTTCTGAAATCTACATTATATGTATGTACAAACATGTACATAGACAAAATATGATGAATATGTAATATTTAGTTACTGTTATTATTTGTTAACTCATATACATAAATGTATGCATTGCTGAGGAAGAGGTTGTGGACATTCCATCTCTGGAGACTTTTAAAATTCATGTGGGCAAGATCCTGGACAACTTGGTCTACTTTTGGTAGTACCCATGGTTTGAACAGAAGTGTGGTTTAATTCACAGAAAATACTGAGCTGGAAGGGACTCACAAGGATCACTGGGCCAAACTCCTGGCCCTGTACAGCGCTGTCTCCACGAGTCACTCTATGTGCCTGAGAGTGTTGTCCAAACACTTCTTGAGCTCTGTCAGGCCGGGTGCTGTGACCATGTCTCTTTGGAGCCTGTTCCAGTGCCCAACTAGCCTCTGAGAGAAGAACCTTTTCCCAATGTTCAACGTAAACCTTCCCTCACACAGGTTCCTGCAGGTCCTCAGAGATCTCATGGATCCTAAATCTTCATGTAACTGATGTTCAAAAACCGCCATGAAGTCTGTGCTGGCAGCAGACTTCTGTTATGTGAAAATAGCACATTTCACTAAGGACATTTGTGCAGGACCTTGACCTGCCATGCTGGAGTGCTTTTCTCCATTCTGTAGGTGAATTTGTGCAGTAAGTGAATGTGGGGTTAGTCTTATGATAGGCCCTAATGCATATGAGTACAGCAGCTTCTGCAACAACATGAAATAATGAATAGGGCTCTGTTTAAATTAAGTGCATGTGGACACAGCTGGGCATGGCTGGTCAAGAGTGATCAGCTGGTGATGGTGATGATCAGCAAGAAGGAATGAATTGTACTTGTTTCTGTAGATTGTCCTCTGATTTTTCACATGTGTGCATAGGCAAGTACAGGAGATGGTTTAGGTAAGTTTGCATGTGAACACGGCAGTACCAAGACTCCAAGCACATCTAATACAGCACTACACAATTCTGCCACAACAGTGGGCTCACCATAAATGCAGCTTTCTTACTACTGCATGATAGCACACTTATTATTACTTCCAGACTTTTCTTCATAACTGTCCAGATGAGGAAAGAGGTCTGTATTACACTATTTTACATATCCAACTTTAGGTGAACTTGCACACCAGCTGTTAGCATTAGGGCTGTTGTAATGTGTATATGGAAGTAAAACCTTTTATAGGCCGAATAAGGTTATGCAGTTTATTGAGATTCAAAGGGTATTCTAACTGTAAATGAGAAATTAGGCACTGCAAAAAGGGTATGGGAACTCATGTAAGTATTTTTAGGCTGATTAGTGAGGAGAGAGGATCTGGAAAGGAAAAAGATGAAGCTGTGTTTCTCTTTTTAAACATCAAGTTTGCATGTAATCTCCTAGTTTGCAATCTGTTTTTGTGGCCAGTTTACCAGTGTATTTGCTTGGGTCACTGAAGAAATGTATGTTTTTACAAGATTCTTTGTTCCCCAGACAAAGGATAGGAGAGATATTTCTGTCTCTGAACACCTTTGTGTCCTTTCTTGTGCTGACCACTGCCTGGTGGTCTGGTGAAGAATATGGTTTGACTTTTCACTCTTTTGGTGCCCTGTGTCAGTGTGGTTGTATCCTTAACTAATGGTGTGCTAAGCACTGTTTGGAGGTGGAGGAAGTGATACCAGACTGAACAGTTGAAACAGAATGATGATGGATTCTAGCAAGAGATAGGAAAGGACTGTGGTGCAGATCTTCCTGGATAGGTCACTGTTTTTGTAAATGTTACTGTTAAACACTCTGTTTACATGGAAACAGACATAAGGTGTGGTTTTGGAGTAGTTGTGCATTGTTCAGGAAGTGTGGAAAATTGTTTTACAGAACATATTCTGCTAATGGCATTACATGGGATAAATTTTTTTAAAACTTTTTTTTTAAACTTTGTTTTCTGAATGGAACAATACCTGTTAATTGCTCTGCCTATCCTTCCTTCAATAACTCTTAGATCTATTGAAAAATCCTTGAAGGTGTATTTTCAAATATAAAATACTCCAGTGGATGAGTCAGGGAAGCACCTATTTCTTTCTGAGGGGAAAGCAGGTACAGCTGCCTTTCTAAACTTTGATCAGGAGCTGGAAGTGCTGCCTTGCCTGCTGTGTGAAGAGTGGTCTCTGCATTGCCCTATGTGAACCAGTGATGCATGTGGGATGGGACTTCAGTTACTGCCTGGGAATAGAGGAGAGACATGGAGGGGCAAGAAGGCAAGAACTATTATTTATATCAGCTTGTTAGCAGTTCAGTTCTGTCCCTGTGGGTGTATGGACTTGTAAAAACTGAAGAGCAAGTCACCTTCACTGAGCACTGAGCCTTGTATGTATTATGTGGGGGAGTAGCTCTTGAAATCCTGTTACTAAATACTGGGTTTTTTCCCCCGCAGTACCTCTGGATACTGATAGGGATCAGTTCACAACTCTCTGAGAAACTTAGGTACCACATTTCCCATCAGTTACCTTCTAGATGAGGTGTGTCAGTCTCTAGAAGTCACTACTACGAGTGAGGCCTGTGGTTCCTTCCAGCAGCAGAGGGCTAGTGCTGGTCTTTACAATACTCAGATTTAGGACTAGAAGGAAAGGCTCTGTGCACACTTGATCTGTGGTGTAGTGTCCTCTAGAATCATGCCCTAAACTTCTGACTTGCTAGCAAGATATTAAAAGTCCTTGATTTATTTTTCCTGATACTTTCAGGAACCTGACTATGTATAGATCACTCTGTTAGCAAGTTTTCCAAGACTGTGAATTTTTTTTTTAATAAAAAGTAGTACTTAGCTACAGGGAGGATTATCCAACAGTTTCTTGAATTCTGTGCTTCATGGAAGAAAACCTAAGTGGAAGTCTTTATTAATATGGAAAACAAATCAAGACCAAACTTCACAGTCTTGCATGTATGCAGGCTGAGTTTTGTCCAGGCTTCAACATCAGTGACATTTCTGAAGTGCAGTTGCCTGAATATTACACAAAAATATAATTTTTTAGGAAACATCTGCTTAGGACATGTTTGTGATGTGGGACCTGGAAGTTGCTTGGGGTCAGAGAGAGAGATTTGGCATTTAGCAGAAATATCATGAAAAAAAGTGTTATAAAAAAATACCAAACATACCCCCCATAAAAACCCTCCAATCAATACAACATAACAGCAATCAAACAAAATAACAACACAACTCCCTCCATGTAATATTATTAATCGTTGTTGGCCAGCATGATGACTAGATGGATAACCTCTCATAGTAGGGAAGGCTGAGAGAACTGGGGTTGTACAGCCTGGAGAAGTGAAGGCGTTGGGGTCACCTAAATGGAGCCTTCCAGTATCTGAAAGGAGCCTACAAGAAATCTGGAGAGGGATTTTAACAAGGACATCTAGTGATAGTGCAAGGGAGGATGGGTTTGAAATGAGAGTAGGTTTGTATTACATTTTAGAAAGAAGTTCTTTACTGTCAAGGTGGTGAGACACAGGCATGGGTTTCCCAGAGAAGTTATGGATGCCCCAGCCCTGGAAGTGTACAAGGGAAGGTTGGATGGGGCTCTGAGCAACCTGGTCTATCTAAAGGTGTCCCTGTCCATAGCAGAGGGGTTGGAATGAGATGGTCCTCTTAAGGTCCTTTCCAACCCAGGCCATTCTAGAGTAACTTGTACTGTAGCTAGAAACTGGTCTTCTGTGAATACAAATTCTCAGGGAGGATGCAGAATTTTTATTACATTGTGTTAAATGTGTTAACTTTGATATTCTCAGAGACCTATTCACAGTTTTTATGTGCCCTTGTCTTCTGTATCTTTGCTGACAGACACATACTGTCATCTGTGATACTGGTGGGCTTAATTGTAACTCACAAAAGTTGAAAGAAGAATATATGGTCTGCCTTCATACAGTTATTTAAGTATGTGTCTGCGCATGGCAAGGAGGTTGGAACTAGAGGATCTTAAAGGTCCCTTCCAAACCTATTCTATTATCTAAATATATATAAATAAAAGAAATAATAAATAAAAATAAATCTTTAAAATATATCTCCCCTAATAAATTCTTCAAAGGCCTGGTGGGCAGGAGAAGTCTTTTAGATTTTTTGCTACATGTTGTTTATTATAATTCCTCTTGGATTCTTCTACAGCAGTGTGTCTTTAATCACAATAGCCACTAAATTACTGAAATAGCTAACAGTTCTGTTGCTGTATTAAAGATAGCTTGATCTTCTGCATTTCCTTTCCATTCAAAAAAGGGATTATCCCTATTTTTTCAGTGTGGTGAGTTCACATTTGTTTCCCTCTTTTTCATTCCCTTTAAAATGCTGGGTTTAGTCAAATAGAGATACCTGTGAAATTATGCAGTTAGGTGTGTTCTTTGGTTTTTTCCTGTGGCTGCATATGCAAAATATGCTTTTGTATATGCAAATACCCATTTAAACTTGTACTTAATATGATAATATTTGTCAGACTTTTTTTTGAGACTATAACAACAAAGACTATGCATCAACAGTGAAGCTTGCAACTTAGTTAATATATAATAGAGGGATAAACCAACCACATTCTCAACTTGTATTTAATTTTCTTTGGGGTGGAGTGATTATTGGGTTTTTGATCTTGTATCTGCTGATTAACTTTTTAGTTAGTTAATGGTTTTTAATTTGTGAACTTGTCTGGTAACTGAGCTGTACTCTTTTTCTCTGTCTTCTGACTTTTAGCTAGCAACCTGCTAGGAAGAGTCCCTGTGAGTGTTCTCTAAATCCTTACAGACTTCTTTTGATAATTGCACTTTTATTTGTGTTAAAGCTGCTTTTGCTTGATGTTACTGATGTGTCAAAATAGTACTACTACACGTACAAAACCAGAAAATAGTATTCCCATACACATCCCATATGTGTATGAGATGCCACAGAACAGGCTTGAACAGAGCAGGAATCAGTAGCTGTGGGAGCTCACAGTCCACACTCAGAATATAGATCTTGCATTCTGTCAAAAGATAAGCCATAGGTCTTTGACAATAGCCCTGACAAATGCAGCTGATTTAGACATTAATTTGGAATCTGAATGACTGCCTTCTGGGGATTCCTGATAGCTGTGTTTTAATTTTGATAGATAGGACCTCTGAAGAAGGTGGCTGGATTTGGCAGAGCAGAGAGCCAAATTAAAAGTGTCCTGCTCCAAAGGTCAGCCTCTATGTCTGAATGTTCTCTTTAGCTGTACTTAGAAAATTTCAACATGTAGCTATCCCTCAAATTGTCTCCAGGGTAGATGTGGCAAATACAGCTTTATATACTGGATAATCTGAGACTTCTAGAAGGGATGCTTTGGTAGATGATGGATACTGTCTATTACCTTCTACTTCCTGTCCAGTGTTTGTCAGTCAGTAACATGAAAGAGCAGTTTGTAGACCAGCTGAACGAGTTTAGCCACTTGCCTTGGAAGTGTACTGAATCTAAGCTGTGGAAGGGGCACTGCATGCCTGCCCTAACCTGGGATCTCCTGTGCTGGCCTTGGCCTCTGGACTGTAGAAAACAAATACCTGACTCAGACCAGCTTGCTGGGCAGTGGTTGAAAGGCTGTTGGGAAAAATAGAAACAAACAAAATGCACAGCAAATACCTCTTTCTGGAAAGCTAATGAGCTCTGGTGAACACAGGGGCACACTGGTTATCACACAGATGGACCTGCTCCTACGTGCTTGTGGGGAAGAGGTGACAGCATGGTGTTCCCTCAGTGGGTCTTACCTGTGTGGCATGGAGGTGATCAAAATCATGAGCTGCAGAAGCCACACTGCACATGCAAGGCATGCACCTGTGGTATTTGTGAAGAGAACTTGTGTGTAACATTGGCAAGCTTTTTTCTGAGGACAGCAAGAAAGGGGTATGAGGAGAGTGTATTAATACCATGTGTCATGAAGCAAGTATTTTGTTTATTGTGTAAATTACTAGAAAATTTGTGTACTCAGAACCTTCTATTTCATCAAAGGATTTTGTCTGTACTTTGTCTAAGCAAGCATAGAGGCTTGGAAGGTGAGCTCATTAAGGTAAAAGTAGTTTATATGGAGATGGCAAACAGACTTGCAGAGTAGAAGCTCTTTCTGGTTGAGATCTCTGAAAACAGGAAAAATAATCCTCTGAAATCTGGTTGTCAAAAGGAGTTCAATTTTACAGTAAGTAAATTTTACATTTTTACAGTAACTATGTTACAATAGAACCAGTAATCATACTCATTTGAGGTTTTCAAGCAATGAGGTTTGTTTGAAAGAAGTAGAAATACTTGAAACTTCCTAGAAATAGAGAAATTATAACTGTTAGCAAGTACAGAAGAAATCAAATTCTGGCACTAGCCAGCTGCTACATCTAGCCTGAAAATTACTGAATATAGTATTTATGGAAAGAGTAATGGTCAGCTGGAGAGTCCTCTGACAGCTCAGCATTGTAAATCCACTTGTAATAAGATACACAGTTTCAGGAAAGGTGAAGAGGCTGCTGTTTTTGCCTGAGTGAGTGCTGAAAAGTCTGTTTGGGATGTGCTGTGGCAGAGTGTTGTTTAGTTTGGAGTTTCTTGGGTGGCTTTTTTAGGGGGTGGTCTTGTTTGACAGAATCTTTTATGTATCATTTTCCTCCTAGCTAGTATACTTTGGGCAAATGGGCAAGAAGAAATGTCAAAAAGCAATGCTAAGTCCTCTTTCTGTTTCACGTTCTAGTACAGTTATGCAAAGGATTGGCGAGTATTACCTGTCAGCGCTTGCAAAGCAGAGCAGGACAGGGCACATGCTAGCACCTAGCAGCTCTTTTCTTGACAGGGTCGGAGCAGAAGACATGGATGGCATTTCAACTGCATCACTTTTGGAAATGAAGCTGCCCTTGTGACTAGGAGAAATTACTGCTGCGTGATGCACATTGTCGTCTTTGTCTCAAGTGCGTGCAGCTGCTGTCACTTGATTTGCTGCTTGGGCATATGTTGCCAGACGGGGGGGAGGGGACTTTCTCCCCCTTTGTGTTAACTGGTTTTCGAAATAATGAGGGAGTAATTTTGGACGCCAAGTGAAAGAAAGAATTATGTTTTCCCCTCTCTGTGATCCATGTCAGTCTGGCGATTTCTGATTAAAAAAGAAAAAAAGCTTCCAGTCACTTTGAGTGGAGGAAAACACAGAAAAGATAAAATTAAAACGTCAGTCTTGGTAGTAAAATAAGCAAAATAAGTAGTATAAAATTGCAATGTGCCCATTTTACAGTGCCCATTTTACAGCGCCCGAGTAATGATTCTGAAGTGTGTTAGATGTTTTGTTGCCTAATCTTAAAGGAGATCTCTGCCTTTCTTAATAGAGTGTTCATTTATTTCATGGCACTTGTGCAGGTGTTTGATCTGTGAATACTTGTGTGTCCTGTTTTTCTTCTCTGACTGGTGGGGTATGCTGGCAGCAGGAGACAGCAGCAGATGCAGCTTCAGTCTCTTAGCTGGCAGCGTACTCCTGGTTCTTTGTTAAAAAGATTGAAACTGTTGGAATAGCACTGTGCTGTTAGTCTTACTAGTGCTGGTCTTGACAATGTACAGTAATTCAGTTGAAAAATCCCTCGTAAATAAAGTAAGCCTTCAGGGCAGAACCCTTTAGGCTTGCCCTGCTTTGAGTGATGAGTTGGACAGGGTGATCTCTTGTGGTTCTTTCTCACCTGAATAATCTTAGGATTTTGTAGGGATTCTGATGTTGAAGCCTGCCTCTGCCTGCTTTGTTTGCTTCAGACTCTTTGCCTGCGGTAGATTACATCTCTGTGCTCTGCAGTACATCTCATATGAGGATCTCTGCCTTTGCACCAGTCCCCTTGTCACATCCCAGAAACAAAGATTAGCTCTACCACTTCAATTATATGAAGGAATGATTCCTGTGACTTAATTGACTGAAAAAGAAAATATAAATAGGACCTACGTAGCAGCATACAGTGATTTTGCAGTGGTCAGGAAAGCAAAGTAATGCAAGATCAAGTGTGAGATTTCTTACTGGTGTCTTTTGTCTCAGTTCACAAAATATAAGTACAAATAATGTTATTTTGAGAGAAAGTGTGTCACAGATAGGTTTGAGGATTTAAGTGAGAACTAAAATTAAAAGTCTTCTTACTAATGCAGTGAAAAGAGTGGCCTTAAAATACTTATTTTAAAAGTTTCTAGAAATATTTTCAGTTGTAGCTCATAAACCTTAAAAGCAGAGGAGATGAAGTATGTGCAATGGAAAGAGTGCTAATTTTTTCCTGAATATTAGCAGACTTCTCTAAAAAGAGATTGCACTGGATTAAATTTGGTGACTGGTTGGCTCTTTCTAATTTGTCCATCCCGATTATTCTGTTCCTTGTGCTAGTCAGAAATCTTTTTGACGTGGAGTCTGCCTTTATGAGGTTTCCAGTATGAATAGGAGCACACTTCTATTTCAGTACCATCTAGTAACTGATCTGTGGCAATTGTGTATTTATCCTCTGAACCAAGACTGTACTTTGAAGACAGTCTTGGGATACAGCCATGTGAAGCTGTTCTTAATTTGCTGATAGGATGTCATTGCCTTCTGCTTTGCACATCTGACTGGAGACTTCAGTAACAGTTACCTTCCTGTCTTTCAGGTATTGATAGCTGATGACTACTCAGATCCGTTTGATGCCAAAAGTGAGTTGAACAGAATGGGCAGAGGGGAGAACACTGGCTATATGGAACCATACGAAGCCCAGAGAATAATGGCTGGTAAGAAAAGACATGTGTGAGCTCCAGTTGCATGGCAGCTCATATGTATATTACAGCTGCTGTGGAACAGAAATATCCTTTGGCATGGAAAACCGTTTCTGAAGATGCTTAGGTGGGCAGCAGCAAGTGACATGGAATCATTGCATTTTCCTGCATGTGCCTTTATACCTAAAAATACTGCTCTGTACCTCGCTTTTAAATATAGAAGTTTTGTACTGTCATGCGACAAGATAAAAAATAAGAGCAATGGGAGTTGGAGTGTGTATTGCTCCTCTTGGCAGAGTGAAGGCTGTCATCTGTGTATGTGGTTGAGATGGCCAAAGTAGGACATTGTGTATGAGTTATTCCACTTAAAAACAGCCGATCAGCTTGCTTATGGACTTCTTTCCTCAATCAGATTCAGAATTCTTGGTGTCAGAGGAGGGCTGCGGAGCTACGTCTTGCTGTAGCTTCCTTCTTTCCTTCCTTGCTTCTCTGAGGTTTTTTTTACCAATGGTCAAAATTAGACACTATAGGATGCCTGTGAGCCTTTAATTGCTGTTTTTGGTAGTGTTCTTCCTTTCCTGTCTATGTAGGGAAGTGGTTACTAGTGATGTTGTATGCCTTTGGACTGTTGGAACTCCTTGTACTGGCATTATGCAACTCTATTTTCCATGTATTTTCTTCATCAGGATCAATATCCTACTTGTTGGCTGTGCAGTCTGTGAAATGTTCTGAGGTATGGGGCCATATGTTTTTAATTTGATGATTTGACCAGTCAACGCATATCTTTGTGCAGATCAAATGTACATTTCTTGGATTTGTACAGCAGGTCCTGTTTTTCCTCATTTTGTGGTAAAAGTCACTCTTATGCCCAGTTAAGTTGATTGTATGCTTTCCTTTTCTATTGGCAGCTCCTGTTTTGGGCCCTCAGGAAAGATTAATCAGTGGGGGAAGATGAGGCTGTTGGATGCAAAGATCCTTTTTTCATGCAAGTGTTCCTATTTTTCTTTTCTTAAAGCATTTCTGAAGAGAGACACAGGAAATGGAAACAGTTCTTTGGAAGTTTTCAGTACCTTACAGAAGGGCTGGGAACTCTTATTTCTCGTTAGTGTAAATCTATTCACTATAAGTCAAGGAATTTCTCAGAAAATAAAATTAGCATTTGTAATTTAAACTATTAAGTTTGCAGTGCATTGGCTTGTTTCTTCCTGCATTTAGGACTGGAGTTTGTTCTCTCTCCTTTTCCACGTTAGCCTTAATAAATGAGATATTTAGGGGACGGTACTGGATGGCTTAGCTGCAGTAAGGGACAGTAGGTCTGTGAGCCATTGCAATTACAAGACATCCTTTTGCATAATTCGTGCTTGGTGCAACTGATAAGCTGTTATATATGCTCCATGTTATTATAAAGGAAACATGAGGAGCTCTCAAAATGCTAAAGGCACTTTTGAAAATAGGGTTTAATTGATTATAATGATAGAGCAAGTGTTCTGAATATTCATGTGACTCAGCTAGTAGAAGATGATTGATACGCCTGTGAAGATGTTTAGTATTTTGAGATCTGGATATTTAGTTTCTGGTCATCTTGTCCTAGTGTAGATCGAGAAGGTCTTCCCATAAACCTCCATGGCATCAGGTTATGTTGACTGTAGTCAAGCACATATTTTTCTGTGTGGGGATTTTTTATTGCTCAGTTATTGCCTTTGCACTTTACTTGATAAATGAGAATCCAAAGGCATCTTGTTTGAATTTTTAAAGGTTCTGCTTATATTTACTGAGTGAGTTCTATTATGTATCTGCTGCTTCTGAAGAAGACCTTTTGACTGAAGTTTGACTTGCTTCAAAATATTTACTGCTTTGTTATTTTCTTTGTTTTGTTGTCTGATGAATAGAAGAACATCAGATGGCTATCTGTTTAGCCTGACTAATCTGATTAAATCCTTCTGATTGCATTTAATGTGGCTTAATCCTAGAGAGGGGGAATTTGCATAACCCAGCAGAATGCACTGTAGGAGAGACATAAAATAAAACAGTTTTTTATCAGTTATTCCATGTTTACTTGTGTACCCTAACTCCTGAACTCTGGGAATCCTGTGTAAGGGTAGTTGAAATATGACCCTAAAACTTTTGTGTTATGTGCTCCTTGAATTAGTAAAGGATTAGGCGAAAGCAGGTGTCCATATGAAATAAGATCCTATGATTTCAATATGAGAAAGTAAACTTACATCTGAAGAGAAATTCACAATGTCTGAAGTAACTAATATTTTTATTCAGAGTTTATTCTTTCTTCCTAAAAGTGCTGTGGTGTTGAAGTTATCAGGCAGTTTGCTCTGAGCTGATGTTTAATTTAAAAAAAAAGGCAGTCCCTGAGTTGATTTATTTAACTTAATTATTGAACAGTCTATCTGTTCCCATGCTATCTGTGGTTAAAATTGGGTTCAGTCAGGCTTGAAGTTTCTTCCGCTGATAGTGCCCCCCAAAAATACTGTCTCCCCAGATTTGTGGTTGTGGTGACTGGAAAAAAGAGCAACGTTTATGACCAGGTTTGGAAAGATTTCTCACGGAAAGACTTGACCTGAGGCCAAGATAGAGTGTGTTGATAATGTATGTTGATAAGAAGCTATCATCTCTTGTCAGCCAAACACATCTGCTGTAGTATTGGTGGTATTCATAGATGTCTGTCCTTTCTTCAGGAAATCCATGCCAAAGGTTGAGAGAGAATCCCTCTCAGTCCAGTTCCTGAAGTGCCGTGTGGTGGGAGTCTCACCTTGGCTGGGTGTGCACCCAAAGCCACAGCAACAGTTGTATCTCTGCCTTGTCCACAGCCTGTTTGGAGATTTGCTGTCCTTATATGAGTACAAGGAAAGTTCTCTGTGGTATATGATGTGAAGTATCCTGGACTATTCATGAAGTGAGATTCTAGACTATCTAGGTTATCAAGCATGCATAGCAGCAATAAAGATAGCTACAATTCTGATTTCTAAGGCTTCTGAGTAGTAGGTGGACCTTACTTCTCCCCTGGTATCAGTCTGGAGCTGCTGCAGTGACATCTGGCCTGTCACAGAAACGAGCCTGTGCTGCTTTACCTGGACTGTAATCAAGCATCACTGCTTGGATCAGGTGTAGAATGTTCTTTATGCTTGAGAGAGCTCTGCCGAGAAACAGTGGCTGAAGATGCTGCATCTGAACAAAAGTCAATGGCTGAGACACTGTCAGGTCAGAGAGCTGTGATCATAACATCCAGGCTTCTCTGTCATCCATTCCTCTCAGGGAATGCTAGAGGAAGAGAAGTTAGGTTCCACTTGGGTATTTTCTCCCATCAGCCTGTACTGAATGTCAAATCTCCCCAGAGAGGGGTCTGTTTGTTTCCTGTGGTAATTCCTTTTCCCTGAGAGGAGAAAAGGTTTCCTCAGTTCATGGATATGACTATGGCTATAGTTGGGGAAAATGGGCGCTTCTTTTGCCTTTAAAATGCCCTATAAGTCATAAAGGCCCTATTCTTGCTATAGCCATATGGACATGCCTTTCCTCTTTCTCCTGACAGCTGTGCATGTTGACATAGCTCTTCCAGGCATCTCTGCCTTTCAGAAGGAATTAACACCTGAGCTCAGATTACATGAAACATTTGCAATCAAATGCCAGATCAACGCTGTCTATAACACAGCCTTCTGTGTGCTGCATCATATAATGCATCTAAAATTTACCTCTGGAGAAGTATCCAATTTTGGATCATCATTCAGGTGGAGGTAGGCAAGTTGTTGCACAAAGAACTGTGTCATTTTAAGGTATGATAATGAATACTGGTTACAAGAATGAGATAATAAACTGCATCTGTTGTCCTACGTGGTGCTTGGATTTGAAGAGAGCATCTTGCTTCCAAAAGGAGATATTTTATGCCCTGAGTAACCTCTAACATTTCTCTGATCAGAACAGCTTATGATCTCTTGAGTATGAAGCACCTAGCATGATACATGCTATAGTGTAAAATTCACTTATGTAAAATTCACAGTTTTACTTAACAGTAAAATTAAGGTAATTTTAAGTCTCAAAATAATTTTAAACCATCTCATGGAAAATGGCTGGGTAAGGGGTGGAGGTGGGGCAGTTTGGTGGGAGAGAAAGTAGAAAGCGTTATTGTGATATGATGCCTAGCTTGAGAAATGTGTGTTGGCAAAATCACTTCTGTTTTTTCTGGCTCAGGAATTGCATCTTTTCTGTAGAATGGTCAGGGAAGGACAGATAGGGAAGGCTAAGCCCTTGAGTTAGGATAATGATTTGAAAGGCCAATTAAGCATGTGGTGCATCAGTGCCTTGATTTCTTAGAGATCTAGGAATGCCTCCTAGGAAGGTCTGTACCCAGACAGTCATGATGTACATCACATTTTTCCTTTGCTTTTATAGGTCTGACCTAGGACTGTGTCAGAGACATCAGCCTGTTTATGGGGTTCTGGCCTCTAGTTCATGCATCTGCCTCAAGGCTGTGGTGGCCAGGGAAAAAAACACTCTTCTTGTGTCTCAGAATTCTGAAGACTCAAATGGGTAGCATTTCTCCAAACAATTTCTTTCCCTGAGATGTAACATACCATGTGGTATTCCTCATGGAGTAAATGCGATGTTATGTGTAGGCTTAAGAAGGCTGTCATAGCCTTCTGGTGATAAAATACACACTGTGCTTCTGTTCTGATCAGGGTAACTTCAGAGGTTTCTCAGGGCATAAAATATCTCCTTTTGGACAGCGGAAGTAGGTGTTATGGGAGGAAAGAATTCCACTTGTTATTGATGCATTTCTCACAAGAGCCTAGTTACACATTTGTCCTGGGGACTGGGCATGTTAGATCTTGTAGGTGGGATGTGCTAACCCATGAGATCAGGGAAAGTGTTCACTGTGCATTTGGTAAGTTCCAAATCGACATAGGAGCATGCTGCCACTACTGCTTGAACACTGGAAAATCTAAGTAAGTCACAAAAAGGCTTCTGTGCATAAATGGAAAGCTGAATTCAAGTTTCAAACTGGGTAGATAGGTTTGTGTTCATGCTCCAGGGCAGGCGAGTGATGTGGCAGAAGGATCTGTGTGTACTGGACCTGGAGAGCTGGAATCTGTTCCTGGGGATGCTCTAGAGAATTAGGATCATGGTACAGAGATATCTATTGTCTGGCCTGTGTTGTTCACTGCATTCATCAACCTGAGCAATTACGCATTTGCACTACTAGCAAAAGTGAGGATAAACTAAGGGAAGTGTGTGATGAGGAAGGGCAGGGTTTTCATCTGGAAGGGCTTTAGTGGATGTGAGCATTTTGTCAGCAGGAGCCCTTTTAAAATTAAACAAGGGGGTATTAGAGAGAATTCTAAAAGAAAAATCACAGCTTTCTTCATAAGCTCACTACCTTAGAATCCTCTCCCTTTATTCTTTTTCTGTATTTATCATCCTGTCTCTATCATCGTCCTGGCTGCGCAGTAGATCAGCAGTGAGCAAATCTAACTAGCTCATACTTAGAGATTTTGTGCTTGTCCCTCTTTCCCTGAGGATGCAGACAGTTGAGAGTCCTCTCTAGGTACAGACCTAGTGCTAGAAGAGAAAATGCCTTCCTGCACTTCAGTGCTTCTTTCTAGGGACTTGAGGTAAGAGTCCATGGTTGCATCACAGTGGAATCTCTAATGCATGACAGGCACCCTAGCAAAAACAGTGCACCTTAACTGGGGACTTCCCATGGACATGCTGGGAGAAGTAGCTCAGTCTTCATGCAAACTATCACAGAAATGCTGGGAGTATGGAGAAAACAGCATTCCCATGAACCTGCACCTACTTCAAAAGGTCTTGGGTGTCAGTTTCCCTTGTAACTAGAAAGGCTGTTTTTTTGTTCAGACATGTAACTTCATCTGAATAGTCACTACAGCACATTGGTGGTGAGTCAGATCTTGTAAAATTCTTTACCAGGTGGCCTCTGGCATGTTGCTTGTTGGCACCAAGTTTACAACTGCAAATAGTATAAGAAGATCAATGATAACTACTTTGATACAGGCTTTGATTAGGATGCCTAGATGAGCACATACAGCATGGGAAGTTTTGGAAGAATATTTCTGGCTCACTGAAAATCACTGAGCCTAGCAAGCTGACCAGATCGCTAAGCACTGTAGTAACTCTGCAAAATTTTCTGTCTGTCTGTACTTGAGCATGGCAAACAGCTGTAGCCAACACAGAAGAGGCAGTGTGTTTGTCCACTAAGCTGAACAGCTGGCATAATTTTCAAAAAACTTTAAGCACCCTCTCTTGTTCCTACATTAATGTGTTTCAATTCTTAGTGTGGCTTTGAGGGTATAACAATAGCCATGAGGCTAGCCATGACTGGAAATAAGTGCCAAATGAGAATTCATCTTCTGTCAATGCGCCTCATGTGGTACTGTGAATTCCTCACTAGCACTATTATCATCCTGTTTCCAGACTATGTGAGTAGGCCACATTCTGTAGTACTGTTTTCCAATAGAAAAGTTTTAAGATTTTTTTTTTTTTTCCCCTTTAAAAGTGTGGAAAAGTGCAAGGTAAGTCTTTACTCTTGAAATTCGGTATGTATGTGCTCTCATCTCAGCATTTGCAATGTGGAGAGCCACTGGGTAGGCTTTGAAGAAGATCAGTAGCACAGAAGTGAGCTTGTGACTGGTAAGGAGATGGTTTTATTTATGTGTTGGGAATTTCCTATAGAGCAGCACTGGAAATCTTGAGGACCACTTCCTAGAAGTGACAAAGGAGGGATGTCTGATGTGTTCTGAGCATTCCCATCATTTGAAGCATAGTGCTAGTGTTACTGTCACCCGCTGCTGTCCTGTAGTGCAGAATTCCCTGCAGCTCATGAGAAGTGAGGACATATGCTCTGAACAGCTGTGCTTCTTAAAAGTATGCTAGATGTAATGTTAATTAGAAACCTCCTGGGCTTCAGCATCTATTTCAAGTTGTTTCTTACTTCATTTGGAATTTGGACAGACATTCCATTGGGCAATGATTTCAGGGAAATAAATTGTCTAGAAACAATTAGAAGAGAACTTCTTCCTTGGCATTAGGTCTAATGTGCATGAATTGAGAGATGTTTGAAATAGTGCTGGACCTGCTTCAGCACAAGTCCTTATGTTCTCTGAGCAAAGCTGTGCTGTGAAACCCTGCCAGTTTAGAAGCATGTCCAGTTGCCAGAATAATCAGTACTTCTCTTCCTGTCTTCATGAGTGATTGTGAGAAGATAACGCCAGAAAGCATAGAGCTTAGTTTCTCATGGTGAGAGACTGCAATGTGTTGTGGTTACTGTAACTAGGTGCATCACTGGGCTGGAACTAGCTATGCATAAAATTAATACATTTTCTTTATGTTAAAGATTTAAAGTGTTCTCTCTGACTTTTAGTACTACATGTTTAATTTAATGTTGGTTTTGTTTGTGGGGTTCTTCCCTGTTTCAACACCTTCATCTTGCACTTTTAATATGATATAGTCTGAGAATGGACTAAATGTGAAACTTGAATCACAAGCTTGAACAAAAATTGAGTTTTTCACAGCTTGTTGACTCTTGTTGTCATTAAGACAAAGTTTATGCCCAAAATAATGGAAACAAGATGCCAAAAGCTTTGGAAAGGTACATCAGTATTATAGTAGACTACTTGAGGGTGCATGTTGAAGGACTGTAACTTCGTTAATTGCATTTACTTGCTCACTGTCTGATGAATCGGGCCTACGAACTTGCATAAAAAGCAAAGTGAAGGAATGGATGCTTGGATATTTGGGAAAGAGAAAACAGTGAGCTCAAAATGCTGTTTAACCTTGCCTGCAGTTTGGAAGACTTGAGAAGAAAAAGTAGTTTCAAGCCAATTTTGATCAAGATGGTTAGTTTGACAAAATCTTTCTCCTTTCCTAATGCAGGCAACATGTGTAATGTATGCAGGTGGTTTTTGCTTGGTGCCTACATCTGATTTGCATGCAGTGTTGCCTGTGGCATAGAGAGTTATGTTTGTGTTTCTTACTATGCTGCTTTGATTCTATGTCTGTTTTCACCTACCAGTTAACACAGGTCTTTCCTCTACTTCATCCTTCTTGTCCCCAGATAAAGCTGATTCAAGATTTTGGACTGCTTTTCTTAAGAGCAATGGTGCTTTTAATATAGGATGTGAATTGCCTGTCCCTTCAAGACAGCGATGCTTCTGGCAGCAGTTTGAGTAGCATTGAGGTCTGTGTGGTCCAAGGGGATCTGTAATTTTAGAGCTCCAGCAGCTGTCACTTGAGAAATGCAAAAATGAGAACTGTGACTCTAGAGTGAAAAGAATTCAGTAAAGTATTCATTGGAATATTGGTGTTCTTTTGGTTACAAAGGGGAAAGAGCTATTCTTTTCTCATTTGGTGTCTTGCTGACCTGTTCAAATCCTTTTAATCTCCCTCCCATCTCGCTTCTACCCTCCTCCCCCAAGCTCCTACACTCTAGTACCATGTACGTTGAATTTGAAGGTGTCATTTATCTGGTCATTTAGTGGAACAGAAAAGATGTACTTCATCTTGGTGCAAAGGATTCTCTTAAGGCAGAACACACCTGAACATGAATGCATCATCTGCCTGTCCTGTAGAGATTGGTGTGAGTTGTATAAACCCTTAAATTGAACAAAGTAAATAAAAAACAAAACTGCTCTGCATTTTCCCTTGTAATCAGGCCACTGTGGACTGTGATTTCTTCTGATTTAATCAGTGTTCCATCTGTTCTTTCGATGCTTGGAAAGGCTTAGAGGCAGTGAACACAAACTAAGAGGTTCATTGAATACTGGGAAAAAAAAATCTTACTATGAAGACAGTCAAATTGTGGAGAAGGTTATCTAGTGAGATTGTGTAGTCTCCATCTCTGGAATTTTTCAAGACTGGACTGCGAAACTGGAATGTGAGTAACCTTGTCTGACTCCATAGCTAAAACCTGCTTCAAGTAGGACATTGAATAAGATCACTTCCACTTCCTGAGATCTTGTTTAAATTGGCTTATCTTATGAACCTGCGACTGATTTGTAAAAGGGAGAAGTGGCTGTGAGAGTCAGCATATCCCAGACTAGAATATTGGAACCTGTGTTAGTTTAGTCTCAGTTGATTTCCATCTTTATCACCATGACAGTATGTTCCCAATATTAATCCTTTTAAACTTTATCTCTGGGAAGACCTGACAGGTGACTGTCAGGCACAAGGAAACAGTCTGCTGAAATGTAGCTTGAGCAGGGGCTTATCCACAAATACTCTGGTTTTGTGGAGGTAACCCTAGCTGGGCAGAATCCATGCTGAAAGCATGCTGTTGCAGCAAGGGAGTGTGATTCTTGACAGCTGTTCACTTTGTTGGGGGAAGGAGCAGAGGCTGAACAGATGGGCTTCCAGACTGCACTCAGGCTGTCTGTGCACTTCTGGACTCTGCTGGCAGGAATTCTGGGTGCTTTCCAGGTGGAGGTGTGATGGAAGCATAGGTGGCTGATACTGTTGTGGTGTGCCACAGCAAAGGAAGGGAGCACTGTAAACTCATTTTTGGGCCTGACTGGGAGGAGTGTTGTTTAATTAGGCAGGGGGACATAGGAGATACATCTTACCAGGTTATCAGTTCAGCTCTCTGTCTTCTCAGACTGGTGCCAGCTCTATTGGTTCTTGCAACATTGCTCTAAAGCAGAATGCAGAGAATGTGTTACATGAAGGATCAGCAGTGTATGGGAGATACAGACTGTTGCTGATGAGTTTTACAGGGATTTGTCATATGAAGCTGTAATGGTGATACTAAAAGAAAAAATGAGACATGCACTTGGGACAAAATGTGATACAAAAATCCTTTGTCACACTTCTACATATCTTCAATTATGCTTTGTTTTCCTTTTCTCTTTTCTCTTAATCTTTTGCAGAGGCTTTTAGCCAAAGGAAATGTGAAAATATTTAAGAGCAGCGTGTTAATAAACAAGCTAGTGTCAGGATGACAGCCCTGGGAAGAGATATTTCTAGCCTAACCTGGATTTATTGTTTTTAAAAGGAAACTAGTGTGGACATTGCATGTGCTGTCAAGTCAGAAGGAATTTCTACCCTTACCCCAGCTAGCTGTGGTCAACTCAAAGGTCCTTTTTGGAGATTAGTGAGAGTCTAAAAAAACTAGAGAGATTTTCACTAGAAAGCTAGTGAGAATTTTTTCTCAGAAGAATTTTCTCAATCATTCTTTCATATTTTATTCTCACTCAAATCACTTTGGGTTTTTTATCTGTACTGTACAGAAGAGTTAAGTCAAAAAAGCTGGTACAGGAAGTATTAGTTAAGCATGAGGTAAAGAGAATCGTTCTTTGAGGGAACAAGATAGCCTTTCAGCTCTGCTATTCTGTCCTCTTTGTTGTGCTTAGCTTGCTAGGAAATGAATAAAATTTTTGCCTGTTGGTTTTGCATACAGACTCTGGAAATCCCTACTAACAAAATATGAGTGAAACCTTCAGTAAATGAAGCCTGTTTTTGACATCAGCTGTAATGTAGTAGCTACAGTTTCTCCTGTGCCTTTTTCAGTTAGGGAACCCAAACCAGATGAGTGCTTTTGTGTCCTTAAAAGTAAACAAGAGTTGAGGATTCAACCAGTTAGTTCTGTGTCTCCTTTTGCCACAGAAACTGTACATCTTGCCACATAAGTTTACCAACAGTTTTATGTGGCTTTACAGCAGTGTCATAGAATGAACTTAAAACTTCAGTGAGAAGTGGTGAGAACCACAATTTCTGTGCTCTTTGCATTTTATGTACTGGGTGGAAAAAACATACAGCTTTCTCTTTCTCTGATTTCTGGCCATTAAGAACTCTGCTTGAAAATGCTCTTTTGGAGAAGCTCAAACATCTATGCAAACCCAGCTGTTCATTACCATTCTGGCTGCTAAATTAGAGGCAGTTGTCTGCAGTTCTTTCTGGCTGAGGTCAGGTAAGCCTCAGCTGGTTTTGGCGTGTGTTGGTGTGCTGATATGTGCAGTAATCTTTGTTATCCCTACTCATGTAAAGAGCTAAGAAGCCTTCAGTGAGTTTCTGCTTCTGGATGGACTGTGTTGTGCTACCACGACTAAATTTGTTGAATAATACCAATGTGCAAATAGAAGATGGAAATACTCAGTCTTCACCTGAGCTTGAACAAGGCTGTGCATTGCTCAGTTTCTTGTGTTAGTGCCTTGAAGTAGGAAAGTCCACATAAATCTTGTTTTTATGAAACAGGATGTAGGCATGCAAAACTGATGCTATGGAAGGTTACACTAACAATTAGAGCAGCAGCACAGGGAAATCAGGTTTGCCTGAAGGAACTCGGCTTGCTTTCAGTTCTGCATTCATTTTCTGTGGAGTGGGTAATTTGAAAATTGCTGTGATGAAGTAGTGGCTTTTGTGCTGTTCTGGCTCTTGTCTTTTGTACCATCAAACAACAGTTGAACTTGTCAGGGATGGACTGCAAAACAGAAGAGTGTGAGCCTTTTCTAAGCAAGCTCTGCAGCAGCAGTTATGGCTCTAATGCAGCCTGAGATTGTCTTGAAGGTGTCTGTGCTGCTGCCTCAGTTGAAATAGAAAGGGAAGAGTGAGATGAAGTTAAAAAAAAGCCATGTATTTCATATATACCCTTAATTTTTATATTTTTTGCTGAGTAGCACATACTATTGCCCTTTCCTTTGGCTGTGACATGTACCGTCACTGAGATCCTGGCATCATGGTAGAATATAAAGTATAACAAAAGACAGCCTCTCCTAACTATTTTTTAAAGGATGTTTTTGTATCCATCTCTGAAAACAAATAACAAAAAAATGTAGCAAGAAATACAGCCTTCCACATTTGTCTCCATGGGAGTGGTTTTGTGCATTGTAAATGTTGCTTGGTGGTTTAGAGATGCATATTGGAAAGTAAGAGTGTTACTGGAAAATTTACCAGTAAGTGTTGACTCAGTTGTATGCATCAGGATCATGATTGCAGTGAATTTTTATAACATGGCGTTTTCTGACTTGACCTAATTGGAAGATATTAAATATTGCTCCTCCGAATTTGTGATACTTCCATTGCAAGAACTGGAAAAAAGTACTGATTTATGATGCTGATTGCACATGACTGTCATTTGCTTTCTTAAAGCACCTGTTCTTAATGATCCTGTGCTGAATGCTAACCAGATTTATTTGCTGTTATGTGTCAGTGTAAGCACAAATGCTCTTGAGTGATGATGTGATAGCCTGTATACTGCATACATTTGAACACTGCTGAGTGTTCTGTACTGTTATATAAGTCTTGTCTGAGGGGAAAGCCCAACACCATGTAACTGACAGATTACTCTGCAAGTGAGCTTTCAACTAGGAATGGACACTATAATAACTACAGATGAATCTGCAAACACAGATTCATTTAAGGTGTACTGAGTATTAGCAGCTGCACAGCTCAGTGCAGAGTATTTAAAATGCTACTGATGCTAGACACAAGTTTCTCCTTCTATCAGTCCCTTGCTGGCCTACTTGACACAATGAGTAAAGAGATGATAGGCCAAAGAGGATGAGTTGAAACATTTTCCCAGTAATTTTAGTGTTCGTATCATTTCACTTTTTCTGTGCTGTCAGCTGTCACTTAATGCATGCAAGGCCTTGCATTGTGATAAGTAAAATCTATGGTTGCATGTAATGACAACTGAGTGGCTTTCTTCATCTAATCATGGGAAGGTAGAATTCTAAATTAAACCATTTTTTCCCCAGGGCTGAACAGCAATTGCAGACCATATTTTATATCTACATTAATGATCCTTATGGTATGCATGTGTAGGACTGTGCTGGACTTAAATTTACATTGAAGTTTAACATTTGGAGTTATTTAACATTGGGAAAGCCTGTATGTCCAAGAGGTGGTAATTCATCTTCATTAGGTGCTTAGGTGCTGATCGGAGTTCCTGGATTATCCCTCTAACTGAGCTTGAATGACAGAACAGAAAGATTGCAACTAGGACAATACTTCCCTCGGGGAAAGCGTGTAAAAGTGGGGAAAATTGTAAATAACCACAGTGGCTGATCTCTGCTTCTTCCAACTTGCCACTTGGAAAATTGCAAATTATCACTGTGGCAAATAATCACTGTGGCTGTTCCTTGCAGTGAACAGGAGAAAAACCAGATGGTTTAGCATGCAGATGCTGTGTGGCTTTTAATTCCTGCCAAAGGAGGAAACAGTACTGATAGTTCCTGTTCTTCCTGGAATGCTGGTTGGGGAAGGTGGAGGGAAAGAGCTCTTGCAAATGCATCAGATATTGCTTCTAAAACTTTGGCTTCTCACTGGTTTCTTAGCATTTTTCTTTTAAAAAATTACTAATAATTGCTAAAATAATGGGCATCAGGGAAGTCTCAGGCTATGTTTTGAGCTGGTAATTGGGGGTCTTTGAGTGGTTTGTTCGTTTTTGGTTTTTTTTTATCGTGGTGACATAATCATTCACAGACTGGACAAAAACAATGCACAATTCACATTTCTGTGTTCCTCTCAATGACACAGCCATTCCATTCCACTGTGGAATAAATCTGTTCTAGGAATTATTAAATAGCAGTTCTTCTCCCTGCCTTTTCTTCTATACAGCAAATGCTAGCAGGTGGCTAAAAGAAGATAACATGTCTCATCTGACTGAGAATATATCTCATCTGAGTTTGTTAAATCAGATATGGCATTTCTTCTGGCTACAAAAGTCTTACTGTGCCACGTAAGTTGTACCTGTAGGGAACTTCTTCCCACTATTTGTATCACAAGGCATAGTGGGGAGGAAGTCTGGAGGGAGGCCTCTATCTGCTTATCCTTCTCTGCCCTCTTCCACATCCCTAGGAAGCTGTGCCCAAAGTCAGTTACATGCAGAAAAGGTAACTCCCTTCTGCATAATTCTCATAGTTAAACCTCCAGCTCTCAGGAAACAGTTGCCTATTTTGTCTTGGTCATATAAACTCCCTTTTGCTCACATCTGGTTATTCCTTGCAATATCATCCCAAGTATATGAACATACATATTTATACTTGATAAAAAAATAATTTTGATCAGTGCTTATCTCATTTGATTCTTTCGAGTAAGCTTTCAGCACACAGAGACTCTCACAGGCAGACATGATGCAATAAAGTATCTTTCTTCTGTGTGAGGGTTGAAGAATATTTAAATCATGAATGTTTTCTTCCATTCCTGTCCTCCCTCAAGGTGATTCCTGTGAGGGAGAGGTATTGCGTTGGTGAAGAGCACTGGCAAGGGCATGGGGGCTGTCAGTGGCAGTCATGAGCGCAGGACTGATCTAACTGCAGGAAATGGTCATATTCTCTACAAACTTGTCTGTCCTGACATGGGACAGTTTTAGCTTGTTTAAAACAGGCATTTAGACTTTGGTGCTAGGATGACTTTCAAAGAGAATTTATTCTGTTTGTGCTGATCATAAAGCGAATCTTTTGGGACACTGTAGTTCATGTTCTGAGCTGATGAGACCCCTTGTACTAACTGGTGTACATGGAAATCCCAGCACAGCACTCTGCTTCTCAGAGGGCTTCTATTCCCTCTTACCACAAGAAATGAATGTTCTTTTGCACATCTTAGAAGTTTTGACGTATGGAATGAGGATCTTGAATTTTTTGGTTGCCACTTGGATTGCTCTGTTTAGGCTATGAAACAATGATCCTTGAATCCCAAAGGTCAGTACTCCAGACAGGTCAAGAAAACCTACAAGACAAGCCAGGCCTATAGCAGTGTGATGTAACTGGCTGTAGCAGCATTTGGAGTTGGCTCTTGGTCAAGCAGCAGTAAATGTACAGACTTGGGGAGTTTTTTGGATTCTTTGTCCCCTCATCTAAATGAAAAGGGCATCCCTACTCCTCTTCTGTGTCTTATTGAAAAATGTGCAAGGAATAAGTAGGTCAGAAGCATCAAAGCACCTCCAAAGAGGCAAACTCTCCAGAAATAAAGAATTTTAAACTGACAGTTAAACAGTTTAATCACTGAATCACTGCTTACTTACAGAAAATATGGTGTTGAGGGGGAAGGCTTTGTAGAATAAATTTCTGCCTCCAGGGAACTGATGAAATTTAATCTTTTTATTTATTTGCCTCTGCCAAAAGAGAAATACATCTCCAAGGATAATTTTCATGTCATTTAGAAGCAGTACTGCTGTCCTTCCAGGCCACTAGGATTTTGGTTTTCTTCCCGTGTGTTTTGTTTTTTTAATCAGCATCCTTTGACTCCACCAACACCTACCCCTCCTCTTCCTCACCCTTCCCACCCACAAAGATAAATGTGTGCTTCCTGTCTTCTTGGGCAGGGTAGTGGTTGCTTGTTTTATTTCAGTACATACCTTCCATGGAAAATATAAATTTTTTTTTTCTATTTTATTGATAATTAACGTAAACAGTCTTCTCCCTGCCTGCCCCTGCTCTGACTGGCCTTACAACTTTTCTTTATCTGGATTGTTGGAATGTAAGGTTGCTTTGAATGCTTCTTCCTGGGGTAATGAGTCATAGTTGGACTTTAGTGGTATTTCCGGCATGATGCAGGCAATGTGAAGATGTTGGTGGTTTTCACATCATGCGGTTTTGCCAAGCCCTCGCAGGGAACAGGGGAACAAACGCCTGTTCATTCCTGGAAAGTAACTCACATCTGAGTCACTTGGCTTCTGTTTGGAAGAAAAGTTGAGGGAAGGAAGATCTTTTCATATCCAGCTTTTTCTGCAGCAAAATCTGCGGTAATTACCATTGGGTGGCAGTTGCTGCAGCCTCAAAGCAGAACAGCCCTCCCTGCCACTGGAATATAATTGCTGTTCCCTTGTGTCCCAGCAGCTGGAGGCATCCAGCTGGATCTGGAAGCAGAGGAAAAAGCAGTTAGATTTCTGGTGACCTGAGGCAAATTTTGAACAGAGGTAAAATTTAGCTTCTCTAGTGAATAGCCTTTGCAGTAATAAAATGAGAATTCTGCATCACAAGTCCTGAAATACTTTCAGACTGGCTTTCCAAAATGGATGTGGAAAGAAACATTAATGGTGAGGCTTGGATAAGTAAGCAGCTGGCTGAGTATTTTGACCTGTTTATCTGGGAATTAATTTAATGGAAGCAAATGTTCATATCAGGGTGATCTTTGCATTAATCTGTTTTATGCCTGTGGCAAACTGGCAAGTTACTGGTTGATGTGTTGCCTACTCATACACCTGGAGCAAACTGCTCACTGCCCTTCAATGTGATTACTTGCCAGTTCAGTGATTTTCCATTAGAAGCCTCAAGAGCAGAGGTTTGGGCCATTTCAGAAAAGCTTACGCCTTGATAGCAAGAACTCCTGCAGATGGGACTTTGTTGTCTGTGATCAGATCTGGCCCTGATGTGACCTTTACCTGCTAGAGAGGGCCAGGCTGTCAGGATGATGTTGTGGGAAATGCATCAGATATTCACCAGTGCCTCTCAATGTGAACCTGAGCATTTTCAAGTTTCTTTCTGCTTCCACTGATAGCTTTGGTTTTCAATGACAGCTGGGATTACAGGGATTGTAACTGGCTGTTGTCCACAAGCAGGCCTTGTTCCTGAGTTATGTTCTCACATACCCTTTTTTGGTTTTAATATGGTATTTTATTTTCCCCAGACTTATCCACAGAAAGCCAGTGTTTTTATAGCAAGAGCTCCAAACACTTTGTGGACTGCCCTTTTAGGGCTTTTGAATATGCAGTGTTTGAATCCCCATTCCAAAAGTTCTGCTGTTGATAATTCTGCTCTGACTATCCTAGTTGAAGACAAGTTAGCCTCTTCTCTCATTGCAGAAGCTCTCCCTCTCCCTATGGGGAATTTTGTGTATATAGGAGGAAGAGATGCAAGAAGTAGACTCTGATCAGGGTATAGTTGTTTGCTGGCTGTAATTAAATACCTCTATCTTTTTGATGATAACTGTTTGGTCTGCCTATGTGCCTTGAAAAGTTGTGAGTTCCAGACAAAGTCACTTTAGCGTTGAGATCCCTGTCACGGGAATTATCTGGTAGATTTGAGTGACACAAATGCACTCAGTGAGAACAGCAGCACAGTTTTAGGTGTTCACTGCAGGCTGGTTACACTTTGGTGTGTAGTTAATAGCAGGTTGTGGTTTTCATTTGGTTAGTGGGAAACTAAATCCAGGCCAGTAGGACTGAAGTTGTTTAAATGCTGACTTCTGGAAAGAGAGCAGAAGAGAAGCAACCATCTGGAGGAGACCTGTAGTCTGAATCCAGAGGTAGGAAGATGGAAATTCTTCAAGCTAACAGCTTGACAGCTGTCTCCTGTACAACCTTATTCCAGCATAGTGTTTACAGCTTAATGTGTGCTAAATAAATGAATGGAGAAACTACTGTGCTTCCTGCAAATAACTGTATTTGAACAAATTCAACTGCATGCAAAAATGACCTTGAAAATCATTGTACTTACATTAAAGGTTTTCTAGCAACAGCTGCTTGTCAGAGTTAGGAGTATTTCCAAGTACTTTGTTTCATTCTTTCTGAAATAGGATGAAGCTTTATTCAGCAATGTGTCTGGATAAACTCTGTGAATCCTGTGCTGTTGAATGGAGCTGAGTGCAGCTAAATGTCCCCTGAAAAATCACTTCAGCAGAATTCGTTCTCTGTCCTGTATTGCTCTTAGGCTTAGGTGTTGCTAACCCTTGTACATTGCTTAAAAGTCAATTTCAGTGCTA
This sequence comes from Cyanistes caeruleus, assembly GCF_971803275.1. Taxonomy (NCBI): domain Eukaryota; kingdom Metazoa; phylum Chordata; class Aves; order Passeriformes; family Paridae; genus Cyanistes; species Cyanistes caeruleus. Next base: position 34,632,055 of record NC_141732.1, read on the forward strand.
GATTTTAGATGACCTTGCATCTTAGTACTGTTTCCAGCATGAGACCTTCATAGTCAGACTTGTCTCACTAGGACAGGGCTTTTGGCTAGAGAAAGCAGCTGAGGAGCTGGTAGCACTGTCATTTTAATTTGGCACCAGTCTTGAAAGTGGTAGCTGAGATGGAGAGGGGTGTGATTTATCACTTTTATACCTGATATGTGTGGGCCAGTGCACTTTGAAATCCGACATACTGGCAAGTCGAAACAGCTTTATTGTGCTGCTGTTGATCAATCTGTAAGTTAATGTGACTGTATCATGTTGCACTATAGTTTTCCCTGTTTTTCAGTGGAGCATGCATAAATTACAGATTGCTGTCAGACTGATAAAGAAACACCTATGTCTGTTTTACCACTGATGCTGTGATTTGTTGCGTGTAATTTGTTTAAAAGGTTTCCCAATAGAATAGCAGAGGTTGAAAAAATCAAGGAATTGATGTAACTTAGTGATTTTGTTTCTTGCAGGTTAAGACTCTTCCTGCATATTAGATGTAGATGAGCAAGATGTGCTGTTACTGTGATGCAGGAACCTGTCTTTGCTTCCCAACCTGCCCAGAGTAATTTTTCATTGCCTTTCACCACGCAGGAGAGCAAAAACTCTTGCAAGCCCTCAACTTCAGGGAATCTCTTTGATTATATAACTGACATTTCTTACGTGATTGTGGCAATAGGACTCCTGCATTTTGCTTGTCTAGTGTTTCATCAAAAGAAATGTTAAAAAGGGGCTGTAAAATGGAATTGACTTAATTACTGCCTGGTGACATTTACAGATGTGCTTGATTTGGGGAAATGGAGTTTTATATCACCAGAACTTTTTTAATAGTGCCACTACATTGTTTGACCTCTTGTTCCTGCATGCTTGAGTTTGAGATGAAGGAAATACCTGTTGGCATTGGGCCATTATAGAATGATCTGATTGTGTTTTATTCTGTTGCATCCTTTTGGAAATTTACCTGTTGGGTTCTGTAACCAAGTAGTAATGTTTTCAACATTTCCTTTTGTTGGCTTCATAGCTGTTCTATTTCCCTGATGATATATCTCCTAATTCTCTCCAAACTATTTTCAGGAATACAGTGCATCTGTGTGTAAACCTGTTGAATTATTTAGGGCTGTTAAGGTGTGGCTGATGTGGCTGCTTGTCCTGTGAAGCTCTGTTCTGTATGTGAGTATCAGAATTGTTCAACCAAGTGGGAAGAACAATGTCAAGTTGAGTCTTGTATCTTATAGTGTTGTCTCAGTTTCTGTACCTGTCCTGGTCAGGTTCTTGGTTTTACACAGGTGACCAAACTTCTGAAGCCTAATTCTGTAATTACCTCTGATCTGTGAGAATTATCTCACAATAATTATCTGTGGGAGTCTTCCAGACTGCTAGCAAAATTAGTGCTCTCAAAACTTCACCAGTTGCTTCTTCTGTTAGCAATTAGCTTAAATGCTGAATTGTATACAAATGTACTTTTAACCAGCAATAAGAATTCAAATTATATAGTTCATAAAAATGAATTAAAGGAAAAGTAAAATTAACATAGTTCTTGACTTCCTGATAATTCTGAAGACTATTTTAGCCCTTAGAACTGGCACTGTTAGAGGCTACGAAATTATCATGAGAAATGCTTCATCACAAATGTTCTGTTGTCTTCTACTATATGATTCTTGAATATCAAGTTTGCACAGAGCTATCAGTGTGTATAATGCTAACACTGCTTATGGTACAGATTCGGTTGTGCTGCCATTTATTGAAAGGAACTTTTTCTGATTTAGCCTTTAGTAAAATTACTTTTATTTACAAATACTGTCAAAGGTGAATTTTCAAGCATATTTATACAAGGCTTTACAGAAGAGATTGGAGATATGTGTAAGTGTATGTGGATACATGCATATGTTTTTATATATCACAGAATATGCTGACTTGGAAGGGATCCACAAGGATCATTAAGTCCTTGCACTTGCAAGGATCATTAAGTCCTGGCCCTGCACTTCCCTCCCTGTAGGTTGTAGCTTTTCCTAGAAAAGCTTTTCTGCTTTAGAATCAAATATTCATAATTTTTCTAATTATGCTCCCTGAACATGAACCACCTTCTATTTACTGGTAAACTTTTCTGTATGGTCTGATGCTTTGGTCTTCTGGGTAAAAGAAAAATATCAGGCAAGAGTTCTTGTATTGAAATGTGCAAGACATTTCAATACACAAAGAGCCAATTGCACAGCTGTACTTGGCACACAAATTTGTGTGGTTTTTTACATTTACAATCATTTACATTTACAAATAATTTACAACCGATTTGGGTGAATCATGACTTCTGTTCCTCAGAAGTTCACATTTGTTGATGTAGCATTTACTGGGTCCACAGTACTGAAAGAGAAAAAGATACCTACCACTTTTCTGACTTTAGAGGAAATAAAACATTTATCTTTTTGATCCAGAGTATTCAAGAGAGTTGTGTGTTCTTTCTGTTACAGTTCTTTCTCAAAAATTGCTCAATTTTTCTTGATGTGGTTGTTCATAACTAGAAATTAACAGGATTATCTTGCTTGTATTTACATCTCCATCCATTTCTGTGTATGTCTTCAAATTTACCAGATTTTTAATGCATAAATGAAATAATTTTTTTCCAAGGAGTATGGGCACTGTCATTTTGCAGACTTTACACTGCACTTTGAAGTGGTTTGGAGAAATTACTTGATTATAATATTTTTGTTGATACATGAATTGATTTATGATTTTTGTTATAGTAACAGTGAGAACTGCTCTAGATCTTTGCTTCATTTGTAGCTTAAAAAGTTCTCTCGCTGAGTCTTTTCATAACTTTGCAATTTGCTACATTATTGATGTTCATATTTTATCGTTGCAGTGGTCAGTATAATCATACAATATCTGAAGTTGGAAGGGGCCTCTTGATATTATCTAATAAAAAAATCCTGTTCAAGCAAGATCAGCTAGAATGGGTTGCCCATAACTATGTCCAGTCAGATCTTGAATATTTCCAAAGATGGATCCTTCACAGCCTCTGCAGACAATATGTTTTGGTGTGTGACCATTATCACAATCAAGATGTGTTTTCTAGTGTTCAGGTGGAATTGAATACATTTTGACTTGTTATATATTTTGTGCTTGTTATATCTTGGCCTGTCACTTGGCACTGTCAGTAAAAGTCTGTCTTCCTCATCTTCTCCATCAGGTATTTATATGCATTAATATCTCCTCACTAAAACTTATTTTCTCCCAGCTGGCAAGTCTCAACTCTTGCAGTCTCTCCTCATATGAAAAGTGCTTCAGTCCCATCATTGAGCTTCGCAACCTTTTGCTGAAACTTCCTGCAGTGTTCTATATCTTTCTTGTGCTGGGAAGGTGAAATCTGGACCCAGCAGACCAGATGTGGCCTCACCAGCGCTGAGTAGAGGGGAAGAATCACATCTCTTGGTCTGCATCCCACACTCTGATGCACCCCAGGTTGGGTTGTGCCTCATTACTGTGAGGGTGCATTGCTGCCTCGTGTTTAACTTGCTGTCATACAGGATCCCAAAGTCCTTTTCTGCTGAGCAGTTTTCTGGCCTGTTAGCCTGCCATTTTCCACTGTCCCTGGCTCCCTTTGAATGGTAGCACAGCCACTGGGTCTATCACTCACTCTGCTCAGTTTTGTATCAGTAGATGGAGGGACCATGGCTTTGTCTAAGCAAGGCTCTGTAAACTCCCAAAATTGGAGACACCTCCCATGACCTACCTGGTAACCTCTCCCAGGGCAGCACTGCACACCAGGGGAAGAAGGAACCCACAGTGTACTGCTTGGATCTCTCGAGCTACCTCTTGTGCCTGTTTCTCCTTATTGCTTCTTATGATTCTGCTCAAGAAGGCTTGGTTCTGACTGCTGAGAGCTGCTGTTACAGCCCCCCTTGATGTGACATAAGCTCTAATGCTTTTGTTTAGTGTTCTTACTCTAGTCCTACTTCATTTTTTGCTGATATTCTGTAGGCATAAATGCAGACTTTTTTTTTTATATCAGTATATACAATTGTACTGTGGGACTTATTGTTTTATGTTCTTTGTATCTTCAAATTTCACTTCAGGACCATCTCCTCCTGAAGAGCTAACTATACACAAATTTCAGTGTTCTTGTGAACTTGCGCACAGTTACTGTGAGTGTGCTTTATACCAGCTGGCAGGGATTGTGTGCTTCCTGCAATCTGGCTCTGCACAAGCTGGGAAATGTTGGTGGAGGCATGAAGCTGTGGTTGTTAACTGGAGCAAACTTTTGCTTCCAGCCAGTTACCAATGTAGAGGTAGAATTTAGAAGTCTTGTACAAGCTTGTCATCTCTATAATTACGTGGCTATTAAGAAATGGGTGGAAGTTGAATGCTCTAAAATTATAGACTGTAATGATAAGACATGGTTAGTAGTGATTCTGATGCAATTTTCCTCCTTGCCAACAGAATTTCAACAGCAGGAAGGCATGAAGTCCCATCAGAAAAACATGCAGCTCTACGACACACCCTATGAACCAGAAGGCAGTGGTGTGGAATCTGATTCTGAAAGTGTGGTGAGTCGCCGTTTACGAGAAAGCAAATTGCCACAGGATGATGACAGGCCTGCAGATGAGTACGATCAGCCGTGGGAGTGGAACAAAGTCACCATCCCAGCTTTGGCAGGTAGGATTCCTAGATCCCAGCCTCAAAATTCTCTCTCACAGTTACAGCATACATATTTGACTTTGGGGTAAATCAAATACTTATGCTCTTTTGATGTGTATGTGTTTGTGAAGAAATATCTGAAAAGTGAATGTGGGTCATCTCAAATCTTTACCTGCTGCAGAAATATGGAACACTGCACTGTTTGTTTGGTACTTCAGCCAACCTGTTGTCAGTCATCTTAGCATTTGTTTCATATAACTAAAACTTCTGATTCTCTCACTCCTTGTCCCTACTTCATTTTAATGGATGGGATGTAGATATTGTTTATTGTTGAGTATCTCTAAGATGAGGAAGCTGGTTTGCAGGGTCCTGAAATTGTGGAGCGATTCTCAAAGGGACAGTGTGATGAAGTGTTGGGGGTGAGGCAGGAAGAGATGTGGCTGTGGGAGTGAGCATGGAAGAAGCCTGAGAGCAATGATTACTGAGTAGTTAGTGTGCATTTACCCTGGGTAAATCCTGCTTGACAAACCTGTTTGCTTTCTGTGTTAAAACTATTAGATCTCTTAATGGAAAGAGAGCAGTAGGTGTCATCTGTGTTGACTTTAGCTTTCAGCATGTTGTGCAGTGGCATCAGCTGTGTTTGGAATATTGTAGCCCAGATGGGTGGACCAGGAGATCTGCAAAAACCTATCAGAGTCATTGACCACAATGGATAATGTCAGTGATTCTTTCTGGAATCTGGTTACAAGTGTGATGTTCAAGAACCCTTCCTGTATAGCATACCTATTAGTAACCAAGAGCAGAAGGAGAGGAAGTGCTCCTTATCAAGCTTGGAATAGCAGCCAAGGGAGGGGAGAGTGTGTGCAAAGATGCCATTCTGGAACCCGAACAGGCTTGAGAAATGGACTGACAATAGGCTTCCAAAACCTAATGAGAACAGACTTGCATTGGGAGCAGACTAACCCCCTGCAGTGATATGGACCTAGATCTGGTTGATGTGCTGGGATACAGCTTTGATAGAAGGGGCTTAAGGAGTCCTGGGGGAAAGTGGTCTAGATGTGGCTAGCAATGCTCCTCACCATGATGAAAGCTAGAACATGTTAATCTGTCTGAATAGGAGCAAACTAGTGGATGAAACAAAGTGACTGTTCCTCAAACAAAGTGACTGTTCCTCTTCATATTTCTTGCACTATGCATAGTGCTGTGGCAGGATTCTGATATAAGAGGGATGTTGATAAACATTTTTGTTAGCACACAGCCAACAAAATGACAAGAAACTGCAGCACATGACAGCACATGTGAAGAGAGAACTGGGCTTGCTTAGCCTGGAGAACAGAAGACTTTGGGTGGGACTTAATGGGCACTTTCTAATGCCTGTGAGGAGATCCTCAATAAGATGGAGCCAGTTTCTTCACAAATAAGCAGGTGTGTGATGGGAAGATGAGATATAAGATGAATCAGGGAAGGTTCTGACTCAAGTTGCTTTTTTCTCTGCAAGAACAGTTAAGCATTGGAAACAATTATTCAAGGAGCTTTTGCAGTCTCCATATTTTTTTCATTCTGTGGGAAGAAATGACTGCATAAACAACCTGATCTGGTCACGTAACTCCCCACACAAGGTTGGTGATTTTGTGCTACCCTGAAGTAATTTTTCTTTCAAAAACCAGCAACTTTATTGCTTAGTGATGCTGAGATACAAGCTGTGGCACCAGTATACATCTGCTGCCAGTGAGATCACTCTTCACAAATTTCTCAAATAGTAATACAGCAGCTACAGAGATGGGATTATTAGTTTTAACAGTTTGGTCTTAAAGATATATATATAAAAACATATATGTTGTATATGTGCATATGTAATCGTAGACATTATCCTTCACATATTGGTCATATTATATGAAATCAATTAAGTTTTAATTCTTTTGGAGTTTGTCTTAAGCTGTGTATTCATCTTTGTGTCCACTTTTTTGGTCTTTATCAGGTAAATTCTGAAATAGGGTGTTTCTGAGTTGCTTTAAAATGAAGAATCTGAGTTTTGTCAATGTTTTTCTTTATATCTACTTTTCAGTTTTTAAATGTAATTGTAAATTAACAAGGTCAGCTCAATACAAGATTTTATGATTGGCTTATGTGTAATATTTCAGTACTATGCAGTTACAAAAGCACACAGAGCAAAATCTTACTTTACAGAATTAATAGACTAAAGAAAGGTTTAATTATATGGTATTATGATATGGTTGGATTACTTCCAAGTTAAGCATAGAGAATTCTTACTTAAAAAAACAAGAGTAAACACTTTTTGAGATTAATTAGATTTCTCTCATTACATCTGCCATTCATTATAGATTAGTTAGTTTCACAAAGAAGTGTCTAAGGATTGGCTACAAGCATAGTTGCAAGCTGCTGTTTCATCTGGTGTCTCTAGCATTCGTCTTTGTCCTAAGAGTAGTAAATGTTTAAAATAAGGAAAGTCTGAAGTTTGAAATGGTGGAAAGTTTGCAATGAAGAAGTATTGACCCTCTGCTGAGATGTATGAAGTGCTCTTCTAACTTATTTGGTGGTTCCACAGTGGAACTCAGGAAAAGTTTTTTTCAGTTCTTAGCTGAGGTGGGTTTTTCTGAAAAGTGCAATGTTGGTTGAACTACTAAAAATTTTAGCAATGGGTAAGTCCCACTTCACAGGCTTACAGTTTCCATCTCCCAATTACATGGAGATCCTCTGCTGAAACTTTCCTATTTGAGAAATTCATCTGCAGGGAACAGCAGACATTTGTTTTTGCAGATGTGGAGACTTATGCAGCAAATGTTTTCGATTTGTCAGGTGACAGACTGTAGAAACAAACCAAAATGGCAAGCAACACTGGAATTACCATGAGCCTAATTACTCATGCAGGTCTTTGAAGGAAAAAAAATTGTTCTTCTTCCATGATTTCAAGATATGTTGCTGGAGCTAAAACCTGTTTATCTCCAACCTGGACTTTGAGATTTGTCAGAATGCACAAGATTTGAAATGTGCTGAGGCCGAGTGTGTCTGTGCTCTGACTCCAAAGGATGGGGCTGGAGCTGGTGCCATGCTGGCACTGTGGATGGAGCAGTGTAACCTATGGATTTTGCTGTGCTAAAAGACGTGTCACTCTGTAGCAGAAGTGGAATGCAGCATTTTAACTCTCTGCAGCTGGAGTTCTTTCACAAACAAATTTATGGTTGTTTTATTGGAGGCTGTACAGCTAAAATGTGTTTTTGATGGCTTTTATGGGAAGCAAGCAGGTCTTGTTAAAACTCCTGCTGAGCTGGGCAGACTGGTTTGCCCAGAATTGAGGCTGGCAAAGTAACAGGAACAAAGTAGCTTCCAGGTACACAAGTCTGTCTAGAAAAGGAGATAACAACAGGGAGAGCCCACTGGATAGGTAGATCACTTGGGTATTGGAGGGCTCATTCAAGAATGTCACACTGAATCTAGCTTCCACAGAGTTTATGAGAAACCTGCCCTCTTCAAACTGCCATGTGGGCACAGAAAACCTTCATTCAGGAAATGCCTGTGAAGTCTGTAAAACAGATCTTAGTATTGCTTTACGATATGTATTTCCCTCTCTTATAAAGAGTGTCTCAATGGTCAAGAGGGTCATTTGGTAGTAGTTTCCAACACTGATGATGGGGTGGTGGACGGAGGACTTAAAAACGCCAGACTTTTTCTGACTTCTGCTGCTTCTGCATGGAAAGGTGTTGCCTAGGACCTTGAGGGACTTAAAGCAAAGGAGTTCTGGCATGCTGCTGTCATGGGAGTATGGCAGAAATTACAGAGCAGTGGAAGAGAGGCCTTATGGAGACTGTGGAAGTGTCAGATATTGCAGTCGGTTCCATAACTGCAGTGGCTGAATGTGCTTTACCTTTGTTTAAGAGAAGACGCGTAGCAGCCAAAACTCAGACCTGATTACAGCATTGGGTGGGCAGGTACCTGGCTGAGTATCTTATTTGTCACTTTAATCTGTCTGGATATCCCTTCAAGACTGCTTCTTCCTGACAAATTAATTCACAAACAAATGGGAAAAAAGAAAAAAGGAAAAAAAAAAAGGAAGTGCAGAGACATGTCTGAACTTTTCAAACAGAGAAAAAAGCCCTAACATTCAAAAGCATCTGCAGTTTAACTTCATCTTGTTTTTGGAGAATAGCTCCTACCTCTTACCATCATGTTAATGACTTTTTACACAAGCATATAGAGCTTAAAAAAAAAATAAGAGAGTGCTTTTAAACTAAAAGAAGAGAGATTTAGATTAGATGTTAGGAGGATGTTGTTTAGTCAGCAATGGTGAAGCACTGGAAGAGGTTGCCCTGTGTGACATTGTGGATGGCCCTTCCCTGGAACTGTTCAAAGCCAGGTTGGTTGGGACTCTGAACAGTGTTGTTTAGTGGATTAAATCACTGCCTGTGGCGGCATCTCCCTGCTCTTAGGGGGTTGCAACTAGATAATCATTAATGTCACTTCCAACTCAAGCTGTTCTGTGATTCCGTGTTGTAAAGATATAGTTGTTAACAATCAGAACTGAGTTTGTTTTGTGAATTTTTTGGAGTCTGAAAGATGTTCCATATTCAGAAGGTGGCAATAAGCTCACTGGTTTTCAGAGAATACCCAAGTTACAGCTGGGTGTTCTTCTTAGAGTTAAAATAATAATACTGCTCATATATGTCACAGGCAAGTACCCACATGCAATGTTTCTCTTTGTTACGCTAATCAGCTTTCATTATCCAATAATGAGGCTAAATCTGAGTTTGTATTAAGGAAGAATCAGCATATTTCCACCATGCATACTTAGGAATGTGATTGAATACAGTTACCCAAAGTTTGCAATAATAAAAATTGTGTCTACTTTCTCTGAGTAGAGGGGGCATGTGGAAGTGTCCTAAGCTTCATGACAAAAGCATAAATAAATTTTTGAGAAACATCTCCAAAACACTTTCCACCTCCAACATGTCACTGTGCATTATCTTGAACTTGAACATTGCAGCTCACTGCTTTAAAACACTTAATGCTATCACCCACGTGCCTGCTTGGCTGTGTGTTACAGTATATTCACTTTTAAATGCATGAGGCCTATAAGTTTTGTAGGGATTGCCTTCAGTTTTCCTTGTAACATTTTTCCCCAGTATTGCTGTTGAAACTCACATAGGGGCTGATTGAGCAGTTTGTGCTTGTGAGCACTGTGATTTTTACCTCCTGACAGTGAAGGTTCTCTTGTCTGATCCTTGCTAGATGACCTTAAGATACAGTAATCTGCAGCTGGGAGTGTTAGTTTTTGACCATAGACCCATAGAGAGCAATGTGGGTAGATTCTTTCACTGTTCCTGTCAATATTCTGTGCTTTAATTTTTAATTTTTTTTTAATTGCAGCTGTGTGGAATCTGCAAGTGTAGAATGAGGATATTGACATCATTAGTATGGGCTTGGCTACAGGTGTTGCAGTACTCTAATAAGTTACAGTTTTGAAAAATAAGTGGTATTGCTTTTCTTTGAATAATGTAGTTAGTGAGAGAAATTATGAAAGACTGTGTTTCTTTTTTGTCTCTGTTTCCTAGACTTTAAAGGCACAAGCTTTGTGCCAGTAGTGTGTGAGTGGATGCACTGTTAATTCTTTGCTGCTGGACAGCATTTCAGATATAGATAGATGGGTGTTTGCTGCCTGATTTGCTTCCAGATGACTGTTAGGATGATACCACATAACCTGAGGCTAACTGATGTTCTCACTTACTTGCTTTTGGAATTATGGCAGGTGACTGAAGGCTTGTTACTGCTACTTGTTTAACAGCATCGTCTCTAGAGGATCAAAGTATCAAACGTCAAGATAAGCAGTAGTTATTATAACAAGGTTTAAAAGAGTGTGAATTTTATTACTGGAAAAGCAAGAGAATTTTAGGACTGTGTACTCTGCATAGTAAGAAGCACTTTATGTGATACATGTACCTTTGTAGATAAAGCATCTTAATGCTAGTGGGCATATGTTTATTCTCTGTGGGGTGTGAAAACCTCTCTAACTGCTACAACTCTTTTGCTCTTTGCTAACCTTGCCTGGAAAGGTAATTATTGTGTGTCTTGCAGCCCAGTTTAACGGAAGTGGGAAACGGCAAACATCTCCTTCTCCCTCAAGTGACCAGCACAGGCAATTAAGAGCACCTGGAGGAGGATTTAAACCCATCAAACATGGCAGTCCAGAATTTTGTGGGATCCTGGGAGAGAGAATAGATCCAACTATTCAGCTGGAAAAGCAGATGTAAGTAAGCACAGTAATTGCTCTCTCGCTCTTTGCCTCCCCACTTACAGGGGCAGCAAGTGTCCAGATCCTACTGTCCACCTTCCCTCCTCAGTATCCCCAAAGACCTACTCTTCCTAATCAGGTGGAGTGTAAGTAATCTTTGTGGGAGAACGAAATAGTGTGAAACAGGAAACTCATCTCAGGAACAGGGTATTTTATCTGTCAAGTGTGTGCAGTTACTCCATTTTCAACTTTGTTGTTTATATTGCATTAGGGAAAAAGAAGTTGTATATCACATTTAACCAAATTCTCTTTAAAGGTGCATGAGTTCTATATATTTGTGGCTGCAGAGCATGTTTCTACTACATCAGATTTGCCTTGCATTTGGCTGTGATTCTTCTCCAGACCACTTAAACAGCTTTCAGAAAGGAGATTGTTATTTCTACCCTTGTGTTGTCAAACTTGAGAGTGGTATTTAGATGCACTTCTATCAGCACCAAATTCAGGTTCTGGGAGAATTCCCTGTAGTGAACGTCTGGTATCCACAAGAGTAGCCCCTATCCTGCCTCATTCTTGCCCTTCTTTGAACAATTTGGACAGTGGCTTGTGTGATGGAATGACCCGCTGTCCTGTATCATACCAAAGGTGCAGCCTCTGAGAAGGAACAAGAATTCCTGCTACACAGAGAAAAATCCTCATGTGGAGCAATTTACAACAGTTATACTGATATTCCTGGGCATTGAGAAGCCAATGGATTCATGCAGTAGAGTGAAGAAACTGTGTCTTGAGTCCCTGAAGTCAGTCCACTCCAGAAACCATCATTCTGGGTTAGAGGCAGACTTTATTTGCACTGGAGAGGGAGGGCATAATATGGCATGGATGTGAGTATGCACTTCGTGAGAATACTTTGTTCCTTAATGCTAGTGGTATTGGGAGGATTAACAATCCTTTTACACCTCAAATCCTCAGTAGAAGGGAATCCTCTCCTAGTGTTTGAGAAGAGGTAGATCCAGAAATTACTTTCCTTTGACATGTTATTTTTCAAGCAGTATTTGGAAACTTAAGTTTGAAACAGATAATATCATCGTTTGCATGTTGTTATGTTTCATCTAATGAACCTCAGCCTTTGAACCATCTGCCCATTGACTGATTGTATGTTTATCTCCAGTAGAGGAAGTAGCAACCTTTATTGTGAATGTGATGTTGTTAGGTAAATAACTAAATAGGTAACAGCTAATAGGTAAATAGCTAAATAACTAAAAAGCTGCAAATTTAACTGTAAATTTGGTTCTCCAAGTTGGGAAGTTCCAGCTCACCAAATGCTCACCCAGTCCCAAATACATTAAAAATTTACATTTAAGCTGCAGGAAGGTGAGTTTCTGTTACCTAATTCTTGACACATAAATATATTATGGCATCATTCTGTCTTGTAGTATAACTGCAATTAAATGTTACAACTGAAAACTGCAGGTCTAGTTTTTCCTTCTTAAGTATTCAAATGCCAGTGACATGAAGTTATTTTTGATTCTTCAGTATGATGGATCAAACTTCAAATGCATGCACAGTTAACAGTGATGCATCAGAAAGTGCAGGAGTTTACATTTATTTTACCATTGATTATTCATAATAATTCAAATTACTGTGGTTTTAGTAGTATGAGATATCTCCACAACATATGCCAAACCCTTCCTGCGTTTTCTGCAAAAGTGGAGTCTGTTTTTGCAGAAAGATCTAAAGGAAAGGATGCACACAAATTGGCAAGTGAGTGGGTAGGTTAGGATATTCTCTAAACAGGCAGAAACACCAAGGTGTGTTAGTATGTTAAGAAAATATTTTAAGTTACTTGTGACTGAGGAATCTGTAACTATGAACTTATTAACTCATGGACCCAGGGGAATCAAAGTAATTTGTTCTATTTCCTCAATAACAGTGTAAAGAAAAAGCGTGTTCTGCTGTTTCCATTGTCTTATTGAAAGTGAATCCCTCCCAGCCTTATAATCAAGATCTGGTTTCCTGTTTTGCTCTAACTCAGAAACAGAATAGTGTAGTGCATTATATAAGCTGTAGCAACTTATTATACTTACTGTATAGTTGCTCCTGCTCTCCTGTCTTCAGTGGAGTTGTGGCCCCTCGGTGGCTGAAACCTGACCATTAACAAAGTAAGGGATGTCTGGAAGAGAATTCTGTAAACCACCATCAGGGTACTTACAAACCTGGGAGGAGATCCTGTTAAGGGTCAAAGTGTGTGATTATGTTAGAATTTTCTTTCAGTTTTACATTGTGTGCCTTGTTTTCCAGGATATCTTAGAAGACATCCCGTACTTTTGCACTGGTGTCTTTCACAAGCTGTCACTGCACTTTTTTAAGGCCACACCACTGATGTTTGAACATGTGACATTTCTTCACAAATGCTTATATGCTGGCATTTAAAAAATAAGCACACCCAGGACAAACAGACCCAATACAGTTGAACAGCAAATCACTCAGGAACTCAAAGCTTATTATTGCACTTTGCTTATCGCACTAGGTAGCTGGAACAGGAGCAATCAGAGTGTCCCAGTTACGTGAGCATATGACTCACAAACAATTACACTTCTGGATACTGCTGTTTACTGTCAGGTGTAGCCACAACAGCTTCCAGACATCACATCTGAATCAGATATTATCAATTGTTTTATTTCCAACTCTGAAAAGCAGGTTTTTCTTCCTCAAACTAGCCCTGTGTTCTTTTTTTATTTCTCTCAGAATATCAGAGTCTCTGAATATCTCCTTTATTTTGGCAAGGTAATATTTGGCCCTTTGGGGAGAAAATAAAGATAATTGCAATTAATAGGAAAAGTTTTTAAATTCTCCCAAATCCATTTCTTGATTCATATTTGTGTTACTATTATTCTCTCACACTCAGAAGGCAATCTAGTCTTTAAATTGTTTGTTAAGAAATATCTTTCACCAGCAACTATCTAATGGGAGATGAGGAGAAGACTGCCTGAAATCATTTGCATCTGTGTCTCCACCTTATTTGTGAAGTGATGAAGCTGTCAGGGCCTCCCTTTCTGGTCTGTCTTGAATATACCAAGTATAAGCTCTTTTTAGTTCCCTCTTATGCAGACTTTAGTTTTAATCAAGCACACAATGAATTTTTAATTTAAGCACAAACTTTTTTTTTTTAGCACAGTCATTGGATTTTACAATGGAGACACCAGCACAAGGTAGTTAAGAGCATGATTGCTGTCAAAGAGATTTATCTAGTCTTTATTCACCTATCTTTTAGTTGGAGCATCTTTCTTAGGGTAAGAACAAATGGAATAAAATTATTTTACGCAAAGCAAGCAACAGTTCCTGGTAAGAACAGACAGAGAGTGCTTCTGATGTGTTCATTGGCTTGCTTAGGCAAATGTGGTAGTGTCAAATAGTTTTCCAAAGTGCACTTGGCAGTTGCAGGGAGGTAGAGATCTTCCTCAGAGACATGTTTGGCACAGTACAGAGACATTTCATTGCTCTGGAAACTTAGGGAAGGGTCAAAGTGCTTACTTGTGGAGTCTGAGATTTTGAAAGCTGATACAGAGCAGCAGGGAATGAGAAGCTTCGTTGTCTGCACTGGCTAGTTTAATGAAGGACCCACCTCTCCTCTCCCGATTTCCTTTTTTCCCCCTATGTTGTTCTCATCCACTCCCCAGATCCACTAGAGATTTATATAACGCTCCAGAGTTGCCACAGCTTTGTTTAGATTGTGCCTTTTCGATAGATCTTCAACTTTATTACTCTTCTCCTTTTTTAAAAGATTTATTTTAGCAAATGTTTTCCATTATTAGCTGTCCACATTCTCCATTTTCCATCTTCTGTTTCTTTGCTTTTTTTTGGTTTTTTATTTTGTATATTAGCTTTAAAACTGATATATCCCAAGAATGAAATAGAGCAAATGTGTATATCATGGATCTGTTTCCAAAACAGATTATAATGTGTTGCCCTAAGTGAGAATTTCTTACATAGGCATGTAAACCAATCCTATTGCGTGGCTTCCTGATCTGAGTTTTTCCCCTCAGCTGACAGGAACTATAAGCCTCCACAATTTGTAATAACTTCATCTAGTGCTTTTCTTCAATAATATATTAGATTTTAAAGGTATCCATGTGCTGTTGGTAACAATTCATACCTTAAAAAATCAAGCAGTGAAAACAGTATGAATGTGGGAATATTTGTGTGTGCATTAACCTCTTTGCTTTTTTCTAGATGGTATCATGGAGCAATCAGTCGGACAGATGCAGAAAACCTGTTACGTTTATGTAAGGAGTGTAGCTACCTTGTAAGAAATAGTCAAACAAGCAAGCATGACTATTCTCTTTCACTGAAGTAAGTACTTGCCAGAAAAACATAGTAAATGTATTTATAAGCCCTAGCTTCTGTGATGCCTTATAAGAAGATGATCATTATTTGTTGCTGTACTGTTTTAGCTCCGAAGGACTCCAGAGTGTTTGGGATTGCATGATGCATAGTTACAGTCACTGAATTAGTGTCTTCCTATCTGGAAATGTTAAGAGATTTTTAGTCTTCATTTGGTGTCCACTTAAATAAATAAACCTGGATTAACTGGGCTTTTTTTTCTGGTTCTAGTTTGAAATGCTCCTGCTGCTTCTGCTTTAGGCTGAACAGTTTGTTTGGAGATTTTATTCCTTTTGTTTTGTGCACTTTACTGGAGTAAAGCTGTACAGCTTTGCTACAGTTCTTCGAAGTAAAAAACCCAAGATTAATGATGAAATATCTACAGAATTAGGAGATGAGCAGTATTCCAGTCTCAGCACTGCTCTGAATTTGCCTTATGTAGCTTAGGCTGAGCAGAGTACATTACAGATTTTGTCTTCAACATACCACAAAACAGATTTGCAGAACAGTTGGGGCTGGAAGGGAGGATCAAAGATCATCTAGCCCAACTCTCCCACTCATGACAGGATAATAAATTAATTTCCTTTTCTAGCTGAGGAAGACTGTCAAGATTTTCTGTGCAGGAGTAGAAGAAGTCCCTTGACCTTGCTATAGGCTATACAGGTGCAAAGAGAAGTGTTTCCTTTCTTTCTTTCCTGAAGGATGGGGTCTGATGTGGAGCCTAACCTTCCAAGTAGGTCTGGGGTACAAGCTGACTTGGCCTTTTCACTAGCATTACTCCTGCCACTTTGGCTTTTATGCCATTTCTTCACAGGTCTGTTCTGAAAAATACATTTTACTGCTGAGATGATGGTGACACCTGGTTGTAACAGTTTTATAAATAGCACCAAAGCTGATCCTTTTTAAAATAAGTTTAAAATTCCATTCTAGGATTTGAGAAGAAAAATATTTCGTAGGAATGTATTTTGAATCATTATTCCTCTGCTATTATTTTTGGGGTCTCTGTAATAAAGAGGTTTGCCTTCAGCTGGAACATACCTACGTTAAAATTGTGGTTCAGTTCGTCTTGTCTCTTGTAATTTGATCTGTGTATTCTCGAATATTGGGGTCCTCTAGACATTTTCAAACACTGAGGCATGAATGGCACAAGCTTTGGAATAAATTTTCCCTTAGGCTTAAATTTTCCCTTGAATTCAAAGTCTTGGAATATGGAATATGACCTTTTTTAAAAAGAATTTCACTTAAGTCTTGCATCAGTTGAGTGATTTTTGTTATTCATCCAGACCACAGCTTCCAGAGGGAAAGGTGACAGTTAAATTATATTTTGCTGTATTGGACAGCTGAGTTCATGCCTTCAGTATCCTTTTGTGGTCTCTTTGCACAGGACTGCAATGTTCCCATTGTCTATTAGGTGTGTTTGTGCTTCTCAGGGACCTTTACTACCATGTGTGAGTCAGCTTTTTTTTTTTTTCCGGTTAAATGTTTCATTTCTGCTTCAGGGGAAAAGTAAGAATCACGCCCTGATTTTGTACTGAGATTAAGTAACAGTCATTTAAAATCTATTCTTCTGTTTCATGTGACAAGCTTTTTCTAAAAATAAAACAAAAACCAAAACCAAACCCAAACTATTTCACTCTAGTTTTTGAGTTTTCTTTTCTCTAGTAGCAAAAGAATTTTTGTTTCCGAAAATACAGCAATGAGAGTCTACCCAAATATTTACCTGTGTTTGAAGAGTGAACAGATGGTAGAACTTGCTCATTTTCATTTCATATAACTGAATATTGCATAATGGAGACAACTCTGAAGAGCATTTTTTCCAATAGCAGTAAACCTTTTTGTGTTCTGTGGACATTGAGAGGGCCAGACAGGCTTAACTTGCATGGGGAATTTGTGTGAAATATTTGTCTAATTCAAGTTCCAAAAATTAATCATTCCAAATAAAATGAAATGAACATGAAAGTAGCTTCATTGCTAAATTAAACTTCATCTGTGGATAAAATAATTATTGAGGTAGTTTAATTGTTCGTGTCAGTGTCTGTCACTTTGAGATGCTGTAGTTTACCCAGTGAAATTTAATTGCATGTGGATTAGCTACCTCTGGGGGCATCAGAGAAGGTCTTATTGAAGTACACATTTGTATTGTTCATCTCAGTTAGAAACAAGGAATTGGTATTGTTGGTGACAAGTGTTTGAAGCTGAAAGCATCTTTCTATGGATTGGGATCCAAGGAGCTAAGCCTCTTTGTCAGTATTGTTTAAATTCTGCACAGCTGAAGAGGGATAGAGTATGATCTGCTTTCCCAGAACAAAATTATCCCAAAGGCAGGAGGGTACATCCTCTTGAATCTCATCTGTCAGCCCTGGATTGTTCCCTTTGTTTCCTCTTTTCTGTACTCTTTCAGGGTTGTAGATACTTGACTCGCTTATACTCACCCACTCTTTCCTTAAACACAATTATAATTGCAGAAGGCTGGGTAAGAATTAGAGACCCATACTCCTGGTAACTGTGCTATGACCAGAAATTCCTGGCTGCTATTGAAATGCCTAGTTTCAAATTCCTTGTCTGAGATTGGTTCTTTACTAACAAGCAGAGTGGTGAAAAAGATAGAAGTAGTTGTGCAAATCAGAGGGAGAGCCATTTCTTACTTGTAAATGTTCCAGCAATTACTTCAGTGAACATCAAGCTCACAGAGGTACCTTCCTGATGTAGCAATAGAACAGGATCTCAGGATGGAGTTACCACGTTTCAGTCTTGCTCAGTGAAGACCAGGCACCAACTGGGCTGTACTAGCTAATCCTTTCAGTCAGGATTTCCCCCTCCCAAGGCTCTTGCAGCAGTGTGCACCCGTGCCCGCACCACTTCATTTCCTGACTCACATTTCACTTTTGGGAAATGTGACTATTCTTAATTTTAGATAAGGATTATCTCACAAGTTAACTAAATGTGCAGTCTGTGAGCAAAAACAGTAAGAGGCATTGCTTTCTGTTCTGTCAGATGGTTTCTGCACAATCATAGCCGCTGGAAGTACAGAGCTGAATTCAGAGAGGGTGGTGCCTTTTGACATCCTGATCCTGTGGACTCATAAACAGGCATGTGGTTTCCCTGAATAGCAAAGGAAACTGCAAGCTATGTTGTTTTTTGGTATGTTTTTTTTTGGGTTTTTGGTGGTTTTTTTTTTTTGTCATTACAGTCTGTAGAAGTGATCCTGATTTCCAAAGTAGAGTACATAAACCTTGAATAGTTCTGGATAAATGCTGGTCTTGCACCTTTCTGTTGATTTTTGTTCTCAGAAGTAACTCTAGTAATACTGTAAAAATTACAAGTTTCTTCCTGTCAATACACTTTACAAAGAGGTCATGGGATTTTTGATGTGTCTCTAAATTAGCAATTGAATAAAAATATTTAGAAATGTATTACTACTAGGCCATAATGGTAGGGTCCTGGCTATTAGCAGAGGCCATGGATTCTGTCACTTCTATGTAAAATCCAACAAGCTAAAGATTCACCCTACCTTCAAAGCAGCAGATAGGAACTGGTTATAGAGAATGGAGCCTGGGCTCAGTAGTGATCTTCACATCTTGGGTGCAGATGAACACTTCTACACCTTGTTTGTTGGGGAAGAAACATTGTTTATTTTATCATGTAGACAGTGTCCCTCAGGTGTAGAATGGTGGTACTTTGTATAATCTGCTTGAAAAAGCAAAGCTGAAACAGGAAAAACCAGTTCATAGGCCAGCCTCTTAATGTCTCCAGTAAATTGTTTTTCAATTTTTTTCTTATTGTCTGGGGTTAAGTAGTGAATCTTTATTTTTCAGAGGAGGTTTTATTTTATTGCTGCTGTACATTGACATGAAACATTATAGGCTTTGTTCAAAATAACAGCATGTAATACAAGTTAAAATTATGAAATGGAAAATCATTTCAGAATGGGAAACTAACAACATATATTTCCTACATTGCTAGAATTTTTTTTTCTGATGCAGTTGCAAAGTTGTTGCTTTTTTTCTTTGTGCAAGTGACGTTTCATCAAAATAAATGCAGAAAATATGTTCTGACAAAACAGCTCTTTCTTCAGCAAAAACAGGGTTCAGAAGACTTGGCCAAACTTTCTGATTGTGAGCACTGAATCATGTTTCAAAGCCACTAGTATTTCCTGGAAAAAAAATACTAGGTTTAATATCTAATTAATATTTATTAAACCTGCTTTTATCACACTTCATGCGTAAGATCAAAAAAGCATGTTCTGATTAACTGTCTGCCCAATTCCTTTCCCGTCTTCACTGGGTTTTGAAAACTGAAAAAAAATATGTGAGGAGGTTGCAATTCAAAGTCTCCTGGTGTTATGGTTGTGCTGCCAAACACTTTAAACAAGGTGTGTCTGACTGTTAGTTATGTGTCAAGTTTGTGTCTGTGTAAACATCTGTGCTTGAGAGTTTCAAGGAAATTTGGTGTTGGGATCAGCAATTAGCATTTTTCTTCTGTATTTGAAACTCATGGGAATGGTTGTAAAAAGGAAAGAAAGGATAGAATATTGTCTCTAGTAGCACTGGTTTGTCGCTGTTTTCCCTCAATTGAATGAAAATGTGGTGAACAATTATTACAACATTAGAAAAACCACAAAGGGATTCAGAATTCACACAGTAGCAATACCACAAGCCTTAGTTCAGGTCCCAGCACCTTCTCTTGCAAAATGTGTATGTCTTGTCTCTTCAAGGCATAGGCTGTCATCAGTGTTCACATATGTGAACTTGGGATCACTGTTTAGGTTCTTTTCTTTGAAAACCTTGGGCCTGGCAGGTTCTAATAGTTATTGCTGAACTGAAAAACAGGCATTCCAAAATCAGGACTACTCAGTCAGGCACTTGTTCAGGTAGACTCCAACAGCGCTTCAAACACTGAGCAGAAACTTACTTACAATCACTTCAACCATGAAGCTTTTTTCCACATCATTACCTGAAATTTCAGTGGTCTCCTTGCATACTAAAATCAGAGCTTAGATTGAAAGTGTTTGGAGGAGGGAAAGTGGGAGTATGACTTCCAGGTTCCTTTTTGAAATGGTCCCTGTAATTGTAGTCATTGGCCTAGCAGCACTGCTGTTAGTCAAGTGCAGATGCATTTTGCCCTTACCTGTTATTAAAGGCACTGATTCTGTGAGTCCAGGCATACCAGAAGAGGGGAGACTGTGAGACAGGCTTTCAGGACAAATAGAGTAGGCGAGACCACTGAAGGATCCTTAGTATAGATGTGAATATTTTCACAGAGTAGTTTACAGTTGAAAGTGTTTAATTTGAGGGCATGATTTCAAGCTGCTAAGTTGACTTTCTTCCAGCTTAATTTGTTCTACATTATAGAAGATGAGAATTGTCTGTTTTGATATGTCGACTTGCAACCAGTCACAGTTCATTTGAAACAGGGAGGGCAGATAGTACATTGACAGTGTAATTTTTGGAAAATGAAAGAGGAAAGGGAGTGAAGGCGGAAAGTACTTGAAAACATAATCTTTGCTTTCATCCACCAGTAAGCCTGCAATAATGCTCAGTTTAAAGACTTCTGGACATCCAGAAAAGTAGCCAGGCTAGAAATGAGGTCTCTCACTAACAATGTGGTATTGGCTGCAAACACTAGCAGTAACAAGTATCTGAATGTTCTCACCTCTCAGTTCTTCTCTTTTCTGAACAGAAAGAAGGTGTGTGAGATCCTGCTAAGCTTTGAAGTCAGTTTCACATGCTTTCCAGTTGCCCAGGGAGATCTGGGTGCGAATGGACCTCTTCAGATGTCTAGTCAAATCCCCTGCTCCAAGCAGTACATGCTTGTAAGGTTGCTGAGTGCTTTAGAAAACCTCTTCTCACCTGCCTTGTCCTGGTTCCCGGGCTCTAGGACTCTAACGAGGAAGAAGTCCCTGTGTCCAGTGGGAACTTCCTTGCAGCTTGTGCTTGTTGACTGAGAAATTTCTGTTTTCTCTGTAACTCTTCCTTTTAGGCAGTGTGTGATTCCAACCTGACACCCTCCATTTCACTTTTTCTTCTCATGGAGACTAAACTGGCACAGTTCCCTCAAGCCTGTTCTCCTATGTGAGGTATTCCCATCCCCAGACCACATTTAGTGGTCCTGCTCTGAATATGCTCCAGTATTGACATCTCTTTTATTGTGGGACACCCCTCTCACCAGTTACGGACGCAGCCTCATGAGCACTCTGTAGAAGTAGTCACTGTCTTCCAGCAGCTGGCTGCACTTTGCTGTGGAACTTAGGGATGCAGTAGACCTTCATGGGCAGGTCTTTGAATCATTCTCCTTTCCACCATGTGCCCTCCCTACTGCAGTTCCTTTTCTGGCCCCTTGTGCCCCACCTTGCACTGCTGCTTGGGCTTGTTGTATCCCAAGGGCAGAAGCTATAGATTTGCCTTGTCTACGTTCCTTTAACCTACTACTCATAACTTTTAGCTCACATTCTTTCTTCCCTCACCCTCACAAACAGTGTGGCCTTCCAGAAGGCTCACCTGTCAGGATATGTAGCAGAAATTCTTTTTGTGTAAGCTCAATTACTATGCGCTACACAAACCTGAATATATACATAGGTCCTTCTTGGGGAAGCAACAGCTGTCTGTCATGAATACATGGCTTGTAGCAATTTGTTCATACTATGTGCATTGTCTTCCTCTTCAAAAAGGTTTGTGCTTTTTCCTTTTCTGCACTAAAGTGCACTTAAAAAGTTGTTCTCCTGTCCTTGCCATACTTCTGAAATTAGCATGCACATGTGATTCCATTAATGTATCTGCACACTTCTAGGTCATTTTGTAGCAAAGGAGATTCATAGTGAACTGAAAAAAGACAGCAATACATCTGTCCTCATAGTAAGTATTTAAAGATGTCACTCTTATTTAAGGGAAATAATTTAGAGATCAGTTATGACTTGAAAGATATATTTTCCCACTAAGAAATTGATATTTAAAGCAAGATTTTAGGCAGGTGAAGCCGTAATTACAGTGCCTGGAGTGGTTTCTGCGCACCAGAAAGGTTCTCTTCATTAGAGAATTGAATACACCTGAAAGATTTGAGCTTGGTTATGATACGGGCACTTACAAAAGGAACACTGCACATGCTAACTAGAATATGGCAGATTTTAGAGAAAATGGTTTTAACATAATTTGTTTTCCTGCTGCAGCTTTCTGTGTCATCTTGAATTGTGTTTCTTTGCTGACACAAACCAATTCCAGTTTTAGCGCTACCGTCTCTGTCCCTGGACACACCTAGAAGAAACAGTGGCTTGGAGCCAGAAGGTTGGGGATTTACTCAAACAAGCTGTAAAAACCTTCCAAACCTCATTTAACATGTTGACGTGTAGGAGCTGTTCTTTGTGCTTGTGTTGCCCTGGCTGAACTCTGTACTTTTAAAGTGTTAGCCTATTTGTTATGTTAAGACAGCAGGCACTGTAGAGTCACTTCTGGGAAGAGCTGAGGCCAGCTTTACCTCTGGTGCTGTACGGCAGTGTGGGTGCTACCATCTGAGTGGAATTACGTTGGACAGGTTGCTTTGCCAAGAGCAGGCAGGGCAGTTCCCTGAGTTCCCTGATACTCTTCTCCTGCCTGCCTAATCATGAGCCTTCCCTCAAAGAGAGTGCCTGCAGAAAGACCACGGGACAGCAGCCTTTGCTCAGTATAGTGCTCAGCCTAGTGCGGTATTATGCTATGAACCTTGGGAACATGATCACCTGGAGAAGTTTTCCCATCTGAAGCCACCAGATTACACATGGAGATGTGGTCTGGACAGTTGCAGCCAGGGTGGAATGGGTAAGATCTGCCCTGAGGCATCTATCCACAGGGTAGAATAGGACAGGTCTTGTCTAGCTGAGCAAGGTTCATAGCCTGCTTGTGCCTATGAAGGGACCCTCAAGATTCTGAGAGGCCCACACCAAAGATATTTGGGTCCAGAAGTAATGGCTGGCTATAGTGAAAATAAGCGTTCATAGGAAAATATTGAAGGGGCTGGAGAGAGGTGCCGTGGGGAGGAAGTGGGTTGTCTCCTGGCACAGCTCTGGATCACCTTCTGTGTGAGACAGCTTTGCATGTTGATCAAGGCAGCACAGGTGCTGAAAACTAAATACTACCTTAGGCTGCCTTTGTGGTGAATTGTCCGTGGGAGTTTGCAACTTGCAGTTGGAAACTGAGTTTGGCCTCTGTCTTGGCCTGCCATCCAGCAGCTACTGGCATTTTGTTCTCCTGCTTTTCCCTCCATAAGGAGAGCCTGTCATGGCACTGTGTCCCTCTTCCCTATGCACAAACATGAACTTACACTTTGCTTTCCTTGCAGGAGCAGCCAAGGTTTTATGCATATGAAGCTGACGAAAACCAAAGAGAAATACATCCTGGGTCAGAACAGCCCTCCCTTCGACAGTGTTCCTGAAGTCATCCACTACTACACTACAAAAAAGCTGCCTATCAAAGGAGCAGAACACTTGTCCTTGCTCTACCCTGTGGCTGTACGGACTCTCTAATAGCCTAGCCTCACCCCTTCCTGTGGATGGGAGGTGAGAAATAAGCTGGGTTGCACAGAATTCAGAGCTTGAGTCTATGATGGAGAGAGGCAGCCTTTAGTCTTGTGAATGTGGGCTCTCTGCAGAGTTTCTATGGGACTGTGTGTGTGATACACTTGTGCTGCAGCATGCCTCTAGAACTGTATTGCTGCCTAAGAAAAAGAATACTTATTTTAGTGCAGGGAGAGCAGATAACCTTCCCAGACCTTCCATGTGAATGAAAGTGCTTCCCAACGAAAGTTCTTCCTTTGAGAAGAATCAACACGTTCTTCTCAGCATTAAAAAAACAACTTTTATTCTCTTGCTACCCTGAGAAACTTCTCCATGAGAAAGAGTAACCTTACTCTGAGGGACCCTAGGGTGTTCTTGATGGACCTGAGAAGGAGCTGCTTAGCAAGCAAGTCTCTGGCTCTGGTCGCATAGCTTGATGGGTTTGGGGTTTTTTTAATGCAGTTTCTTGGGGTAGTCAAATATTGAACTTCTGTTAGACACACAATCTTAAAAGAATTTTGTGAGAGCAAATCATGGTCAATTACTTACGAATAGGGGATGTAATTAAACAGTAGTTTGTTATATATTTTTATCCTTTTTGGTACAATAATCTCTTAATGTTTACTGTCTTCATTTGCAAGTTTCATTTGTAGGTACAGGCAGCTAATTCTGTTTGGGGCAGTTACACCATAATGTTTTAAGTAGTTAGGATAAGTAATTTTGATATGTGGGTTAGTATTTATGCATGAGGGTGGTCAAAGGCTTTCATAAAGCTTTAGTAGGCAAAATCTTCACTTGCTCATTCATCTGGATCAAGCAGCTGTCCTACTGATGTAGCAGGCTAACGTGTATCACACTGCCTTTCCACAAGATGGCTTTAGCAGCTGTGAGAACTGCAGTATGTAGCAGAGCAGAATTTGTTTTTCTGGTCTACCAAGGCATTCTTAAGACACAGCCTCATTGGCACATACCTTCTGGCAAGTGCTCTTTTTCACCATGAGCAGAAGCCTGCCTCCTCCTGTATTTTGGGCACTGTCAGCCAGAAGCACTGTGGAAGCTGCTCTGTATCTTACTCCTGCCTGCTCAGTGCCCATCCACTTGGGACATATTTTCTACATGCTCTGTGTGCTCATTCAGTGAGATAAGTGAAAAATTATAATTGTACACAAGCTGGAACTCGGGAATCTATAGCCTTATAGTCCTCGTGTTGTGCCATCTCCCACATATGTCTAGAATGTTGTGCATTGACCCATCAGCTGGTATAGTAGCAAACTGGTTATATGCAGGTTATGTATTTTACAGACAGCAATAGGACTGTGAAATTGTGTGCTATTTAATTCAGCTTTCTTAGCTACTACTATTTTTTAATGTATGCTTAGAAAGAAGTGCAAATCTGAAAATTGTAATGGAATAACCACTTACTGCCTGTAAAAGTAGTGCTTCATGGTATTGTCTAATCTGGTAAGAACCTCAAGGATGACCCATATACTGTCACTGGTGCTAAATATTCTGTTTCCTTTTAAGCCTGCCTTATTCTTTATATGACATCCAATGCAGATTGAACAGAAGTTGATCATATGTATATGAAGAGCCCAGTGTCATTCTGTGCAGCAGTGGTAGTGGGTCAAACTGTCTGTCTCACCCAGAATTGGAAACTGCATGGAAATGAAAATTTTTTCCAGTTTTCCGAGGAGGGTGGCACAATGGAGGACAGAGACAACATTCCTCTCCAAGTGAAAACAAACATCCCGTTTTCATGTGCTCACCTACCTGCTTTTTTTTTATTTTCCTGAAGTCTTTATTCTCTTAACATCACCCAACTGACAAGAGCATACAGGCACTTTTAAGTTATTATATTCTCTCACCAGAGTAGGAGTTTATGAAGGTGGCAGAGTTCACACAGATTAGGAATCAGGTGACATCTGCTCTGTCTTGAGTCTTGGCCTTTGTGGACTCAAGCAACACTATCAAGCCTTTTGGGACAGAAATATGTCATATTTCTTCTTTTGCATGTTGAATCTGGCATGATTGCTGTTCTATGGCCCGTTTTTCTTCTTAAAAGGGGAAAAAAAAAAAGTATGCTCCTACTCTGTCTAACAGCAATTACTAGTAGAAACCAATAGCATCATTAACCAAGGCCTTGTCTGGCTTCCTTAAGCACTTTGTTTTTAATTCATGGGGATAACTATTGTACCAGGCCTTTCTTGTCATGGGTCTGATCAAAAGTCAGACGAAGCCAGCAAGTGCCATTTTATTGCTGTCTGCAAATTTTTGGTTGGGATCCATTGCTTCATACAAATCATCTGAATATGCATCATACAGAGGAGTATACTGCTCATTACAGCTTCAAAGATCAGATCAAGGTTCTTGGTTCAGCAAGAAGAAATCATCTCAGAACGTATTGGTTGTCCATGGGAAGGTTTTTTTATTATTTTTCTAAAAGACTTTTAGAAAGTACTCAGTAATTGCAGAATAAATAAACCAGGATTTTGTTTGCACTGTAATGTTGTCTTTGTTTATTTAAGTGATTGTATGATATTTTTCCATTGAAGGAATATTCTTCCCAGATTTTTTAATGTACAGTGAAAATGCAGTGTGTTAACAGTGTGTAGAATTGCGTATAGGTGGAAGATCTTGTAGTGATCATGCCTATATAGCACATTAAAAGTTTATTTTAAAAAAAAATATAAACCTCTCCCTTTTCTTCATCTGATTGTCCTTGTGTACTCAGATTGTCATGAACAGCTAATAACTGATGTGGCCTTTTAGAACAACTTGTGTTTGTGTGTCTTAACTGTGTTGTGAAAGTAATCATTAGGTTGTAATTGGAGTACGGAGAATCGTATGTCTCAGTTCTACCCTGACTAATTCTCTTGATAATGTGCACCTTTACAAGGGTTGACATGGGTGCATGTGTGAATGATACTGCTGGTGGTGTCCAAGGAATCTAGTTATTGCTGCTAACAGCATAACACTAGTGAGTCACCTTATGCAGTCTTTGTCAAAGGTGTTAATTAGGCTTCTATTTTGATGAGTGTCTCACAGCATGGTGAAAGCTGTGAACATCTGTAGGATGTGTGGGAGAGCTTTAGTAGCCAAGATTGCATTTCATAGCTCCTTCCATAATTGGAAAATCATTTAGGTTTGTGGAAGTACAATCATCACCATGGTTTCTGTACTTGATAACAGATTATTGTCTTACTTTGAAATAAAGTCTTCAGAGACAGAATGCAAAGCACAGGGCTGAATTAAGTGCAAAGCTACAAAAGAGACATTTTCAGCTTCTCAAAGAATATGGCCTGAGGAAAATGGTTACTGCTTGGAGGATGACACATTTGTGTGTTTCTCCTCAGCATCCCATTGGGTTTTGCACTTGGTATCAAGCTGGCAACACAAACACCATGTGGCAATGCTGGTGGAGTCCACAAGTGATATCTTTTATCCAGGCTCTGATTCCATTTCAACACTTCTACTCTGCTAAGCTATGCTCTGGTGGACTCGGTCCTGTGCTGCTGTAAGTTAGTCATGCTGTCCTCAGGTGGTACCTCAAGTGGTGCCTGAGCAAAACAAGCAAGGTCTTAACAGAATTTTAAATAATTGAAGACTTCATCCCACACACTACTATCTCCCTATAGAGAGGGTAAAACAAAACGATTTGGAACAGAACTGTGTACTTCTGATCTGAGCAAGGGGTGAAGGAAATAAAATGGAGATTCAAGTTTCTGTACGTTTTTTTCTTTTTAATGATCTGCAATGATCCACAATGATCCCACATAAAATAGTGCATATTGCTTTCTATTATTACTTATTTCTGGAAGCCCCAGTAAGAAGGTAAGAAGAAAGTAAGCAAAGAAAGTTATTGATCTGAAATGAAGCAAATAGAAGTCCTACTGGAAAAAAAACACGTTGCAAGGGATGACCATGTACGATCCAATCTTCTGCAGCATGTGATTTCCTCTCTCAAGCCTTGAGCTTCCTCTGTGGACCAGGTATGCACAATCTAAAGATAATGTGGTGACTTCAGTGTTCTGCACCTTGTATTTAGTTCAGTGATAAGATTAGACCAAACATTGCCTTTGTTTTCAGGGTCCCTGAGCTGCATTTGTTGCTGCTGACAGTTCCACGACAAGCTTGGTGAAGCTTGTTGGCAAGTTGATTATATTAACCCGTTCCCCAAGTCTGCCTCCAAGAAACAATGGTTCTAACCACAGTAGAAATATCAACAGGATGGCTGGATAGGGAGTTGCATAAGCCATGAGGACGACTGAAACATGATGATTATATGAAATTAATATATAAGAAGAGTTACAGGATTGTTTATAGAACAATGGCTAGATTGTGTCAGGTAGTGTGTGCTGAGCCCGACTGAAATTCAGCTATGAAAGAATAGAGAAGAATAAGGTAACCGTTTACAAGTAAACAGCTTGTTAACTGCCGTGAAAGTTGTAAAAGTGTCATGGAGAAAGTGTGGAGATACTTTCAGAAAGGGCAGACTGAATGGCAGTGAGGCAAGAGTCAAGTGTGAGATACTGAGAGAATTTGAATACAGGAACCAAGCATTCTCTAGCACTTTGTAATGGATATTGTCCAGAGTCTCTCAAGAGAGGCACAGAAGATATGTACAAGAGGTAACCCAGATGAAGAGATTATGAGGAGAGACTAAAGAAACTTGATGAGAATCCAGAGGTTCAGAGGAAACCTCAAACAAAACCTTGGGGAGGAAAAAGGGAGAATTCAGGAATACACTGGTAGAAATACAAGGGACCTACATCCTTAGAGACTACACATGGTAAGGCTGAAACTGCTACCCTGACCCTCCTGACTTCTCTCCCAGACTGTGTGGTATACCTCATAGAACAAAGAAGTAACATTGGGAACCACTATGCTGATCAAACCAACTTCTGGACTGTCCTGTGGAACAGGAAGGCCATGTTTCTCATTGCTGACATCACACATATCCATGCCTAAAATGTTTTTGGATCTGACTTTATTTAAACTGTGCACTTTTGTTTTAACTTTAACTGCAGAAATCAGCCCTGAACTCTCTATTTCATATTAATTAATTGTTGCTAATTATTTTCAAATATGAAGTTATGTAATAAAATTGTGTTAAATTATTATAATAAAAGGATTCCAGTTAATAACTTTGTATGGCCGGGTTGGACCATGGTTTCAACCTGTGTATTACCAGTTATGTGAAAATAAGGGCCATGTAAACAATGTCTTTGAATTTTATTGTTTGTTCATAATCTCCTTTCAGCACAAATACGGTAAACTGTCCTCTGAAATCATCTTATTATTTACCTCCAGTAATTAGATCCATTCACAGAGAGGGCAGCCTGTAAAATCTTGTCATCTGTCTGTTGTCTACACATTAAGGCTATTTTTATTTCCATATAAACATTTCTATATAGAATCATTTAGGTTATCAAGTCCAACATTTAACCTAACCCTTCTAAATCCACCATTAAACCATGTCGTTAAATGCCACATCTTTTAAATATCTCCAAGGACAGTGAACCACTGAGCAGCCTGGTTTATGACTGATGGCCCTTTCAGTAACTAATTATTTCCATATTAACATGGTCTAAACCACTACTGGTGCAACTTAAGGCTGTTTCTTCTCATTCTCTCATTTGTTGGGAGAAAAGGCTGACCCCCACCTCACTAAAGCCTCTTTCCCAGTAGTTGCAGATTTGAAGTTTTCCTGAGTCTCCTTTTCTCCAGGCTTAACACACCCAGTCCCATCAGCTGCTCTTCATAGTGCTTGTTCTCCAGACCCCTCACCAGCAGCTCCATTGCCCTTCTCTGGAAGGGCTCACCCCAGCACCTCAATGTTCTTTTTGAAGTGAGGGGCCCAGAACTGGATGCAGAACTTGAGGTGTGGCCTCACCAGTACCAAGTACAGGGGGACAATCCCTGGCCTGGTCCTGCTGGTCACACTATTGCTGACACAGGCCAGGGTGCCATTGGCCTTCTTGGCCACCTGGGCACACTGATGTTTTGTGTTCAGCCAGATATGGACCATATCACACCCAGGTCCTTTGCTGGGCAGATTTTCAGACACTCTGCTCTGGCCTGTAGTGCTGAGTGGAGTTGTGACCCCAGGGCAAGACCTGACACTTGGCCTTACTGAACCTCACACCTTCGGCCTTGGCCCATTGATCCAGCCTGACCAGATCCCTCTGCAGAGCCCTCCTGCCTTCTAGCAGAGCAACACTCCCACACAGCTTGGTGTTGTCCGCAGAGGTATGCTTAGTTCCCTCATCCAGATCAGTGAATTAGCTGTTAAACAAAACTGGCTCCAGTACTGACCCCTGGAAAAAGCATTTGTGACCAACTGCTGGCTGGATGTAGCCCCATTCTGGACCCTCTGGGCCTGGCCATCCAGCCACTTTGTTACCCAATAAGCAGTGCACCCATCCAAGTCATGAGTGGCCAGTTTCTCTAGGAGAATGTTGTGGGAGATAATGTCAAAGGCTTTGCTGGAGTCAAGATAGACAACATCCAAAGCCTTTCCCTCATCTTTTAAGTGGGTCACCCTGTCATAGGTCAGGTTGGTTAGGTAGCACCTGCCTTCCCTAGATCCTTGCTGGCTGGGCCTGATCCCTGGTTATCTTATATGTGCAGTGTGATGGCACTCAGTGTGATCTGTTCCATGACCTTCCCCAGGCTGACTGGCCTATAGTGCTCCAGCACCATACAGCCCTTGTAGAAGGGCATTGCGCTGGCCAGCTTCTAATCTCCTGAGACCTCCCTGGTTAGCCAGGACTGCTGCTAAATGATTAAAAGTTACTCAATGAGCTCTTCCACCAGCTCCCTCAGTACCCTTGGGAGGATCCCATTTGGCCTCATAGACTTCTGTGTGTCTAAGTGGTGTAGCAGATTGTTGATTTTCCCCCTTTGGATTACTAGGCCTGTTCTTCATCTCTGTCGTGCAGCTCACCAGATGTATTGATGGAAACATTTTGTCTTTTACTACGGTAACCAAATTAAGTTCTAGTTGGGCTTTGGCCCTTTAAATTTTCTGTCTATACAGATTTGGAACTCTTCCTGAGTGGAGATGCACTTCTTCCAAAGGTCATAAACTCTTTACTGAATTACAGTTGAAACTCTCTTGTTCAGACTGGTTTACATCCCCCTCTGTCTTTTGGTATTTAGGGATAGTAATTCTGCACCTTTAAGATTTTTTTCTTCAAAAATTGCTAGCCTGCCTAGATTCCTTTGTTCTTCAAGAATGCACAGAATCACAAAATGCTTTAGTCTGGGAAAGACCTGTGGACCATTCAGTCCAATCTTTGACTGATCACCACCTTGTCAACTAGACCATTGTACCATGTCCTGTGTCCAGTCCTTTCATGAACACCTGCAAGGATGGTGACTCCAGCACCTGCCTGGGCAGCCTATGCCAATATTTAACAACCCTTTCCATAAAGAAATTCTTCCTGATATCCAGCCTGAACCTCCCCTGACACAGCTTGAGGCTGTGTCCTCTCTTCATGTAACTAATTGCCTAGGAGAACAGGCCAACCCCCAGCTAGCTACAACTTTCAGGGATTTTTAGAACAGTAAGGTCACCCTTGAGCCTCCTTTTCTCCAGACTAAACAATCATAGGTCCCTCAGCCTCTCCTAATAGGATTTATCCTCTAGATCTTTCTCCAGCTTCACTGCCCTTCTCTGGACTCACCCCAGCACCTGAACTACTTCTCTGAAGTGCCTTCCAAGAAATTCTGTCAACTAGACCAAAGTATTCCCACAGAAGTCCAAGCTGGTAGGTCTCCTTACCACATTCCTTGATTCTATTGTTTCGTGATTGCTATGGCCCAGACATCCTCCAGCCATTAGCTGCACCACTTTTACTGCTTTTAAGGCTGTTTTTACCTCTGTTAAACAAATTAAACAATCCCTTCCCCTATTTGTCTTTTGTGCTGCCACCATGTGACTGCCTGAATAATTCTGATTCAAAGGGCTGAATGAAAGAATTTAGGTAGCAGAGTCCAGTGTCTGCTTTGTCACTAACAGATCTTGTGAAGAAAACTAAAGGTGAGAGCATGCCCCTTTTGCACTTGGAAGCTGCTTTTAAGCTCAGACTTTACTACTGACCCCTATCTGTGTTAACTCTGTAGTATCTCCACTTGTTTAATTCATTGTCTTGTATTGCATTGATTCTGACCCTAATCCTGACACATCACCTTTGTTTTTGAGCTTAGCCTCAGGTTTTCTATGTCCCTGTGCACCTGCTGTTTTACTGCTGGACTGAGGCTGACTTGCTGGCTCAGAATCATGCCAGAAAAAACAGAGATATAAATAAACTCTGCATACTGCTCCAGCCATAGGTTTTGTTTCTATAGAGATCATGTGAAAATGGAGCTTGACAGCAAGAGATATTATTTTTGGATGGCCAAAGTTGCTGAACAGCTCTGTTTTTCACACATTGAGATACTGAGTGCTTGCATGTACATCCTTCAGTTTTTACATCTTCCATTTACAATTGTTGCCACCCAGTGTCTGGAGAAGGAGGCTGGCTCATCGGCAAAACAAAAATTTCCTGCTTTTAAAGAAATGACATGCTAACCAAACCCAGAGCAATTATAGTGGGGACTATTACAATTTCTTAATTTTTAAAAAATCTGTGCTAAATCCCAGTTTAATGTTCATAATATTATGATTTTTCTCCATATTGAGTTATCTTATTACTGAATCCTAGAATTTTGGTTATTTCTACAACAGCAAAAATGAAAATGGAAGTTGTGTTGGGCCTGCTTGTTCTCATTTCACTTTTTATATTTGTTTCTCTAGATTCCTTCCTTCCTTCCTTCCTTCCTTCCTTCCTTCCTTCCTTCCTTCCTTCCTTCCTTCCTTCCTTCCTTCCTTCCTTCCTTCCTTCCTTCCTTCCTTCCTTCCTTCCTTCCTTCCTTCCTTCCTTCCTTCCTTCCTTCCTTCCTTCCTTCCTTCCTTCCTTCCTTCCTTCCTTCCTTCCTTCCTTCCTTCCTTCCTTCCTTCCTTCCTTCCTTCCTTCCTTCCTTCCTTCCTTCCTTCCTTCCTTCCTTCCTTCCTTCCTTCCTTCCTTCCTTCCTTCCTTCCTTCCTTCCTTCCTTCCTTCCTTCCTTCCTTCCTTCCTTCCTTCCTTCCTTCCTTCCTTCCTTCCTTCCTTCCTTCCTTCCTTCCTTCCTTCCTTCCTTCCTTCCTTCCTTCCTTCCTTCCTTCCTTCCTTCCTCTTGGAAAATTAAGAAAAATTTTGAACATTCTGATGCAAAATGAAATTTTGTGGCTACTCCCAGCTTATTTCTTCTTGATGCAGACAGACAGTGCAATCCCTAGGACTCTGAAGGGGCAGAAGGGGATAGGGCTGTGTGCTCTTTCTGCCCAGAACTCCCAACACTTTGCAAGTCTCGATGGTCCAAGGCACTACCGGATTACAAGGAAGGTCCTCCAGCCTTGTGAGGCCTGAACACACCCCAGCTTTGCCTGAGGTGGGGCCCTGTTCAATACAGGGATAAAGCATAAGGAAACTGCTCCAGAAGTGGATCCCTCGCACAGGTAGGCAGTGATCCTGTTTTCCGTAGGCTTCCCCCATCCTGTCCCCCACGGCTTTAAATACTCATGTTCCCTGCTGCTATGTCTCCATGGGACACAGCTGCAGGCTGTGTAGAGACACGCTCCGTAGACAGGGAGTGCAGGAAGCGGGAAGGGAGATTTCCTTCAACCCCATTCTGTGTCTCTGGGACTGATGTAGAGGGGGGAAATCGGCTCGCTCAGTTTTCATGGGAACACAGCTCCCTCGTGAGGCAAGACTTCAGCAGGGCCCTTTGAGGCTCCAGGTTCAGCTAAGTAATGGGATATAGTTGCAAAACTACCTTCAACAAGGAAGCAGACGTAACCAACAAGTCTCAGCGCAGGTACAACTGGCAGAGATGCATCTTGTAAAAGGTGAGGCTGGGGAAAGGAGCGCTAGGTCCTGCTGTTTTCCAGAGAGCCCAGGTGCTCTGCTGCTCACTAGCCCCGCTTTTCTCTAAATGGTAGTCCAAACTCTTCTCTCAACACTGAAAGAACCTAGACTTGAGCTCTTCACCATACTCTAGAGACTCTGCTGCTTAATTCCTTAGAAATCAAATCAGAGACTCTCACCCCTATAAACCCTGATGCCTACCTAGCATGCTTTTTTATCCCTCCTGTTGATATCGATGACATACAATAAATGTTCAGGGGCATCATTCTGGTAACTGTGCGGCTCTGATTAGTCTGTGACAAATGTTAGGACTGTGCTTCCAGCCTGGTGTGGTTCATTCCTGGTGTATTAACACCCTGTCACATGAAAGAAAATTTTTGCTTCTTCTGCCAATGGAATTGAGAGAAAAACATTGATAATATCTGTTGTAGCACACCACTTGTCTGTCCTTGACTCCAGCTGGCATAGGGACTCCAGCATTATCAAGTCTAGCAGCACTCAGCAGCAGCATGACATCTTCAGTCAGGACACAACAGCCCCTGTTAGTTTTCACCCTCCACCAGACTTTTGCATGGGCCATATGAAGTATTTAAAAGGCACTGAACATTCTTTGGGTCTGCAATGGGTGAATCAGCCTGCAGGTGGGAGCCAGGGAATCTCAGTGGCTGCAGTATCACTGCTGGTGCACTGTCATGGTGGCAATCAGCCTGCCCTTCACCCACCCATAGTAAGGCCACAACAGAACAATGTTCTGAGAGGCCAGACAAGCCAGTCAGCTGTTTAATCTTCTCCATATTCATGATGGCTACACCAAAAGCTCATTGGTACCCTTTTGGGCCCTTGAAGTACACTGTCCTCAGGTAGTCTATGCCAAGGATACATGAGGCCTCCAGGACTGCCCAGAATAGGGTGCTTTTGCCACAAACCCAAAAATATCAGTTAGTAGTATTAAATATGTCACATAAGGGTGAACAAGAACCTTGGAAGCCCATGCAGTAAAACCACCAACATCAATCTCAGCAAACAGGAAGGTGTATTCTCTCATTCTCTCTGCAAGATAACTTCCCCAGCATAGTTAAGTGCACAACATTTGTATTAAAAAGCTCCAAAGCTCAACTAAATGAAGAGGTACTCAGTGCAGCCAGCCAACTTCGAAGACACAGAAACCTGCAGATTAATAATTGCTATAGCTGTAACATGCTCAGTTCAGAACTCCCATTGTTTCAATCCACATGCTGGGTACCAAAAAGGATTGTGGTGGGTTGACCTTGGCTGGATGCTAAGTGGCCACAAACAGGACAGAGGAGAAAATAAGATGAAAGAGCTCCTGGGTTAAGATAATGTCAGTTCAGTGAAGGAAACCAAAGGCTATGCATGGAAGCATAGTGAAGCAAAAATATTTATTCTCTCTTTTTCATCATCAGGTGGTGTCCTGGGAAGCAGGGCCTCAGTATTTGATATAGTGAGAACTTTGGAAGACAAACGCCTTAATAACAAATCCCTCCCATGATCCTTAACTTCCATTTTTTTGCCAAGTACAACATCATATAACATGAAATATCTCCTTCAATTAGTTTGAGTCAGCTGTCCTGGCTATGTGTGCTCCCTAACTCTGACCCACCTCCAGCCTACTGGCCACTGGATGGAGTGTGAATAAAGAGCCTTGATGCTGTGTGAGCCCTGCTCAGCATGACCAAAACACAGGTGTGCTATCAACACCATTGTAGCTGTAAGTACAGAGAACAGCCCTATAAGGGATGCTGCCAGGAAATTTGGCTCCATTCGACTCTCCCAACCACACCCACTCACCGTGCTTGTCTGTGAGTCCAGTGTCACCAGCTGCAATCAGAATCCCGTCTCCCTCCACTTCGCACCTTCAGTGTTAAAGAAAGCCCTGTCCTCTGCCATTCCAGGGTGACCCTCACACTAAACTTTCCCTTTCCTCATAGCAGAGAAGGATGCATTGAAACCTCCTTTCTTGATTCCACACAGCTGACAATTGGCATTGCTGGCCACTTTCCACTGTGCTTTCTTCCCCGAGCCCAGCAAGTAGGACAGCAACCCACTAGGACCTGCCTGTCCCAGTCATGAAGATTTGTTCCTCTGCTTCCTAAAGGGCCTAGAATTGTCTTCATCAGAGGTCTGCTTGCCCAAGAGCCTTCTGTCCTTAGGCCATTTTTTTGAAAGATGCAAAGACTGCAGCAGAGATGGGATCTGGCTCTCTAACTGGCTGCAGCAGGTCAGCTCTCATGACTGCCAGCAGCTGTAGCAGTGAGAACTGGGTTACAGGTTTTGCTTCTGCTCCAGGGAAACACAGCTGGCCAGGCTTTCAGCAGAGATGTGTCTTGGAGCAGCTGCCAGGTTGCAGAGCAAAGCAGCAGATTTTCTCTCCCCAGGCTCTGTTGTCCTTTGCTGAGGTACAGCCAGCAGCTGTTTGTGAGCCTCCTGTGGGAAGGCTTACCTGCCTCAGTCACGTCCTGACATCCCTCCTTTGATGAAGATGTTCTCACTCAGGCAGCCTGCACCTGCCTCCTCCCAGTGCCAGGGAATACTCCACAGCCCTGGGCTCCCTCTGAGGAAGGAAGCACAGGCGGGCACAGGTGAGGGTGCTCAGCCAGGCAGTGCCCTTAAGCTCAGACCTTAGCCCTGCCTCTGTGGGCTTCTGTCTCTGCTCTCCACTCTCTTCTGGGGCCTTTGCCACCAGGCCTGTGAAGGCAGCATTTCCACAGGAAAACAGAGAGCCAAACAAGCATCCTTCTTCGGCCTGGGCCACTGCCCAGCTGCTTTGAGATACTACAGAGCTAGTTGGGCCTTCCAAAGCTGTGATTCACCTGGAATACAGCCCTGGATATGCTGAAAGTTCAGGGCCTGGATCCCAAGAGGAAGCCCTGAGGTTCCCGTGCCAGTGCTGACTCCATCACCCACCTCACAGTTCCAATTCTGCTGAGAAGGAAAGAGTGACAGCACTTCCTGTGCCAGGGAGAAATATTTCCCAGTCCTGGAGCTGCTTTGTTGGGCATTTCACCCTGTGGTGCTTGTTACCTAATGCTACCCAATGCAATGGGAACAGGCTCTTTTAAGGATCTTTTGCAGAATTAAAACGTGTCACAATGTTGTAATTACAATTAGATCTTTATTATTACATAGTGAGTCAATTTCAGACAGAAAATCTTTTGGAAACTCTACAGTAGCATTCCATACAGATAGCATCAAGCATAGCAGAAATACTTAGAACAGTTGTTTCAAGTTCAACAGTATCTAAAGTTGGAAAGTTCTTTTGATATTATCTATTTTTGAGTCAATCATTGAATATGCAGGCATACTCAATACTCAATATGGCCCGTGTCCCACAGTGTAATCACATGTAGAACGAAAAAAAATAATGTATTTTATTTGCTTTGAGCTGTGATCATTTAAAGTGGAATTTGGTCATGTGAGTGACTAAAATATTGGAGGGCATGTCTTTACGTTAGGGAGGTTTTATGATGCTGTGAACTGATTTAAAAAATATTGATGAAGAATATGTTCCATACTGAAGATGGTGATTTGGCTCAGATGATGAAAGTTGCCTTCCTTATGGAAAAGCAACTGTCTTCATTTTTACATTCTGTTTTCAAGAAGAAATTTTCACAAAGCAATAGGTCCTTTCCTTTTTCATCAAAAATCTGTTACTTGCAGTTCATTTTCTGCTGGAATATTTTTTACAGTTTAAATTATTGGAAGCATCATGGGGGGAAAAAATCAGTGAAAATGTTATTTGCAATAATAAAAAAGCATCCAGCTTAAGATTTTCTATCAAAATAGATGAATCATTCATAAAAGAACTCTAATAATGACTTTTTAAAATTGGGAAGGTAATCTGAATAAAAAATATACATCTGAAAGTGTTAGGCAGAAAAAGTGGTTTAAGGAAAGATTGTTGCAAGGTCTCCCTGTTTGGCAGAGACCTTTGTGAATTTAGGAAGGATCCAGCATAATATTACTTTAAAAACTCAGACTCTAGAATCCACCTAGAAAACTACAGTATGCCAAAGAATTGTTACAGTCATATATACTGAAGATGTAGAAAAGTAAGATTTAATTAAGAATAGCTTCTTTAAACCAGGTACATCAATGTGCCTTGATTTACCAAGTTTAAATGTTAATGGTAACAGAGAAATCTGGATATTTTGAGAGCTTCACAAGATTTAGCGCTTTAAGGAAAATGTCAAAGATGGGATGTTACAGGAAAAGGTACAAAAAATTTTGAAAATGACAGCTAAAAATTGCACTAAATTCAAAGTCATGCAGAGTAGTCAAAGAAGAGTTTTTCCTTGTGAGATTTCCCTCATGGCAATATGGCAAATAATCTGTTTGGAAGGGTATCCTGTCCAAACATTTCCATTTCTTTAGAATGACACTCTGGGCAAGTTTTGGTGATTAGCTCCTGATGAGTACATACATTTAAATGTGAAATAGCTCTGAATGACAACCAACAGATGTAAAATAATAAGCCAGAGATAGAAGCCAAGGCGAGGTGCATCTGCTGCTGCACTTTGGACAAACGCAATGTGGTCTGTCGTGCAGTTAACAATAATGCAAGAGAAAAGCATGGCAGTTCAGATAGCTTGAGTATGGTATAAATCAGACCAGTGGAGGTAGTGCATTATTCTACAGAACTAAAAATACCTTCTCCTGGGAGTGAAGTCTGCCCTATTAAATATCTCACAAGTCTGGAAAACTCATAAATCCGTCTGCATCCCTATAGACATGGGAACACCTTGTCAAATTTACATTATTGTAATTTCATCAAACCCCATTGCGCTGCTGGAACTGCAGAGGCAGCTGAAGAGAAAGCAGCTGAAGAAGGTAAATATGGCTTCTAGCCATCTAATCCTTTCATGCCCTGTTGTGAAGGAGAAAGGGTATGCGGATCTGCCTAATTACTTCATGCTTTTACAGGGAAAGCCCACTTCATCTAGGTTTTTCTGTGAGTGGCATGGCTATCACTTAACTGTTTTACAAGGAGTAAGCAGCCCATGCTTAGTTATCCCTTCCAGAGGGGAATCATACAGTCAGTGCAGGGGATGCCACTCCCAATTTGTTACCCTTTTGTAGTGAAACCACCACTGACAGCAAAGTACGTTTATGCTGCCATCAAGAGGGGGCAGCCTTTATTAACTGCATCTCTGCTCCTCACAGCACAGTGCTGCCTCTTTGGGGTGTGTTTTCATGTCAAGTTCTTGTCACATGGCCTTCTTGCCTGTTTGCTAAGCTGTCGTTTTTTGTCAAAGCCGTTCAGGACAGATACCATATTCTGGAATGAGCTAGACCAGCATGACCCAAGTCAGTCATTCCCAGGGAATGGTGATGGGGCTGGTGGCAGCTGAGTTACCTAACTAATATGGTTTGTAATTAGTGCTGCTTCGATCACAGAGAAACCAGGACACCCATACCAGTAAGAACCAGATCTCCCACAGAAATTCTCATAAACTTTGGTTGTCTTCACTCAGCTTAAATGAATCCAACTAGGTATAAATCTTCCATCTGATGATTTCACAGGAGTGTTTCAGATCACTCTGGCAGGCCTAGATAAGCAGTGAGAACTGTTATAAGTCCAGATATCACCTTCACCCATTCAAGATTGTTTTCCTTCAACTGTATATAATAATGAGCTTCTTTCTTTTTCTTGTTAGACCTTGTATTTTTAAGGCTTGAATTTCAGATTTCAGTAAGAATCCAGATGCAAGGGGCATAAGTAAAAACTTCATCCAAGGACTTTGAAACATGTTTCAAAGTTTTATTGCCTTCAGTTATCTGTGTACGAGATCCTATTTTTTTTCCAAGGATCTGGGTCCTAACTGAATAAATGCAAGATAAAATTCATCTCCATGAAGTGCAGAGGTCAGCTTCAGCTCATTAGTGATCTGTGTGGGTTCACCAACATTTCCACTGAGCTCACATTCTCAGTAAGAGTGGGTCAGAAAAGGATCAGGAAACTTTTAATGAAAACAAATTTAAGTATCTCAGCACTAAATTTAACCAGAAGTCTGTGTCTTTTTGGGGTTATTGACTCAAGAAGAGGAAAGAATGAGGAATAATGTATCATCAGAGGCAATGGATCTTTAGGCAACTACTATAAAAGGTGATACACAACTGCCACCCCTCAGAGCTCTGAAAAGAATGATAAAATTTAGTACCCTTGTACAGCATTCAGATACCTTTCAATTAGAAACCTAACATCTTGATAAAACATAGAAATTACTTAACCAGATGATAGTGAACTGATCCCGGTGTTTGCCTCATCTATGATTGTACTCAATCATCATCCAGAATCTCAGGTTTGCAATTTATCACATTCACATTCGTTCTCCCAGTTCACTGCTATTCTTGGAAAACTTTTTCAGTGACTTATCCATACTTTTCTTGCACAGAATGAGGCATACAGCAGTCATTTCAACATGCATTAACAAGTGCCTGACAAGCATGCTTGTTTATTGTTGTCATTCATGTTGTTTTAGTGACACAAAATGCAATGCAATGCTTTGGATAGGCCAGGGAAATTTCAGAAGTATTTTTAATTTCTTGACAATTATTGAAAAGCCACTCAGGCTATTCATGAGTCTTCATAGAAGTATAGTGAACACTCTTTATTTCTGTCTTTAGCACACTTATATGGGGTTTTACAGGGTCCACAGGCTAAGCAAGTTACTATTGGCTAATACAGACAGGTTCACATTTTTTCTCTTATACAAAAGGATATTGTTTTTCTTCATTCTCTCTGCTTCAGGAAAGTTTCAAGGACATTAGCCTTTAATATCACTTATTAAAGGCTAATGTCTTTAGACTTATACTAAGGGCTGGTTTGTGCAGACAGGCCTTTACTAAAATATAAAATATTCTCTACAGACAATAACTGAGTCTGGTTTGCTATGTCTCTCCAATGAAA
Source organism: Cyanistes caeruleus (assembly GCF_971803275.1). NCBI lineage: Eukaryota > Metazoa > Chordata > Aves > Passeriformes > Paridae > Cyanistes > Cyanistes caeruleus. The sequence continues at coordinate 34,672,734 of NC_141732.1, forward strand.
AGCAGTGTTGATGCCGGATTTCTACATAGGTTATCTTACTTAGATTATGTAATTTTCATAATTTTTCCTATGTCATATCATGCAGCCAGTCAAATTGACTGTAAAACAAGCAATATAGGTGCAAATGCATGTGCCCATGTCTTTACGGAAGAAAGATATTTCCCTATCTGGATGAGATCCAGAATAGTATTAGGAAATTGAGAATAAAATATTCCCAAACCCACTAGAGGCCAAATTCTCTGAAATGCATAAAAGCTGTGAAAGAAATGATATTCCAGGTAAAATTAGTCATGTTATTACAGTTGACTCAATGCTTCTATCAACTATTTCATATTCATGCCCCTCTGCTCCCCCCAGGGGCCAGCTGAGAGAGAAGGCTTCAGGAAGCACAAGGCTAATTACTTGCATGAATAGCATTTTCACCTAGCATCTGAAAGCCTTGGTCACAGAGTGTTTTCAAAAGAGCTGTCCTCTAAACCTTGCAGGCTATGAACCACACACAGCATTGTGAGGGCAGTAAGAGGCAGGAGAAACAAGGGTGACAATAGAATCACTACCACTGGCTCAGCACCTGCTTCTGCTCAGAACAACTTCAGCACAAATTTTTGGTCTGTGTTTTCTAGGATAGCTTTTGCACAGATTAAAGCTGAGTCTTAGTATGTGAGTTGGATTTAAACTATGATTATGCATTTTGTGGAACTGGGGCATGGAGATGAGATCTGAAGAAGAGTAAGTTATTTAACTTATTTTTGTGTTGCTGTTGAAAAAATTGTTGAGGAATTCCATGCAACTGCTCATGCCATATATCCTGTCACCCAGATACCAGTGGTGAGGAATTTATCCTCTACACTGGCTGAAAGGGACCTTATTTAGCACTCAAAGCTCTCTGGATGGTTTTAACTGAGTGTTTTAAATAATATGGCATGTTCTAGACATAAATGTTTATACTCCAATAATGACTGAGTGTATGCTTTTATATGCATTTTTATGGATTACTAGTACTAATTGTTACATTCCTGGAGTAACAGGAAAAAGACTTTTTTTCCCCCAGATATTCTTATTTCCTGGGTTGATTTCTTTTTCCTGAATATTTCTAGAAGTCAGAGTTTACACTGCAAATTTTCTTACTAATTCTGGAGGAATGAATATGCATATAATTTATCTAAACCTACTTAAAATATTTCAGAATACTCTGAATGTTCTGTTTCATTGTGCCTTTATTACAATCAAAGGAACCCATTTTCCAAGTGCTTTTTCTGCAAGCTTCTGGCTCTGTCTGCCTACGCTAGGTTCACTGATGAACTAGCACCACATCTGCAGCATGCCCACGCTGATCTTTGTGAGATAATTTCAGTTAAGCAGGTGTGACCTGTGTCAACCTGCTGTAATGGGTTAACCCCAGCTGGCAGCTCAGTACCAAGCCAGGTGTTTACTCACACCCCTCCCCACAGTGGGATGAGATTAAGAATTGGAAGAGAGAGGCAAAACTTGTGGGCTGAGATAAGAACAATTTAATAATTGAATAATTATTAATTGAATTTTAATAATTGAAGCAAAGATAACAACAACAACAATATTAATAGTAGCAGCAACAACAACAACAAAAACAACAAAAGCAGCAACAGTAATAAATAGGAGAGAGCAAAAGTAATACAACTGAGGAAAAACAAGTGATGCCCAATACAATTGCACACCACCTGCTGGTTGGTGCCAGGTGACACCTGGCCAGCTTCCCTCAATTTATACACAGAACATGACACTCCATGTGATGGAAAATCCCTTTGTCCTGTCTGCATCAGCTGTCCCAGCTGAGTCCCCTCCCAGCTTCTTGTGCACCTGCTCATGTGGCAGAGCATAGGAAACTGAAAAGTCTCTGATTTAGAGCAAGAACTACTTAGCAAAAGCTGAAATAAAAATGTGTTACCAACATTATTCTTCTACTGAATCCAAAATACACTGTACCAGCTAGTAAGACAAAAAATTGACTCTCTCCCAGCAAAAACCAGGCGAGGATCCATGTTGTTTCCCCTACCATTTTTGTTATGCCAGGTACCATGCTCCCCAGCACCCCATCACCTTTCCTATCTTTTGATTGATATACCCACTGCTGTCATTCCTCAAGTCTATGGAACTTCCCTAGTCTGTTGAATTCATTTGCTCCGTGACCCTGGAGTGTTGTAACAATCAGGCAGGAAAGATGGTGTGTAGTGTCCAATCGTTGCACGTTGTAGACAATTCTGATTCCATCACCACCATGCTCACTGAGTTCCATCAAACTCCATTCTTCATTAATGCAGCGATTGAAAATCTGGAGTGGTGGAGATGGTGAGGCATCCAGTGTGATGAAGGGTGGATAGCAGCCATAGAAATGATAATATGCAGTATGTGTATATATATGTATGAAATAACATCATACTGTTTAATTAATTGGCTATTCTCACCCAAAATGAAACCCCAATGAGGTACACACTGGACTTCCCCACAGTCCTGCAGTACCCACCATGTGCACCTAGAGTCCTAAGGAAAGCATCCCACAGACGGTTTACCTGTGCATAAGTCAGGGACAACCCAAACTGTTACATTATCCCTCTTTGGTCTGTACATATGGCACTGCCCTACAGACGTGGAAATCCCTGGGCTGCAGCATAAACTCAGGCAGCTCTGTGCAGCAGTGGCCCAAGTTACATGAAAATCAGAATAATTTATATTTAATTGAAACAAAGATCTCAGTGATATTTAGAGCCCAGTGAAGGATATTTGAAGCTGGGATCCCCAGAGATGAATTTATGCTCTCAGGTTAATTTCCATTTGTATAACTTGTTTTGCACATCCACTTAAAGATTACATGGTTTTTTTTCTTCAGGCCTTTTCTTGACCTAAGATGATTTAAACATTGGGAACACAAAAATCTTTGCTGTCTTCTAAGTTCAAAACTCTCAGCCAGACAAGAAGCATCATGGCCAGCAGGGACCCAGGACAGCTTCAGAGGGGAAAGGGAAAATAGTGAAAATAGGATTTTTTACTCACTAACAGTACCACATCATCAAGTTCTTAAAGAATTCAGTGCTTATGATTAGAGTTTTGCTTTCAATAGAACTCAAATTATGTTTCCCATGCCTAACTAATTTTTGTTTTTTAATCACCTGAGCACTCAGACCTTAGCACTGTAGATATGGCTATGGACTCTGGAAATACAGAAATATTTCATTATTCTAAGGAAGAAAAGGATGAAGGGGAAAGTCAGTTTGCAGTGAGTAATATATGGAAAGGTTTGAGTGGACATGATTTTTTTATTCAGCTTAGCAGGAGAATCTTATGATTTATGCTGTACCTTCACTACAGGCATCCAAAATCAGTGAGGACATAATAGATGCGGGGTTCCGGGCAGAAAAAGTCCAAGTACAAATGTCAGACCAACTTAGGACTGAAGGCCAAGGCACCCATTTTACACAGTGCAGCATAGGTCCAGGATCTGCTCACGATAGTTGTTTTGTGGATCATTAGCTCTGAACAATTATCTTCTGTTCAGGATCACTACAGTGGCCCATTCCATATTCCTGAATATGTTTTGAGTTTTTCTGAGCACATAGGTGTAGAATAGGATCTGAGCTGTAGGATAGAATCAGAAATGTGATCATAACTAATTAGACATCGTTGATATTTACCACTTCAGTTTTTAATCTAAATTTCTACCTGCTGTTATCACTTGTTTCTTGGATGCCTGGCCAAACTCCAGAATACTGTTGGAATAAATAAACTAAAAAAAACCCAACAACTCTAATTCTTGATCTAATGGTCCGATACAGTAGGACTGGACAACAGAGTGGAAAATTTATCTATGGGACAAGAAAATACAGAAGGTAAAAGTTAATATAGCAGCAAAACCTTGTGAATATCTGACAAAATCCAAGTAACTGTTTTTTGTCCTAAAATAATATTCAAAATCAGGAAACAAGTCAAAGAGAGTGAGTTTCCTCAGAGCAAATTCCATGTGAAAACTCTTGGTTCAGCTCCTGCATTCCTATTCTCAAGTTTCCACTCATTTAATGGCATTTTATGTTCCAACTTTCCTAGGAAAGCAAAAAACCTGGCACAACCTTAACAGAAGGAGCCAGTCAACACTTGTGTGAGCTCTTTACTGTCTTTGTGCCACGGAGAAGCACAAGAGCCAACTGGACAGGCTGAGGCACTGCCTGTGGTGATGGTGATGGTGGTGTTCCCTATCAGCCTTTGCCACGGACATGAACCTGACTTTTGATAATGCAGTCAGAAGATTTAAGTAGGAGCTACGTTACAGAAAAGTCCAAGTGAAGCTCCACTCCAGGACAGTATCAGAAGAGCAGCTTTCCTGCTTGGTACACCTCGCTTGTGGTGAAATTTTCTTATCTCCTCTTGGCCCCTTTGTTACAGTAGTCTGAATGACCAGCTCAGTGGGCAAACTTTCCAGCAGAGGTATGTGCTATAGCATTTCCTGGATCACAGAGACTTTGGGATAGTTTAGTGGATGTATTTGCATGGCCAGGGAATCAACTCCCAGGCATCCTCACTCATAAAAAAAGAGTTCTCAGTTTTACAGAACACAACTCACATCACACTGCTTAACTCAGAACCTAGCACCTCCCACTCAAAACAATGGAGATTCTTCCTTCCTCCCCCATTCTCAGGAGAAGAAAATGCAATTCTGTAATGGCCAGGATTTTTAAAATCTGGATGTCAATGTATCTCTGGGTTATTATTTTTATTGCAATTGCTTGAGTAAGAGAGAAGATACTGGTTTCCAAAACAAGACTTAGTGAGGAATGAAAGGTCTGTAATACCAGGCAGTTTATACTACAGTGATTTTATTTGTTTTTTCCTAATTTTCATTCTGTTTATTCTATGTTCACACTGTACAAAGGATAAAACCAGAGATTATTCATATTAATAGGATTATCGGCCAATATACCAGATTACAAATACATACAATAACAAATTAGTACAAAATACATATCCAAGTGTGAAGCAGTGTAGTTTAATTTTTCAGTCTACTTTCAGATCCAGTAATCTGTACCTCCTTTAGATTCACCATTTTACAAGAGACTTCTAGCACATGTGGTGCATTCCTGCTGTCTCCTAGACTGCTCTGAGATCTCAGGAAGTCTAGTTAGGCTTTGTCCTTGATAAACTGCTCTTGGATGATGAGTCTCCCCTTAAACTTATCAAAAACATCTTATCCTGGTCCATGGCAGGAAATTCTCTTGCCTAGCCAAGGAAGGGGACAAGAGATAACCCTGAAAGCCTTGGAACTTAACTCGCCTGAATCATAGCCCAAATGGAATAATATTATTGTTACTGAAATTTTGATGAAAATTACTGCTCTGGATTGAGGCCAGGATGGAGACTGACTGAAGACTAAAGCCAGGCAACTTGCAACCCTATGAACAACAGTCCCAGGTGAGGCCCTTTGAGCTCCCCTAGGCTGCAGTGGCTGCACCAATGTCTTGGCAGAGTCTCTCAGAGCTCACCAATTCACAGGTTTGAATACTCAGAACAGTGATTAAAAACTGAAAACAGGGCCTGTGCTGGCACCCAGCTCCTTGAGGCTCAACCCTTCACCCACAGAGATGCAAACACATTTGGTGTCAATCTTAGCAGGTGCCTTCTAGGTATATATCCATATACACGTCTGTGTTTGTGTGTGTCTGAATTAATTCAAATACCCTCTATCAAGTGAAGTATGAGTCTGCTGTTCTGAATCTATTATCAAGTCACTGTTGTAATTGTAGTAAATCCCGTTGCTTCTCTTTCTAAATGTTAAATTTGTCAACGATCATGCACTGCCAAATCTTTTAGACAAAAACTATTGACCAAGGGGCTGGGACTAAGATTTTGCTCAGCTGCATCAGGAGTTTAGAAAGCAAGGGGATCCTCACTGAGCTTCATGGCTCAACAGGGGTGTCTCACTTGTCCTTTGGCATCCTTATCATTTTGCATCCTCATATATGATGTGAACCGTTCTAAGCTAATTCTAATCCAATTGATTTAAGTATGCTTCATAATTCAATTTTTCTATGTATGCTTCATCTATATTCTAGGTCACAGAGTGAACCTTGCCACCAAACTTTGTTAAGTCACACTTTCACAAATTTATATTGAATGTCCTTTTGAAAATACCCTTTAAATGACCTAAATGACTGATTTGTGACATCATTGAAAGAAACCATCTTGTTCAAAATGGAGATATAACTGTTTCTTCATGCCACTTGCAGCCTCTAGGGTATTCTGGATACTGAAATATAAGATTAGACATAAAAATTAAATGGAAAAAAAGGCAGTTACAAAATTGAAAGTCACAGCATGAGACTCAGAAACTTCAATTTAGAGGCTGAAGCCAACCTGGTCTCAAACTAATTCTGAATACCTCCTCTACTGTCCAGTGCTACACTCAGGGTTTTGGGCAGACTCAGAGATCTTCTGCAAGAAGATGAAAAGAGGATGATTGTTTCTTCCAGTTAAAAGAAAGCCTGAAGGCACTTGATTACTTTTGGAAAATATCAGATTACAAAATGCTGTGTTGGGTGATGAAGTTTTTGAGCTAAAACATGATGTTGGCCTAAGAACAAATGAGTACAGGCTTGCTATCAGTACGTTTAGAACAGACACTTGGGAAGGTCCCTGGAGCAGGGAGGTTCCAGCTGAGCCTGCCCCCATTAGAGAGAGAGGCTGCCAGTCTGGCTTGTGAGAGAAGCATAGCTGAATTTTTCAGAGGGCAGTTTGACAAAATGCCAGAAGGAATGAGGCCTCCTAAGCCAGAAACCAGTGCCAGTTTGTGTTCTTTGCCTCAAAGCTTATCAGCAAAGGCATCTCTTGACTATAAATAATTTGCTTGGCACTCCAATATACGGCAATTCCTATATTCAGAATACATTACTTAAAGTGGAGGTGAGACACTACGTCCTCATCATAATTTGAGCACTTGAAATAACATGTTTATTTTTCAGGAATTATCAAGTGGAAATGACACATACAAGAGATTTTCACACATGGTTGTCCTAGGTTGTATTGTTGACAGCAGTCTGAAATGCAGACCTCTGAGCACTTTTACTGCCTGTAGTCTATCCAGCTACTGTGATCAGCCATGAGGCAATGATGGCAGATGACATGACTAAAGGTCAAGCAGTTAATACCTTTTCTTTCACAGAGATGTGCTTATCCTTGTGTCTTCACTGTTATTTTCTATATAATCTTCTGTCAGAGAAGTTACAGAATTCAGACCACCAATCTGCAAGGGAAAACAGGAGAAGCATGACAGGATTTCTCTGATGTAAGCTTTGAAACCTCCCTGGGTAAAAGGACTAAATTTCTTTCAACATTGTGAGTGGAGAAGGGTTTTTTTATGCCTCTGTGAACATGGCACAACTCAGTATTTTCAGTATTAAAAAAGAAAGTGACGTTAATGGGTCTGTAGCCAAAGTCTGTCTCTCTTCTCTGCAGCAATGTGAACTCATCTCACACTCCTTTTCATGGTATGGGTTTCTCATCATGTTCTAAAAGAGCTTTCCACAAAAAACTGCCTTTGAAAACTTCCTCTCACAGGTGATGTGTGAAGCCAGCAGGTCCTCAGGATGTCAGTATGAATCTGAGAGGAAAACTGTCCTTAGAATACCAGGTGGCCCCACTCAGGAACTGTGCTTACATTAGGCAGACTCCAGATCCTGGGTCCTTAGGCTGTGCCAGCTGAAAGTCTGGTCTAGGAGAAACTGCAGTTTAGAAACTGCTTGGAGAAGCTCCAAGTTTCTTCCTCTCAGTCTGACTGCTTGTGACCTCAACACTTTTCACTCCCTGAGGCATTGTGCCCTGGCTGAGTAATAGTTATTTTCTCATCTCAAAAGACAGAAGGGAAAATGTTCATTTTATACTTATAAACTCCTTAAATTCCTCTTCCTATCAGACCTATAATGTGTAATAAGAAACTTACTGGCTAAGAAGACTCATATTGGAAATCTCCTTCCTCATACTCGTGAAAGGGTTTGCATGAACCTCATCAAGAACCAGGCTAGCAGGACAGATGAAGGTAGACTTCTATGCAAGAAGCTTCTAAATTAATCTCATACTCAGGAGCAAAATCTTCAACTTGTCAGATCAAAGTGACCACTACCAGACATTTCCAAGCAGAAGTAATGAAACTAGAAGGTGCAGGGCAAAGACTGACACCAAGGAATTGCTCACATCTTTTCCACTTTAATTTTTTGGCAGCCCTGAAGCAATCACAGTTTCTCCCACCATCTGGAATGATAGAAAAAAAATCAAAATCTAATATCAAATAACAGTAATAGTCCTTAGGTGGTCCTTTTATATCTATGCTGATTTCCATGGCAGTAATTGGAAAATATCCTCTTGACTAGATAAGAAATCTCTCTCCTTCACACATAGACCTTAGCAATACCATTTCTCAACTGTCAGATTGATTATTCTGTTTGAACATTTCAATACAGAACCAGCAGATTATAATTAAGAGAAAACAAAAAGAAAAAAAAAAAAAAAAGAGGATGTTCCAGTTTTCCTTTTCTAGGGAAAAGATAGGGGAAAAACTGAAACAGTAAACTATAGCCACTCATCTGAGACTAGCATGTTACCTTTCTGAGGACTTTCCAAATGTAAAAGTGAGGGAATTTGATACATGAAAGCAGTTGTATTTTCAGTCAGAAGATGAAATACAAAGGTTCTAATTTCTTACCGCCCTGAGTTACCTATAACAGCAGTATTTGACTGATCATGTTGACTGTAATGAAAGGTTTTTGCAAAAGTACTAGGAAAAAAATTATTGTTCATATAGAAAGAGAAAAAGAAATCCCACCCAGAATGTAGGTAGCATTTAATAGGCAGTGCTCTAGAAGGAGAAATAAAAATTCAATATTCTTATGAGAATATTCTATATTTCTAGAAGAAATCTGTTAGAGGTTCTAGGTAAAGTGACAATCATCTGAGGAAGGCTGGAGTACTGTTGTGTGATTGCAGGTTTCTTTCTATGCTTTGCATGGCTGTATTAAAACAGAGCAATACTGCAAAATTGACTTGGCTTATAATTTTCAGTGGTATTCACATTAAAAAAGGAACTGTACTCCAGGTTTTGTGCCAGACTATGGGTGGTTTAAACAACATGTATTTCTCATTCCTAAGTGACTCATACTATTTCCTGCTTTCTCTAAAAGACTTTGCAGCTTGCATACTGTCCTAAGTATATATGGAAAATCATGGATATTGTGCTGTTTTCTATCCAGCTTTTTTTGTTATAACTAGAGAATATTTATTCAAGGTAGGAACATGAGCACCTGAGCACAAAAGGAGATCCAGTACCACAAGCAGGCAAACAGCTACCAAACCTCACTCAACTTATTACTTCTTTTGTTGGTCGTTGCCAGAAAGTGGTGTCTGTATGTAAACAGATGTTTCCAATCAGCCTCAGTCAGTCTCATTTGCTACCTGTAATTTACAGTCTCTAATACCTCACTTATTTCTATGCAAGTGTGACTTGCAGAACAAGATTCATGGATAACTGCCAGGGTGCCTTATTCTTCTCTTGTATTTTGGACAAAAGTGCTGATAGCCCTCACTCGGGCTGTAAAACCACTTCCTCTGTGAGTGGTGAGCACACCAATCAGATTTATTCAGAGCAAGAGAAAACACTAACTCCTGGTGTAAGCAAGATGACTAACAGTGCTGTGTTTTGCTGCAATTAGATAATCATGCCAATTCATGCAAAAATGAGAAGGAGCTGTTTTGGCCAAACTCTGAATTTTAGGGAGTATTTCTGTGTTGTTCTTCACACATGTAGATCTAGTACAAACGTTTCTTCAAGACTGAACCGGTAAAGCTTTTTATGTGTACTGTGTGTTTCACTACATGTTTCAGTTTCTTCTTTAGCTACTATGATATGACAAGAGGGTTTCTGACTGACTTGTACTCAAGGAGAATAAGGCCAGGCATAAAAACAGTCCGTAGGGGTAAACAGAATGACACAACAAAATGAAAATGTCAATTTTTTTTTTGTTAACGTACTGAAATAATGCCCTAATGGAAATTATGGCCAGCTGAAATACATATCCTGGAGTAAGACCAGCCTGAAGCATCTCTAAAAATGGACTGTGTCTTGTTGATAGAAGTTCAGATAATGGTGGAAAATAACTCAGGAAGGGCCAAATTTAAAAACTAATACCAAGGTGACTGTTGATCATCATTAATCTGAAGACATCTTGCTCCTGCATACCAAAACTTCCCACACGAATGCCAACATCTAAAATTCTTCAATTTCTTAAAATTCAGTCTAACATGTAGCATCTTTTAAATATCTAAACCATACTTTTCCAAAAAACATAATGTATGAGATAAAGTTCAAACCAGCACTACAGTTCTAAACAGGAATTTTTTTTCCAGCTTTCTTCCTCTGAAAGACAAGCATTCAAATAGGTGGTGACATTTGTGTTTTTAAGAGGCAGATAATGAAACAGCTTGCAAAGAGTACCATTTCTTCTCTTCTAGAAAGCACAGGCTTTATACAAGTAATGAGTGAAAACATCTGCAAACTACTCAGTTTCTTAAAAACCCAGTTCTCTAACAAATGAATCCATGGTCTGAAATTATGTGTTTCCTAAGAGCTTGTTATTTCCGAAGTCTAAAATATACCTGATCTCCTTGACTTTTCTTGGTGGAAGAATAATCCTCCCAGTGATGTGGCCTACAGAGAGAAGTTGGAGTGTATCATGAATCCCTGGCTGAAATATATGCCCCAGAGTTGTTTCCCAGCTGACTTCCTACAAGATCTGGCAGAGGCTTCAAATTTATGGTTGTGAGCTATTGGGCAGAAGAACACGGGTCAGTTTAGCTAGCAGCAAACTGCCAGACAACCATTAGACTCATGCAACAAGACCCCCAGTGCAAGAAAGAATCAGGCCTGTTGGAATGAGACCAGCAGAGGCACAAAAATTATCAGAGGGACAGGGCACCTTCTCTGTGAAAACAGGCTGGGAGGGTTGCATTTCTTAGGCCTGGAGAAAAGAAGTCTCCAGGGAGATCTTACAGAATTTTCCAGTACCTTAAAGGGCCCTATAGGAAAGCTGGAGAGGGACTTTTTACAGCAGCATGCAATGACAGGACAAAGGAGAATGGCTTCAAATTTAGTGATATTAAGTTTAGTTTAGATATGAGGAAGAAATTCTTTACCATGAGGGTGGTGAGGCACTGGAAGAGGTTGCCTGGAGATATTATGGATGGCCCATTTCAAGGCAAAATAGGATGAAGCGTTGAGGCACCTGGCAGGTGTTGCTGCCTATGCCAGGGTGTTGGAACTGGGCAATCTTTAAGGTATTTCCAATGCAACCCATTCTATGATTTTCTGAAATCCTGAGATTCCAGGGCCCAATGGAAAAAAAACCCAAAAAGCAGCCCACTTTGAAAAAGTGGGCACATTTTTGAGAAATGTGACATTCAGATGCCAAAGGTCCAAGCACTGACAGAGAAGCTGTAAGCCTCTGCACCATGCAGTTACCAGTTCAGTGCCCAGGGCAGTCTGCATGACTTCCTGCAAAGTCTCCCCTGCCGGTAGGTGACAGCATCTGCTCCAGGGTTGTGAGCAGATACCAGTCCTGACTGTGACACTGGACCTGCCCAGACGTGTTGGTGGCACATATTGTGTCTATGCCTGGCTTTAAACCCGTGGCTTCCAGGCTTTAGTTGTCCCCCACTTACAGAGCACAGTGCATTTGCTGCCAGAAGAAGGTTTTTTGCATCTCCTCTTCTGTACAGCAAGATAGGAATGTGTTCTAGCAAGGTGCTAAGCCCCCAGCTTGGGAGCAAAAAATATCAAACCATTATTCCGTCAAGGCAAACACCAGCCATGGGAGTGAAAACTGCTAACTTTCAAGTTAGCACAGTTGGTAGATGGCTCACCCAGGTCTATAATGTCAGTGTGGATACTGTAGATTTTGTATCTTTTTAAAAAGGGACCAGACATTCAGACACATCCGGCTGACTGCTGTGTTCACATCTAATGTTCAACTGCTGTTATTGGCAGTGGGAATACAAGAACAGGGGCAATTAGTCTGTATTAATAGCTACTCTCTTTCACTTCTTTTGCTTTAAGAAACTCAGGATGCAGAGAACCATACTGTACTGAACCTGCATTTCTAATGATATAGGAGTGTGGCTGTATTCCTAGTTTGTGCAAGAATGTGTCACAGTATTCTCTTATGCTGAGACATTTCTGTGAAAGTACTGCTGTATAGCTATTGATAGAGAGATACTCTAATATACTAATGAAATTATCAACTGCTTAAAATTTGAGCCAAATATCCAATTTTCCTCCTGAATGCTGTTAGTAGAATAAATGTAGCTGTTATTAGAGTATAGAATCTGTCTTGTAGTCAGTGTTAGGCTCAGGTAAAATACTGCTCCACCAGTAAGCTCCTCTCCTCTCTTTGCCTCTTACTGTTGCATTCTGTGGTACTACATCCAATATACAGACCAGTTTTGGAAATGTTGTCTTCTAAGAGCTGATCTCTTGTCCAACACTGGCAGCTCACAACAGTTTCTTGTTTGAAGTTGAAAATTTTCAGTTTTCCAAAGCACAACCTGTAGAAAAGTTTGTGGTTTATTACAGTCTTTGATTTTCTGATTGGTTGTATTTATCAAAAACTGCAAGGGTCTGTGAACTGTGAAGGTCTTAATTTCTATTACTATAGCATCCAAATAACAGGGTGTCTTCAAAAGCCTCCTGTAAGGTGTAATCCACAGTCTGAGGCATTTCTACTCTATTGCTGAAGAAAATGTAGCCATAAAGGTTTAATGGGTTTAGGTAACATCTGACCACTCTAGAGGAAAGTAGATAATAGCTTTACATACTTGTATATGCAGGTGTGTTCATGCTCAGTAATATTTCTGATTCAGCCTCCCATTTGGCATTGTTTCATTAATTGATCTCTGGACTCCCACGTAAGGAAAAGTACAGCTCCACCAAAGGCACCCACAAGAGTTTTTTATATGCTGTAGGCCCACACAATGTTGTTCTCTAATAAACACCAAGTTAAAAAAAAAAAAACAAAACCAGAATCCAGAAACAGAAAGAAATGGGGAAAAGGCAGTACCTGGTACCAAAGGAAATTGTACCAGCATAATCAACTCTCACTCTTAGCAAAGAGTGTGTAGGTGATGGAGAGGAAATGTAAAATGTTTTGCAGAGCTTTCAGTGCCAGCTGAGCAGCTACATATAAATGTCACTGTTTCTTTGCCTCAGAGATATTCTCTGTTCATTGAAAGTGTGAAAGTATCTCTGCCGATTAAGACAATGCAGATGTTCTGCATTGTGTAGTTAGTATTTTTAACAAGATAATTGAAGTTTTGTGTAACAATGGTCAAAACTGACGAACATGTTGTCATAAGCCTTTTTTTTTAAAAAGGGTAGGGGTGTGGGAAAACTGCTATTTGCACCCAGAGCAGGTATATCATATAAGATGAAGATTAATGGTCTGTGTGAAAAAAACCCTCATCTCATAGTGACAGACAGGGCTGAAATGTACTTCTGTAAAGGGCCAAGGAAAGGTCAGTGTGGGCAGACTGCACTTCTAATGGCAGCTTACACAGGCAGATAGTGATAGGACAAGGGGAAATTGTTTCAAACTTCAAAAATAATTAAAAGAAAAAAAGCATGTGTGTGGGGAAATTTAGATTACATGGTAGGAAGGAATTCTTTATTCAGAGGGTAGTGTGGTGCTAGAACAGATTTCCCAGAAAAGTTGTGGATGCCCCATCCCAAGGCCAGGTTGGAAGCGGCCCTGAGCACCCTAATCTGGTGAGCGACATTGCTGCCCATGGTGGAACTAGATGATCTTTAAGATCCCCTCCAAACCATGCCTCTATGATTCCATGATAATGCTGAGGCAAGCAGAGACAAATTCTCAAATTTTAGCACTGCTCATTTTTGCAGGATTTTGTCATTAATAGTTTAATCATGCCTTGAATTTTCAATCTGTTTAAGGGCATTAAATATTTAATTATCATTATTAATTCCATTTGTTACAGCTTCTTAAAGCATGATTTCTGGAAATGATAAACATTTGACTGCGTTTTGCTGAATGAATGTTCTATATACATTTTTAAAATACTGATAACTAATAGATAACCATGAAAAGAAGTAGTAGAAAGTTACTTTTTTTTACTTTGAAAATTTCAGTTTCACAAACTCTTGTGAGATTCCTGAAGGGCATAATTTTAATGATGTGCATTCATCTAGCCAGTGTGAATGGCTGCTTGGCACAATCACTGCTCAAATTTCAGCTTGGCAAATGACAGCCATTGAAGACCTGGGCCTTAACATCGCTGAACATGACTTTGATGCCTGAGTCATGGAGGCATTTAGGCATTTCCAGCTAAATCTTTTCCTTTAGATAAAGGTAGGCACTCCTGTAAAGCTCCCTCTTGGTCAATCCTGAGTAAGTAATCCCACTAGGTATATGAGGCTACTTGTGGAATTATTTCTTTAACACTCACACTGAGCCTCAAGGCTCAACAGATCATTGTGCCACAAGTGCCAGATATCAGGGTCCCCTGCACATGTGAAGGAACTGAACTAATAATGCTGATGAAGAAGATGTGAGAGTGTTCATCAGGAGGAGTGAGAGAAGATGGTACTTTGTAGTCTGGACCTGTGTTTTTACTCAGGAAAAGACCTTTGAAGTTGCTTGAAGAATCTGGAACCAGTGGTTTGAACCAGAGTGGTTGGAACCGGAAGGTCACCATAGCTCCACAAGTGTCTGCAGACAACAACCACAGTTTCTGCCTAGAAATTACAGGGCTGCATTAAAAGTTAAAACTAGCAGCATCAGAAAAAAACCACCAAAACATCCATGCTTTATGGCTCTTCTGCTTTGTTTGAAAGCTCCTCATCTCAGAAACCATGGCAGGAGCTTACTGTTGGCAAATCGTGATGGACTAACCCCAGCAGGAAGCTACACCCCACATAACCACTCCCATCCAGTGGGATGGGGAAGACAAGCAGAAGGCTTAAAGGCAGAAAACTCATGTGCTGTGACAAAACCAGTTTAATTGGTAAAGCAAAGTCTGCTCAGGCAAGCAAAGAAAACCAAAATATTTGTTCACCACTTCCCCTTAGCAGGCTCGAGAAAAACAGGGCTCCATCATGCGTCTTTCACCTATAATCATCACCAGTGTACAAAACATAAATTAAAATTTCCTTCATAAATCTTTTCCAGCTATCTGGACTTTTTTACTCTGCTAATGTTTAATCGATTAAAATGCAGTTCTGCTTCTGATGTTTGGAAGACCAATAAACTTAGTCATGTGAGGAGGGTTGTCCAATGACTTCCAGTTTCTCATCAGTAAATCAGAATTTGATCTTGCTTGGCCTGAATGGAGGACAAAAGGAGAGGGAGTAAGCAGCTTTCACGGCATTAATCAGACTATTTCTTCAAAATGAAGTCTGTGACAGTAGTCACTCACATGGTTGATGTACTTCTATGTGCTGAAAGCCTGAAAAACATTAGAGTTCTTAGCATTAAGCTATAGCCAGCAGTGTAGATTTGGAATTTGCATTTTGCAGAGAGCAGCACTCATCTGCTTGGGCCATTTTTAGTGATGAGCTAAGAAGCAGCAATAAGCAGAGTGGGATTTATGTCCCAGTTAGCAGTGATCACAACTACTTATCGGCAAAAGAGCTTTTGGATTTTTTTTAATTTTTTTTTTTTACCAAAAAAAAGGACTGACATCTTATTTACACAGGAGTTTTCCGAGATTTTGAAGTTTCTACATATCCTTTGTTTCATCCTTTTATGCCTCTGGGTGTATTTGTGTACACTTGTACGTCTAAGTGCATATATATATATTTCCATATCCATGTATACACACAGCAAGAGTATATCCCATTATTGCCAGGATTACTGTGCAGTTCATTCAAGAAAAGGGCTAGCACTTCTTCCTGGTCATATGCATAATTCTAGAAAGCTCTGCAGGTTTGATCAGAGAAGCAAATATAGAGGAACAAATGCCTACAACTGTCCCCCAGCTACTGCTTGTCAACCCCAGTAAATTAAGCTCCATTAGTGAACACATTGCAGATTTACAGACCAGAGGTGGTCACTTTAGACCTCAGTTCTGTCTTCATCTTTAGCTTCCAAGTATGTCAATATTCGACCTTAAGACTACTGCTTGTCTTACAATTTTCTCAGGAAAACAATCTTGTCTGATTTTTGAGTCTTCAAAAGAAACCACTACTTCTTTCAGTAGCTAGCTCAAAAACTGAACATCACCTGTTAAAAATGTGGTAGTTCATTCTTTGTGCCATCTAGCCTTGACACTCCCTGCCTCTTTTCAGCATTTCTGCTGCAAATCAAATAACTCTCCAGTACTTCCTCCAACCCAGAGGAAGTCCCTGTACATTTGTAAGTTGCTTTAGAGAGCTCCATTTGGTAAAGCTGCACAGCTCCTGAAGTCTCTCACTGAGAAAAATGTCTTCACAGAGAGCAGAGATTAAAAATACACACTAGTGGAATCTAGTTGGCTTGCTGGGGTGAAATAGGAGAGAGATTTGGTTTGTGCAAGAATGCTGTACCACAGTATCTCAGGGCTTCACTCCTCCATGTTATGAATCTTTCTGAATTGTAGGAGGGAAGAACTGGGGTGGAGACTGGGGGTAGAGACTGGAAAACAGCTGGGACACAACACGAAGGCTCATCTTTTCTTGACCTGCAGAAGGCATGGCCACCACAGCAGCAGTTCCAGAGTATGGCTTACTCAATCCAGCTGAAGAGGATTTACTAGAATGTCTCTTCCTGCAACACTGAATTGATTCTGGATCTTGTTCCAGTATCAAGCTCCTGACATTTGCATTTTCTCTATAGTCAGTGAGGTACAGTGAGGCTTGTAGAATGGAAGATGTTATCAAGTACATGCTACATTGGATTTGGGGGACTTAGCTCTACCTCATAGCTGGGCTAGAGTTCTGATGTCATCTTGGGCATCATCATCCTGATCTTTCAGACAGAATCCTTGCACATATCTATGGTCAGAGGGAGTTTTAGGACCTTGTTCTTCCCTAGACTCAGTCAAGGTCTTTCAGCTGTATGTCAGACATACGGAATGAAATGCTGGTGCTGCTGGTCCCATTTAAGCTGATGCTAGATTTTCACCCAAGTTTCAAACACGGTAGTGGTGATCCTGAACCTGGCAAGACTGTGGCTCAGGCACTCACCAGTCCTTGCTCAGCCTTCTTGCTTGCCCATGCCTTAGTTCAGTGGAAAACCCCATGAGGGTTTGTGCACCTCATGGGTCCTGTGGTGCTCTCTATGAAATGCCCAGTGCAAATGACTGGGGCTCTGTGGTACCAGCTCAGTAAGGACTGATTGCAAAAACAGGCCTATCTTCATGAATCTTTCAGCTGTATGTGACAAGCAAATCAAATGGTCAGAATCATACCTGTGGGTGACCTCATCCCTTCTTTCACCTCCTCCCACTGGACTCTGGGATGATGTGTCTCACTGTCCTGCCCATTACTCTACATATCCTCATGGCCCTTCTCACTGTAGACAGCTCCTGTCAGACCTACTTGGAGCCTGAAGTGAGGTAATTTGCACTAATGCATTGTGATGACTTGGCCAGGCAGATGTTTATGGGATAATCACTTTTCTGCGTGGATTTTAATTGATTCAAGCACCAACACTTTCCCAACACAGTTAATCCAGGACCAGAACAGCTGCTTTTTCTTTTCTGTCTTCTGGACATGATGATGTGAGAGGCAGACACTACAGCAAACACTGAGTGAGTCTATGCCTTTCTTGGCATGACGAAGGTGGAACACTAACTGAGCTCTCCTCCCCATGTCAATCCTCACAGACACCTCTCAATGTCTCTGATTTCAGCAAGGTTCTTTCATCTTTGTGAAAAACATGCCTGATGCAGTGATTCTAGATTCCCTTTTGATATCTTATTGACCACTGAAACAGAAAATTGACTTCTGGAAACCCTTGAAGATTTGTATTCTTATTACAAGTGAAAGTGAAGACAAGTGAAAGCTCTTGCTTGGGAGTATTTGTTTGTCACTGTCTGGATATATTGTGTGTTCTGTCACAAAGCCCTCTCAGAAACTTGCATGCTCCCAATTCTGCTGCATGCAGACTCATGGTCTACCTGCTCTCTGTTACCTGGTACAGGATTATCTTGCCCTGCACTGTCAGTCACTCCAGGCTGCTGCAAATTAAACACCAGTTAACAAATATCTTCTAAAAAACATCAGAGGGGTGTGAGGTCGTTGCTGAAACATTCAAATCTGTTTCAGCATCAGCCGCTGTCATATTATGTTAATCACAAGCCATGCTGATAAAGCTACAAATTACATTTTGTTTTAGGTACTAATCAAGGTCCTTCAGTATATCCTTTCCAACTGGTTAGCGGAATGGCTTTGAAAGGGCTCAGTGGAAGACCAGACCAGTGACATGCTAACAGTAATTCAAACTGCCTCAGGAAAAAAGGCATTTGTTTAGCCAAACTCATCCAGGAAATATACTATTGTGATATATGACAGTGTTGTACTGATCGGGAGGGAAAGGCAGCTTAGTCATAGAGAAATTAAAATATTCATTATATCTCAAGCATGTCATCCAGTGAGAGAGTCTTCTTTTAGAGCCTTGTCCTGCCACATTTAATCAAGCTATAAGCAGCACCTTGCTCTGGAGATAATTTTACAAAAGCAACAGGGCTGTCCCTACAGCATTAAGAAGTTGGGTAAGACAGAGCACACTTAACCCATTGTTCAACTCACTGCTTAACTGACTGAAACTTAACTGCTGACTGAAAGCAGCTGAGGGGTCCTTCTGTCTTATCCATCTGAAAGTCAGAGCAGACAACACATTCTACCACCCCACGGAACTATGTACACACCTCATGGTTTCATCTGTACAACTCCTACATAACCTTTGTCTTAGACAGCCAGGCTGTAGCCACGTGGAGGATTTCCCCTGATCAAACCAAAAGGGTTTTTTGTCATGAAGGAGAAATTCAAATGGAAATGGCTCAGCAATGGCAGTTTGTGACTGAGGAATTACCTGGTATAGTTCACAAGAAGAGTTAACTGCCGAACTGGTTAAACTGACTGGAAGCAGGAATGCCAAAAACAGATCAACCACCATACAAAGGAGTGAATATTTCTTTGCTGATGAGGAAATAAATGCTCCAGTGTTATCTTGCAGCATCATGTAATTCAAGTGGTCAGGGGCCACTTTGGTAGACAGAGCTGGTGCTGGGGAATTAACCCAGTGTTGCTCCATGCCAACAATCTGGTGGGTGCAAGTGTACATACAAATTCAGCTCATGCTGCATCTTTGTAGACTCCTTGAAGAACCATCAGTGACAGGAGGACTATGTCAAAGGCACTTTCCATTAGACCTCTTTATACTTAAGTAAAAACACCTGTTTAATTCACCCCCAGGAGTACAATAAAGTAGTCATTACCTGTATATTCTTACGTAATATAAAATCCTACTTGCCTAAACACAACAAGGCTCAATTATCAGCTTCTTTGCTCATATGTCAGCCAATACTTTACCACAAAGTCTTCTGTTAGCTCCTTCCTCTGTATTCCTTGAGAAATAGTTTCTGGAATTGACTGGAGGTTTTCCATCCACAAGGAGGTTTGCTTTTTCATACACCCATTCTGGATGGAAAATGGTTATCCAGGTTGTACACACAGACATTCGCACATGCTCATGCACACACATCAACACGCTCTCCCCCCCATTATAGACATTCACCAAACACCAGCCAAGGAGCCTTAGTCTGAACTTAAATTAACCCATTAAAATGAATCAGCTTTGAGAACCCCAGACAAGCTCCAGAAGTTTGTAAATAACAAAGCCTTCAAAGACTAGTAGGCAAAACCAGCAATGCCAATGTTTGCCACCATCCTAGATTTGCTTCTCTATATGCATGGACATTGAAACTCAGTATAGGTTTTCCATTAAGAGAAACAGATGTTCTCCTGCTCTGTTTGTTGGCAGAATCCTTTCTTTTCACTGATGTACTGCAGCATGCCAAAAAAAAAAAAAAAAAAAAAAAGCACAAAAAGACCACAAAAAAAGCACAAAAAGACCACAAAAAAAGCACAAAAAAGCATGTGCATCAATGAAATATGTAGCTCTGCCAAGAGAGAAGATAAATAATCACTGCCTCTGTAGGTGTATTTTCTGGTTCTGGTGGATGAATAGGTAATCTCTCTACCTCTTGCTAAATATGCCTAAGAGTGAAATGCATCCTCCAGAGGCACTAAGAGCCAGAGCATATCAATTCTGAATGTAGACATCTTGTAAATTCTTTTGGTGCCTCAGACCCACACAATCACTAATGATGGTTTCTGTCATTCAAACCTATTTTTTAAATTTCTGGTTTTATTTCTCCAGGAAACTTCAGCCTGGGATAGGAGGAATTACTTCACTGTGCATTTGATGGAAAGGCACACACAAAGCCTGTGAAACATCAAACAAGGTAAACAATAAATTCTGTTACCTAAACAAAAACACCAGCGCTAATGTTCTGTCAATGCTCGAGCTCAAGGTGTATTACTGTAGCTTGTCCTCTTCTCTCTCTGTAACTAAACTCCAGTCACTATGATTGATAACACTGTTCTGAATCAAACGGCTGTTTGTTCCTCCCTCCTTTCCTGTACCTTTTAATTCTTTAGGGAAGGTGCAATGATATTTAAAGGCATTTTTTGGGGAAAAAAAAAAAAAAATTGAAATTTGGCCACAGTTCAAGACTGGATACTGATTATTTATTTTAAACAGGCTCTGAAGATCTGTCAGTGAATAAGCAAATATAAACCTAGCTTTGAGAGTAGTCCTTGCAGGTGTTCTGTCGATTATATACACATTTCTTATACACTATGATGGAACATCTGGAAGGAGAGAGCATTCTTCCTGGCAGGTAATCATTTAACAATTCATGTGTTAAATGTGATATACTTTTGACCAGGAGAGAAAAACAATATACAAATATACCAGCATAAGAATAAAGAAGGCTAATAAAACAGAACACAATAATACAATGATCAAAGGGTATAAGATGCAATATGCCAGATGCAGATGGTGTGAATCCCATAAAAATATCACAGCAATGATGCCCAGCAGTTTGTTCAATTTCTGTTGTGATTCAAAAAATTCCAGCAGGTATCATGCTTCATTGCAATAGTCACTTGTTTTTGTTACATAATAGCCTTTTCATATCTGGTTTTTCAGGTTTCCAGTTCTTCAATTTGAGAGTATGTTGTGTTCCATAATAGGTCCTAAGTGTACAGATCAAGTTGAAGTCTAGAATTCTGCCAGCACTGATGTGAGATTTTTGATATTTGAACCTCACTGTCCAAGTTACTGCGGAGTTTACCAATTTTTGTGGGTTTACAATACAGAATACCAGATTTCTCAATGCAAGGGTTAGCATTGTCTGATACATGAAGCTTCCTATCTTTTCAGATGTTGTCAGGATTATATGTTGTCTCCAGTTATATGTCAGCATTCTTCCATCATCAGAGCAGTAATAAAGTTTCAGGGAATACTTAGTATACGCTCTAGATAGTTAGCTTCTGTAGTATGCAGGTTGAATGACAGCTTTCACTTACTCATTTATCAATTCCTAGTGGAGGAGAAAGAAAACTTAAGTCTTGGATTGTATCCAAGCCTCAGTAATGACTAGTTTCATTATCACAGTTTCCCTTATTCCTCTCCCTTGAAAGTCCAGCAAAGCAACTCTGTGTTTTTTGAGTAAGAGGTATTGAATCCTCTCCTGATTTCCAAATACCACACCAAGATATTTAAAGTATACTGCTGGTGTTCAGTACATGCATTTTATTCATTAAGAGTATTAACTATATCACTTTTCCTGGGAACAGCTGCAGTGAGTGGTTCAGGGACACTGTTCAAAGCTCTGTAAACTATTGGCAGTTGCCATGTGCCATGAGACTTTTTTACTGGCAGCTGCACAGGGAGAATGAGACTTAATAACAGTTCCTCACTCTTCTAGTTCTTTTAACAGTTATGACATTAGTATATCAGTTCTTCTATCAATATCAATTAAAAATCATCTCAATTCAATTATCCTATTCTTTCCTCAATCCACAGGATGGATAACATTAGAAGGTAGCTTGTAAAGCAAAATGTCAACAAGAGCTTGCTAAAATCTGAGCAGGAGATGAGTGAACATAGTCCAGGAGTCTAACTGCCTAAATTATAGCTTTTAAATCTGCAGTAGCAGGTCTAATTTTCTTCAGTCTGACATTCCATTCAGTCTGGCTACACTCTTCTACCATTACTTGGTAGCTATGACAATCATGCAATTTCACATTGGGTTTAAATATTAGCCACCGTGTCTAATAGTCATTTGAAAAAGCTGGTCCATATTTCTGCTACTGCTTGTTCAGAAACAGAGGCAGGTATGGATGCATGCATGGCGTTTTTCAGTGTGGGATAAAGACGCATTATCTATTACAAAAAATGTCACATTCTCCACTGCAACATGAAGAGCTTCACAACATACCCCTTTGATGGGCATTTTAATATATCTGAAGACTAGAGTAAAAGAAATTTAAAATGACTGAAACTGTTTTACCTGGGTTTCTTGTGGAAAACCTGCCACCATAGGGCAAAAATTTTGAAATCTACATAGAGCCTGACTCTCCAGTTTAATCCAGAGCAGCCACTGAAAGGATGAGAAACATCCTACCACTGATAAAGTAAAATGCATGATGAAACCATCTATCTAGTCTGCACTGTCCCTTCCACATGTATTTCTCATACACATTTGAACTGCCTATTTCTTCTGTACAAATCAAAACTTAATGGAGAAGAATTAGTCTAAACCAAAGAGGGGTTAATTTAGATTAGGTACAAGGGACTTGAGAAATGTGGGAAGAGAGTTTACCACTGAAAAGTGAGGCAAAAAACACGTTGAGTGCCTCAGCCTTTTCTATATGAGGCCAGTTATCCTGTCTAATTTGTTGGGAGCTTACATTTTCTTTGGTCTCCTTTTCTGACTGCATACCTGCACAAGTCTCTCTTCTTATTATTGTGGTAAAGTTTCTCCTTTGGTTGTGCTATCACCTGGATTAAGAACTCTGGAGCACTCCTGGCCTCCTTAAAGCAGATGGCAGAGTGGCTGAAACCCCGCATCAGGATCAGAGCCTGGAGTGTGAATCTTCCTGTAGCTGAAGGAAAAACTTCATTAACATCCTCCCCTAGATCTGGTGGCCTGAAGCAACCATCAGCCATGAAGTTCCCCTTGTTGGTTTGACCCCAGTTTTCACCTATATATTTTTACCCATTTTACCTGTTCATTGCTGGTTTTCCATGGCAGCTCCCTGTAGTTCATCCATTTTTCACACTGAGGGTAACATCATCCTGACTCCTCCCTACTTGCCTGTCCCTTCTGAACATTTCCTAGCCACTGGTGCAGTGCTCCAGCACGCAGCTTGTCCCTCCACATCTCAGTTACCGTGGTTAGACCACAGTGTTCCAGCAGCACCGTGGTTTCCAGCTGTTGTGTTACCCATGCCGTGAGCATCGCTGCATGGACACTTCAACCAGGTTACAGGTTGTCTCACCTCTTCAGATGAATACCCCAAATGTCTTTTGAGGCATTCCACAGGTCAGTTATCATATCAATTTCAAGGTCCATAATCAGCTTTTTCAATCTTGCCAGCCTTACTTGCAGTAATTTTCTTTCCCTAATCATCAGGGACTTTAGCAGCACTAACCGAAGCAAAACAGATAAAAAAGAATTCATGGTGGAAATCACCCCATTGCAAAGTCTGGCTTATGGAGACCACTTCAGAGGCTATCAACTTTTAAGAGATGCTCTGGTACAGTGGATGTCTAACTTTTTCAATTTTTAGTGAAAGAAATATCTAATCCCACAGTTTTCAACATTGTATCACAGTAAGAACCCTGAAAATCATACATGTAACTGATTCTTCCAGATCATAGGGAGAGGTATGGAAACTTAGACTCCAAATTTTGTACTGTTTTTAGGCAGCATTGCAAGTTTGTACACTTTAAAACAAAAAATCAGAACAAAGGAAGGAAAAAAGGTATTTTATAACTATTCCCTCGATCTGCTTGATATAAACTACCTAGGAGTGTAATTCTGGATAGCCATGAGTATGTTTATATTCAGAAAAACACTTTGTTTTAAACCTTCGACAAAACCTTGTCTTTAAGTACTTGAAGACCTTAAGCAGGTCTGAAGGCTTTTTGTCCACTGTTAAAAGCTTGCCTCTTTTCCAAATGTGGCGCTTACCCTAAGAGGGTATTAAACTAAAGGTAGTATCTGTTATCATACTTGAGTAAAATGAATCCAGGAAAAAAAAAAAAATAAAATAAAATCTGGATCTAGGTTTTGCAATTAAGTTATCTTGAAAAGGCTTTGTTTAAATTTAGAACTAACAGGAAAATGGAACGCCAAAGCTCCAGAAGCAAATGACGTGCAGTGCACGGCAACTGTCAGCTTATGTCTGCAAGACTCCTGCCCCAAAATGCACAGGAACAGCCTTCCTGAACTTCCAGACAGCCTGCAGTCTGGAGTGTGTGTCAACAGTGGAAGTAACTTCATACTGCAAAAATATAATTTCTTGCTTATTTCTGGAAGAAGACAATCTACATACAAAAAGATTATAAAGATTGTCTTATCTGAAGGACTGGTGCTATTTTCACACCTTTTCCTGTAGTGTATAATTAGTATTCAATTTTTTGGAGGGCTCACAAAAAAGGAAGTGTGTGCCACAATGCACTTTTAGGTATTACCTTCAACACAGGAGTAGTTTTAAAGCAACTTCCCCCCAGGAAGTGAGTGAAAAATGATTCATCACAAAATCACCTCTTCCACATTGGATGAAAACCTCAACCAAAAGACAAGGAGTGAGGGAAAAGACTGGCACGGTGGGGCAACGCTGGTAAACGCAGGATTTGTGTAAACATTTCCCACACACAGCATTGCACAGGAGAAGGCAGCACTGCTGCGATGTGCAAAATGAAACGAATTCTCTGTCTGCACATTTAGATCTCAAAGAATTAGTTAGTCCACCGAGGACAGCAAGTGTTTACCCCTCTAGGTAGTAAATTTGGCTGTGAATTTTCTTTGTTAACGCGGGTGTAATTTTCCCCACCATTCCGCCCATCCTGAGAGCCAAAGCCGCTGGGCTCGCTCCGCACACGCAGCTGTTTCCCCGCACCGCAGAGACCAATGTTCCCGGGCACAGAGGCATTTCCCTCTCTCAGACAAACTCTCAGCTGCGCTCCTAGCGTCTCCTCGAGCCAACCGACGTGCTAGAATGTTGCTCATCTGACAACGAAACCGGCGTCATCGTGACAGCTTAAGGACATCCCTTGTCCTTAACCTATCCCTTTACCGACATCCTTGACTTTTTTGCATACACCAGCAGGCGCGGTGTGTCCCTGTGAGTGATCGGTACCCACCGCCCCCCGCTGACGCCTGGATGGGGCGGTCCCCGCTCCCTACACGTGCCTGGAGAGGCCGGCTGGCCCGTAGATCGCGACCTTTGTCCCCCGCCCCGGGCCGTCGCCCCGTCCCGGGAGCGCCGTGCCGACTCGGGGGGCGCGGAGCCGGACAGCGAGGGTGAAGGGCCCGCGGCGGCGGCGGCGGCGCCCCGTCCCGCGGAGACGGAAGGCGGCCCGGGGCAGGATGGCTCCGGGCTCTGCGCGCAGGGCTTGCTCGGGGAGGGCTGCGGCCCGCCGGGGTTCCCGGCACGGACCCCGCTCCCGCCGTCCCGAGGGGGCACCGCCGCAGTGCGGGGCGGCCGCGCCTGTGCGCGCCCCGCGGGTCGTCACGCCCTGCGGCAGCGCTGCTGCGAGCGGCGAGAGGCCTCGGGGAGGCGCCGGACTGCCGGCGGGCCGCTGGGGCTAGAGACAGGGAGGGAAGGAGGGAGGCAGGGAGGGAGGAAGCAGGCGGGGAGACTTCCTCCTCCTCCTCGGCGGCAGCAGTAAGCAGCAGCGCGGCTGGAGCGGCCGGCAGCGCTGGGCACCGGCCCGCCCCTGCCCGACCGGCGGTGGGCTGCGCCCCGGCCGGGGGCTCCCCACGCCGCCCATGCCACCCACGCGTCCCCGCTGGCGCTGACCGCTCCGCCGGCTCCGCGGTGGGGCCGCTCCTGGGCCGGCGGCCGCCGCCGGCCGGCCGGAGCGCCCAGCGATGCCGGTGGCCGCCCGCTCGGCAGTCCCCGGGGCGCAGCCCGACGCCGGGCTCCATGCCCCTGCCCGCCAGCGGGACCGCGGCGTCGCTCCGCGCGGCGAGGAGACGGGCGGTGAGCGGCACCATCGCCAGGCCGGCGAGGCGGGCCGGCGCGGCAGATGGGTGGCTTCTTCCGCCGCCCCCTTCCTGCCTGCCTTCTCCTCCTCCCCTCCGCCGCCCCCCGCCTCCTCCGTTGCCTCCTCCCCCGGTGGTGGGGCCGCCGTCGCCGCCTCCACCTCCCCCTCGGCTGCCTCCCTTCTCCCGGCACTCTCCCAGACCCGCGCCCGCGTCCGCTCCTGCTACGGCTTCCCGGGACTCGCCATGAGCGGCGGTTCCGGTCGCTTACCGCCGCCCGCCGCCCTCTGCCCGCCGCCGCCCCTCCACGGGCCGAGCTTGCCGGAGGCGGGAGCGCGGAGCCAGGGCCGGGGCAGCCCCGCCGGGCACGGCGCACCCCGCGGCGTCCCGGGCGCCAGAGCCCCGCCACCAGGTGAGCGGGAGAGGGGCCCCGGGGGACTGGGAGCGGGTCCGGGCGTCCCACCCCCGGCTGGCAGCGCAGCCGGGCCGCAGGGCCGCGGAGTTGCCCTCCGCAGCGCCCGGGGTCCGTTCCCGAGTGGGGGCCACGGGCGGGACGGGACAGGAGGGAGGGCAAACTCCCGCTGTTCTGAGCACGGGGAGGCGAATCGCCGGCGGCGGCTGGCGGCAGGCCATGTGTCGCCCGGACGGCAGCGAAGTGCTCGGGGCCGCCTTTGAGCCGGTGCCCGGTGCGGCGATGGCTCTTTCCCCGACGGCCGGTCGGTCGGTCGGGATGCGGCGGAGCGAAGCGCGGGCGGCCCGCAGTGCTGGCGCTCGGGCGGGCGCCTCCGGCTGTCGCGCTGCTGCCGCCGGCGCTCCCCAGCCCCGCGCCCCTGCCCGCCGGTGCAGCCGCGGGGCTTGCGCTGCGCCGGGCACCGTGTGCGCTCGCCCTCCAGCCTGCGTCTCGTCACACTTAGATGTGCCCCGGGCAGCGCCGGGGCCTCGCCGGCTCTGCCGCCCTGTCTCCCTTGCGCAGCAGCTGCCGGCCTTCTGCAGCCTGCCGGCTGCGCCCCGCTCCTGGAAGGATTTGTGTGTGTATGTGTGCCTGTGTATGCGTGTGTGTGTGTGTGTGTGTGTGTGTGAGTGAGTGAGAGAGAGAGAGAGAGAGAGAGGGGGCGATGTGTCCGTGTCCATATCCGTGCCCGGAGCCAGGCTCCTCCCCTCGCAGCGGGCTGCCGGTAACTGCGGGAATTCACCGGGCACAGTGACTGGTCATCGTAAGTTCCTGCGTGCTGCTCCAAAATCCTGACTGCAACTTCGGCTTTTGGCTTGTGAGACCCCCCGTTGAGTGACTTCGGGGCTCTCATCGTCAGTTCCATAGACGTGTTTTTGGATTTCCTCTTAGAAACCGCTCCACAGCAGGATCCCTCTGAGGAGCTGGTTTTGGGCATGTGGTTCGTTCATCCTGAAGCTTCGATGTTTTCAGGACTGTGGTCTCAACATATGGGTTGATGTGCTTGTTTATAATCAAACACAAGAGCCGCTTCCAAGGCTGTGCTGGAGTTTCCCACATGCTTATATTTAAACGCGTGTCTGTGTGGTTTTGGGATCAGGGCCTTAGATGTTTTCCTAAGCTGTTCTTTGTGAATGGCAGCCAGAATGAAGTTGTTTATACATATGTGAAGTTACTAATTAGGAAGTGGTATGGGAGAAGGTCAGAAAACAAGACATCGTTCTTCGGGCCTGGAGGGTGAGGAAACGAGGTGTCTAATTAAGTCTTTTCTTGGAGTGTATTTTTAGTGGTGCTTATGTCTTGGGCACTTTAGTTGGGTGATTTACCGGAGTCTCTGGTATGGATGTTTATACTGATAGAAATCTTGCTCTGAAATGAAGTGGTTTTAAAGACAAGCTCCTCTTGAAATTCGGGATTGACAACATAGTAAAGGATTACAATGCAGAAAGTTAAGGGAGAGTTTGAATTTTTACCTTTGCATTGTATTATATGGTTCAAAAGCAGCTTTTGCTATGTCCTGAGACTGCACAGTACAAGGGGCAGATTAGTCTCTCCCAGGCCTTCCAAGTAAAATATACAGGAGAAAAATATTTTTCCAGTATGTGTTATATGGAAATGGAGGTTTTATCTGATGAAGCTTTATTTCAACTTTTTGTTTTAAAATTGCATGGACATTCCTGGTATAGATGATAACCTTATCTTAAAGCCTGATCTCTCTTAATCTTCTTAAGCTCTTAGCAATCCTATAGACAAATTGACCTAGTATGCTACTGTTGGGAGATAAAAGCTTTTGTATTTTCCACGGTTTGGAAAGTCATGGTGGCGAAAAGTACTCTAACCTTTACCACATAATAAAATCATCATAAGCCTAGGGTACAAAGATCTTAATGTTGGATTAAGGAACACTGGACTTTTTCATTCTCCAGAAAGGGACTTTTTTGGGGTTTCTTCTGAAGTTTTGGTATGCACTATCATGGATGCTGTGTTTAATGGTACTTGCAATAGTGAGAATGATTTTTCTCAAAAGAGCTCTTGCAGGCACCCAAATAAAGTTTTACAATATACTTAAGTCAGCGCAGCAGGTAAATGTTTGTTGCTAGTCGTTGTCTAAAAAATACATAAAACATTTTTAGGTGGTATGATATGTGGTTTGTATTATAATTTTGAAATAATGTCATAATTTACAGGCAAATCCAGGAGATTTCTAGACTGGGCATAAGGAGTGTTTTTTTCTTCGCTTGCTTTTCTCCAAAGGGAAAGACGCTTCATGAAGGTCTATCTTTCGCAGTCAAATATACGTCACCAGAGGGAAAAATGATGAACTAAACTCAGGCATCAGGGCCAAATTTAGATTGTTTTGCTGAGCATCCTTAGTTGTACTCTTGATCCTAATGTATTAACTTTTGGTAAAAAACCATATTACGATCTAATATTCAGACATTGAGAGGCAGCGAAACTGCTGCACTTTAAGCAGCAATTAAGATTGAGAGAATCTTTGCTATGTCTTTTCCCCCAGCAGAACAATGTTCAGTGATGGTTTGGTCTGTTTTGGTGTTGTTTCTTTTTTTTTTGTTTTTTCCAGTATGGAAAAAGTGTTTTTTCCAGTGTCGGCAGTATGGAAAGTCTCCATTCATGGCTGTCAAATGTGCAAGGATATTGGACTAGAAATGTTGCTGATTCTTTACTTCATTTAGAAAATTGATCTTGATTTTAAAAGGCATTTCACTTCCATAAAGTACTTTTCCTCCACTGGGGTACCTGCATCTCCTTGGTGAAAAGGAATAACTTGCCTAGAGGAAAGGTTGTCAGCTAGGAAAAGTGTGTCTGTAGTGGAAAATCTTAGGGTGGTGTGTTTTTTTTCAGGTCTGTATTGATAGTCTCAGTTGTTGCAACATCTGGAAAGGAAAGATGGCTTTTTGAAGTTGTGCTGTATTTTAGACATGTTGTTATGTCCATAACTGGTGAAAACAGCTTTTCTCTTAAACGTCTTTGTTACTCGTGTCAGTTCTTTGGATGTCATCTGTTGAACTTTACTAAGTCTACTTAATATTGCTTTCTCTCCTTCTGTTGCTAAGTCTTTAGTTAGTTTAGTTGTTTTTAAAGGCGCACATGAGGTTAAGTCCTATATTAAGAAGGGAAATGGAAAGTGTTTATTTTGTCAGATAACTATGCATTTGCTAAGTCTTTCAGTTTGGAGAAGCTGAAACTTCTGCTGAAAGGATTAGTGCCTGTTTTCAAGCCTAGCTGGTTGTAGAATGTGAGGAGCTGGACTTCTTGTGAAGGTTATATGAGGTGCCTGTTAAGTGCAGTAGAAAGCTGAATTCTTAGTGGTTCTGCTTAATTCTGTATATGCTGAGCAGTTATAGTAGAATTGCATGTTCATATTGACACGTACAAAACTTCTGTGCTTTTAGCAGTTGTGCATAGTTATACCATCTCTGTGTGGTATTTGTGGTTTTGTTCTCAAACTGGAGAGCAGTTAATGTGGCTTTACAGTGAGAGTTATATTTAATTCTGGCATGCCTGGTGATAGATGCTAGTTTATTTATGACATGGTGATGCCTTCACAGCTTTATAACCATATAAAATAAAATGAGATGGAAAGATACCTTCTTGGTAGGAACAAGTGAAGCATGTTCAATATGTGGAGACTTTTCAAGAGTTACAATTGATTTTGATAGATTAAAGAAAAAATAAGCAATGAAACAAAAAAAAAACCCCACCGAAACCAGAAACTCTCACTGGAGCATCTCCATTTTAATTTGGTCAAACTGTGATGTAATGAAATGGCTTGATGGTACTTCCTGGTTAGAATTACCACAATATTGTAAATCTGTTACTTTGCATGTTTGAACATAATGCATGTTTTGGACACGAGATTGCAACCACCTTTAGCATATGAGAATTACTTATTATAATGTTGGTATGTTAGTTTCACTAGCTTTGAATTATAAAGGAAAATAGGAGGCTTTGTTTTTTACATAAATTAGTTGTACTGTGAATAGATTATAATAATGACAGATTTAATGTTAATAGACATATAATAAACATTTGTTTCAAGAAGTTGGTTATAAAAGATATGAGTTGCATATTTATTGGATTTATTTGGAAAATAAATGCAAATGTACTTCCTTAATTATTTTCAGATAAGGTGCTTTCATTTTATGCCATGCTCTGTGACTATCAGTTTTATATTTTTATTTCACTTTCACCTTGTAGTATTTACAGCAACTGGAAATCACGATTTTATGGCCTAAAATTGTTCTTTGGAGGTGCCAATATCAAGGCAGCTCAAGTGGATGCTAGCAAGTGTTAATATACTGCCACCCCCCACCCCCAACATAAGTATTTACGGATAGTGTGAGACTGAAACAAATCTATTTTAAAGAAAATATATAATATTAATATACAGTTCTTCTGATTGTAGTTCACAGAGTATGAATAACTTGATCCTTGTCTAATCTGTCATATTTTAGATGTAAAATATGCAAAAGCCTGGAAATTAAAAATTCAGAATATTCTCTAAAGTACAAATTTCAGTTTAATAATAGCAAGAAGACCAGAGATACGTCTTTAATTTGGAAATGCATGCTCTGCTTTGGAACGTCTGCTTATGAAATAATCTAAATTATCTTTTTGGTCTGAGACATCAAAATACTGAGCTTGAGAAATATTTTTGCCTTGTCACAGAAAGGTTAAAATGAGAAACTGCTGTAAAGACTATTAAGCATGATTGAGAACACTAAATTCTTGGAAAAGCTGTGTTTAATTAAAAAATAAAGGTGGGGTTCAGAGTTCTTTTCTTTGCCTTTTTATGTTTAGTTTTGCTGCTTATACAGCCCTTTTTCACCCACAAATTTTCTTGGCAAAATGAAATCCACATGCGGACAGAATCTTTTTGACCAATTTTTTTTTTATTTTTCTTTCCCCCTGGGAAAGATAGGCTTTAAATCTTTTTCAACCAATAGCTTTGCAACCTTTTTGTTAGCTCTTGCATCTTAGGTATTTTAAATGGTCTTGTATGGCATATGCTTCATATTGGAAGTTCAAATGGAGATGTATTATCTAAACATAAGGGTTGTCACAGTTAATGTGATGCAAGATGTGGATGGGTTAACAGTAAGGGAAGGTTTCAGAATAAGAGGAAATGTTACAATTTTTTCAGTGCCCTGGTTTTGGCTGGAATAGAGTTAATTTTCTTCCTGGCAGGTACTTGGGGCATCAGTCAGTGTTTGGTGACTGATGGTATTGTGCATCACTTGTTTCTCTTGGGTTTTATTCCTGGGTCACCCCTTCCTCCCACCCCCCTCATCTCTCTATCCATTACAATTATAGTACTATATCATTAATGTTGTTTTAGTATTTTACTTTATTTCAATTACTGAACTGTTCTTTTCTCAGTACACGAGTTTTCCCTTCTCTGATTCTTGCTCATGTCCCACTGGCAAAGGGGGAGAGTCATGGAGAGCTGCTGCTGGTACTTAGGGTTAAATCATGGCACACTGAGAGCTCCCATTACACGAATATTTTAATAAGATAGTGCTGCTTTTCCCCACCTTTGTTTTACTGGGTTTTGTTTGTTTTCTTATGTTATACCTTTTTTAGTGCCTTTTTTTTTTTTCTTAACACCTTCTGGTTGCATTCTTATATGCATATTCTAAACCGTTTTTAACTTGTTTTTCTATGTGAACTACAGTAAATGCTTTGTTGTTAGAATCCCTTGCATAAAGAAAAGATCCTCCATTCTTGATAGGAAAAATACTCTTGTTCTTGTGCTTTGATGACTTAAAATAAAGCTTCCTTCAGGAAGTTGCTTGTTGTGTAATGTAGGGCAAAGAATGCATACTTCACTTAAGGAAAGATGCAGGAAGTTTTCGAAAGAAGTAGTAAGTATGTCATAGGTATTTTCACAACTAATTTAAGCAACCATGACATACAATGTTTTCTGAACTTCTGAAATGCACACACATGCTCCAAATGTTCATTCTTAAAACACTCTTCCTTAGATTTTCTCAATGGACAGCCTGGCAACCGAGCTCTAAGCTCTGGAGTTGCTGTTCCCATTATCCCTGGCACCGTGTTTAGGTTGAGTCTCTCTATCATCCGTCTTATGCAAGCTCTTTGCCACCATGGTGCATGAAAAAGTAAGATCTGTTATCGGTCTTCTGGTGGGAAAGTGTGTCAAGATGCTTCTCTAGTGTCTCTTGTAATAACTGGGGTTCTGCATCCAGACAAACGACCTGACTTGCTTGCTGCATTGTCTGGCAGCTGGTGTGGTTTTCTTGAACATAGGCTGTCATAATAAGCCTTCAATGCAACATTGTAGTATTTCAAAGTTCACATCTCTAAGCATTTGGGCTTGGTCACCAGTTTCTAGGACAATCCCAAATGGGAAATTAAAATATTAAAGGAAACTACTCTAGCATTTCAATTACAACAACCAAACCAAACCAACCCAACCCTCCCCCAAACAGAAGGAAAAAAAGTTCCAGCAACATAACCTCCTGAAAAACTTACTTAAGTCTTTAACTGAATTTATGATCTTCTGTGTAAGGTACACAACTGTAGCACAAGGGTGTGCAGCTAGTATCAGTAAAGAATATCAGTAAAGAACTTTTTAAACTTTAACTTTTTTTAGAGGGTGTTTATGATTGTATCTGATATCCTTTATGAATAGTGGAAATGCATTTCTTCCTGTAATACTACCAGTCTCTACTTCCAAAAAAATGTTATTTGTGCTTGTGTGCTTTTTTTCTGGAAGGAGGGTATGGGGAAGGTAGTGATGTTTTAAGTTTTCTGCCAGCCTCTGGAGGAGTAAAGTATGAATTCTGTGACTCTTACGCTTCATAATCTGCATGCCTGGAAGATTCCCTGTTAGGAAGCCTACCCTTAAATAGTCTCAAAATTGCTGAAAGCCATGCACTGTATTTGTTTGCATGACTTCTAGTTGTGTAAGAGCCCGAGGAATGGCTATTAAACCACAAAGTATGGCTCGAAACATTAGCTGTGTATATGGAGCAGTTGGGTCTGTCTGTTGGAACAGCTCCTGTGTCGTGTGATTGAACTTGCACCACGCAACAGCAACATATAGTTTGACAACCTTTGCTGCCTGGTTTTTCAGCACAGCTGAAAGTTATCTCCTCTTTATCTTTTGTTGCTTGGCACCTAAAATATAGTCAGGTCCCAGAGTGAAAATATTAGAGATTTGTGCTTACTCTCTGCTCGGGTTCTTGCTCTGTGAAGGTTTCGCTTTTAGGCACATGGATACTTCTGCTTTCATTAAAAACCTGTGCAAATGTTTGCTGGATTTGGATTGTGGTGGATTTTTTTGTCTCCCTACCTACAAGTCAATATTTTAAAGTGATTTTTTGAATTTCCATTAAAAATGTGTTTATCTGCTTTTTTTAGTGTGTGCAGGCTTTCTGTACATATCTTTTCCATGGCATCACTTTTTTTCCTGTTTATAAGTTGAAATGGCCCAGAGCCAAGCAGAGTAAGCAGTAGTTTTTGGAAAGAATTATCATGCAGATTTAGTAGTAGGATATTGAGCCTTTTGGCACAGAAACCCTGTGAGTCTGTAATCATTGTGGTTTGTGTGTGTGTTTTTGAGCAAGTTTACATAAAGTGTTTATGATACGATCTGAAAATTGCTTTTGCAGCTTATTTTGGAGGTTGGGTGCAGGTTAGACATCTGAGCTGTTTCAGAAATGCATTTTGATTTTTGGAGGCTTGCAAGTGAAAGCTTTTAGCCACCAGTGTGACAAGTGTCTTCAAACTTAAATAAATATGTGATTATGCTTGTAAAGATCAGCAAACTGAGGTACATACTGCAGGGACGTTATTTCGAGAAAGTGAGAGTCAAGATGTGTGTGATGTTGTTTGTCATAAGGGCCTGTTGAGTTGGACTGAAAAAGTGAATCAGATAGAAAAATATTCTTTTCTTTATTAAAACTTAATTTATTTTTAAAACACTGTCAGTCTCTTCTGCCCATAGGGTATTGGTTCTGCTTTTATGCAACGAGGCACCAAAAATATTACTAATAATGAATTTGGACACTGAGGAAAAATAACTTACAGGATTTGTTGCATTTGGCAGCTTTTTATTTGATGAGGCATATTGAATATGAAGGATTAGGAAAAAGCTATGAAAGTGGTAAATATGGTAAAAATTACTCAGTAGTGACTAGGATTATGTTACCTTACAAACCTGGAAAAAATCCAGTTATGGAACAGCGTATCTCTCTAGTGGAATCGTGATCCTCAGCTCTGTCACTGATTACGTTTGTGGTGAGGACCAGTCAGTGTATTGGGGTGCAGGTGTGCTGTGCCGAGGGATCTTGGCAGCCTGGAGAGCTGGGGACCTTATGGCATTCAGCAAAGGCTGAGGCTTGCACTGGGGCAGAGCTGTGTGCCTTCAGCGAGGGGGTTGAATGTGTGGGTAGCAGCTCCTGACCTAGTGGAGCTCACTCGTTCAAGGGCAGCAAGCTTACATAGGGGCTGGAGCATGGGAACTGTGAGGAGAGGTAGAGGACACTGGGATTTCCCAGCGTGATTGAAGAGATGGCCCAGGGAGATCCCAGCTCTGAGATCCTAATGCCCTCTCTCCTTCTCTTATGGCAGATGAAGAAAAGATAGTGCCAGGCTTTGGCATGCTGGTAAGGCAAGTCACTGGGAATCGGGCTCAGACTGAAGCACCTAACTGTGTGGCAGATATTTTTAGGAAGAATCTTCCTTCACTCTGAAGCAGAGAACTGTGGACGTTATGGGCCTTACAACTTTGGAGAGATTCAGAACTTTGCCAGACAAGGCACTACTTTAAATTGGCCTGGTCTGAACAGGGGGATTGAATTATCAGATATCCTGCAGTTTCTTGCAGCCTGAAAACGTTCAATTACTGTATAGTAAGCATGTTACCTTTAGCCTGGGGATGCCTGTTTCAGGCATTGCAAATAAAGGAGCAGCAGTTTGGGACTGGTCTAGTTGCACAAGGTCAGAAGTGATGGTGAGAACTCAGATTTCTTTGTCATGCAAGTGTCACCTCAATTCTGCGAGACTGCTTTTTTTTCAACCTTGATTTTTTTCACGTGCTTTCCCCACACACCCAAAAGTAGCTTTTGAGTTGGGTATTTAAGGTATAAATGCTTCTGGGTAAAAAATCAATAGCTCTTTGTATTTAAAGCAGAGCTACACTTCTGCCCTTCAGCCCTTCTTCCTAACTTACTTGCTCGTTTATGTACAGTCTGTTTTCATCTGACAGACAAAAGTATGCTCTTCAATTTTTATTTTTCAATCCTAGAAGTATAGGGGTCCTGTCTTTCCAGTCATAACTTGGTACAGAAAGTGCCAGGTAACTTAATTGAGACATGTGTTCAGCAGTGAGAGGGATTTTTTTCCAAGCTTGAAGGGTATGTAAAAAATAAAAAAAAAATGTATTCACTGATGTATTCTTATCCTTTTTTGTTAGTCTTTACCAAACCAGTGTTTCTAATATGATAACTCTACTGGTGTATACATTTTTTATAGTATTTTTAAGGGAGAATGGTACAAACAAGAATTCAGTCAATAATAGAAAATATGAACACAGCAGAAAGTAGGAAAAGAATGGAAAACTGTAGTATATGGCCTCCTCAGGCTGCCTTCCCATGTAAAAGCGAAATTGGCATCCTTAAGTAAAGCTTAGGAATTGGCATTCTTAAGTAAATTGTCATCCTTGTTGGCTTAGTCCATTTCTCTGTAAATAGCTTCAAACTTCAGTGAGGCTTTTTAGCTTTTTAAAAAGACTTCTAGTAAATTACTGGTTAAGTATCAGATAAATTAGTCTGCTCTCTCAAGCAAACAGCTTGAAGGGATCTGATGCTGTTTTGTCTGACTTATTGATCTGTGGACACGGGTAGTTGTTGGACAGTTAGACAGTATTTTGCTTCCAAACAGCTGCAGTCTCTCTGTACGGTCTCTCTGACAAGGACACAGGAAATAAAGGAGGATATTGAAAGCAAGGAAAACCAAAGGAATTGCAGGGAATGGAAATTGTAAGGATTTGGAGGCAAACTGTGTTACTGCAGGGGAAAGCATAAAAATATATAAGAAAATTCCATGAACACAGATTTTCATAATTTCTGATGTTCATGTAACAACTTACCTCTTTTGAGGATCACTCTTAAAATATATGTGCCATAAAAAAGAGTTTTCAAAGCAAGTGAGTTGCCCATATTGTTATGGACTTGTTTCCTGTGAATTAACTGTAGATTTACCTGTATCTCTTGTTTATGGGCTGTGTGGAGGGTGTGTGGTAGGGTGGGTAGTGAAGCAAAACGAGGATGCCAGAGTATTCTGGAGTTACTGAGTCTTCATCTAGGTTGGGGCAAAAGTGGTTTAAAAGCATTCTGAAACAAAGAGGAGTGCCATTGGTTTAATTTATTGCTCTCTAGTGTTACATTTCCGCATTATGTCAAGATTTTGTTTCCTATCAGGTATTTTTTGGGTGCTGCATTTTCTGTTTTAGACTGATGTCATAGAGAGGTAGCTGTTTTCAGTAACTTAGTTCTGCACCTTTGTGTTTCTCCATTTTC
Source organism: Cyanistes caeruleus (assembly GCF_971803275.1). NCBI lineage: Eukaryota > Metazoa > Chordata > Aves > Passeriformes > Paridae > Cyanistes > Cyanistes caeruleus. Next base: position 34,710,093 of record NC_141732.1, read on the forward strand.
TGCTGCCTTAGCCCCTTGGGACTTTTTTTGTCTCAGATAGCAAGAGAGGTGAAGAAGTAGTCTAATAGATTGGATTAGAAAGCAAGACATAGGAGATCATTCTACCAGTGTACAATGCTGTAAGAGAACTTAATTTTCAAGGCACCATATCTAATTATGGCCTTTTATATCTCTGGATTTTCAAAATAGGGTTGATTTTCCAGAAAAGACATACCTGAATGATTGCCACCTAGAGTGGTTTTAATTTTGATCTTCTAAAGATCTTAAATTTAAACAATTTGAAGAAGAAATGTTGTCTAAGGTTTATTGCATCTCTTTAAGAGGAAGGTGTGTACATAAACATGGAAGACCTCATGATCTCTGTCGAGAGAAGTAGGTGAGAATACTTTAGTGCTGTTTAGTACAATTGGTATGACTGTTACTGAGTATCTGTATACTGACATGCTTTGATATTTACTATGCAGTGTCTTTGGAGTTACTGCTTAGGGATTGCCTGTGCTAGAAAGTTATGCTCTGTTCAATCAGCATATCCAGAAGGGCAAGGATGGTCTTCTTGGTCATAAAAGTGACTTTGGAATGCTCATTCTGGGAGAGTTTGTCCTATTTTGAGAAACAGGGTAACTTATCAATATGACCATTTTGGTATGATAACCTCACTGTTCTTGGATTGTAGACACAGTGCATCTGGAGAATTGTGGCTTACAAATGCACTTATGTGTTCTCTTATGTAGACCACCAGCTTATTTATTTCATCTTGAATGAAATTCAATTTCAGCTTGAAATTTCAAGTTCCTAACAGCTGTGTGTGGTACTGAAAAGAAATTTTCAGCCTTGCTGGGGCCCATGTGGTGCCTTTTTGGAGCATGGGTGTCAGCTGCCTCTTCCTTGCAGTCAGTCCATGTGATGAATTTAAGATATGATTTCCTATAAAACAATTGTGGTTTAAACCTTTACCTTGCTTTGCCTAACTCTTGCTGTCTTACGTTTGCTGCTCCTTGCGTTTAAAAATTTTGTCTTCCCCTCAGCTCATTTGGGGAAGCATGCTGGAATCTCCTGGATTGTTCTTATGGCTGTCCAGGCATTTTCCTTGCTTTTGCTACCTCCCAGACCAATTAAGCTTGTCCATTTCAAGGCTATTGTTGGAGGAACAAATTTTAAAGTGCAGTAAAAAATCTTTGGTGAGCTGAATTGCGGCTCTTGCAGAATATTATGTTCAGCATTCTTGTGACCACTGAAGCTTTTTATGTTATCATTGGAGCAGTGACATCAAAAGGGGAGAGCTATCACAAAGTCTTAAGAGAGGGGAAACCAGAACATGTGGTTGGTTACCTGTTCTCCAGGGCTGCCCAGAGTGCTCTATGGAAAATACAGCTAGCAGGCTGAGGGTGACGAATCATGGCCTGGGAGACAGACTTCTGGGACATGAAAGTGATTCTCAGCACTGGTAAACAAAATGCTGTCTTGCTTCAACTGCTTGGATTCCTTGTGAGGATTTTGTATGAACTGCAAAACTGGGCTCAGAACATTCTGCTTATGATCTTACCAAGAAGGATTTTTGCTCATGATTTTTGCACAAGCTGCTATTGTTACAAATGTATTACTTAGGAAAGAAGGGAAAGTGCACTTGGTTGTTGTATATATTAGAAAGAAATGTGGCAGTCTGATCTCTGGTTAAGTCAGAACTTGTGGAGTTTTGCTCTGGCTATAGCATATTTTGTTTTGGAAAAACCTGGGCAGTTTTTTAAGTCTTTAGGCAGAGAGCTTAAATTCCAAATTTTCTCACCCAAACACTGCAGATGCTACTTTTCAGAAACCATTGTGAAGCAGAGCAGATGGAGGCAGTTTTTTAGGAGCAAATTTGCTCTGTTGCCTTCAGAAGTGTGGACATAATTCTCACCATCAACCACAAATAGTCACTCTTCAACTTTGCAAATCAAGTATCATGAAGACAGATTAATGTCTAATCTACTGGTCTGTGTTGATTTCACTCTTTATGCCTGTGTTTATCCTGTGCTTATTGTACTCTGAAATCTGTATTTGTAAAGAGGAGGGCAAGAGGCATTCTTCCAGAAGTCCAGTGGCTGATCTTCTTTGCTATGGAGAGGCTATTGGAAACCTTTGTTTTGCTTTAAAGACAACACAGAAGCTGTTGAAATTGAAAAGGGTAGTGTGCTGAAACAAAAAATTGATATATCAAAAGTCACAAGGTTGTTCGTTCAAAGTCTCCTTTACATACACATTTCTGTTGACTGTTCTATATTTTTCCACTAGCTCTTACTCGTGTTAACATACTGGTGATCTTAAAGAAGGCTTGAGAGTTCAAAACTGGTGATGAGATGACTGATGTGAAAATTCAGTGAATGTAAAATTCAGTGTATTAAGCTGTAATTCTTTTTCTTTTGACATGCATACTTTGAGTTTGTTTGCTTCTAGAGACAAACAGCACATGGATGTGGAAATGTTCACAGACACACAAATGTAGATACCTCATTTATATGAACAGTCATCTCTGTATGTCTTAAAAAGATCTGCCATTTGGCAGTGGCCACAGTCCTCAACTTCTAATTACTTCAGTGCATTATGTAAGGTATGAAAAATAGGTTTACTGAAACTGGCTCTATGGTTTCCTAGAATTATGTGTGCTGAATGCATTGTAAACTTAACAGGGTTTTTTTTTGTGAAACTTGTCTACAGTATGCAGTGGCATAGCTAGTGATTTGCTATTGGGACTGGATGACTCGGCTACTTTAAAACTTGTCTTCCCGTTCTGTATGCTACTTTTCCTGAGATCTTCTCTTCTCAAATATGCCTAAAAGTAAACTGGACTATATATATGTGTCTTTAAATCTGTGTATATACTTTTTGTGTAGAAGTGGAAGCCCTGTCTTCTGGACTGGAGAGAGGTATTCCTTCATTAAGAGCAAAAATAGTAGTTTGTTCAGTTGTAAAAAAAAAGCTGGTGATAACAATCCCCGTCAAAGTAAGTTAGTCTCTTAAAATGACCATGTAGCCTGGATATAACTGCAGTAACTTGTCCTCTTTGTCAAAGTTTTCATGTCAGAGGGGTGTTTTGGCTGCTAAGCTGCTAGACAAACAACTGAAAACTGCTGAGCTTTGTGGATATGTCACAGGTATTGGCTGACATGCATCTGTGTTGCTGCTTTTGCTTTCAGATGTTACCATGAGTATCAGTTGGAGCACAAGGAGCTATGGTAGTAGGAGTGTTTGGGAGAGCTGGGTCTTGTTTACTTGAGAAAGGTAAGAGTGTGATGGGGTTGTGGGAATTCCTGATGGAACAGAGTGAGAATGGGTGATAACTAGCCAGGAAAGATCACACAGCAATGAGATACTTTACTAAGTCAAAGAGGATATCACAAGCTGAGAATTGGCAACTACAGAAAAGGAAATACTAAATCCTCTATTGCCTCTGTAGCATGTTACTGAATTAGGAGACATGAAGCAAATTCCAGAGTATAGTTTGTTTGTGCAGAACATATAAAATGAGACAATATGGAAACTAAAGTAAAACTCAGTGGAGAAATGAGGTTATGTTTTGATGAGATAACTTTAGCAGAACACAAGGTGCCCACCAGAGTAACTCTAATCACTCACCTTCCTTACCTGGACAGTGAAGAAAAAGTATAGCAGAAAGTTCAGCAAGTATGGTCACAGGCAAACCAGACTTGGTTTGGAGAAATTCATTTAACTGCCAGTGAAAAGTCAGAGAAGGATAATGATAAATAAAAATAAACCTTAAAACATCTTCTCCGCACCCCTCCCTTCTTCTCAAGTTCTACTTCAGCTCTAGATTTCTCTTCCTCCTCTGTCTGAGTGGCTCAGGAAAATGGGGGATGGGGGCTGTGATCAGTTATCACACTTGTCTCTGCTGCTCCTCCCTCCTCATGTCTTTCCCTGCTGCACTATGAGCTCCCTCCCAGCTTTTCCAGCATCAGTCCTTCCCATGGGCTGCAGTTCTTCATGAGCTGCTCTAGTATGTTTTCCAGCATGGTCATATCCTCCTTCAAGCACCTTCTCAGATGTGGAGTCCTCCGTGGGCTGCAGGTGATCTCTGCTGCATCATGGACTTCAGTGGGCTGCAGGGGGATAGCCTGCCTCATTACAGTCTTCAGCACAGGCTGCACAAGAATTTCTGCTCTGGTGCCTGGAGCCTCTCGTCTCCCACCTTTTTTTCACTGACCTTGAGGTATGCTTCGCTGCTGTTGTACAGCAGTTTTCCCCCTTCTTAAGCATATTCTCTTAGAGATGCAATCACTGTCACCAATGGGCTTGGTCTTGGCCAGTGGTGGTTTTATTTTGGAGCTCACTGCCCTGGCGTTTGTACATAGAAGAAGCTTCTGACATCATCTGACAGAGGTTATCCCTGTAGCCAGCCACCAAAACCTTGCCACACAAGATAGTCTGAAAAAAAATATCTAATTATCCACATATGTATCCAGTGCAGACAAACATTCCCTGTATGTATGTGTTAGCTGACCTTTGGCTACACAAAGATTTTGATGCCCCTCCTAGACTTGAAGGAAACACATCTTCTTTCCATACATTGTCCTGGAGCAAGATGGAGTTGTATGATGAACTGGGTGAAAAAGCTAATGCAGGAAAGTAGAGTCAATTAAGCATGTTGTGTTTTTTGGTTTATGACTGCTTATGACTTAAACAGTTTGCTGCCTAGAAAAGTTCTACAACTGAAAAGGGTAATATAGTTGACCCTAAAGGCAGGTTTTTCTGGGTTTCATGTCCTATACCTTGCATTTAAAATTTAAACTGCACTACATGGCAGCTGTTCTATTGAAAAAGAAGTATAAATATACAGAAGGATCTAGATAATGGCTATGAATCCTACTAGATTACTTGTCAGAAATAAAGATGCTCTTTGTACTTGTAAGTTTACCGTTGGGGAGAGGTCTGGAATTATTAAAAAAATAAAATAATGAAATTCCAATTGAAATGCTAAATCACAGCTCTTTGATGTAGATAGAGATTCGTGTATTATGTCTTCTGCTTAGCTTTTCGGAGATTTCAGATTTTTAACTTTACCTTGGAAGCTTTCAAAAAATTGTGGGGGTTTTGTGGTGGTGGTTCTTGTGGTGGTTTTTCTTGTGTTGGTTCGGCCCCCACCCCTCCAGAAAAGCCAAAAAACACACCAGAGAGAAAGCAACTGCAGAACTAACAAAGATGCAGAAATAATCCAGCTATATACATGGAATGAAAACAATAGTGTTCAGACTAGTCTGTGATTTTCAGTACAATCTACTCATGGCTGACATGCTGCTTTGCCATTTGATTGAAATTTCTGCACTTTTTCTGTTGTCTTTGTAAATCTGGTAGCTAGATTTTTGAGCATATGTTTGCAACAATCTTTTAGGTGGATTATGTCTATCTAATACCCGTCTTTTAGTAAAATATCAGTGGCTGCAATGTTCAGAGTAAAACTTGAGAAGGCAGTCACATCCATCACAAGGACAGAGGGAGCTTCAATAACGTATTTTCATGTAAGGACAGAGGTCAGCAAGGTTGTTGACAGGAACAGAGAGTAATAAACTTGACTCAGCAGCGAAACCATGTTTCTGGAAGAGTGCATGGGTTTATGAGTAAGGAGAAAAGAGAAATCACTTCTGTCCTCATGCTTCTGAGGAAGTGCTCCTTTCTCAGTAGCACTTGGTTTGCATACCAGGGGAAAACTGGTATTTGTAAGCATCAGTTGGTGTTGGTGTAGGTGACCATCTTGCATTTTGTACTGTGGGAAAATGTGCCCATTTCTAGCCCTTCCAAAGTGATCAAAGACATCTGTATTGTTTGAAGAAATTTTTCTGATTTGTGTTTGAAGGGATCCATTTTTCATTGGAATGAGTGGGTATGGGGCCTTTTCATGAACTCTTAAGTAGGTTGTCCCTCTGTGAAGCTTTCACTGTGATGATGTGCAGTCTCTTTGAAGAACACCACCTGAATCAATTGCTAGAAGTGTTGCAGTGTTTCTTTTATTGAGTGTGATACTGTGGACCATTGGGACAAAACAGAGGAATAAGGTGAAATCAAGACATATGCTGCAAGAGCTGGTTTGGTTTGTGGTGGTTTTGTGAGTATTAGGCTGACATTGGTTTTTTAAGGGAGATAAAGAGAGCTTTGGTTTTTTCAGTGTTCATAAAACATTTTACTTGTGCATGTCTCTTTTCTCTAATTCATGTCATGAAGCTCTGAATCAGGCATCTACCTTTTTATTAGCTATGTAAAAATAATACAAGGAATATCCCAAAAACTGTGTTTCTAGGGTAATAACTTCAAGTATTCTTAAGCTGCAGCTGGGAATAGCAGAAGTAACTGCATATTATCACCTGGCTTCTGACCACTGTACTCCTAAAATGAATGAAGGAACTGCTGCAGTTTAACACTAGCAGTAGGTGTTAGCTGAGGGAAGCCACTTCTCCAGGTTCACTGGGTGTACTTTAAGATATATACCTACAGTATGTAGGAAATCTGGAAGTGTTTCCCTCATTTGTAGTGCTGCTCTAAGATGGGATCAAGAAAAGAAAGAAAAGAGATTGGCACTTTTTTTCTGCCTGTGTAGTAACTTCCAGGTGGTAATTGCTTCCTTCTTTCATCATCCATTGTACCTATTGCAGTCCATTGTGATAGTTTTTAGAGGGCTACTAGGATATACACAGTAAACACAAATAAGTGCTTTATAAAAGTAAATAAATAGTGATGGCATTGATATTTTTATATTTTTGGCTCTTTAAAGAATTTGCCATGTGGAAATGGAAATAGAGATAGTATCAGTGATGAAGATACTTGGGAACATGGGAGGAAGAGAAGAAATATACTTGTTTTTTCAGGAGCAGAAGTATATTCTCTATTGAATACAGTTCTACAGTAGTGTAAAGCAAATTAAAAATTTCACACAGACAGTGGCCTCAATGTGCAGATATTTCCTTGAACTTTACCTTCATTTATATGATTCAGATTGTTCGTGAATCAAAGAGAATAACTTATGCAGTCTGTAACTGCAATTTTGAGTAATCCTCACGAATCAGGGGACTGAAGCTAGAGACCTCTCACTCTGAGGCACTGATCCTTTCTGCCTGACCTCAAATAGTGTTGCAAACCATAAGCTTTCAGGCTGGTAAATGCCAGCCTCAGCTGCTGAATGTAATTTTCGCCTGACTGCTGTATGTATGTATTGCTCATGCAGCCCCAATGCTTTCCTCCTGTACAGTACTAGTACAGGGTTAGTGCTTTTTGTCTGGTACTTGATATGCACAAGCAAATATGATGTAAACCATGTACAAGACATATAATGAATATTAGACAGCTTTTCTTTATCAAGTGAAAAGCAGAAAACCTGAATTGCCCTTATCACCCAGAAGCATGTTATCATTTCACAGAAATGTATTAACCCTCTCGTACAGAACTAAACGTTTGACTGCACTTCCTCCCTCAGATGAGCTATTCATTAAAAACATCTTAATGTCACAATTATTTTCAACTTCTTCATTCTCATAAGCTTTTTAGTATGGTTGACATTTTTGGAGAGAAAACTAAGTGGGTTTCCCATTATAAGATGTTGCTTCTGTTATGAAAATAATGTAGACATATTGGCAGTTAGACAAGTGAGGATCTGTGTCTAGAAATCCAGAGCATAGCTTAGTCATTAGATTTGAGGGGAAATAACATTAAATTAAATGGTTTATTGAGGCAAACTGCTGATACTTGAATTATATAATCTGAATTGTGCTCTTGTCTCTCAAAGTGGCTCTTGAAAGAAGATCTGGACCTAGGTCTATTAGGAGCACTAAGCAAGGCTTTCAGTCTTTCTCAGGGATTGTATTGAGAGTACTTACTATAGTTGCTGCTTTGTGTTGGGCTCTCATGAAAGGATATTTTGAAGATGTTATAACATCCCATTATTACAAGAAGTGGAAATCTAGTATTAGACAGGCTGAGCTTGTGTCTGGCAGGAGTTCTCTCCTGTACCATTTTTGTCACTGTTTAATCTTCGCCACACATACTCTTTTTTATTTCCTTGATATTCAGATCCTTATTTGTAGTAATATTTCCTTGTGTTCCAACTTGTATTACTGCCCATTGTCTCTGGGTGTCTTGAGGAAGAAGAGGAACAAAAATATAATTTCCTCCAGAAATTCTTTCTTCTCTTTTGATTTCTATAGCCCTAATGTTATCTGCTATTCTTCCTTCTGGCTTCAGTTTCCAGGTACCTGAGCCCAAAAGGGTCTATCATGTTGAGCAGTCTAAAGCCTTCCCTCAGTGCTTGTACACTGCTAGAAATGAACAGCTGATGTTTGGTTGTGTTCCAGGAAAATCATAGGCTTGGTATTGGGCTTCTGAACCAGGAAACAACATACCTTACTTTTTTCTTCATGGTGCAGAATCTTTTTACTTACATTGCTGTTGTGCTTGGAGAGGCTGTACTTTTCAAAATTCTGCAAATAGATGGTGCAAAAAAGAAAAACTATAATCAAGCAGACTACTTTCAGAGAAAGAAGAAAGTATATAGATTTTATCTGATCTGGGGTCAGGGATGTTCTTTTTGCCCTGTTCAGGCACCTAGGAGTCTGACAGGATGCAGAACTTCTTATAAAATTAGCAGATGAGCAAATAGAATGTTTCCATTTAATGAGAGAAGACAAAAGGAAGTTTTTGGTCCATAGCTGTAGCTGAAATTATCTTTCTCCTTGTGTGGACTCTTATGTAATTACTGGCATTGAATTTCATCAGTCACTTTATTTGCTCCTCACTTGCTATTGTTAAATAGAGTCATAATTCCGTTGTATATTTTTCTTCCATTTGACCCCAGGTCGTGCCTGTTAGTGATTTTAATAGACTAGAAAATTAGGATTGCTTTGAAACAGACTGCTTTGCAGCTTTGAAGGCCTTGTCCATTAATTGCAGAACCATGTTAGACAGACGAGGATAAACACTCCGTAGCTGAACAATTCTGCCCACACTTATTCAAGTATATTTGCCTGTCTGTGGAACTGGCTGGGTCATGTCTTCCACATTTACTTTACTGGCAGTGTGCTACTCTTCTTGCTCCTGAATAGAGCATGTCCTGAGGACATTCTGGAAATGTGGAGGCCGTGCTCTGGCAATGGGAACAAAGGTTGCACACAGTAACTCCCTCTGATTTCAATCATGGTTTTGTCTTCTTGCTCCTCCTTTCATCTCCTCTAAGGTATTTTTTGGCCCCCTCACTGCTTTTACTGATGAAGTTACTTAAATAATTTTTCCTCTTTAAAATGATAAGTAACTGGGTCAACAGCCTTGATTTTTAGTTGCTATTAATAAGCTTTCACATTAACCCATCACTGCTTTTTCAAGATGACTTAGCGAATCTCCTGATCTCTCCTTCCCCTGCTTTCTGGGAGTGTGTTCACTCTACATTCCACTGCTGGGATTGCCTTTTTTCCATGTCATTCCTAAGAGATATCTTAATAGAAGATCTTGCTGTTAAGCCAGAGTGTACAAAGCTGTGAGTGCATTAGAATGGGAAGAAGTTTGGATGATCTTACAAAACCTCCACAAATCTAGTGGTTTTCTTTGAGGAGTGTTTCCAGCTGTTTGCTGTATTCCAATTAGAGATTGTGTTTTTGCACCTGCTTGAGAAGCCTGGGTTCTGTCACTAACTAAATCAACTTGTTGCTTCCTTGAAATTGGCAATACAAAAATGTATGTCTCATGTCTGCTGTGTTTGTATTCTAATCAGAGAACAAAAGGCAGATGGTAATTACCCTGCATGGTAAATAACTGTAAATTTCTTAAGGAAGATTTGAGCAACTCAGTTGAGGAAAAAATCTCTTGAATGTAAATGTTTAGTACTAGTATTGCTACTACTATTAGTTAGTTACTACTAGTAGTACTAGTACTAACTATTTACTAGTTAGTAGTACTACTAATTGGTCGTAGTACACCTAGGACAGTCTCCCTGTTCTTAGAACTGTTTTTTTCAGAGGCAAAGTGAACTATGTTCTGACAATGTTCTTGTAAATTCATTGACTTTTCATTGAGGTAGCGTCACAAAAGAAGGAAGGACTAAGCTGGTATGGACTTTTGCTGTAGTGGAGGTGCTGGAGGCAGTATTCATATCTTGCATCTGCAGTTGAGTTGGTGGGAAGAGAAAAGGTGGAAGGATTTATCCTGGGGAGTTGCTGTACTTAAATGTGGCAGCCACATCCTTCATGTTTTCCAAATAAGCTTTGACTGGTGTTCTAAGCTTTCTGATACATAATATCTGCTTGCTGTCCAACTTCAGAAACAGGTGAGTATTTGAGTCGTCTGATGGATGAGGAAGCTGAAGTGTTCTCTCTGGATAGCATTAACACTTTCAATTAAAAAGAAGTCTTTGGTGAGATGTACATTATCATTAGCATGCTGGTTAGTCTAGATTATTGGCTAGATGTTTAACTTCATGTTGTCAGTCTTGCAATATGCCTCAAGTACAAAGGAGGATGAGTGAAATAAATTTTTAAAACGGCTGCAAGTGAGAGAAATGGTTGTTTTGATATTTCTGTGCAATGGTATAGGAGATCTAGTCATAGTAGCAAAGAATTGTTGCACATTTGGGGTTAAGAGAGGAAGAAAAATGAACAGTTAAAACAATTGTGTGATACTGAACCATATGTGCTTAAAGGATGAGTTTACAAGAGTATTCAAAAAACTTGTGTCCTGTGGTTTAATTTCTGCTATGGTTATGAAAACACAGGATAACTTTCCTGTTTCTCCATTCTGAGTTAGGACTGTTCAGTGATCACAGTTCAGCTCCTCAGTATTCAGGCAGTTACCTGAAGTTTTTCCACTGCTGTTTTTCCCTTGTGAGCAACATGTGCAGCTTCTTGTCCCTGTAAACTCATAAGTTTTAAAACATCTTCTGTAAGTTTGTTACATAATATTATTGAACAATTTTGATCTTTATTGCATTGAGATACACTTAGTGCTTTTCCCAGTTCCTCCTGCATGAAAATTCCTTCTCGGTAATTTCTCCTAGAAGTTTTGCAAAAGTGCCCTCCTTAACTTACATTATGCCCCTTGACCTTTTGCTTTCTCTTTCAGTGTGTCTTTCCTGTAGTCTCCAGAGATATTATTTAGTTTCTGATCTCTGACTTTCAGATTGTTATGTAAACCTATGACTTCATGTTTTTAGGCTTAAGTGTAGTGTCCGTTAGTTACCTCTTCTCTAAGTTAAAATGTAATGGCTTTTTTACTGTTTTTTACTTTACTTTCTTCTGATCTTCATGTCCTGATCATTCTTGCTCCATGCCACTGTGCTGTCTGCCAGGTTTGAGCATAACCTGGTGTATATGCCTTTGATTCTTGCTGCTCTGCATCTGCATCGGCCAATTCAGCTCTCTTGTAATCTTCACACCTCAGTCACTGAAGGCTGGTGAAGGAGAGGATGGAGAACTGAAATAAGCTATAAGAGTGCTGCTGCTACCAGTTTAGTCTCTCCTAACCTTTTAAGCTTTGCTTGGGTATCCCCTTTGTAGCCTCCTAGTGAATGTGGTAAGCTGTTACCTCCATCTAGCCAAGCATCAAGTAGCAGATTTTGTCTAGCACAGATATGCTGAACTGAACACTAAGCAAATAACCTGTTACAAAAACAAGTGCTAATCCCAGTACTGTGATAATTAGCCTCATTCAGTGTACAGTTTTTTTATGTAGGGAGTGATTCAGAAAGCATACTTGTGGAAAGGAAAGATCGTACAGTTGGGTTCTCCATGTTTCTTCATTTCTGTATCAAATACTGTAATTTGGAGGCGAGGAGACAGGACAGGAGACTGTCCTGACAGTAAGCAAAATTCACATTGTACTTAGATCATCTTTGAATTCTTTCCTCACTTGGTTTAGTGATAGTGAAATAGTGAAGGCCAGGTCTCTGTCACTTATGTGTGACAACACAACAAAGTTTTGACAGTCTGAACTAGCAATCAGTATGTGCAATAAATAGCACTTGACTCCCTTCTTTGACCACTGCTGAAACTTAATCTTTTGTCTTCTCTCAGTGCATGGTATCTTCTTCAGATTTTCTCCTTGAATCTAGTTAGGCTTTTAAGTTTGTGAGAAACAGAATTTGCAAGAGTCCACCAATATATATAAAATTGGTTTTTTGGAAGAGAAGCATTTTTATTCAAAAAACTTAATTTGCTTATTTCCAGTAGGTAGTATTTCATTTTGACCACTGTATTGTATTACAACTTTTTCAGACAAGAGCACAGATAGTGAACAGTGTTGTAATAAATTGCCTTAATATGAATAAATTGTGCCATGGGCTTTATCACTCTGCTGGAAGAGTATTTGGATAAGTATGTAAATTCTGTGTTTGCAATTATTACATCTTTGGCATTATGTTCAGTTTGTTTTGCAGTCAGTTATGTAGAGTCCTCTACTTGGTAACTGTGCTGCTCTTACTTAAACTTCACAGAAAACAGCAGGCTGAAAAAGGGGAGCATTTTGTGGAGGGCTTTTAAAAAGTTTCCAGGTGCTAATGGACAGTTGTTGTTCAAGGCTTGTAGCCCTTCCTATTTCTTGTCGCATACATGCCAGAATTAATTGATTGTGCATTGTTAAAATTGTGGATTTAGAACTTTTACAAAGCAAGTTCCTCCCAAATTATGCCTTTTTTAGGAGGAAAAAAGAGGCCATAGTCATTTCTAATTCTTGCATTGAACTTTTCTAAGTTAAGTTAGCTTTTAAATTGAGCATGTTTTCTAAATTCATGGCTTTTGATTGTCTGAACGTTGTTGTTAGGGAGCTAACTTTTCTTTAACTGTCTATGCTTTTTCCTCTGGTGTACTCTCTGCTACTGAGGATAAAAATGCCCTTTTATATTTTGATGTTGCAACCGAGAAGGTTGCAAATGCACATTGAAAAAAAACAAAAAACTGATGGTGTTCTTCCTTTTCTCCAAATAGGCAGACAGCATATATATAATTTATAATTTCATTTTCTTTGGCCTCAATATATTCTTGCCCTTTATCATGTGGACAGTATGTTATGTTCTTTTAACCTCATTTATGTGTTGGATGCTATGTGGCTAGAAGTGGCCAAAATGCTGAAATGTAAAGGAAAAGGTAGTAGTTGTATTCCCTTCTGTTTTGAAAACTCTGATTGTGGGGTTGAGGATTAGAGGCAGTGAGCACAGACTGAAACATAAGACCTTCCTTCTAAACGTCAGTAAGTGGAGAGAGGGATTGCACTTTGGCACAAGTTTCCCAGGGAGATTTCGGAGTCTCCCACGTTGGAGATGCTCACCTGGACATTGTGCTGAGCAGCCTGCTCTGGGTAGTCCAGTTTGAGTAAGGAGGTTGGACAGGATGACCTCCTCCAGTGGTTCTTTCCATTTCCAACCTCAGCTATTGTGTTATTCTGTGATTCTTTGTCTTTTTAACAGTAGACTTGTTTCCATAGTAATAAGCAATGATGGCAGATTATTTCTTCCACATTAAAAAAACTGTCAATGTTTTTCTCTGAAGCATGAAATGGGAAGTTCCTACCTCCAAAAAAAAGTTATCTTTCTTCCAAAAGTGCTTTCTTTTCTAGCACTTGGAAGTGACTTTTGAGGCATTTCAAATAAAAACATTTTACCAGAAATTGATTTATACTAACTTCAGAAGATAAAAATCAAATATTTGTTAAGTTTCAGTTGTGGGCTGTAGGTGAAAGTCAGTGTAGGAAGAGTATCCCCACTTCTGTTTTTGAAGAAGGCTTCTTCCCATAGTAAACTCTTTGGAGGAGAGGGACACCTGCAGCAAGTACGTATTTGTGCTAAAGCACTTGTACCCTAGTAATATATTTGACAAACCTAAACTTTAATTCTTTTTCAGAATGTCAACTGTTACTCTAATTTTGAATTTAAGTAGGAATTGACAGCTTTTCTGAAACCAGAAATACCATTTTCTGACTGTCTTTTGTAACATATCAGATGAATTTTATGAAGGAAAGTGAGAAGTATTCTTTGACTGAATATTTGATTTTGACTTTAATTTGATTTAATTTGATTCTTTGACTTGGGCTTTGATTTGACTTTGTCATCTTGTTCAAAACTTTCCATGTTCCTGAGAAGCATTAGCCCTTGAAAGCTTTATCAGTGAGGAAGCGTAGTCTTAACTTGTAATCCCATGGAAAAATTCCCACTTCATGAAGAGAAAAGAAGTGACAAAAGGTTTCCTACAGTGAGAGTGAGAACTCCTTCTCTGGGACAGCAGCAACCGTCCAAGATTTAGCTGGCTCAAAGAAACCCAAACAAAACAAAGAAAGAAAACTAACAAAACTCCCATACAAACAAACAAAACTAAAACCCCAAACAAACCAGCTGGCTTTATTGCAGAAATGTTTTGTTGTGACAGTCTTTTTGAATGCAAGGTCATATGCTTGTTTTCCCATTGAGACTAAAAGGTCTTAAAACTCTTTAGTGTGGACAAAAGCAGATTTTAGGAATGAAAAAAAAAGAAAGAAATTATCTGAAAAATTATATATTTCTGATGAATCTATAAAGTGAAAATCCATATTCTGCCTCTGGAGTGCCAAATAAATGAGCTGGTCCAACCAAGGCACACATTTAGATGTGTCAGCAGTAAAAATTGCTGATAATTGAAAATCTGTTCCTGTATTCTTTAGCTTAGTGCTTAGGTAGTACTTTACCTTGCAAGAACTTTCCCCCTTCAATATGAAAGAAGAGCTGCCACAAAAAAAGCTCATGTCATTCCAGAGTAATGTACAAGACAAAAAGATCTGTTGGGCGACTTTTACCAACTGTCACTTCTCCACATAGCTTTTGTTAAGTACCATGTAGATGAATTTTAGGTTTTAGCAGCAAAAATGTTTGGAGGTAGGGGGACGGGCTGGCAGTCTGTGAAGCAGTTTGCCATCTGGAGGTGGTATGAGCAGTCTGTTCACTAGGGCTTTCATACAGAAATGAACTGTGTGCAAAAGAACAGCTAGACAAAAGTGAAGTTCTTCAGAAAAATTACCCACATCGCATCTTGCAACAGCTAAGCCATGGAGACCGTAATAAATTCATCCTGGGCAAGCAGAGATGCTGTTACTGAATAAGGGGAACACTTACTGTGTGCTGTAGAAGTCCAGTAGTCGCTTCTGACCTGGCTCTTTTGTGGATTGCTGTCAGAAAAAAATCAGCTGGATGTCCTGTGTTTGGTAGCTGGCCATTGCAGCTGCTCTGACTGAAAGTTGTTCAGAAAACACGAGGAGAGAACAGGGGATTTTTTTGTGTGTGTGTGGTTGTTGGACTTATGCTTCTTTGCTGCAGCTTTCTGATACTGTCTAACCTATTTAATCAAGTGTTGGTGAGGGTAGAATTTATGTAAGAAGTAATCTAAAACATTTTTTGTTCTTTTTAGAAACCAAATGCTCATGTTTTGCAACAGTTTTTTTAAGTTTTGTATCAAACTGCTCACATGCTACAGCAGAAATTGAGGAGACCGAAATGATTATAATTAGAAGACTAATTCTGTTCTACTGGTGTTTTCTTTAAGCTTGTTAACAACATGAAATTCTGCATCAACAGTTAAGGGATATTAGTTGGCTTTTGGATAAACTGGACCTCCAGCTGAGTGCAGTGACAAAGGCTTGACTGAGCTCACTTTAGACTGTCCCCTGCATTTTTCCTGACCACAGGCATGTCAAATACATGGTTCTTTTGATTTGCCAGTTTATGTTTCTAATGGCCAGTATCCTCTGTTGCATGGTAGATTCACTGACAGATTCATCAAGCTGTGGAATTGCCAGCAGCTCTGTAGGTTTGTACACTGCAGCTGCTGTGCAGTGACTGACTAGTGCCATGGAATAGCAGCTTTTAGTGCTGTGTGTATCCCTTTATATTTAAAAGGATTTAAGGTTAGATCATTTATTTGTAGGGCATTTTATTGCTCTGTACCCATACAGACTCCATTTCTGTCAGTGCAAGAGTCTGTGCATTTTATTAGAAAATGTTAGTCTAATAACTGAAAC
Source organism: Cyanistes caeruleus (assembly GCF_971803275.1). Taxonomy (NCBI): domain Eukaryota; kingdom Metazoa; phylum Chordata; class Aves; order Passeriformes; family Paridae; genus Cyanistes; species Cyanistes caeruleus. Next base: position 34,726,089 of record NC_141732.1, read on the forward strand.
ATGAAGTGTTGGTGAATGTGAAAAGCACAAGTATGGGTTGCATTACTGTAGAGGTGCTTCTGATACTGGTCTGTATCAGGGAAAAGCCTTTTCTAATGCTTTCAGTTTTTGTCAAAGTGAAAGAGACTCTCCAAACAGCCTAGGGGCTGCCAGTTTAGCATTAAGACACAAGCACAGAAATTCTTGATGTTTCCCAAAAGGTAAAAAACATCATCCAAACGATTTTGACTAATTGGCAGATTCCAAATAAAATAATGTCGAGTTTTTCCTAGTCTACTCTACTTCTATCCCTCAAATTATGTCATGTTTTCTTGTCTTTAATGCCTTTCTCCATCATATCAAACAGCTGACTTCACTGACTTCCATGGTCCCTCAAATAAAACGTGGGGCTTGCTTTCTATGTTAGGCAGACTGTTTTGCAATTCTTAAAGCCTTTGGATTTTTTGTTGAAGTCCTTCCCTCTCTGTCTCTCTCTGTATCTCTCTCTCTCTGCCTCTGCCCCTCCCTTCTTCAGATTACTGTTTTCTACTTGGCAGAAAACAGGAAAAAGGTTTTTAGTTGTCATTCAGATCTTAGCTAAGGGAACTCTCCTGAAGCTGGCAACTATCCCGTGGGTTTACGTGTAATTTTCCGTACTGAAATGGCGTAAGTTTTTATATTGTTCTTATTCGTTAGAAGTCTTCGTTTTTATTATCGGTTTGCCCTATGAGGAAAAAACACATTTAAAAGAAAGACCTGTGGAAGTTTGAAGAAGCTGAGCTCAATCACATGTCTTTTTTAAAATTGTTAAAAAGTTAAGTATGCTTGACAGTAGCTGTGTAAATCAAAGACTGTTGATTTTTCTTTGAAGACCATGCAAACCAAAAACTAGAAGATGTCAAGTAGATGTTTATAGTACCAGTCTTGGCTTGCACAGGAACTTCTAACTCATTACAGAGCAGTTAAATAAGCAACTTACCTGGTGTTGTAGATCTGTTGGTAAGCTCTGGTACTTTTTTAGACAGTTTTAAGTATTCCCAAAGTGCTTCATGAAGCAAGTTGCATTACTTCAAGCCCACATTCTAGATGTGTGCAGTGCAGGAGGGGATTAAATGACTGAACCCTGCTGTCCAGTGCAGTGTCTGCGGCCAGAAGCAAGCATTCGCTCTCCTAAATGCAGATCGTAAAACTAAAGTAGAGCAAGATCATATTAAAGGTCTGCATGACACACCAAGGCAAGATACAAACCCCACAATAAATATGGATATGGAAATAAACAAACATGGATTCTGGGAAATTGTTGGGGGAGCTGACTTAGAAGTTAAAAGGCAGTGTAGGGGAGTCTCCGTAGCAATTTTTTTTACTATTATTTATGTATTACAAGTTTACTTATATTATCAGACAAGTCTCATAAAGCATTTACAGCCTTCCTTTCACCTTGGCTGGAGAATGACTACATTCTCTCCCTGTGATATGGATCTTTAATTAGTTAAGAAACAGAACAGCACATTTTGAGAGAAGCAGACTACATTGTTCTGAGTGGGGTAAAGTCTCTTTGAAGCCATTTCTGGGTATGTTAAGTAGGAGGTTTCGCCAACTTGATTGTCTTCTGTGATTAAATGACAGGATCTGTGAATGATGGGAGAATTGAGGCTGTCCTCTGCCTTGATTCTTAGCGAGGCTTTTGCTGTGGTCTCCCATGGCATCCTCGCATCCAAGTTGGGATGGTAAAGTATGGATGGATGAAAAACTACTTGATGAGGGTAACAATGGTGAAGGACCTTGAAGAAAGCTGTATGAAGAATGGCTGAGGTCGCTTGGTCTGTTCAGACTGAAGAAAAGAAGACTGAGGGGAGACCTTGCTGCAGTTACAACTTCCTCATGAGGGGAAGAGGAGTGGCTGATAATCTCTCTGTAGTGACCTGTGACAGAACCCAAGGGAATGGCCTGCAGTTGTGTCAGGGGAGGTTTAGGTTGGATACTGGGAGAAATTTCTTTACCCAGAGGGTAGTTGGGCACTGAAACAGGCTCCCCAGGGAAATGGTCACAGCACCAAGCTTGAGAGAGTTCAAGAAGCATTTGGACAATGCTCTTGGGCACATGGAGTGATTCTTGGGGATGTCCTGTGCAGGGCCAGAAGTTGGACTCAGTGATCCTGATTTGATTCTTCCCAAATCAGCATATTCTGTGATTTCTTTGATCTGTGATTCTATGTGTGAAAAACTGGTTAGGTGTTTGAGCTGGGAAAGTAGTAGTTGGTGGGTAATACTGCTGGTGTCCAGAAAATAATACCACAGGTGTGTGTCCCGAAATCTGTTTAATGTCTTCACATCCCCTTGTTCAGCTGTTGATCATGCACATCATTAAAATCTGTGAACTACTGCAGTCTGGGTTTGCAGTTTATACACTTGAAGTAAGGGCTGCCATCCATTACAATCTAGACAGGCTAGAAGAGTGGACCAACAGGCATGTTGTGTTATTGAACAGAGACACAGGCAGCAGGATGTGCTGTTTCCCTCAGACAGGAGCTGACTGGCTGGGATTTGCTGTTCTGGAAAGCTCTTAGAGGTCGTGTGTGACAGTGGACATGGGTGAAGAGAGAGTGCTCTGCAGCTGAAGAAAGCCAGCAGCATCCTGGACTGTACTAACAGGAGCGTAGCAAGGAAATCAGACCAAGTGGCTCCTCTTTACTTGTCACTTGTTAAATTGCATCTGGAATACTGCATCCACTTTTGATGCCCCAGTAAGAAAAAAAATGGTGCAGAACTGGAGTGATCACAGTAGAGAACTATGAAGCACCACAGAATCTGGGGCTTGTTTGGCATGGAGAAAAGACTGCAGAGCAGGAATATGTAGTAGTAGTCTGCCTAAGTGTATAAAGAAGTTTCCTAAAATGCAGATAGACTGTGTACTTGGATATACAGCAGGAGAATGAGAGAGTGATTGTGAATTAAATCAGGTAGTATGTTGAATACCGTAATCTATTTTTAGTAATAGTTTTTTATGCTCTTTTTGAAATAAAAAGTTATTATTTTTAATCCTGGCATTCCATACAGTGTTGTCCTTAAAGGGGTGTGGCAAGCTTTACAGTGCCATGGGATAATGTAGCTTTTTCTGGAGTAGATGGCTTCCTTAGTCAGCCAAAAGTAAGCTCTGTCATTTTACACGGATCAGAAAAGTGTTAATGTTGGAAGGCATGTTTTGAGATTATCTAGTCCTGCCTCTCAGCTGAATCAGGGTCATTTACAGCGGGTTGGCCAGGACAGTGTCCACTTGATTTTTTTTTAATATCTCCAGACCCTGAAACTTATTTTAGGATAGATGCTGCTGTGAATTTTGATGTGGAGGCAGGGTCTCTCTGTGACAACACAACTTGTTGAAACTTGTAGAAAAAAGCTACTGAAGAGTCAAGCAGTCCAAATAAGTTCAGTCATTGTTATTAAAAAAAAAATAACAACCCTCTACAAAAAAACCCCAAAAAACAAACCCACAAAAAAAAAAACCCACCCTAAAAAAAGAAACAATGCCCCCCAAATCAACCAAAAATGCCCTGACAAAAGCCACAAACAAAAACCCCAAATCAACCAAACAACACCCCTTCTTGAATATATGCATCACCTCTTCATGAAAAGAGCCTGAGAAAGGGTCGCTTTTTTGCCCAAATTGCAGTACTGTTAATACTTTATTATTTTACTCTTTCCAGTTTGATTTTAAGTATGTGTATTCTTTATTGTGATATATAGACAGAATGCAGATGTTGCTTATGTGACCTTTACAAGTTGTATTTATTTGTGCTATTTTTATGAACTGTAATCATGAATGTTATCTGTAACATTTAAAATGGACAAGTTTAGAAAGCAGTTGGGAGAGTTTGGAGTGTTTTTCCTAATTTGTTAACTTTAAGTATGTGATGACAATTGATGTATGGAGTCTTATTTTTTAATACTTTTATCTACTTTCTCAGATCCTTTCTGGTGATCTCTTTGTGTGTTTCTTTCATGTATTTGAGCAAGGAGTATGATGTTTTTCTGCTTATATGTACAGTTACAAACCCACCCAGCAGCTGGTGTAAATACCCACATAAAACCTAAAAGTGTTTTTCACTAAATTTTCTCTAATTCCTTAGCAAATGTGGCCTAGTTTTTTAAAATTGCTTGAATGTTCTGTCTTGAGGTACGATCAGTGAGTTTTAATAGCTGAAATGCATTTAACTGTTGAAAGACAGGGAGTCAAACTTCCTTGCTATTTCTCTGCCTACAGAGCTGGTGAAATGTGTGGCTTTGTGCTTAACTTGGACAACCTGACCCTGGTGTACAGATCTCATTGACATTTTCTATGTTTGAAAAAGGAATTATAAAGAAGGACAGTGTCCGTGGGTGCTGCCTGAGTTGTGTGTCAAGTGTGGGTGTCACTGCAGGCCCATTTACTGATGTTATCAGCTAGTAACAGGTGCCTGCCAGCAGAGAGGCTGCTGCTTGTATACACAGGGGGGAGCATTGTGGGGGCTGTGAGCCCTTGGACCTTTCAATGCCAGTTGCAGGAGCACATTTTTCACTCAAGCAGTCTAAATAAACATGGCATAAAATTCTAAATGGAGGCTGTGTATGTACTACTTGAAGGCTGTTGGGATGAGAAAAAGAGTTTGAATTAGGCTGTTCCCAAGGTAGCATGAGATATTGTAGAATGGCTTGGGTTGGAAAGCATCTCAAAGATCATGTAGTTCCAACCCAGCTGTGAACAGAGACAACTTCCCCTACACCAGGTTGTTCAGAGCTCCATGCAGCTTGGCCTTGAACAGGGATAGGGCATCAACAACTTTTCTGGACAAACTGTTTCATCGTCCTCACAGTAAAGAATTTCTTCCTAATATCTCATTTAAACCTGCTGCCTTTCAATTTCAAGGTGTTGCCCCTTGTTCTGTCATCTCATGCCTTTGCAAATAGTCTCTTTCCATCTGTCTTGAAAACTCCTTTTAGGTGCTGGAAGACTGCAAACAGGTCACACCTAAGCATTCTCTTTTCCTGGCTGAACAATCCCAATTCTCTCAGTCTTTCAGAAGGAAGTGCGTCTGTTTTGTTCTGGTTGTAGAAGCTAGAAGGAATTAGGGTGTGATACAGTAATGGTGCTGCATTCACTTACTTTGTTTTGTCTGTTCCATGTATTAACATGGGAAGGAATTTCCAGAACTGAATCCTTAAGAGAGTATCTTAGAAATTAAAACCTAGTAACAAAATTATTTTTACAGATATTTCTCCAGGCTCCTGTCACATGCTAGATGATCTTTTAGACTAGTACTGAGAGACAAAACTACTGCATGGTGCTGGTGTCATTTTTCAGTGGATTTCTACATCTGGTCATAGACTGCCCTTTGTTTGTCTGTATATTGCATCCTGGTGTTTTAGCTATGTCCTCATGATTCCTCACTTACTTGGGAGCTGGGCTGTATTCTATGTGTGTGTATGTGTGTAGCTTTCAGTCTTGCTGTTCCTGCTGAGTAGAATTCTGGTGAGCTATACAGTGAAGATGTCTTTGGATTGTATTTGGCTAAGGGAAACTTGGAAAAAGTAAAAACTGTCAAAAGGAATTCCGAATGCTAGTGGCATTCAGATTGTGAAATTCCTGGCTAAACCAAATAACCTCATGTAAAACCAGCCAAGCACTATCCACAGTGTTGTCCTTGAATGTTGTAGATACTGGTTTTAGTCACCATTTTAGCTAATTTTGGAAGATTCTCTGCATTTCCAAGTAATCTGAAATAATTTGGAAATATAGTTTAACTTCCTTGTAGAGTGATTTTTATTAGCTAAAAATTGGGTTAGTTTTTAGATTTCTTGTCTTTATGAAGCCCAGTAAAATGTTCTACTCAGTTTGTGATTTTTACATTAGAAATATACTCAGTTTGTGCATCAAGCATTAGAATTAGAAATCATATTGAGGGTCAGCGTGTCCTATATGCAGCAGTGTTTGTGTGTGTGTGAGATTTCCTGATGTACAGTTAATCGCTGAAAAATGTTATTTATGCACTGTATTAGTCAAGGCCTAACAGAACTTCCATACATTGCTGGGAAAGACCTTTCTATTTTTACCAATATATGATTCTGTCATTCCTTTTCTATTTCATTTAACATGTGGGGTGTGTGGGAGTGTTGTCATTTTAAGGTTTGAATGTTAGCTGTGTTTCATTCAGCTTTTCTGAGTAAGCCAGGATGGTAAGAATGGCTCCTTATACCTATTTTACTGAAGCTGCAATACCCCAAGGTTTAGTTTTGTGTTTGCATGTCCAGTTTATTGCTTTGATTAATACATCTGTGCTGGATCTACTGTCCTTGTAGTTTTTTAGTTTGGTGCTATGTATGATAACATAAGGGCCTTCATCTTGGGCCTCCCTACTTCCTTTTATATTGATGAAAGGATTATTTGCACTTGGTTTAAAAGGATAAGGCATAAGAATGAAGAATGTTTATCAGCCTGATGAAGACACTTATTTTTGAAGTTTTGCTCATGAAAAGCAGGTGTGGATTAGGTTTTCTTGCATCCCAATTATTTCTTAAAGCAACAAACAAAACTACATAATAGACCTAATCTCATTTGGTTTACCTTCTATTAAATAATATCAGCTATAAAATTATAATCATATTTCAGAGACCCATTTTTTGGCCATTTTTCACCCTCATTTACTTCATGTGCAGGCCACATGATTACAGTATCTTTTCAGTTTCTCTTGAGTCATGGGCTCACCCTGAAATCCTATTCTTTATGATGCATCCAAGAGCAGAACAAATTAAAACAATTTTTTTTTGCAGGAGCAAAAGAATGCATTTCAGTACTCAAATTCCCAATGTGTCATAAACTGTCCAAATGCAAACACCTTAAAACACGTTTCCACTCTACCAAGAAGTGTGAACATGTATGTGCAAAAAACCAAAAATTCAAGATGCACGTTACCATAGTGCAGAAACAAAATGCTTTCTTGCAGCTTGTGCAGAGCCCCAAACCAAAATCCTCCTGCCTCTTTATCAGTTCACAATCACCCCCCTTTACTGAAGAAATACTTCTCTAAAGTGTTGTGCCGATTGTCCTGACTTTGGACTTTTGGGTTTTCTGAAGTCCCCAGTCAGAAGGTTGGTATGCACTGGAATTTGTCTGACTGAACCCATGTGCTTGGAGTGGGTAGTCAATCTGGGCAGGGCACCCTGTGTGTCTCACTTGAGTTACCAAAAACTTGTTCCAGCCACAGGCTCCTTTCCATGTGCACAGCACCACCTCACACAGCCAGGCAAGGTATTTCTACCTCTTACTCTGGTTTGTGCAAAGGAGGGAGCAGGGTGGTGGTCCACAAAAGGCTGGCTCCCCAGTCATCAAAACTTTATCCCATTTGTATGTTTTAACAAACAAAACATCGACATCCATTGCTTACAGATGATGTAACTTTAATTAGTATTCAACCCCCTATTTGCCCTGCTAATTAGTCTGCAGGTGCAGTTCTTCCCTGTGTCCGACTCCAGGGTCTGTTGGGGGTAGGTGGTCGCTGAGTTGGGGGTCCACTGCTGGAATTTCCTCTGCCCCAGTTACTGCTCAGTCCTGGTGGCTCTCATCCAGACAGCCCATTCATCTTGGGATTGTCTTCCCTTTTCTTAAAACAAACACTAGCCTAGCAATATAATGTTCACAATGCAATTGCCTAATCATAAGTGTCTAGCTACATCTGCTGACTGACAACAACAAAACAAATTGTGAAGTTTGATTCAGATCTTGAGGGGCTTAATACAAGATGTGCATATGCTTTTGTCTGGATTCTGAGATCTGCAGCTGGCCTCCATCGTGTGAAGTGGTGCAAAGGTATGTGCAGGTGGGGTGGATGAACCATAGAGAAGAAAATAAAACATGCTTGAGGCTCCGTATACTCGGTCTGGGGATGCTGGGAAGCAAACTGTCCCAGCCTACTGTAACAACAATGTAAGACGTGCTCCTGACTCTGCATGCTTGATCAGGGGAGGTGAGCTTCTCTGGGTTATCACAGCATAGTCTTCTCATGCCCTAAGTAGGGTTGCAGGGTTTACTTGCAATCTGGAGATTTCCTTACATGTCACAGTTATTAGAATAATCGTCTTTGTGTGCTTCATTGTCCCATGCAGTCTGGGTGAGAGAGACAAAATACCAAACTTCTTTTACTACATAGCCTCTAGACTTCTGGCCTTTTTTGTTTCCTCCCTTCTCACATTTACATTCAACCTTTGAACAGTGGGGGTAAAAAAAACCCAGCAAACAAATGAAAAATAAGCAACCATGTGCTCACAATATTTTTGAGAAGAGATGGTTGTTTATGTTCATTCTCAGTTTTTCCTTTCTCAAATTCAGGCCTCAAAGAGGCCTTGGTGGGAGGAGGGAAGAGTCTTTAGAAAGGGTATTGTACCACAGATTCTGTTACATGAGCATGGGTTTTCAGTAAGTAATTTTGAGCCAGTACGATGCACAAGCAGAACAACGTAGAGGTAGAATGACAGAGTATCTGTGTGAAGCTGCAAATTGCTCAAAAGCTTTTAGTGGATGTTTCTGGACAATAATACTGTAATGAGGGAGCAGCTGGCATTCGTAGAATGCAAGCCTCTTCTGTTGGAGGGGTGTTCTGTGTCAGAACACAAGGAGTGCTGTCGTGTCATGCTTTGAAACTTGGGAGGATGCTGGTGCTGTGGGCATATCAGTTCCAGCTGAGTTCTCCAGAGCTACCTACAGCTGCTAGAGATAGTAATTTTCAAGAAGACCTGCAAATACTCTTCTTTTTGAAAAAGAAAGCCCATTCTTTCTGTTTAAGAAGGTGTGTTGGGGTCTGTATATTCGTGTATTTCAGTGGCAAAGACTGGCTTGCAATAATACTGACAGTTTGGCAATTAAAAGAGCAGTTTCTTTCCTAAAAACTTGAGAGTTCTGTGAGCTTCCAGTTGTTTTTCTGTTGTTCTTACTGTAAAACCTGTGATAAGCTTGTTTCTCTAAAACTAGGTTTTCTGGAAATTTGTCTCATTTCATGTCATCATTTCTTGTTTTATCTGTTTCCTTAAAAAAGGTGTTCAAAGTGAATGTAAGCTTTAGGATCTGGATTAATATTTCCATAGCCAGCTCTTAAGTGGAGGTTTCCGATTAGAGATGTGTGCTTTTGACCACTGTTCATCCTCCTCTCTCATCCCCCCATATGTTGGTTATTTAATGGCTTTCAGCTGCAGGTACTGATATGCATGAGATTCCTTATTAACTTCAGCCTGTTTACTACTAGTGTGGTGAGGACTATAGGAACAAATGCTGACTGTTCACAGTCACCTTCCAGTTGTATGTCCGGAAAAAATGCTCAGAGAACTCACTTGTTTCCTGATTTCCTCAAGGATCAAGATGAATCTGACCATTCTGCAGTTCCCCAATGATCTTTTGGCCTTCTCCCCCAGACTGGTGTAACATTTGCTTTTTCCCAGTCATTAGGGGCCTCCCCAGTCTTCATGTTTTTTACATGACTTTAGATGTGAGAGAGAGAGAGGGCCTTGTCATGGCATTTCCCATCTCTCAGTACTGTTGGAATCAGCAAGTCTCATCCCATGGATTTGCATGGATCAGCTTCTGTTACACAATTTCTGACTAAATCGTCATCAACTGATGGCCATTCTTTGAACCTCTTTGAACCCTGTCTGTAAGAACAGGAGTGCTTTGCAAGGAAAAAACAAAGACATTGTACCTCTCTCTTATTTGTCCCCAGGTATATCATCTACTCCATTCAGTAACTATCCCGTGTGGTCAGCCTTTCACTGTTCATGGAGCAGTAGAAACTCTGTGTTACCCTTCTGAAGCTTGCAGGTCTGGCAGCTGAGCTTTGCCTTTCCTAATGCCACTCCTGCATGCCCAGGCAATGGATCCAAATTCTTCCTTTGTAGCCTAGCCTTGCTTTCTCTGCCTGTATGCTGCCTTTTAGCAGTAGAGTTCCACCATGAGTTCTTTGCTGGACTGATATGTGTACTTGATTTCTTGAGTATTAGGCTGAACTGTTCCAGTGCTTGGAGAATGTCCTTTGACCTGCTTGCTTTCTTGTGATCCTTTACTCACCATTACAGCTTTCAGTAACCTTCCTCTCTGCCTCCAGGGTTTAGAATTGCCCTATGTCATGGTCATTACCACTGAGGTTGCCAGTGATTTTTGGATCCTTAATTGGTACTTCCCAGCTAGCGAATCACAGATGTGCTTAGTTGTACACCAGCCCAGTTTAGACTGTCCGGTACCTACATTAAGGATATACTCTTTATAGATACTCTGTTCTGTTCTGTCCTGTCCTGTTCTTTCTAGTGTGTATCCCCACCTACTCTGTTGTTTTGTTACGAAGATTAAAATAATTCATAAAAGCCAAGGTTGTGATCAAAAACAATCCTCAAGTTGTTTAGGGTGCTCCATCTTCGTGGGAGGTCTGCAAAAAAGTCTTTTGTCACTATGCCGCATTTCCTGACATCTTTTTCTGATGGGAATCCACAAGCCCTCACCCACTCGTTGTCCTGTAAAAGAGCTCCATATATCCAAACTAGTTTTCTGCATAAAGGCAGAAAACTTTACCTTCTTCTTCCCTGCCTGCAATTCCTGAAGAGCATCTGTTTGTCCATCACAGCTCTGTCATTCCTGCCGGATCACAGTTATTCTGGTCACGTTGTGTAGTGACTGGGTGCAAAGCTCCTGTTCCTCCTCCTGTGTGTTTTCAGACTGCATATGTTGCATGTACACTTCAGACAGGGGCCCCTTCAGCCTGTAATGTTGCTTAAGTGCCTCTTGTTCTTGTCACTCAGGGTCTTTTATTCTTTCTACTGCTACTGTCCAGTTCTTCACTGATCTCTCAGTCTCCCTTTGTAGTTGGAGATAATGTGAGTTTGAAAGTAACTTAGCTTGTAAAAATTGATGTACTGCCTTGACTGATGCTGCTGTGTGAGAAAGTAAGCAGAAAGCATAATATCCATTCACAATGACTATCTTTTTTTTTTTTTTTTCCTGCTGCAAACACTAGTACCTCCCTTGTCAAAATCATGTATGTGGGTTTGTTTGATGGTTTTGGTTTTTGGGGTTTTTTTTGTTTGTTTGTTTTTTTGTATTTTTAAGATGGTTCAAGAAAAGGAAGAGAGGAGGAGGAAGAGAGTTTGGTGACCAGCTTCAAATCTTAAAATAGAATTAACAATTTCATGTTCTATTATTAGGGTTGTATTAGAGATTGCTGCTCATACTATAACCTCTTCTGTGGTCGAATTTGTCACTTTGCAATTAAAACATACTGCAGGCAGTAGAATTTGGCATTCCTGAACAGAGCCCAAATAAATGCTACTGTTTGGTTTCTTTGATCCTTTTTTAATTTACAAACATAATTTCATTTTGATTTGAAAGACCCTGAGTAGTAGAGGTTTTGTGGATTTGGCTGGTGTTTATAGATCCTGCAGCTATATTCTGTTTGTATACAAATTGCTGGGTAATTAATAATGTGATCTAATTTTTTTCCATTATATGTACACAGTGTTAAAGTTACACTTGAATGTTTACTGTTAACTAACAGTAAAGCTTATGTCGAGAATGTATTAGAGGTTTTTTTTTAATACCCATTTGAATACATTTTAATGCTTCCCTGTGAACACACAAGCACAGAAACAGACCATGCATACACACAGTTTGTTGTAGCTGGAAAAACAGAGCTCTGACTTGGGCAACTTGAGTTTGTCAAGTGATTCCAGTGAGACTGATAGCACAGCTTAGCCTTCTGGGGCTGCATCTCCTGCCATCTGAGTGTGTGCACATTTCTGATTGTTCTTCATTCTTTTCAATTCTTTTCTTCTTGCTGCAGACCCTGTGCAGTGACCCAGTGATTTGAGCAGGTGATTAAAAGGAAGTCTCTATTTGTGAATTATTTTGCAAGGGGGTGTTTTTGAGGGAAGCCTGTTCAGCAGATGTTTGTTGTATAATGGTAGGTAGTTCTGCGTCAAGTTCTAGTTTTGTTTGCTAACTTCTACCGTTATGGAGAAGTGCAGGTGAACCTTTTGTACTCATAAGTGGCCTTCAGAGTGTAGGTTGTGGAGAGAAAGGTTTGTGGAGTAGGACCACAAACAGTACTTTGTTTTGTAATGAGTTGCAGTGGTGTTGTATGACAGAGTTTAGCTAGAATTAATTTACTGCTGTGATTAGGAAACCAAAGTTACACTTTTGAGGCAGCTATATTGGCAAAATCATATTCTGCTGGGAGAAACTGCCTCAGTCTTATATATAAAAATTATCTTTAACCTAGGTTTGCTTTTGAAATGAAGTAGTATTTGTGATTTTTTTTAAAAATATGTCCCTGTTTATGTGTATTGCCTTAGCTTTTTTAAGCTGATGGTAAAGTAATAAAGTTAAAATTTGTGTCCTGCTGTGCACTGTGTTGAGGCAACTCACAGATTTTGCAAGCTATCAAATGGGCAGATATAGTTAACACACACATTGAAAGAAAGAAAAACATGAGCTCCTTCTAGTTCTAGCTCATTTAGGATTTGAGTTCACTTGTCCAGTAGATTAAGGCACTTTGCTCTTAGCCTAATGTCTGATAAGCCTGTCCAGTGCAAACCATACTACTTACAGTTTTACTGGGTTTTAGTTACCTTGTAATGCCTGGGGGAACAGTGCTGGGAGGGATTCATAAGCAAACCATGCATTGCATGTTTTTGTGAATTAAGCATTTGTGGCTTCTTGATTTTCTATTCCTTTATTTTTCCTAACTATGGTGAAGGGACAAGACTCTTTTAATTACCTCAGAGGACAGTTTTGCATTGGGAAACTTCTGTTAGTCAATTTCTCTAGGTTATAGACTTAAAGTAGATGCAGTCCTAAGGGTAGGGAGAAAAAAATTCTTTATATCCATCATGCTTTTGATGTTTAAATAAACAGCAGTAATTTAAGTTATTCTTCTCATGTTACCCCTCTGTTTATAGTAGGGGAGGGGCAAGGCAGAGAGTTTTAATAGCAGAGAGTTGCAGTATGGCAACTTTGGTCAGTCACTCCAGATGAGGATCCCATTTTCAATTGCGGCAGGTTTCAGGCGATGCCCCTCTCGCTCAGTTGGTGACTTCTGAGCATGGAGTTAAACAATGTCTGAGAAGGCTATGGATGCATGGAGAGGAATATTTCTACTGCTGTGTCAAGAGCCACTAAGCAGGTCTGCTGTAGACTGATCAGGGAAGCTAGCTGAAAGATCCCTGGACTTCCTGTGCACTTTCTTGGTCATAGATCTCTCCTCCTTGTATAGGAGCCAGGTTACTTGTGCTGATGGCTGTAGGAGTTAAAAAGTAGCAGAGAAAGTCTCAGCACAGGTGTGGTGCCTAGCCATGAGTGTATGTACTGTTGGGTAGATAAACTGTATAAGAGGAGGCATCTCAAATGTCAAGCATCTGTGAGTTAAATACTTGATACAGCTAATAGTTCAAACATTTTTACAGGACCATTTTTAATATTCATCCTGTAACTATTTAAAAGTAATTTATGTTATGGTTTCATAATTGTTCCATTCAAAGGTCTTTTGTTTATCTGTAGTAGTGCTTCTAGCAACCACCCAGTAAAATTAACCCAGTAAAAATAACCAACCAATCCCAGTAAAAAATTAGCAAGTTGCTTTACATTTCAGAGGAGCAATCTGCTTAGGTTTTGCATCTTCATACCTTGAAAGCAAATGCTGTTGTAAGTCAAGATGTGATGTGCCTTACTTTGTTGTTGGTTTTACTTAGCATATGTTTATGCTAGTGTGCCTTACATTGTGCTTTTTTAGAATTCATAAAGGTTGTGCATGCTTTCTGTTCACCTTTAACATGGGGGAGAAAAAGCCTGAAGCAAAACCCATAGGCCACCACAAAAATGCCTTCACAGGGCAACTGAATTAGCTTGGTTTTAATTAATTTGAATTGCCAGTTAGGGTACTTCTTTGATTTATGGTTTTCAGTTTAACTTTGAAGCATTTATCTAGAGAAAACTTGAATCTTACTAGTGAACGGGTGTCTTTCCTATTGAACATAACATTTGAAGTTTTACTTGCTAACTTTTGTGAGGAAAGGAGGTAACTTAGAGGCACATTTAAGGAATTTATATAGATGCACATATTATTGGCTTCTTGCATTCTGTGTTTTAGGGTTTTGAAAAACTGTATGGTTTACTTTGTTTCCCTTGATAGGATTTTTTTTTATTTCTTAATTGATTATGGGCTTCTATTTAATAGAAACATAAATTAAATTTAGGCAACAAGCTTGTTAAAACAGTCTTGAAAGGCAGATGTGTTTTGTCAGTGTGCTGAAAATAAAGTGGCTTTGAGAAATCGGGAAAATGGGAACAAAATTATTTGGGGGAGATGAAAATTTAAGAATTCTTTTTCTTGATACGTAGTATTTGTAGAACTAGTGATTTAGTATTCGCCTTCAGTTTGTCTTCTTTTTCCAATATGTAAAAATCAGACTTTTCTTCTAGAATTTGTAATAAATTTACTAACTTTGAAAGAGCAAGCTATTAAACTCATTTCAACAGAAAGAGGAACAAAAGACATTAGCTTTTGAAAGAACACCCTAAACATCTCTGGCTTCATTTGATTGGGCAAGAACTTCCTTCAGAGGCTTAACTGATCCTAAAAGTTTAGGATTAATGTTCACTGTCTGAAGTATTCTATTACTTTTTGGATTTTGTTCTAGACAACTTAGGCTTCAAATTCAAGTACATTTGAAAATAGCTTTGATAAAGTTTAAATACAGTATTTTAATTTAAACTTTCATATTTTTGCTTGCTGGTTTCTGATGTTAAAAGACTCTTTCTTGGATCAGGGATTGTAATCAAGGTTGTGCATATATTTTTATGTTGGTCCATCTCAAATTTTCTTGGACAATGTATTACTATGGCATTTCATTGTTCTGCATTTTTTATCATTTGTTATGAAAGGATTTGGAATAGAAATACGCTTCTGCGGACTTCTCAGTAACTGACAAGTAGAATGTGGTAAAAATGGGGCTGTGTGGCTGTTTGAGTCTTAGTGGACCTCCAGATGGAAGAATCTTTCTGTATGTGTATTCTGTATGCTGTGAATTAATGAGAAACTGCCTGTATGCTGCATATTTTATAGAGCCAAAGATAGATAGTTTTTGATACCTTTACCCTTGATATCACCCATCTTGTTAGTTTTGATATTGGTCACGTTAGGCCATTTGATTCCAAATATTTAGCATAGACAGATGGGTTCAGCTTGTGTTGCTTGAATAGATACTTGACAGAAAGGTAAATTACCTTTCTGGTGGATATTACCTGCAGTGATTTCAGAATAGCATGTTAGTTGGAGCTAATTTTGTTAATGTGCTCTTTCCAATTTAATTTTGTTAATGTGCTCTTTTCTATTTTCTGTTGAGAACCTTAGATGAGTTTTGGAAAATGCAAGGATTATCAGAAGTGAAAAACTGAGTGGAGTTTAAATTAGTTATGAAAAGTAGATGACTGAGAATAGTTGGGCAGATTTATGGGGGATGGATCTGTCACTCTTCACTTGTCAACACCATCTACATGCAACTTGCAGATCCAGGATCCCAGAACTATTGTTTGTTGTGAGCTAATAGGCTGTGCCAAAAGAAGGAGAAATACAGTGCTGTCTTCTGTGCTCTCTCCAGACAGAATTGCTATTGACCAGACAGGATTATCCATTTGTTCTGAAGTATCAAAGCTTCCAGAGCTTCTTTACTGGAGCTATTAATGTCTTACAAAGGTGAAATAAATGTAAGCATTTGCTCCCATTTAAAGTTAAACAAACTAAACTCATTCCATGGCTGACAGGTTTCTAATCTGAGTGTTGAATATGTACCAGAAGAGTGCTTCTGTTAACTTTAATGATCTTGCTAAGACCTGGTAGCCTGTGGAATATGGATAGACCACTTTCTCTGTTTTTAAAAGAGAAAAGGCAACATTGTGCAAAAATAATGACTGATCCAACCATACTGAAGAGTTGCCCTAATTGCAATGCTCAATAGGGCATTGTGGGTATTCTTCTTACAGTGAAAAGCATATTTAACTCAAGAAGGTTTTCACCTCTATCCCAGGGCATATGGTTATTTTCACAGGAGTTTTTTTGTCTGCTGGTATTGCTGGAGAAACTAAAGTATTTTTCCTGTGTTAAATTTGGGAGGACTTTAGAAGATATATTCTGCAGTCTCCAGGGTTCATGACAAAGAGAAGTGCATTTTGGCTCAGAAAGTTAACTCTATCCTAGAAGTGATTTTTCCCCTCTTCTCTGCTCTTATGAGACCCCAGTGGGAATACTGCACCCCGTTCTGGGAACCTCAGTACACAAAAGGCATGGACCTGTTGAAACAGCTCCAAAGGAGGGCCACAAAAATGGTCAGAGGGCTGAAGCACCTCTCCTTTGAGGAGTGAAGGCTGTTGAGTCTGGAGGAGAGAAGTCTCTGGGAAGACCTTACTGTGACCTTTCAAAAGGAGATTTAAAAGATGAACAGAGATTTACTGACAAGACTTGTAGTGTCAGGGAGTGAAGGTTTTAAATGTAAGTTTCTCAGAGTACTTCTTCATTAAAAAATTTCCAGTTACCTAATATGCTTCTCAGATTTGAAACTTGGCACAGACTTGGTCTCCTGTTGCCAGTGTTCTGATTTACTCTCCTTATGGATGTCCTTTTAAATTAAAGAACTTTTAAAACTCAGAATCATCCAAGAAATTTTGAAAAGCTGGAAACTGAAAGCGAGAAACCTGATGTTTCTGTGTACTTGATTGCTGACAGAATTACTTGTAGTTTTTTACCTGTGAGTTATGCCTGTAATAACTGTCTCTCATAGAATTAAAACTGGGGATTATATACCAGTTGATATCCTTCCTCAGGATAGACAGTGTAGAAGGAAAAGGTTTTGAAAATGAGCAGAGAGTGTGGACAAGGGCGAGTGGGTTATAGGTGAGGACAGGGACTGGGAGCTGTGGAGTTGCCTAGGCACCTTGGGAAAGGAATACCAGGATCAGACAAAGTATGTGGTGGTGCATCTTGGTTTTAAAAGCCAGAGTACAAAAAAAAGGAGTTGTAAAAAATTCCTCATGACAGAATTAGCACAGAATTGTTATTTGGTAAAGCTTAATGTAATTTACTTACTGAATGTTACTCCAGAAACTTAGAACCTGCTTTTTCAGAGAAACATTCAGCATTTGATGGTACATAGATGTTAAATTTTCTTCTTACTTCTCAGAAGCTTTGTCTCATTAATGACAATGATACTTCTGCTTGTGATAAACCACGCTGAGGTTCCTTGAAATGTCTCTCTGTTTGTAAAAGCCTTGTCAGCTTGAGACAGGATATATCCAGAGAGGGAGGAAAACTGATATTGTGGAATTGAAATTTCTATTATAATATACTAAAAGCAGCACTGGGTTAAAAGAGGTGTTCTGTCAACCTTTTGTTCTTTTACTCCAAAGTAACTTCTATGTTATCATCATAGCTTGGTTTGTTCAGGGGACAGAAATATTACTAAACGTTTTTTATTATTTTTTTGAGAAGTGGGTGTGGTGTCTCTGCCTGCTGATGGCCTTATACTCTGCATGTATGAGAAAAAGACATAAAATGTTCATTGTTAACATGTTTTTCTTTGAAACAAGCCTGGGACAAATGCTTGCTAATTGGAACAAAACCAAGAAAGACAGGAAGAGAGACTTATTTCATGGCCTGTCAAATATAAATTAACTTTTTTGTTTCATTGGGCAAGTTGCTCCTACTGATTATTAGTGTAAGTTGCAGTTGTAAGCATTTAATGGGCTTCAGGGAGGTGAGGGATGTGGGGAACTCAGTAACAGGGCACTATTTAACTCTCATTTCTCTGGATTGTCTCTTAGACCACTCTTGCTTGTGTTCAGGTTTACACATTTTATCAAATGAACTGTCATTAGAGAGAGCTTGGGCTCTCTCTCTCGTTTGAAACAATTTCCTAGAAGTGGCTTGATCATGCGCCTTTAACCATGCTTTAAGAATTTATTCTGTTTCAAACAGATACTTGCAAGGTCAGTTCTTAAGTAGGAAATGCCTCTTTATTACTCTTTGCTTTATGGTTAGATTGAATATGCAGTGAAAATAAAAGACAAAAGAATAAATAATTGAAGTGCATTAAAACTTTGTTTCTGGGATTTCACTGACATTGGACTTCATCGCTCTTTCCTATTTGTGTCAAAGACTACAGGAATTGGCACCAACAATATTTTTATCACTGAAGCATTCTCTTTTCCAGGCTGGGCTGGATGGAAGCTTTAAGGCTTTTATCAGAAAAACCCGATCAAAACTGAAAACCCCAACCAAAAAATCACCGCAGTCTTTCTGAAGTTAATGCTAGATTTGACGACTCATAACATAAAAAACAGGCAGGGGGCAACAAGCTGAAGTTTAGAGTTAAAATTGTGCTCCTGTGCTTATTTGGGGTTTTTTTGGGGGGTAAAGATGGCTGGGTTTTGTTGTTAAAAATAAATGTATGCCATAGAAACCCCTTTATTAAACACATCCAGAAAATTTGTATAATCAGACATTGCTATTTTAGCAACTAAATGAAATTCTCAAGAGAAGATTAATTTCAAGAAAATCAGTTTAATAATGTAGTTACAAATAGAGAAAAACAAATGGCTTGAAATTTCAGGTAGCTTTTGAAAAATAACTTATATTCAGGAGGCTCAGACATTCAAGACAAGTGATTCTTAAAAACCAGTAATTCAAATTCCTATAAAGATGGAAATAGAACAGTGTAGGGGATATCTGTGTGATCTTTTATGCCCATACCAGGCCTTTAATGTAGCTGTGCTTGGTATTTGCATCTCTTGCTTCAGCTCCCACACAGTGGTTGATGAAAACTAAATTCCAGGACAAGATTAAAAGATTATATCTTTTTTTTTTTTTTAAAGTGCTTTGTGTCTTGCCAGTTTTATTCTTTGTTCTACAATTGATCTAATTTCAGCAAAAGTCAGCCTTGAGTTATTGAAAGACTTGTTTTCTCTCCTTTTCTAGCTGTTTGCATATGCTTTATGGTAACTGTGTTTGGATGCCTCTTGGGCTTATGGTGCTGCTGTTAGCCTCCTTTTGAAAAATTACAAGAATGGTCAAAAAGTTTCATTCTTTCTAAGTAGATATTGAACTTCTTGGAGGAGAGGCTCCTTATGAAAAGGCACTGCTATATATTGGCCCTTTGGTACTACTTTCTGTGGTGAGTTTCAGCTCACTCTTCCTCTGTAGAAGAATGTTACCATTCTCTCTGGAATGGCTGTAAATGTGCATATGAAGGGTGCAGGCATCCTTGCGCAGAAGCAATTCCGATGAAACAGCCTTCAGGGAACAGCAAGGAAACTGTGACTATCTACTGAGCAAAGCAGCCACAGCAACCAGATACCACAATCTGGAGATAACTGTTCAGAGTTTCCTAGCAAAAGTGTCCTTCTCTTGCAGAACTTCAGTGTAGAAAGGGAATTTCATTCTAGATTGTTAATAAACAATGAATTATTTTTGTTATGTATCAGAGATAACTCCAGTGTAGGAGCTGTGAATCTTACTGTAAACAGAGGAGATTAGAATGGAAAATAAAACATTGCTTTAATCTCTGTGTCTTAAAGCACGAAGCTTTCTGTCTCAAGTATTCTTTGTTAGGTGGGTATTGTAAGAGTCCTCTAGTACAGCAGTTAAGAGGAAGTATGCTTTTGTGCTTTAGCTGCAGAGGTCGTATGTTTCAAGCTGCAGCTTAAGTTTATGTCAGTTCTTCAGAAAGTCACCTCAGAATGATTTTGTCATGAGAGAAGATAAAAAGAGAATGACTGCTTAGAGGGGAAGGAACTGGTGATTGTGTTGTTCACTTGGTTCAAGTACCTGACTGCCATATCCATGGGAATAATTTCTTCTGAATCTGTACATCTTGTCTGTAGCACCATGGAATTATCTGCAGTGTACAGGTAGATCACCCACTAAGAAGCATACTGGTTGTGGGACTAATTGTTTTTGGAAATAGTTTTGGAAAATTGTTCCCTTCTCCACACAAAGGTTGGCTTATATAGTAGGTGTTATTTCTGTATGTCCTTAGAGCAGTTGAGATGGTTCAGACTCATGTTATGTTAAAATCAATAATCACACAGGCACTTTCAGCTTTCTTTTTGACATACCCTTTTTAAAAGGGTAAAAAGAAGGGCCCTGGAAATTACTGATCAGTCAGCCTCACCTCTGTGCCCAGCAAGATCATAGAACAGATCCTACTGCTACCTATCTCAAATCATAAAAGAGGACAAGGAGATGCGTAGAGACAGTCAGCTAGGCTTCTTCTCCAAGGGCAAATCATGCCTGACTAATCTCACAGCCTTCTATGATGGAGTCCTGACTGCGTCAGTGGACAAGGGAAGAGTACAGATATCTCCCTGGACTTCTGCAAAGCCTTTGACATGGTCCCACACAGTGTTCTTGTTGCTGAATTGGAGGGAGAAGGATCTGATGAATGTACTGCTTGTTGGGTAAGACATTGATTGGCTGCCATGTCCAAAGAGTTACAGTCAACAGTTCAGTATCCATGTGAAAACCAGTAATGACTGGTGTCTCTTAGGGGTCTCTACTGGGACAAGCATATTTTGATACCTTAATCAATGGCATAAGTTGAGCAGAACCTCAGCAATTTTGTGGATGACACCATGCTGAGTGGTGCAGTTGATAGGCTTGATGAAGGGGATGCCATCCATCTCTAGATGGCATTGAGTGGACCCGTGTGAACCTCATGGGGTTTAACAAGGCCAACTGCAAGGTCTTGCCCCCTGGGTCAGTGCAATCCCCCATTTCCATGGAGCATGGATGAATTGATTGAATGCAGCCCTGCAAAGAAAGACTTTAGGTATATTAGTGGATGAACATCCACATGAGTCAGCAGTATGTATTTACAACTCACATGTCCTAACATGCCAGGCAACATGCTAACATACTAACAGCCATGTCCTCAGTTGTCTGAAGAGAAGCATGGCCAGCAGGTCAAGAGAGGTGATTCTGCTCTTTGTACTGCACTCTGTTGAGACCCCCATCTATAGTAATGCATCCAGCTCTGGGGTCGTCATGATTTTAAGTGGAAAGAGGGTAGATTTAGAAATATAAGGAGGACAGAAGGAAGACAGTTTGAACAGTGAGGGTGGAGAAATACTGGAGCTGGTTGCCCTCATGTGGATGTTGTGTAGAAGTTGTAGAAGTTCCATCACAGAAAGTATTGAAGGTGAGGTTGAACAGTGTTTTGAGCAACCTGGTCTAATGATAGATGGAATAGATGGTATTTAAAGGTTCCTTAAAATCCACATGGTTCTATGATTCTTTGAAATAAGCTTGTACTGAATTAACAGTGAATTTTCCCAGGGGATTTGAACTGTCTTCTGGTGCAGGATTTTTGGTTGCAAAGTTTTTAAATTATTTCCTGGTCCTGATTCCTTCTTCCATGTTCAATTCAATCTTCCATGTTTGACACTTGCGAAAAACTTGTTTGAGGCAGCTGGAAACAGTGTGATTTTTATGAATGTGGTTTGTCAGAGATAGGATACAGAGGTAACAGAGAGGGAATGGTCTAAATAGCTCACTTGACACAAATAGTGCTTTTACCTTACTTGTTTATATAGTTCTTTTTCTCTGATTGTGACTTACTGCTAGGAACCAGACTCAATATCCTGCTAACATTTTGTTCATGCTTGGCTGTGTAGTCTCTTGAGATATAGTTTGTGTCTTGACATTTTGAGTGTTAAGAGCACCAGTAAAATACTGGTACTGTGTTTATGGGTGTAGTAGTATTTCTGCATTAAGCTGATTTCCTGAAGGTTTATTGGTGCTGTAAATTTTTCACCACATGATTTCTTGCTGAACAGCTCCTTGAATAAGCAGGAATAAACCAAAGCAAAAAGAATAGAGCAAAGCAAATAGAGCTGTCAATAAGCCTACAAAAAACATTTCTTGCTTTTGTATGTGCACTGTAAAGATATGAAAACACACATTTTAGAATACTTCATGGTTATTGAGTCTTTGGTTATTCAGTAATGCTGCATTGTTAGTTGAGGAAAAAATCTCCTCTTGTTGTACTTGATACCTCACTTGAGCTGGAAAACTATAGAGTATATGGGGAAGCATGTTGCTGATGAATTGAAACCTTCAAACACTTTACAGCGTGAAAGTGATTCACATATTTTTGCAGGCATGTGCTTAGCTTAAAAATAAGCAAATATTTTCAGAATTTGGACCTTACAAGGTGAAGTTGGGTGGCTGCCAAAGCAGTAGCCTCTTTCCTTGTCCCAGACTGCTGTGGAGGGGATGAAACTAAATGGTTGTTTCTGTGGGTTAGTATCTGAAATGTAGTTGTTCTCATGCTTCATTAAAATCATGCAGCTGCTAAAGTTAGTGAAGAAGGAAGAAGGCAACAGATAGGCCACAGTACTTGTTGTATGAGGTGAGGGGGCCATTATTATAAGCATGTTAAACTTTTGACACTGTGTTCTCATCTCGATTGGCCATATCTTGTGTGACAGTCTGGAAAAATAGCCATGCTGGGGTCTGGGGTCTTCTTGCTCTTCATCAGTTCATCATGTCGTAACAAGTAGTTGCCATGTGGTCATCTTCACACTGTCTTAGACTGGTTTTGGTGTGAGTTTCTGTTAGTGTTATAGTCCATGTTGAAATATAGTTGTTACAGTTCATAAGCCACAATCTATGGGCTGTCTATTCTAGCTATTTTTTTAAAAATAGTATTTAAGTTGCTAGGTTTGTCTGTACTAATTGTTATTAACGTTCAGAATTTCAGCTCCAGGTTTCACTATAATACATCTTTGACTTACACAACATGGCCTTATAGTTCAGATACAGTTCACCTTGCGTCGCAACAATTCAGACTGCATATACCTACTTCCAAATAATAGAACATTTTCAACACTGAGGTAAACAGTATATAGATGGGGTTATATTCAGATGGCTGCTACAAGATCCATTTTGTGGACAGTTCCTGAAGTAAGCTGTCCAGTTTATACTGTAAATTTAAATTGGATGTTCCTTGAAGTAAAAGTGTTCATGTAGTCTTGTAGAAACACAGCAGAAACCTCAGGTAAAAAGAACTTTCTTATGTTCAGCTTTGTATATGAGTTTTGTTTATGAAGCTGACGCCTGCCTCATATTCAGGCTTTTTGCTTTACTAAAGTAAGTTTGTCTGTTCTTTTTTTAAGCTCTGGTATTGCTAAAATATGTCAGACTTCAAGGTTTTAAAATACAAAGTCTTCCCTTTAGGTTTATCTCCTTTTCTCCAGAAATATCTGAGAGGTGTCATTCAGTCAGAAGTTTGACTGGAAGGTACACTTAACTTATATGCAATTAATGTAGGCCCAGATTTAATTTTGAACTCTCAGTTGTGTCATTTTTATCCCATTTCTTGCTGGTTAGTAAGCATGCTGTTTGTTTCTCTGATAGCTGGAGAAAAAGGAAAAGCTGAGGGAGATTCTTTTGCAGAGTGTTTCTCTGCATCTTCCTGGATGCTTACTGGATATCTAAATTCTCACTGGGTGTGTGGAATTCAGGACAGCATTCCTTGGCTGAGCATTGTGGGTGGGAGAAGAGGCTGTCAGGTTTACCAGTAATGTTGACTGGGCCGGGGTGTGGAAGGGGACACCAGAACTCAGAAAACACCATCAAACCTATGCTGGTTGTAGTTTGACAAGAGCATGGATTTCTTGATGAGGAAGAAGAAGGAAAGGAAGGAGGGAAGTTCAGGAGGTATTTTATCTTTTTGTTTTCTTCTCCAGTGAGTTTAGGCTTCTTCTGGCTAGAATGTGTTCCAGAGTTTCATCACAGCATCTTAGATACTTCATGCTGAGGAATTGCTTTAAATTATCAATGTTATGTCTCATACCATGCAACTGAAAATTAATTGCTCTTGCTAGAGTGTAATAAATTCTTTCAACAACTTAAGTGGATGCAAATCCATGGGAGTTTATTAAAAAGGGTGGAAGGAAGAAGGGAAGAATGGAAGTCCTAGTATGCACAGTATGCAGCTAGCATGCAATGTATCATGTTTCTTCTTTGTGGTCAGATTTGCAGGCATGGGGAAAACAGTTAAAGAGTATTATAATGATTAATTTGCAGCCTTGCTCTTACTTGACCAACCTGAGTAGCTGTATCTTCTATTGAACTCCCCTCTAATTTTTCTATTGTAACAGCAAAATATTCTGTTTACCCATTAAGTAACTTCTTCATGGCAGTTTGAAAGGCTCTTGAATTAGAAGCGGCATCTAAAATCTAAGTAATGTGCCACAGGTAGAGGAACATTGTTGACTAGCACATGATAATAATCTGCAGGAGTGGTTTGCATTATTTTGTTGGAAGTTGAGCTCCTAGATCAGAGACAATTTAACCTCCCTTCCTTGTACCTTTTCAAGTAGACTTGAAAGTAGCCATCCATGGCTGTATCTCACCAGAGATACTTACATGTACTCCATTCAACTCACAGGTGTTTTAAAGGGAGCAGTTAATTACGACTTGATCAAATTCAGACTTTGTTTATGTGCATTTAGTCGTTTCCATGCTCAAGTCTGCAAATCAAACCTTTAGCCCAGAACTTGTCTGATTCATGCGACATAGTAAGACTCAACAGCTTAACTCTAGATAAAGTAGGTTTAATAGTACAGGTGTCATACACAAGTGATTTCGTAATGAGACTGGTGCTGGAGAGTCAGTGAATGTATTAATCACTGTCATTCATTTATGCAATGAGATACTTCCAGTAGGTCTGATGTTATTGAATTAAAAGGTTTGAAATCACACCTCTTTTTCCCTTTGACTAGGATTGTGTGTGTTCAGACTGTTTAAATTGGCAAGCATGAAGCAGGCCTTTCAAACCTGATACTGATTCTCCTTTTATTATGATGCAGAAGTTAGACAGAACCCATGCAATTCTGAAGATTCTTTTTGCTGTTCAGTTTAATGTGTGGGTTTAGGAGAAAAACAATCTCCTATGGCAGCTGGGGAGTGCACCACTCTTTCTTGCCTGTTCCAAAAGAGCTAATGTTTCCGCTGGAGTGCAAGTCATAATACTAAGCTGGGTATCTCACTTTATTTGAAGAAAGGTGTGTTATATATATATATATATATATATATATATATACACACATGTAGCGCCTCAGTTGAAGGGCATCACTGTCTACCCTGTCTGATACTGGTAATGGTGAAGGAATGCCTGATCTGGTGTTTCATGTATGCCTGCTGTGTTTTGGAGGTGTCTCAGCATAAATTGAGGCTACTCTTTTGTCACCTAGGTATTACAAGCTGTGAATCTGAGAAAACCAACTGACTTTTACAAAGTGCCCTGTTACTTGCACAGGGTGTGAAATTGCTTTGGATTGTGGGAGAGAGGAAATTCAAACTGGGATTAGGTTTGAGAAAATGATAGGCATTAGACCTCACAGTTGCATCTGCTGAACACAGTAGCAAGGAAGTGCATTTGGGAAGGTGCTGAGGGCTATGGCCCTCTATGCCACATTCTGCGCCTTTTGTGGAATATTGATAGCGTTTACCTCCATCTCAGTCGGCTTTGCAGAGATAATTCTTCACTCAGAATTAAAGCTTTGATTGTAGTACCCCTAGGATATTCTAGCCTTGGAGTGCAGCTAGTCTTGAGTTGGTTTGAAATTCCCTGTAAATTTAGGGATATGAAAGTAGTTTAACTGAATTTGTATCTACTCCCTGCAGTCGGTGCAATGCAGATTGTCTTTTGTTCCTTTCAGTCCTCTGGCACCTTTAATGGTTAAACAAAAATGTAGAAGTCTTTGACACAGCCTAGAGAGCTGTTGAGGTCATTTTTGAGATTCTGACTCTGCTCTTCCTTGCAGGTGGATGAAAGGTGATTAACTTGTCTTCAGGTTTGTGGTTCAATCTGTCAGGAAGAAAGTGCTTTAAAAACATAATAACTCAGTTATTAAAAAATGCTTTTCTATTTTTTATATATATATATTTAAGATCAGAAAAGTCCTACAGGATTTCCTAACCTTGTAACTCAACACTATATATTGCACTGCCATTAAGCAGAGCCTTTAGCTGGCAGGCCACTGTGTCAGTGTCTTCAGATCTGTTGCCTCTGCTGTCCCCATTCAAGGAACTGCATTATCAATGCTGTCTTTGATGTAAATCCTTTTCCAAAGGCAGCTTTTGGTGAGGCTGTTGGTGAGGTCAGCCAACTCAGTGGTGCAAAACAGCCAGGATGTGTGTAATGCCTTTACTTTTCATAGTTAGGGATTGTGTCTTACATCTTGCTATTGTACTGTGGGGTATTAGTTGACTGGAAATGAAACAAATATGTCATAAAGGCCATGAATCCTGTTAAGAGTAAAAAAAAAAAAGAATTTAAAGGAAAATGTTTCCATATTTTCTGCTAACTGCACTTGATTGTCTGCAGTTGAATTTGACTGAAACATGTAGATAAAACCTAAGCTAGACTTTCTCTTGGTAATGTGGATATTGTTAGAATTGAAGGTATGGCATCATGAAAACTGATGAGCTGCCCAGGTGCCTTGTGTTGCATTACTGACTTGTACCTCTGCTACTGGAGCTGTGTTGCTACTGCTGGTACCTGTTATAGCTAGAACAAAGTCAGCTTAGCATTGTGATGGTGTGTGCGATCACTGTTCGTGAAAAGCCTACCTGTAAAGCATATAATGTGGACTTGTAATGCCAGGCCCACGTTTATGAGTTTTAATTTATTAGGGAGTAAGTCTTAGGAATTTCACCTCTGGAAATTACTTTCACTATCTACATGCATAAATGCCTGAAACAAGTTTATATGTATTTGTTGTAATTTGGCTGAACTTAAATATGTTTTGTTGCCTATTTTCCTACTTTAGACCAATTAAAGAGGTTGTATTTTATATCAGTTCTGCCTCTGGGGTAATGGGCAGAAATATATCAAGCCTTTCTTTTAATCCTCTCTTCTCCTGGGTTTTGTAGGTTGCTTTTGAGCTTGAACTGACTCTAGTTTCAAGAAAATGCGTGGAGTGTTTGTAGTGACACACTTGTGGTTTGCATAAGTCAAGTAGGAGGGGAGCACGACATATTTCAAACAGTTTAAAACTGGTTTGTTTTTTACCTTTTCACCTTGAAAGTACAGTGATTATTTCTTTGCCTTCCCTTCCTACAAAAAATACACAGTAAGATCATGCTCTACTGCTGTTCAAGTCCATACAGTGACTCCTATGACAAAATAATATTTTTTTCTGAAGTGGTAAGTCAGAAATAAGCTTTGTAAAATATTTTCATATATTCCTTGGACAAAAGTCTCAGGACTGGGGTAAGCCTTCATAGGGGTGAAGGCTTTTGTTCCTAGGCATAAAGAAACTTGTATAGAAACATTAAGCAGGCAGAAATTCCATTACCAGAAAACTAGACACAATTAAAACTTTGACCTTGGAATTTTCCTCTTTTATTCTTAATGTATTACTGGAATGTCTGGTGTGTGGTTACCCAGTGTACTGAAAATGTTCTATAGTACAGTATATAATCTCAAATAGTGTAGTTTCTCCTTATTTGTATACGTACATATGTACTTTACTGCATTTCTTTGTTTTGGATTGATGAATTAGGTATGATTATATTCTGTTTAAAAGTCTTAAAAAATGTATATAGGAAGACATTGGCACACTTATAAAATGTATCTCTGATGCTTATTCGGTTACCAAACCTAGCTTTTTGGCAACTAAATCTTGGAGAAAAGGAAGTTTGCCAAATTTATGTTTAGTGTTCACAGAAATTGAGTCATCATTTTAGTAATTTTTTTCTCCCTTCCCTCCTTGTTTTCCAGGTAGTATTGGTACATCGTTTCAATGCCACTCAATCCATCAAGATCACATTTGTACTGATGACAGTGACAAGGTGAGATTTATGTGAATCTTTCATTCACAAGATGCATTTGCATTTCCAGGGTTTTTATATATTGCTTTTACTACACAAAGATGTATTGTTTTGCAGATATAACAGTCAGTTCTCAGAGTTACTTTGTGAACTGTCTCTAGCCTAATAAGATATATATTTTTCTCCAGACAATCTTTCAGACAGTTCATGAGAAATTTGTCTTTAGTATTGTATTTTTATTTATGTTTGTGTTCCTTTGCTGTTCTAAATATTTGTGATACACCATATTGACACCCTCAGTTAATAAATAACAGTGATTTTGCAAGTTTCTAAATAAGGTAGGATGTCTTGTTTCTTCTGACTTAGAGCCTAGCTATGTGTTCAAAGGTGGTTTTTTTGGGTTTTTTTTTTCCTTTTTTTTTTTTTTTTCCCTCACGGTAGCAGAATTTTCCTGTTTTGGAATTGGGAAGCTTTTACAGATCGGAACTTTTTGTTCAGTGGTGCAGCCTCAAAACAGCAACCTATCTAGTGGTGTGCATGTGTTTCTGTAACTTTTTTTTGACACATTTGCAGATTAGTTTGCTGGGGGTCAGTAGGGTATTGGGTATTAAATGTTCAATGATACTAGGATCACTACTGTAACTGTGGCATACACAAGGAGTACTTTTGAAAAGAGTAATTTTGACATTGAACTGCTTGTGAGACTGGCTGTTGATGGTTTTACCTTAAGCTTTATTGTCTGTAAATACTGCAAATTGATTGATTTTAGTTCAACATGTAATGTGTCCTACATTGTATGCAAGCATGACATGTCATAGTAAACTAACTTTTTGGCCAGACATGCCTGGAAAGGGGCAGGTATTAGTCTAATTCTAAATAATTTTTCTTGGGAGGTAAAATGCAACCTGCATGGCACTGCCTTAGTAAATGCACTAATCGTTATGCTTTGAAATTCTGGAGTAAGTTAATTTTATAATTGTTCCAGCTTATCCTTGAGCTAGAGTTGTTTTCAGAAAGAATTTCTATTACTGATCTACTGCCTTCCTATCTGTTTTTTCTTCCCTCTTTCACTTTCCTTCCTCCAATTTTGTGGGTATTTTTTTGTTTGGCTTTTGTTTTGTTTTGTTTCATAGGGTTTTTAGGGTTCTTTTGTTTGTTTGGGGTTTTTTTGGGGTGTTGTTGTTGTGGTTTGGGTTTTTTTTTTTTTTGTTTGCTTGTTTGTTTGTTTTGTGTATGTGTGTATTTGCTTTCTTGTTGGGGGATTTTTTTGGAGGTATTGTTGGCTTTTTTTTGGTGTGGTTTAGTGTTTTAGCTTAATTTTACTTTTAGGTACCACCCTAGATTTGGTTACGGATTCATCCCACAGAATGCTATCCGGAACATGGTGAACATTATTCTAAGTTTCCACTTAATTATCTGGTTAGCTATATTTGGCAGTATTCACTGCTTTGTTTTTTGGGCCCTATGTACTCTGCACTGGAAGATTCTTGGGTGAGGAATGTATAGGGGAAATTTAATTTCAAAGCCATCCTAGTGCACCAACCTAACCATTTTCCTTTTGTGAGCCATGGAAGGCCATTTCTTGTGTTACACTGATAGTCTTCCCTTAGTTTTATATTGTATCAAGGCAATTAAAACTGGTTTAAATCTTGCTGGAAAATGCTTTTGTTAGGCGCTTCACTGGTTTGGGGGCAGGGGAGTAGGAAGGGGTGTGGCAGCTTACCTGGTATAAGTTTCAGAAGAGTGGTTGTTTGGCATACTATCTGTCTCCATATTAATAGAGGAATTGGGCCAAATGTTATTTTTGCATATTTAGAGATGGTGGAAGAAAACAATCTTTCTCATTGGGGTTGATTCTGCACCAATTGAGCAAGAACTTCCAACTGTAAATTTTACTGAAGTAGAACTAGTATAAAAAGCAGAAAGAATGTGGGTTTGGATCTATTAAAAAGATCCAAATGTTTTTTTCCTTCAGGTGTCATGTTTATTTCTTAAGGGTTTTGATTTTTCTGTTAGAAGGCGTGAAGCTGTTTGACTTGGATTTTATAGGAAATTCTAGTTGATTACTTGATTAAAATAACCACTTGTTTGGAAAAACAAGGAACAGTCTGCTTGTCCAGGTCCTTCTGGATGGCATCCTGTCCTTCAGGAGTGTCAACCACGTCACTGAGCTTGGTGTCATCTGCAAATTTGATGGGGTTGCACTTGATTCCTTCATCTATGTGAAGGTATTGAATAACACTGGTCCTGATACAGATCCCTATGGAACACAATCTGTCACTGATGTTTACTGGGACTCTGAGCTTTCAGCCACTATCCTCTGGATGCCCACTGATTGGGGTTTGTTGATTTTTTCCAAAGGGTTTGTGTATATGTATATACTTCTTTAAAATCATAACTAATTATTTCTAAAAGTAGCTTGTACTAGGGTACAATTGCAATTCCCTATCACTCCTTGCTTGTATGCACACATGCCTACATTCTTGTGTCAGTTTTGGTCACACTGTGTTTCCACTATGGTTTCCACTATGAGTTACTTTGAAAATCAGGTTCTGATTTATTCTGCCATTACTGAGAGATACCACCTGTTCATATTGGTATTAATATAATTTAAATTATATTAAATACAGGATTTAATTGATTTATCTACAAATTTATTACTTGTTGGGCCTTTTTGTATTCATTCTAGAAACTCCATGAAAACCATGCATTTAAAATAGTTCGACATGTCTTTGATGAGTCAACGGGCATATTTCAGCAAAATAATTTATTACTTTTTGCCTGATTACACCTAACTGGTTTTTGCATTGTAGAAGAAATGTAAAGGTAAATATTTGACTGGCAACCTACATATATTTTACAGTAGCTTCTCTACAAGCTCAGCTGTCATTTTCTGGACAACAGCATGAGAAAAGTTCCATGCCACACCACACATGCTAAAGGAACGTTGCAATCTTAATGAAAACAATTCCCAGGCTTCCACCCCAATTACTGGATTTTGTTGACTTGGCATATGAGAATCTTAAATTCATGTTCAGTGACATCAGCAGGAAACCGAATCTAAGATTTTTCATGTGTGGACTCATTGCATTAAGAGGGAAGTGTCATTGTTGAGAGTGCTATTAACACTACTAAGAGCTTGTCTAATTTTGTTGCACCAAAAACAGTACTTCTTGTCTTACAGAGAAATCTAATAATAGCATAGGTATAAAATACATTTCCTATTTTACTTGGGGTAGAAAAGTGATTAAAATTGAGATTTATTTTAAAATAAATTTAATTAAATTAATTAAAATAATAATTTGTTTCTTTGGTGGTGGGAGCTTTTAAACTTCAGTGCATGAGTCAGGGCACAATTCATGCTTGTAATTTCTTTGATTTTTGCATTAAAGTATAAATATTAAATGAAAGAACTGAATGCATTTCTTTGTTGTGCACAGCATTTAGGGAAAGGTCTGTGTAAGAAGGAGCTGGTGTTTCTTGGTATATTGCTTTAATGCTCAAGCAGTGGATTCCTACTAGTGTTACAGAAAAATGCAAATTTATCATCCTGCAGAGCCTTTAAGTCATACCAAGTTTATTTAGCTTCAAAAAAAATATTTTTTTATTCCTTTGGTGGCTGTTTTACTAGTGGTGTGCTTCCATTAGAGAATGCTAACTCATCTTGAACAGGAAGTCCAAAGATACAACACTTAACTACTCTTGCGATCTCTTTGCACAGGTATTATCAAGTTATCTATTCCATGCAATTAAAAACCAAATTGATGACCCAGTAGTAATGGGGAAAAAACCCCAAAACCAAAACCAAATCACTGTGGGGCAATCCAGTGGAATTTTTTTCACTATTACTAAGGGGTTGGTAATTATACTTTGTTTTTCTCCTTTTTTAGCTTAATTTATTTTACTTTCACAGTATGTAAAGAATTTTTGCTTTTTGGTTCTTATTACTAAAATACATAGCTACATAATTTATTTTACTATTTCTAACCTTCAAATTTCCCAGCTAGTTAGTACATATTCCACACACATTTTTGTGTCACTGGCTTGAGGTGATGCTGCCTTGACAGTGGAATTGAATGGGATGATCTCCAGAGGTCCCTGCCATCCCTAACAATTCTGTGCTTTTATGAACTTACTCTCATTTGCCTGTCTTAATGACATCATCGTGGACTTCAGGTACTGAGTCTCTACCACAGAGTCCTGTCAACTCATTAAAAAGATGACAATACAAGAAGGGAAGTATTTTAAAACTCCAATCTTGAAGTAAAAACTACCAGTTTTGTGTTCTACTTTGTATGGTGTAGTGTTTGGTAGCATAAGCCAACGAAATTCACGCATAGCTGAACAAAAAATGATTCACAAATTCACGTATTTGAAGGACCCATCACATTTATTAATATATGATGTATTATATAGGGCTGCATGCACCTCTTGAGGGGAATGTTTGAGGGGCAGTACATAGAAAAATGGGACTATTAGCAGGAATTTATTTTGCCCCCTCCAGTTTGAAAACCAGAAAATTTTCTTGTGCAGTTAGGACAGGTGAGATTCATTCCTCATTGTGTGTATTGTTGTCACACCCACACACTCTTAGTCCCACTTCATTCTGACGGTGTTTACTGAGCATTTACTTTTTCATTTCACCTCTGGCAGCTGCAGGGATGTCATTTACCAGTTTTCCAGCACTTTCATGCTTAGTGAGTCATCTCCTTTAGAACGTTCTTTACACCTACAGCAGATGATTTGTTTTCCTGAATCAGAGTTGGGGAAAACTTCAATTAGGCTGAGGTAGAGAGTGCAGGTAAATTTGAAAGGTGAAAAATAAGGCGATAATATCTTATTTCAGGGGGAACAGCTCGAGTATTTCAGTTCCGTGAGGCTGTTTGCTCCCTTTGCTGCTCCGGGCTCCATCCGGAGCCCATGCCCGCGCCGGCACCTTCAGCAGAAGGCTGATGCTGTTTCTCCACTGACTCTCGAAAGAAGGTTAGCGCAAGGTGGAGGTCGGTCTCCTCTATCAACAGAACCAGAGGACGTGGCCGCAAGCCGCGCCAGGGGAGGTTCGGGTTGGACATGATGAAGGATTTCTTCAGCGGCTCGTCAGACACTGGGACGGGCTGCGCAGGCAGGCGATGGAGTCTCCGTCGCGGAAGGTGTTTAAGGAAGGATTGGACGTGACACACAGTGCCACGGTGGGGTTGAGAAGATGGAGATCGGCCCCATATTGGCCCCCATAATCTCGGAGGTGTCTCCCGACGCAATCGGCCTTGCGCTCCTATGAAACCGAAACTAAACGGGGGCCGAGGGGGCAGGGGCGGGGGGGGAGCCGTCACCGCAGCGCGCAGGCGCATTGGGCGCGCGGCGGGCGCAGACAAAGGACGCCCCGCGCCGATGACGCTGTGTGACGTCACCGGCCAGCGGGGAGTGACGTCACCGGCCCGGGGGGCGGGGTCCGCGCTCCCGGAAGCGCTCGCCGAAGGGTCGGGCCCGGCCCGAGGCGGCCGCGGCGGCCCCGGGGGTGAGGCGGGGCCGCAGGTACCGGCGCGGGGAGCGGCGGCCCGCGCGGGCCGGGACCTCGCCGGCGCCGCCTGGTGCCCGCGGCTCGTCAGCCGGGGAGGGGAAGGGGCGATCTCCCGGTGGCGCCGGGCCGCCCTCCGTACAGGTAGAGCGTGAAAGAGGCCCTGTGGCCTTGGGCCGATGGGGAGCCCGAGCTTCTTCCACGTGGGCGGCCCGCGAGGCGGACGAGAGCTGGGGAAGGGTTGTAATTGTCTGATCTTGTTAAAGTTGCTTTACCTGCTTTGGCAAAAGGTAGAACTGGAACCTAAAAATTAACAAAGTTCTCAGGACTGAGTTGCTGTGTGCTGTCCTCGAGACGGGCAGGTTAATGTGCAAGGCGGTAGCAAGTGTTTCTGAAGCACTGAACGTCCTCCCATCTCTATAGTAAAGTGACATCTCTAGGTATCTCTAATCCCCCTGAATTAGTCAAAAGAACAACTGTTTAAGGAAACACTCGTTTAGCAAACCTACATGTTAGGACATTCGGTATTTTTCAGTAGACGTGACTTAATTCCTATTCCTGAAAAACACAAAGGGGATTTTTATCTCATGCTTGAACGTTGAAGTTACATCTTGTTTCCTTAAGAATTGAGTTTTTAAACTGACTGTGCATTGAGATGTTAACTGAGGACATCCGTTTTAAATTTTAACTGTCTAGAGCAAGTAGCTTAGTTATTATTTACACAGAAGTTCATGAATTGGAAGTTGTGACAATGTTCGTGAATGTATAGCATTTGCATTTTGAAAGAGAGTTTTGAAGGTACTGTTTGAAGCAGACGTGCATTTTCTGATAAGTTCTTCGCATGTCGAGTGGGGCAACTGGAATGTTAAGACGAGTAGGATTACCAGAAGTCTGCCGTATTCAAGTATTGAATACAGTTACAGTTTGATCTGGTGTTGCTGATGATGTGCTTGTTCTTAAATGTCATTCACTGAAGCAACTGCTTTGGTTTCATTTGCCAAATTTATGGCATTTCTCTGCATCCAGGGGATCTTGCTATATGCTGACCCAACAGACTACTTAGCTGCTTCACAGCATTATATTACATTACCTTTTTACCTTCAAGGGGGTACTGCAGTGTGGTATCACTGTTGTGAGAGAAGAAAAAATTCCATTTGGATACTAGCGTGTGCAGTAAGACAAAGGAAGGTGCAGTCATTAGATTAAGTACAAGGTTGAAGAGCAAATAGGTTCTATGGCAGGTTTCATGGCTAGTTATAGTTCATAATGTTTTTGATCTTCCTTTATCACCAGATCTCTGCCAAAAAATGAAATGTATGCATACATAGAATAACGTGAAGGAAGTTTTCAGGGAATTGTTACTAGGGGTTATACTACTTGTGAAAAGTTTTAATTATGAGAAGTTGTATGTAAATAAAAGAATTCTATAAAGTAAAGATTTCATTATCTCTTTTGTGAATCTTACTTTGTTATCTCACGGACTTACAGAGTAGGTTAAACGTTTGATTCTCATCTGGTTCACTTTGTGAGGTTTTTTAATTAATAAAAGTATAATAAATACTGAATTGAAGTTGGATGTTGATCAGTCCTTGCTTTGTACATGCAGTGGTGTGGAAGTCACAGTATGTAGTTGTCTTTTCTTTTCCTGAAATATGAGAATTTGGCTCAGAAGTTGGTATTAGTTGAATGAGTTACTCCTATGATTTGTGAAGTTTACGTGTCAGCTTATCTAAATGTTTTTTTAATATGGCTTATTGACATTATCGTAAGAGATAACTTTTATGATTTAAAGTAGATTGTTGATGAAGTCAAGTTACTTTTTCAACTCTTTGCTAAGATGGTCTTAAAGAGTTTTGATGGTTTTTATGCAAGGTCTTGCTGAAGTATAAAAATTGTGTGGTTAGGGAGGGAAGTTACTTCTTCAGACCTACCTATTATTGAATTGTTGTCAAGTACTATGAAACAGTACTCCTGTTGTAAATCAAAGCTGTCATACATGTTTGTTTGTAGAGACTACATGAGCTGAATTGCCAGGGATCTAATGAGAATTTGTACAGAGCAGATTTTTGAGTTACAAATTTCTCACGCAGTCTTTGTGTGTAGCTTTGCTACCTCCACCTTCCCTTGCCTCAGAAGGATTTGAAAGGTGGAAATAAGGATAGAGGAAAGATAACAGAACTTTTTTTCCATTTTCAGTCATAAAGTTGTCTTGACTGTGGAGGAGTGATTCTTAAAACTTGTGAAAGATACAGGCTTGACTTAATAGTTCATATGGAAATAGAAGTTGTGATTTTCTTCTCTATATAAGAATTCATATTAAGTTAAATAATTTAATACGAAGTATTTCTAATATGAAGTATTCTTCTGTGGGCAAAACTTGATGAGGTCTATGATTTAACAGGACGGTTTTCATTTTTTTTACTCTTCAACTTCTCATGGGAGCAGGTAGGTCCCTCTTTTACTAAGCTCTTTAAAGATACCGAAACTTGTTTTGCTTTTTGGTGCCCTCTACTGATGCCTGTTTTTCAGAACATCAAAAACTGGTGTAGGTTTTGGCCTTTAATAGCAGCTTATATTTATATATAATAGCTGTTGAATGCTAACAACAGCAGCTTTTTAAAAGCAGCAGAAAGGGGAAAAAGAGAAAGGAAGCCCTTTTACACCTAGAGTATTTTGCTCTTTGCCTTACAACCAGTTTGTCTGGATTGCATGGGAACTGTACCTCACCTGGTAGAAAAGTCGGTAAGCAGCATGTATCTGACTTGGATAGTATCTTCTGTTTGCATTGTAGTAGTAGAAAGACTGATTCCTTTGCCTTTCCCTTCTCAGGAAGATAGGGACATTCTTTCTTTAATGTCTGCAGTTCCTGGTTCTCAGTAAATATATTCCAGGTTTGCTGATCTTCTTGTTTATTTTCAATAACTTTGCTTTTTTTGTATTTCTCAGTACTGCCTCAGATACTACAGAAATGCCCAGTTCTTCTACACAGGCTGTGCTTTGCTTACTTTCTGTTCAAGTAGCTCTTTCATCTTATCAGTCTTGCAGTTTGTCCCTGTTGCAAAATCTGTGAACACCTCTGTCCTAGAAAAACCAAGAAATTGCCTTAAAATTGCCCTAAGTCAGCTACATTCTATCTACAGAACCTCTTACCTTTGCCTTGTGGTCTGTCTTTGCCAGCTTTGTTAATTTTGACAGAAGTGGCAAAGATTTTTTTCTTTGTGTTTTTTTTTTTGTTGTGGGTTTTTGTTTGTTTGTTTAGTTTTTGGTGTTTGTTTTGTTTTGGTTTGCTTTTCAAGTTTTGTTTCTTTGTTTTGTTGTTTTTTTCTGGTCACACTGCAGTAACAGTAAATTGTCTGAGAAGGGATGAGAACATTCATGGCACAATTTATGGTGTTGCTGAGCAGATGCTCTGTCTGGCAGTCTTCAGAAAGCTGAAGTAGATGCTTTTCTGGATAAAAATTTAGGACTTTTCTTCCTTATTCAGGTTCTTTAGATGACCTGTGTTGGACTGTTCTTTTAAAAAATTGTGATGTATATTTTTCATGAGCTGCATTTTCAAAATCTGATTCTAGGAAATTAATCTCTTGCAAAGAGATTTAAGACTATTTTGTTAGCAGGTACTGAGGGAGGGTATTTTTGATCTGTCTTCTGTGTCTGTGTCTTGGGAAAACATCAGAACTGAATATAAAACAAGATGGGAAAAGAAGAGATGAAAGACATAAAAGACTAGAAAATTCATTTAACACAGTGTTCTGGAAGGAACTTGTGAGGACAAATAAGTTCCAAGTGGATGAGTATGGCTTTAGGATAAGCATTCAGATGTGGACACAAAGGATCTGGTAAGACCAGTAGGCAGTTAGTCATTTTGTATGTGGAACTCTATTGAGAATGGGTTAGAGATCATATGTGAAGCTTTCTTTCTCTGTATTTAATTTCCTTACTGTATCAGAGAACAGCCAGAGCACTTTTTCTCAAATTTAAATACAGAGACTTAGTATAGTGTTTGTATTCTCCCGCTTTAGTTTCCATAAGTGAATGTTACATGTACCTGTTGTTTTGTTCAACATTGTGCAGGGCTTGAGAATGTTTTAAAAGACACATCTCACCAAATTTCTCGCATAGTTTAAGTTCTTAGTGCCTTTTTTTTTTCTCCTTATAAAAGGTCTGAGATAATGTTTAAGAAGTGAGTCAGCAAACCATGCTTGAGTGTGTTTGGGGGAGTGAGGCTCATGTTCCTTTGCATGCCATCTAATGTGTGTCATGTGGTTTGCTTTTTACTGACTCTCCTTTGACTTCGTTTGTTACTTTCTAAAGTAAATGAGAAGATCTA
Organism: Cyanistes caeruleus; assembly: GCF_971803275.1. Lineage (NCBI taxonomy): Eukaryota > Metazoa > Chordata > Aves > Passeriformes > Paridae > Cyanistes > Cyanistes caeruleus. Next base: position 34,763,805 of record NC_141732.1, read on the forward strand.
CACAGGTAGAAGCTGTTTTTTGAAGATGAGAACCTGCAGTGTTTTCTCATATATTCCTTATTTTGGTTAATTTAGCAGAAAATGCCAGTTCTTTCTTGGTTTTGTCATCTCAAATAATTTGTCACTTACATTGAGGAGTGAGTTCTTTATCCATTGCATGACCTGTTTGATGACAGCCTTCCAACATGTGTATTTCATAGGGGCAGAGGAACCAGCTACTGCTGCAATAGTTAATATGTTTACAGTGCCTGTACTGAGTCTGACACATGTGAAAAAGGAAGTTCTGCCAGGTACTGTGGGTAAAAGGTGTGTTCAAATCCCAGCTCTGTAGAAGAACATTTTTTTCCTTAGGCTTTTTCAAGCAACTCTTACTAATTTATCCAAGCTGTTAATAAAAACTAAATTACATGTGTATATTTAAATCAAGTAGTGTCTAATATGTAGCGCATAGTCTATATAGGATGAGCTTTGAGAAGAATAATAGAATCATTTAGGTTGAAAAAGACCCATAAGATCATCAAGTCCAGCCACTGACCTCATACTGTCAAGTCTGGCACTCAATTACATCCTTTTGGCTATATATCTTATTACCTCCAGAGATGGTGATTCAACTGCCTCCCTTGGAAGCCTCTTCAAATGCTTGATTTAAATTTATTTAATTAAATTTAAATTTATTAAAATAAATTTAAATTTATTAAATTAAATTTAAATTTTTATTAATTGATTTTTGGTGAAGAAAATTTTCCTAATACCTGATTTAAACAATCTCTGATGCAAACTGAGGTAATTTCTTCTTGTCCTATGACTTGGAAAGCAGATGAACTCCCACCTTGCTGCAGCCTTGTTTTCAGGTACTGTAGAGACAAGGTTTCCCCTGGGTCTCCTTTCTTCCAGGTTAAACAACCCCAGCTCCTTCAGCTGCTCCTCATAAGACTCATGCTCCAGACCCACCATGTTCCAGCACCTCAGGGTCGTTACTGTTAGGAGCCCAGAACCACTCAAGGTGTGGCTTCCTCAGTGCCAAGTACAGGAGGATGATCCCTGCCCTGGTCCTGCTGGCCACACTATTGCTGTCACAGGCCAGGTTCCACTGGCCTTCTTGGCCACCTGGGCACACTCCTGGCTCATGTTCAGTGGCTGTCAGCCAGCGGCCCCAAGTCCAGTTTGCTGGTCCTTTCCAGACACTGCCCCAGCCAGTAGCACGGCATGGGGTTGTTTTGACCCAATGGCAGGACCTGCCATTTGGCCTTGTGAACTTGGACCTTAGCACATTGTACATCCTATCCAGATACATCTTCAGAGCCATCTTACCCTCCAGCAGATCAGATGTGCCCGGCTTGCTGTCATCTGCAAACTTACTGATGAGTCACTTGATTACCTTGTCCAGTTTGTTGATAGAGATGTTATGCAGGGCTGGCCCCAATACTGAGTCCTGTGGAGCACCACTTGTCACTGGACACCAGCTGGATATAACTCCATTCACCAGAATTCTCTAGGCTGGGCCACTCAGCCAGTTCTTTACTAAGGAAAGAGGGCATCTCTAAAACGTGAGCAGTCATAACCCAGAGTCCTAGATTGTGTTATTGTTAAGGATAGTTCTGCAGTGTTCAAACATGTAGTACTATGTTGTGTAAATAAATTAATTTAAAAAAAAATAGTTAAATTGCCAATTATAACGTTGTGTTTGGTGACCCATTGTGTCCAGGTGATGAAGAGTTTACTTGTCCTAAACTGTGTGAAGGGCAGTGTAAAGCCTTGGTATTTATTTTGCCTGTGAAAATCTGCTTTTTGTGTGGAAGATTCTGTAGAATAAAGAAAAAAATAAATTAAACATCATAAATAGGACAGAGCTGATGGTGAGAGGATGTTGCAGCAGGGTGTTTGGTGTTGGAGGCTGCTGTGACAGGGGTTGCAGTTGTACTGTGTGCCATTTGGGATGTGCTTTCTCCCTCATTCAGTGGTATCTCCCTAGAAAAAAGAAATAAAAAAAGGTAGAACTTCGAGTGCCTTATTCTTAGAATTAAGTATCATGACCTTTGAATTTTCATGCCTATGTTTCAATACAGTTCCTTTAAGCTGTATCCTTTAAGACTTGCTTCTGTTGTTTTTTGGGTTTGTTTTTTTTTTCACTGATACCAGTGTGAATATACTGAAGAGAGTTGTGTTGTTAATATGTCAGTTTGGTTGTACTGATTAGATAAGTAGGTAGGTAGGTTTTTATGGATTCATTGTGTAGTTTCTAAAGCAGATGTAGAGTATTTGCTGGGGCTTCAAATTTCTAGCAATACAGAGAGACTGAAGCACTGTAGAGAGAAAATTGTGGTATGAACTGAGAACATGTAAAACTACATCACACAGAGAAATTTTTAACTGTGATTTGCTGACCAGATCCTTCCATCTTTTGGTAATGCAGTTCAGTATTGTTAATTTCACCTGCCTAAATGGCAAAATCATTAGTGAATACACACTGAATATGCAAACTATATGTAGAATAGACTTTGCTGTGAAGCAATTTTGAGCCAGATTCTCTTCAGATCTCTTGTCCCATCAAAGCACAAGGAGCAGAATTACTTTTAAAATTGAAAATGTGATCTTTTTCAGAAGTGCCTATACCTGAACACCTTGCCTTGATTTCACTCTTCACTCTTGCCTTGGCATCATTTTTAAGTACGTCAATTTCAGCACATTTTATGACATTTAAAGAAATTTAATTACAGTAGTGAGTACATTTTGCTGGTACATGTGCAGAGTTTAATGTGTTTCAGTTTTGTATGTAGGAAAATGATTTCTCTTTCTATATCTATAATTCTGTGATTTTAATTAAAAATTTATCTTCTGCTTGCATATGAAAGAGGGGATCAGGACTCTGGAGGCCCAGAGATAGCTTTTAACACTGTCACCTGAGATCACACTTTCTATGTTATATAAGGTGGTGTGGATGTCAAAGCATGGACACTACCTCCGATTTTGGTAGTCATTTTGGAGATTGACTGATAAAAAATTATCAGTGGAAAATACTTTGTTCAAGTCTTTTTGGATGCTGGTACTGTTTGTTGCAGAACTCTTTCAATTTTCAGTTTTAAGAAAGCTTGGAATGTTTGCTATCATAGTACATACTAATTGCAAGGAACATCTGCAGAAATAACACAATTTTTTTTTCCATTTTCTATCACACATACCACTGACAAAGTTGAGTTCAAAACTAAGACCATAAGTTGAGATTTTAAGGTGAAATTAATATTTTTCCAAAAATTTGATTTTTTTTAATAGAGAAGGAGGTATAGCTGAGGTTTCTTCCCATGTTGATGTTTGGTTGGTGATTTTGGATTGAGAATTAAAGATTCCCATTCAGAAAAAGTACGATGACATCATACAAAAAGAAATACCTGCTAACATCTTTGTGAGTCTGGAGCATTTAAAGTGCTTTGATTCATTGCTGAAAAAAATACTGCAAAACCTTTTCATATTTCAAAGGACTGTTTGCTCGCAGCAAGTACTGCAAACAGTAGTAAATACTAATAAAATTCAAATTGAAGAACTTTGAAATAGCTGTGCACTGCCTTGGTTCTTAAACCTGCTTCACTATTAGAAAAGGAGGTGCTGCAGTTCTGATATATGGATTTTACTGTCCATTTTGTATGAACAGTAGAGCTTGAAAATAACATGTAGTCTTAAAACAATTTCCTTCTTTTAATACTGTAAAATCCTGCAGTGATAAATATGATGCTGGTATTTTTATGTTTTTCTAATATTTTTGTGCGTTTTAAATTCATGTGCAGCTAAGTAATATTCCAGTGTTTGGAATGAGAAATTGATATCTAGTAATCAAATTCTTAGGACTGTTTCAAGTACTTACTGTGTGAAACTTCAGCAGTTCAGATGTATCTGTTTCTTAATGTTGTTTTTTGTATGTACTAAACATCCAGTTAAGTGAGAAATTCATTTCAGAGAACAAACTGATACAGAGAAAACACTGGAAAAACACAAAAAATGTCTGTCTGATGTAGAATAAGCAAAAAATTAAATATTCAGCTTATTAATGGTGTTCTGACCATAAATAAAGCAAGTCTTTATTGGACTGTCCAGTATGTCAGTGTTTCTTTTGTGGTAGGAGCCCAGAACTGCACACCAGATTCTATCTCCTAGATCTTTTGCAAAAAATTCTCTCATTTTGCCTTTCGTTCAGTCACCTGCTTTTTTTTTTGAAACAGTTCTGTACTACTGCTATGTGATTTGCTATTACATGCCTCAGGTCTTTACAGATAAACTTTGCATGGAGAATTCTTTGTCAGTTCTGATTCCTGAAGAACAAATTGGCTTTTGTGCCCGCTGTCAGTAAATAATGAATTAATCCTCTTAGCCAGGAGTGAATTATGGATGGCCAGGAAGATTACTGAGGCATGTTCTTGGTACAGTTGTTAGCTATTGTTACAGCTATAATTGATATGTACCATGTAATTGATACGTACTGTCATAGCATTGAGAAAAAAGATGAACTTGCATCTTCTTTTTACCATATCTGGTAATGTTGCTCTTGTTTAAAAAATTGTGTTCCTTTTACTAAATGTTGTGGAAAGTTTTGCTGTTCCACCGTCAGAAGGGCTCTTTAATTCACGTAAATCACGTAAATTACTAAATTACTAAGAAACCTGATATAGAAAGCTGCTACAGAAAATTTCATACCAGCAACCTGACATGGCTACTGAACATGGGTTTCCATTCTAAGATGTAGTTTTCTTTTTACCCCATGATCAAAAACTAGTAAAAGAAAGTATTGTAGGCCTCTTTTCAGAATGATATGCCTTGCTAAGCACTGTTCTGTTATTCTGAATTGAAATACTTTTTTCATAAATCAACAAGATCAACAAGATGTCACCAGGAGGCTGGGTTTTCTAACTGCTTTTTTTTTTTTTTTTTAGATTTTGCTGTGGCTATAGGAGTATCATGCTTAATGGTTTTTGTTCTCTGTGGAATTTTCATCCCAAGAACTAGTTACAGATTCATTTTCTTAATTCTTGACAGTGTGAGACTTAAGAGAAAAAACTAAGAAAAAAGCTCTGAATTGCAGAAAGAAATGATCTTCGTTTTTGAATACTCAGATGTATCTGGTGTTCAGTGGGGAACTGTAGGTACTCACAGGGATACTTTGTATCTCAAGGGTACTATGTCTTCAAGTACTCAGAAGTCCTGTTTGAGTTGTACTTTGCTTCTTTCGCAAGAAAAAGGCTTCAAAAGTAGTGTAATATGCTGTAGTTGGACTGGTGCACAGTTGGCAGGATGAAAAATACCGCTATGCTGGCCAATGCAGCTAAGTCAGCAAAATTCTTTGGGCAAATCCAATTATACTAGCAAAAGATTCTTATTTCTGGTGTTTATTTTGTCAGGTGAAATTCCTCTAGAGAGCTTTTGCCAGTGAACGATGTGTGTCATTACAGTATGATTCTGCTGACAAATCTTTATACATGGACAGATCCTTTGTCATGCAGCTTTGAGTCCAACTGGATAATCCTTGTTTATTTTGTCTTGAAAAATGCACACCAATTTGGCTTGAAAGTAGCC